>NW_026622775.1:15125000-15750000 GCF_023065955.2 Ursus arctos | reverse complement strand
AACACTAATTTGAAAAAATGTATGCACCCCTATGTTTACTGCAGCATTATTTACAATAGCCAAGATATGAAAGCAAACTAAATGTCCACAATAGATGAATAAAGAAGATGTGGTGTGTGTCGACATATAAACACACAGAGAGAGAGAGAGAGAGAGAGAGAGAGAGAGAGAGGAATATTAAGCAGCCATAAAAAAGAATAAAATTGTGCCATCTGCAACAACATTTCACTTACATGTGGAATCTAACAAACAAAACAAATAAACCAAAAGCAGAAAAAGACCCATAAATACAGAAAACAAACTGATGGTTGCCAGAGAGGAGGAGGGTAAAGAGATGAGAAAAAGAGGTGAAGGGGACTAGGAGGTACAGGCTTCCAGTTATGGACTGAGTAAGTCACTGGAATAAAAGGCATGGCATAGGGAACAAAGTTAATGGTATTGTAGTAGTATTATATGGTGACAGACGGCAGCTATACTTGTGATGAGCACAGCATAATATATAGAGTTGCTTGATTACTATGTTGTATAACCAAAACTAACGTAATGTGTCAACTACAATTCAATAAAATAAAAAAATAACATACTTGACTATTTGAATATACTGTTTGTGGATTACAATAACTGAAACAAAATAATGAAACCATGCCGATGCCTAATTCAGGCAAAGAAAGAAACTGATTCATCCTCCCCAAATTATCCCCCACTAGGATGACACAAAGCACCAGCCTAAGATGAGTTCTTTCATTTTTTTTTGTAAGCCCAATTTTGTGTTGATATTTTCCTTGTTTGTGGTAAAAGAGAACACAAAATACCTATATTTAAATTTTCCCTTTTATAATCTTAGCCTAAAAAGAAGTGTAAAAAAAGTATGAACTCTATCATCAAATCCCTATGTTGACTCTAAAAGCAAAACTTACTGAATGTAAACAAGTTAACTGTGATAAATCTCATTGTATTTACATTTATTAGAAAATTACCAGTGAAGAAGTTCTTCTGTGCAAAGATGAAGTGGTAGGTGGCTTTATAAACCTCTAATTCACACTGCCAAGTCTGTGGCATGTTCCATGTTCGGGGATAACTGGCATTGATGTGGAACTGCAAGTGAAATAGTAAGGAAAAATGTTAGAGTTTAAAATGTGACACTGTGTGAAGAACATTAGAAATAAATTCACACACACACTAGTAGAGTAATAAAAACTTATTTTCCCACTGAGCTGAACAGAAGGTCCCCGTTGAGATTTTAATATTACTGTGGCTAAAGGTCAGGATCTATGATTATATCCAGCTCCTTGAAATACTAAGCCATAAAAACTTTAAGAACAACAAAGCAGACTACAGTTGTGATACTGTACTCTAGCTAAACTAACAGAGTAACAACCAGTGTCCTTAATTCCTCTTTAAACCTAATCTGTTATGTGAGAGGCTCAGGGTTTGGCCACCAGTGCCTCCCAGGTTCCCATTTGGCACTTTGGTAATGGTGCTTTATCATGTATTCCATCTACCAAAGTTTGGAGATTCTGCTAAAGGCAAGAGCTGCCTGACCAGGAATAGCATTATTGCACAGCACCATTTATCAGCAGTAGCTCAGGAATTCATTAAAATGCTGAATATGCCAGTTAATATACATTTATAGTATTCAATATATTCTTGGTAATTGCAAATTTTTCCTCTTAATTTACATATATACATGTAAAAATGCTTTTTTTTAGACAATTAAGACCTAATAATACCATCTTAGAAAAGAATTCTTTCTGAGTATCAGCCATTCTACATAGTGGCTTTTGTTATTTTTTATTATTGTTATTTTCCCTGATAAGGAATAATCTGCCTGATAATGAAAGGAATCCCCAATCTGCAATTTTAATCATAAGCATTTCCATATTTTTTCTAATATGGGGCAATCTGCAGTATCAATAAGACTTTCTCCTTTTTACCTCATTCATTAAGTAAAACACAAAATGATTTATTAAGCCATGAAAAGGAATCCAGTGGGGCCAGAACATATAGTGAAAAATTATCTCATTTATAACATAGGAGTTAGTCTAGTCATAAAATTTAAAAATAACATTATAACAACTTTTCACATTTTTAAAGACCAAAAATCATGCTAGCACTGCCTTATATTCACTTTGCCCATAACTAGAAGCAAAGCAAAAGAGAAACGCCAGAGTCCACAGCACTGGGAACCTACTCCTCTTCACGAAAATAAGGCCAAGAGTACCTGGTAGTTCTTGAATGAGAAGATTAACTATTTAATGACTTTCTGGTCATTAAAATTTTATATTAAAAAATTAAAACCAAATTCAAATTTTATGTATGTATACATATCATTGTATACTCTAGACTTACTGCTAACATTTCTGCTTCTAAAAGGGTCCGGTATTGCATGCTGGTAGTGGCATCAACATGTAAGAGCTGTCCTTTAATTGCAGGAGTATAACCTAGTAAGTGAAAACATAAAAATTAAGAACCTAAAAAATATATGCATGACTTAAAATTTTGTACTGGAAACAACTCCCATCACCACCCAAAGAAGGAATCCCTGAAAAATGGTGATCAGACACTACACAAATACATCCCAGTGATGGGGAGCTTGTGATCTAATAGGCGATCTTTCTCATTTTGGACAGCTCTAAAGGAATAAAGTTCCATTTTCATAGAATGTCCTCCTGATGTTGCTTTCCAGTGCGAAACTGTAAGTCTACCCTCTAAATGACAGTTTTCAACTATTAAAGATAGCTCCCATGTCTCTTCTTCTCCCACTGACTCAAGGGAAGTTGTTTTCATCATTTTCAACTGTTCCTTATATAATGAGTTTCTAAACGACAGCTATTCCTTATGTAATTAATGACAGTTAGCAAACAACATAGCTCCATTCTGAACAAAAGCAGAAAACTGCAGAGTACTGCACTTCTTTTCTTGAAGGGCTGCCCTTCCATGAACACTAATGCTATGGTCATTAGTATATGGCTAGTTCAACATGCATCCTGCCCTGGACATTTTTTTTCAAACACCTGAAACTCCGAAAAAAGTTTTAAATGTATTTGAATTATATTTTGTTAATGTCTATGACTTAATCTATTTTTCCCCTCAGATAGTCATCTTAAATGACTCCTAACCTTTCTCAAGAAGCTGACTAGGCTTTCCTTAGACCTGTAACTCACTCAGAGTTCCACAACCAGTGTGCTGTGGCACTGGCCATGAAATCATAATAAGTATGCTCCAGATACTGATTCCCTCAGCCCTCAGTGGTTCCCTTACCCCAGTGCATCAATAATTGTACTAAAGAAAGGTGTACAAATATTTCCTAAGTGCAATATCAGTTTAAAAATTGTAGAAGCACTCCGTTAATCGAATCATTCTCAGTTTTACCCAACCCTCAACTGTCTTTTTCCTCCTGCTATGTATCTGAACCACCCAGTCCTAGAGAATCTCAAGCATCTGCTTCAAGACTTAGTATGACCACTCTTTTACAACCAGCAAAGGTCAGGTTTAACTCTTCATTAAAAGAGCCTCAAAGCTACAGGGAAAAGATACACTATGCCATTCTCAGTTACTGTTTCACAACTGATTATCTAAGTAGGTAGACCCGACTGCTACATTTTTATACAAGCTAATGAATGTAGTCAACCCGCTACCTGCTTTCTTCTTATACCAGCAACAAGAAAAGGTGACAGAAACAAGTAAAGAGAGCCAAGAGTGATATAAAAATTACTCTAAGTACAGGGTGCCTGGGTGGCTCAGTCGTTAAGCGTCTGCCTTCGGCTCAGTCATGATCCCATCGTCCTGGGATTGAGCCCTGCGTAGGGCTCCCTGATCGGCGGGAAGCCTGCTTCTCCATCTCCCACCCCCCTGCTTGTGTTCCCTCTCTCACTGCCTCTCTCTCTGTCAAATAAATAAATAAAAGCTTTAAAAAAAATTAATTATACTTAGCCATAGTAATATTGTTGGTTAGTGATTTAAAAATATGGGTAAGTTGCTATTCTCTGTACTCTCAAGAAGTGAATAAATAAAGCAGAATTTCATTTTAATTGTTCTCAGTTACAAATATAATAAGAGGATAGGAAGAAGGAAAATGAAGAAGGCTATATAATATTTTGATAAATTTAACAAAATGTATTTAATCATTATTGATTAACTTGTATCAGAATCCAAATTTCAAATGCATAACGAATTTAGATTAGCTCAGATGTAACTATAGCAGAGTATTATTTAATATTTTTAATATGAAATGTTCTGCTTTATTAAAGTTATATTTTTCAAAGTCCCAGGCTTACTCCCTGACAAAATCTATTAACAATATAACCTAAAACAAAGCCTATCAGTCATTCCATCACATACTGCTCATATACCATGTGCCAGGTACTGGGTTCAGCACCAAGTTTACATCAGTTTAAAAAAAACACAGCACCTGCTCTTACAGAGCAACAGACTAATAGGAAAAATATTTTAAACAAATTATGCTCAGTCTTACAAAAAAGAAGTATAGAGTATAACGAAAGCATAAGACCTAACTCGATTTAAAAATTTTTCCCTTCTCTCCAGGTGCACAAATAATTTAATTATGTAATTAATATGTACTGTTATGTAAATATAATAGAAAGCTGAAAAAGAAAACCTCATTACTGTTGGTCTAGATGGGATAACAAACTATTATTTATAGATTAATTATTCACCTATTAAACATTTAAAATAGGAAAGTACTCATTGCAGCTTACCATTTTCCTCAACTGTCATTGGAATATTAATTTCTAAATATGAGCCAGCTCCTACATTTACATGTACAGCATTTGTTTCCTACCAAAAGAAAAAAATTAAACCATATAAAACAATTCTTTTCTCACTAGTTAATCATACTCCCATCTTTACTTTTCAGTTATTATCACAGACAAAATATAATCATCAATGATATGAAATGGGTATTAAAAGTTCCTAAGAACAAAAGTTCAAAGTTTTACTAAAAATACACTAAAACAATCTGGCCAATAAAGAAGAAAAGGAACCAAACTATAGAATTAAGGTTTATTATTAACTTTTCCTACTTTTGATACTTAATGAGAGCAACATAGGGTGGTAGGGAGCTCATAGAAATGAATCTAAGTATAGAACTAGTTACCAGAAAAATACTCTGGAAAATAATGTTCAAATTTTAAACACTATTTTCTACTATATTATTTCAATAATTACCCTGTTTTTGGTAAACAGCAAATCAATTGTAGCATCTGCAATAATATTCATTCGCAGTTCAAAAGCAAGGATCTGTCGTGGTCTCCCAGGCAGTGCAATTTCAGAAACTTTCAGAACTTGATAATCAGGTGGGAAGAAAAACTTCCATAAACAATCTCTATATAAGGAGGTATAATGGATAACTTGTTATTCAAACAAAATTACATCTATAAGGGAGCAAAATCAGTATTCTAACTTTGTACTATCGCTGCTATCTCATTTAACAATTGGACATGAAATAGAAAAAAATTTAAGTCACAAAATAACAGCTACTCGAACTTCCTTTCAGTAAAACAAAAGACTCTTTTCTCCAATGTTTTATACTTCCAAAGATCAACAAGCTTTGAGTATTTTTTTAAAGATTTATTTTTTTGAGAGAGAGAGCATGTGCAGGCCTGTATACACACACACACACACACACACACACACACACACACACACACAAGAGTGGAGAGGGGCAGAGGGAGAGAATCTTCACACAGACTCCCTCACTGAGCACAGAACCCAATGTGGGGCTTGATCTCACAACCCATTACTTATCTTGCCCAAATCACTGAACCTCTCTGCATCTCCATTTTCTCACAGATATAATAAGTTTACCATACCAGCCCTATGTATCTCACTGGGTTATGAGAATCAAGTGTGAAAATATAAATAAAAGCACTTATGTGAAAGCAGTAAAAGGCTAGACAAATGTTGAAAATGTTTACATTATTGTAATTACCATCTATTTAAAGATTAAGTACAAATCTCATAAAGTCTGTACTTCAACTGTGACATGAAAACTCCCAGAAAGAAAATATCATGAAGGAAAAGCTGGATATCTTAAAGATTCAGAAAAATCATGTAAGGTGGTAGAATGAAATCAAAATTCATAAGTTAACAAGTCATTCTATATCAAAGATCACAATCTCTTCCCAAAACTGAATGAACTATGCAATAGCAAAACAGTTGAGATTTCTTCCTAAATTTCTTGTATCTTAGTGGATGCTATGAAAACTGACCTTACTATTCATTTCTGGTTACAATTCATATTTGTATAGAAACTCAAAATGGGGAAGAAGAAAAGGAAATGGCTACAGAGAGGAAATGCACTGTTTGTACATGTAAGTGAAGAGCAAAGTATTGTTAGTAAACTAAGCCCATGTGAAAATAAGTTTCTCAGGGCGCCTAGGTGGTCAGTCGGTTGAACATCTGCCTTTGGCTCAGGGCATGATCCCAGAACCCTGGGATCTAGCCCCGCATCAGGCTCCCTGCTCGGTGGGGAGTCTGCTTACCTTCTCCCTCCCCCCCTTTATTCAAGACTTTATTCAAGTCTTAGAAATGCAAAACTACTGTATGTGTCTGTGTTGAAGCGTTGTTTTAATTTTTTCCTTTCAAATATAATAATGTATAAATGAAACTGTTACTTAATAGGATGTAAAAACCCTCATTTTCAACTATCCCATAGTAAATACAGCATGGCTTACTGTAGGAAAAATTTTACCACAAAAGGAAAATATAAATCCAGTAATTTGAAAAGCATCTGTTTCCTAACCAGAAATTTTAAGCTGTTCACTTTCAAGTCTAATAAATAACCTAATCCAGAACTCAACAAAGTATTGTATTAGCATATTGCAAGAATTTTCAAATGAAACTTACTTATTAATTTATCATACAATTGTTAAATAGCTACGTTTGATGGGGCAGGTATTCCCATATACTAGAGATACAAAGATTAATAGAACATGCTACTTAACAAAGTATATAATTCTTCTAGCAATGCTAGGTACAAAGCACTTTTTAAAACAAGTATAAAAAGAGTCAGTATATCACGTCAGTATCAGCACTCTTCATTAGTCCATCAACAGCCCAATAATATCTGCTTTGGTGAATGATTTGGCTTGAATTTCTCCATTCAAGCTTGTTTATGAGCAGAAAAACTAAACTGACTTTAGACAGTGTCTATTTACATAAAAATCTAGATGTTTCCTCATAATTAGTGGTAAATGTCCCCTTCTTTGCTTAAAATTCTTCAGTACATAGAAATGTGGTCAGAATATATTAAAATAAGAATTACTTCAAAATCAATAGAATGACAAAAAAAAAAAAAAAAAAAACAACCTTTCAGACACTGTCTTTGACCTCCAGTATAAAATCTGTTTCTTAATTACCTACAAATCTCCTAACAACCTGTACAAACTGTAAGACAAATCTCCATTGTCATCATGCATTTGCAGAACTCTTCTTTTGCCTCAAGTATTTGTCTTCCTCTTCCTTCATTGGCTAACTCCTACTTCGGTTTCAAAATTCACCTTACATGTTAACTCTACTAAAAAGCCTTCCCCAATTCTTCTCTTAGTTATGAGAGTTACGTACCTGTTATGGGAAGAATTGTGTCCCCCTAAAAATTTGTATATTGAAGTCCTAACCTTGAGTACCTGAGAATTTGATGTTTGGAGATAGGATCTTTAGAGAGGTAATTAAGTTAAAATGGGGTCGTTAGGGTGGGCCCTAATCCAATATGCCTAGTGTTCTTGTAAGACAAGGAAATGTGAACACAGAGGCCTACAAGACACACAAAAGGGAAGATGATGGGAAGATCAGAGAAAAGATGACCATCTACAAGCCAAGAAGAGAAGTCTTGAATACACCCTTCCTTCACAGCCCTCAGAAGGAACCAAACCTACCAACACCTTGATCACAGAATTCTAACCTCCAGAACCATGAAAAATTTCCATTGAACCACCACAGTCTGTGGTATTTTGTTATGGCAGTCTTAGCAAACTAGTACAGTACCTTTCTAAGTGTTTCATCAAGACTATTTACTTACCTCTACAGCACTTAATAAGATTCTTTTGTTTCTTGTCCCTCACTAAAACTGAACTATGTGTCTTTTGTCTCTGAATCTCCACAGCCAACAATCCCTGGCAAATTCATTGATTAAACACAAAAGAAAAAACAAGAAACAAATAAATATGCTCCTCATTCACCACTTTTCTAATGAATTAGCCCCTCCTTCAGAGTGAACTTGCTTATACTGATTTCTCTACAAACAACTTATAATTTGAATTAAAATGCTAAGTGATATCTTACCCTGCCATAATAAAATAGCTTATAAAAATATTAAGCTACTTTTTAAATAAAATTTGTATCATTATCTTCATACATTAAAAGACTTACTAGAAATATAATTTACTCAAGTACCTTTGCCTATCGGCCCATGGCCCATAGTTGAAATCTGTTCCTTTACCACAAACTATATCCAGTCCCCAACACGGAGGCAAATCTTGTAATTTGCAATCCTCACTGCTCATTTCTCCTTCAATATTTTCTTCTGTTTCTTCTGGAACAAGTCCTATATTGCAGAATATACAATAGAAAGGCACTTACTTAAAATTACTGTTTAAAGATTCCCTAGATTAGGAGTTCTAAAAATGTTTTGCTCTCGGTAATCCTTTACACTCTTAAAAATCACAGAGGATGCACAGTGGGATTTTTTGGTATTATCTCAATCATAATTTACTGTACTAAAAATTGAAATTGAGCAATTTAAAAAATTTTTATTTTTAAAGTAACAACTCATTGCATGTTGATGTAATGAATGGTTAATAAAATCGAACTCATTACATTTAATAAAATTTAATGAAAATATATGAAAAAACTTATAAAAATTACATGAAATTTTAATTCCATTTTTAATGAAAATACTTTTTAATGAAAAATAACCACATTTTCTAAAACAAATTCTAGAAATAAGCGCTGGCATTGTTTTTACTTAAGCAAATCTCTTTAACGTCTAGCTTAATAGAAAATAAGCAAATTCTCCCAGCTGCTTCTGCATTTAATCTGTTGTTTAAGGATGTGAAGAAAACCCAGCCTCAAACAAATAGCTATATAGAAAAGGGAGGAGTATTTTAATAGCTTTTTCAGATAATTTTGGATATTCTTCTCTAACACTATACCAAAATTCAACAAGTGGTAGTTTCTTAAAAGTTAGTTGCAATGTGGAATCTGAAACTCTATACTGAATTTTTCATAGTCTGATACATTAAAATTTGCTGATCTCTCTTACCTTTGAATATATCTTTTACCCACGCATAACTTTGTAACATCATGCATTTGGAAAATATTGGTATGCAGCAGAAGTATATTATGTGTACTTGCCATTTTATCACACTGAATATTAAAAAGTTTATTCAAGGGTCAAGATATGACAAAAACTATTTTTACTGCTTAATCTAAGTTTTTAAAACTGATACTGGCATTTGTTTTACTGTAAATGTGTGGCAGTGAAAAAGACAGTGATTACTAGTATAGTTTGGAACCACTGCCTTAGTTCATGCTAAAGCACCAACACTTTCACCCCCCATTGCTCATGGACCAGCAGTGCAAATGTCAATATGGCGAAAAAGGCAAGTAACGTCCTACTTTTACTCCGAAAATACTCTGACCTCATAAACGCCATGAAAGGCATAAAAAGCCAGAAGTAAGAAAAAAGGGCTAAAAATCCGATGATGAGCTACTTTTATAAAATTCAAGCCACCTGTGAAGCACTCTAACCAGCTAGATTTCAATCCTTAAAACTTCAAGCCTCAAAGGATTTTTTTCTTAAGCTAGCATGAACTACCTTAACTGTCACCACATTCTCTATAGGTTTTCACACCAGGTTACTTGCATTCACAATTTTTGAGGTATACTTCTGAAAATAGAATTGAACAAAAGATTCCTATATTGCTCTTTTGGTCTGAAATAGTAATACTCAATTTTTGATAAATGACACAGACATTTTTTAGGTAGGCACTCTTCAATCCACGTCTATGATTTACTGATGTTTGCTTTATCCTAACTAGGAGACTTAAAATATTATTAAATATCAACATTTCATAGAATAGAAGTGTAGCTATGAAACACACTTTCAAAGACTAATAATACCTGGCTCATCCATGTAGTAGTAGATGTCAACATCATTTGACTGCATCACCACAAACCCTTCTCCCATTAATCTTGGTGGTCTATAAGAAGGAGGGGGGATGGCAAACTAAGTACATCTCCACAATAAAAAATGTTCTGTATTCTAATTATGGTAGTAATAATTGAGAACAAAAAGAGAAAAAAAAATCTAAAGAGCAATCAAGTGTAGCATACTGGAAAGGGAAAACAAAACAACTTTTACATAGACAATGAAGTTTTGCATAGCTGTATTCTATATTAGACTAAATAATAAATTGGTACTGAAAAATTTTTAGTCAATATATTAGTTTCAAAAAAAAACGAAAAAAGAAAATTTGCTTTACATTTTTCATTTTAAGTTTTAAATGAGAGAAATCGGTTTAAAGCAAAGTTTAATTAAATACAATGGAAGAACACTGATCACTGGAATAATCATATTCTGCATTTGCAACAAAAACTTAAAAGTAAGCTTAAAATTCAACCATTTTATATTAATACTTGATAACTTAATAAGCAATATTTTATATAACTGCAAAATAAGGTTTAATCTTTCAGAAACATTAAATAAGAAAAATATTAAGTCATTTTTATTTTTAACAATTTTATATTATCTATTTCCAAGAGTATTTAGTTGATCAACTTGAAAAAATTCTGGAATGAATGTTTCTCTATAATCGCTTTCCCACAAACTATTAATCTTTACTTGCTTTGATTCAACAACTTTTCTCTTTTTCATTCATATGCTACATCTTCCTTCTATATCAAAATTAACTTCTCAATCATTAGATAATATATACAAACTCAACAATCTTCTTCTAAATATGTATTAAATGACACAGGTTAATGTCTAATATCATCATTTAATTTCCACACTTACTTTGAAGAGTGAAAAACACAATTTTACATCTTGTTATAAAAATTAATAAGAAAACACCTTTTTATCTTACTCTAGTAAATTTCACAAAGTCCAGATTTATTCAGTATTATAACTTTAACCCATAATATATAGAATGTGTGCACAGCCCACATTCTACAAGATGCTTAGCAAAGTCTGTGATTATGAAGAATGAGATGAGGTAAACCCACAGCCTCCCTGCTACTCACATAGGGAAAACTTCTCCATCATTCTAATGATGGAGAAACCTAATAAGCAAGCTAGCCAAAAGTTGGAACTAAGAAGGAATAATTATGCTTCTCATAACCTCATAAACTTTATACTGCCTGCACACAAAGATAGAAGCTGGGACAGTTTAAAACTGTATTATCCTAACTTCACCAAGATTCAATTTTCAAGTTTAAATTAACTTAAAATGGTATTCCACTATACTGCATTTGTTTTTTGTTTGCTTGTTTTAAAGATTGTATTTATTTATTTGACAGAGAGAGAGAGAGAGCATAAGCAGGGGTAGCAGCAGGCAGAGGGAGAGGGAGAAGCAGACTCCCTGCTGAGCAGAGAGCCTGATGCGGGACTCCATCCCAGGTCTCTGCGATCATGACCTGAGCCGAAGGTAGTCGCTTTAACCGACTGAGCCACCCAGGCACCCCAATATACTGCATTTGTTGAATGTACTATTAATCCATCCCTTCTGGAAATAAAAACCCACCTATAATTTATATTTTCTAATCTACAAACATCAGGGCTTAAATGCCCAAAATAAGTTTCCTAAGTATAGTGAGAAGAAGAAAAGTGTAGAAAAATTATAATCTTATAGGAAAATATTTAAAATTAGAGTTCATCAATGGATAATATCTCCATTTATAATTATAAAGAAAGACTACACTGTAAACTGATTTAATAGAGAAATATACCCAATTATTGCCCAACTTAGAGCAAAAAAAAAAAAAATAGAGATGCCAAAGATTCTGATATCTATATTAGATATAAAGAAATTGTTATTTTTATGACTTTTTTAATTATTATGTTCAGTCAGCCAACATATAGTATATCATTAGCTTCTGATGTAGTGTTCAACAATTCATTAGCTGCATATAATACCCACTGTTATCGCACCATGTGCCCTCCTTAATACCCATAACCTGGTTACCCCATCCCCCCACCCCCCTCCTTTCTCTAACCCTCAGTTTGTTTCCCGGAGTCCAGAGTCTCTTATGGTTTGTCTCCCTCTCTGATTTCTTCCTGTTGGTCCACAACAGCCAAACTATGGAAGGAGCCAAGATGTCCTTCAACAGATGAATGGATAAAGAAGATGTGGTTCATACATACAATGGAATATTACTCAGCCATCAGAAAGGATGAATACCTACCATTTGCATCAACATGGATGGAACTGGAGTGAATTATGCTAAATGAAATAAGTTAATCAGAAAAAGGCAATTTATAAGACTATCTTACTCGTCATTTTGAAGACCAACATATCTTGGACTAGGAACAAGCATGACTCGAACATTTTCAAGCTTTCCTTTCACAATATGCATGAATTGGTCGAGATGACTAGAAGGTGGTTTTGTAGTATAAGTTAAGAAAGCATCGTCAAAGTTGATACATAGAGTTTGAGGTTGGTAATGATTTCCAAAAGCCAAACGTCCCTAAAAAATAGATAAGAGAAATTATGCTGTAATATACAGACCATATATTTTTCCTCAGTTGACCTAATAACAAACATTTTAAAGCAACAACTAAACAATTCCACTTTAGCACCATACTACCCAAATTACTCCACTGATCAATTTAGACCAGTTTTTAAAGAAATCTATGAACTTGTGAATAAGTAGTCCTTAAGACCTAATAAATGTGTGCTAAGATGGTATTGGTGTTAAAATAATTCTTCCACACTTTTATGAACTTTGGAACCAAAACAACTCTACAAAATCATTTTCTTAAGTGAAAATTTTATTTGCAAAAATAAGAGTTTCTATTATTAACACACCAAACATTAACTATAGCAGAATTTACTTACTGTGCTCACATTGACCTTTATGACTGGAATAAGTGATCTCCATGAAGATGTGGGGTCTTGAGATTCTGTTTTTACTTTAACTCTGAGAAAAATAAAAATAAAAATAGACATATATAAGAAAAGCTTAAATAGCTGAGAATACAGTTGACTTCTTCACAATACACAGTCATACCAGCTGTAACTTTCCAAATACATCTAATGATTGCTACAGTAAACAAAATAATGACAGCATCTAACAGAATACTAATTATCTCTCAAATATCTCTTGGAATGCACTCATATATCAATTTTTAGATTGGCAAGGTATAATAACAAAATTATGTTTTTAGAGTAGTAAGTTTTAATGACAAAAGTATAAATTATGATATGCTGTCATTACATTCACAATGACACTCATTATAATGTGACATTCTATAAGACAACCTAAATTACTAAAATAACAGATGACCAAGGTACAAGTCACACTGATATTTTCTACTGTTTTAAGTACTTTTGACACCTCGGCTGATCCTCTCCTTTCCTTACCCCCATCCCATCACTTTGTGACAGAATAATTTCCTCTCAATAAAATGAAAATGATAGGCCAAGAATAAGAAAAAAGAAATTGGCTACACACAAAGTACACAAAATTTAAGATATGAAAATTTCACAGCAAATCACTAAAGATTTCAGATGAGAACTCAAGGCATATCTTTTCAATAACCCAGTAACTCCTAAATCATATTTCTGAGGCCATCTCCACTTACTAAGGTAGCCCTCAGTGCTTAAAACTAAATTTGAAACTAACCTATCTCCCCTCTAACCTGCTCTTTTTCTAAGATTCCATGAGCATGACCACTAATTAAATTAGAAACTGGATTCATTATTGACTCATCCTTCTTACTCATTCTCCACACCTAATCTATCAACTGTCTTATGGATTCATTTGCCTAAGTACATCTGGAATCCATCTACTTCTCTCCCTTTTTGTTAACCAACCCAATTGATGATCACCTCTTCCCTGAACTGTCACAACATCTTTCTTCCTTCTCAATCTGTATAACTTTTATTTCCTTTTGTCTTATTGCAATAGGTAGTACTTCTAGTACAAAGTTTAAAAGGAGTGGTGTAAGGGGACATCCTTGCTTTGTACCTGATCTTAGTGAGAAAGCTTCTAGTTTCTCACCATTTAGTATATTGTTAACTATAGGGTTTCTGTAGATATTCTTTATCAAATCAAAGAAGTTCTCCTTTATTCCTAGTTTACTGTGAGATTTTAATCATGAGTGAGTGTTGGATTTTGTCAAATACTTATTTTGAATCTACTGATATTATCATTTGGTTTTTCATTTTTAGAGTGTTAACTGATTTTTGAATGTTGAACTAGTCTTGTTTACCTAATAGTTTTTTAAGTAGATGATGAGGACATTTATTCTCAATTAAATATTTCATGGGTATTATGTCCAAGGCACTGCGCTGAGGTATTGGGGATACTGAGAATATGGCAACTGTTCTGTTTTGAGGGTATCTGTACCCTAGAATGGGAATAAGAATAGTTATAATAGGCAATTTTAGTGTAAGGAGTGTTACCTTAGGAAAAAGAATAGAATTCTGTGGGCACACACAGAAGGGTCAGGGAGACCTGAAGGGTGAATGAGTTAGGCAAAGAAGATAAGAGTCTTCCATAGAGAAGAAACATCATATACAACAGAGAAGTTGTTTACTGAGGCTAGAGTGGATTAAGGTGGGAAAGGAAGAAATAAGACTTTCTTTGTTTGCAGATGACACAATCATCTGTGTAGACAATCTGAAAGAACTGACAAAAAACTCCTGGAACCAATAAGTGATTATAACAAGGTTGCAGGATTCAAGATTAATAATACACAAAAGTCAATCACTTTCCTCTACACCAAAAATAAAAAAGTGAAACTTGAAATTAAAACCACAATACCATTTACATTAGCACCACAAAAATGAAATACTTAGATAGAAATTTAGCAATATATATATAGAAGATCTACATAAGGAAAACTATAAAACTGTGATGAAAGGTATCAACCAACCAAATAAATGGAGAGATATTCCATGCCCACTGATACAAAGAGTCAACACAATCAAGATGATAGTTTTTCCTAACTCGATCTATAGATGCAATATAATCCAAACTGAAATCCCTACAAGTTGTTTTGGGAATATTGACAAATTGATTCTAAAGTATATATGGAGAAGCAAAAGACCCAGAATGGCCAACATACCGTTGAAGGAAAACAGCACAGTTAGAGGACTGACACTACCTGACTGCACGACTTACTGTAAAACTACAGTAATCAAAATAGTGCAGTACTGGTGAAAAATAGACACATAACTCAATGTAACAGAAACAATGTAGAGAGCCCAGAAACAAACAAAAGAAAATCATATATTTGTATATGTATCTTAACTATGTATATATGTGTATCTATTTATGTCCATGCACTCAAAAGGAACAAACACAAATACATAACGATAGTTATCAATATGGAGGAAAGTAAGACTAGTAAGCAGAACAAGACTGCTTCTTTTTACATTATATAATTCTGTATTATTTGAATTTTTAAAGGAATTATATAATTTACGTGAATGTAAGTTTTGCTCAAACTACAAAGATTAGGCTGTATTTAGGTGAGTAGCATCAACGATATTCTAATAAAAGTAAATGTTAAATGCTGGGGATTAATAAAATTCAAGAGTGACTATGAGGGGCGCCTGGGTAACACAGCGGTTAAGCGCCTGCCTTCGGCTCAGAGCATGATCCCGGCGTTATGGGATCGAGCCCCACATCAGGCTCTTCAGTTATGAGCCTGCTTCTTCCTCTCCCACTCCCCCTGCTTGTGTTCCCTCTCTCGCTGGCTGTCTCTATCTCTATCAAATAAATAAATAAAATCTTTAAAAAAAAAAAAAAAGAGTGACTATGAACCTTTCAATTTTGGACTGGGTTCTTGTTCTTCCGTCTTCCCGTGTTTTATCATCCTCTTTCTTGGGTGGAATTATTGTTGGCTCCAAACCGAACAATTCTTGAAGACGTCCATAAAGATCCGAACGATTATAGACATGAAATTCAAAGTCATTGACTGTGATGTATAATCTGGTTTCTGCCTTTGGATCTAAAGATACCAATTACAAAAAAAAAAAAAGTTTTTAGTCAACTTTTTAAAAACTTCACTCAGTTTTTAGTCAAATCTTTTCTCACAGCTAAAGTAACTCTTTTAAAACATAAATCTATGATAAAAAGAATTTCAAAAACTTAAAAATAATTTATATAATAAATATAACTTACAAATATACAAAATACATATTTTATTTTTTTAAAAATTAAAAAAAATAAAACTACACAATACTAAAACCAAGATCTTAAAAACTGTAGACTTCAAACAATAATCTTCTCAAATGAAAGACATGATTACCTTAAATATAAGTAACAATAGTAATTATTAAATCTGACAACAAAATGATAGATGGGGTACTTGTTTCTATTGAGGAAAAAACCTAAGACAGAGTATCACACGTCAACCAAAGAGCGTCAGAAAAAAGGTACCATAGTGCTTTCTTTAGTGTGTTCTTTTCTTATGTTATACATGGGGGGTTTTTTGAGATGGCTTTTTTTTTTTTAACCTTTATTCATTTTTCTCCGTATCAAATTCAACTGAAGGACAATTAAAATTAGATATGATCGGGGCGCCTGGGTGGCACAGCGGTTAAGCGTCTGCCTTCGGCTCAGGGCGTGATCCCGGCGTTATGGGATCCAGCCCCACATCAGGCTCTTCCACTATGAGCCTGCTTCTTCCTCTCCCATTCCCCCTGCTTGTGTTCCCTCTCTCGCTGGCTGTCTCTATCTCTGTCGAATAAATAAACAAAATCTTTAAAAAAAAATTAGATATGATCAGTTAGAAGGGGTTATTTTTTTAAAATGGCTATGGAGAACTGTTACTAACTTTCATTATAGTAGCTTACGTTGTGTTTAAATATGAAGTATACACCTTTAGTAATATACCAAATTACACCAAAATTAATTTGTTCTCCAGTTACTAGAAAATAAAAAAGTGTAAGAAATGTCAAACACCCTAAAAATAAATTTTAGTTTAAATGAACAAATGAAAAATACTGTCACTCATACTTCAAAAATAAACCATGGAAAATGAATCAGCAAAATTCACTTTTTATACAGTCTAATACTTTTAGTTCTACTCCAACCTAGGTTTTTTCCTCACCACTTCCTAAGATAATTAAGAAAAGAAAAAGATAAGCCTAATCCTTTAAAAAAAAAAAATGCTTAGGAGCTGTAATTTTTCTGGTATTTTTCAAATAGCTATTGACCTATGTTCCCTCTTATTTCTTCTGATTTATCACAGGTCGAAAAACTAAAACAATCCCCTAAACTATTACAATCAAGCGTTTTGCCCCTTTTTCCTGCTGTAGGTCAAATTCTTAAAATTAAAACAAAAAGAGTAGGAAGCACTGTTTTTTAATACATTTAGAGCATTCTAAGACCTGATAGTAAAATATCATCATCCATTTTTAAGTAAGTTATCAAACTCTTTCACTCATTAGGTTTAAACCTTTCCTCAGTAATCATCCACAACCTCTTCCCAAAACGCCAGGGTCAACTATCCAGAAAATCACTCAAATATTTTCAATCTGATACATTAACAGGTATCTCACACTTGACATTTCCAACCAAACATCTGCTTTTCTCACATGACCAAACTTAATCCACAATATTCCCCATCTTATCAATAGTAAGTCAATCTTTCCAATTACTCAAGCCAAAAAAATTGACTGCTCTCTTTCGTGTCCCAGATAGTATCAGCAAATTCTGTCAGATTTCCTTTCAACATATATCCAAAATCCAACCACTTCTCACTACTCTGGCTAAAGTCACCATCAATTTACACCTGTTTTAGTACAAGAGCCTCCTAACTAGTCTCCATGCTTCTGCCCTTATTCCCCTTATGCAGGTGCTTTACATATCTTTACAAAAACCTAACTGAAATCATATTACTCTCTGTTCCCTAACTTCTTGATAGCTTCCCCTCCCACTCCGATTAACATCAAGGTCCTTTAAGCAACCTATAAAATCCTACAGGATCCATACTCTTCTCTCCAGATCTCTCCAAAAAACTGGTCTCCACTTTGGTAAACCAGGAAATGTTCTTCCCCCAGACATTTACAACTCATTTCCTTAGTTGTTTCATGTTTCTACTGAACTATCCCTGAACAATAAAACCTTTCCTGACTTCCCTATGTAAAACAGCGCCCTCCCCACAAACCAGCACTCCCTATTGTACTGAATCTGCTTTTATCTTCCTCAAGGCCATATTTTCCTCACTCATTCCTCAAGGCTATGTATATTTACTTGCTCATTACCTGAATCCCTCCCAACTTGAATGAAGCAAGATCTGTAGGGAGAGACTTGTTTTATCCACTGTTGTATCCCTGGTACCTACAATTCCTAGGACAGAAGGGCTCATTTGTATGAAAGAATAAGAGCACGTTACTACAAATCATACTCCTAAGTAAAACAAAAATATCCACAAACAGATCTTAGAATTTTTGAAAACACTACATGTAGAAGCAGAAGCATAATAACTGGAAAGTGGAATATTTTTCTACCCCCTCATTGATCTATACAGGAATTAATTATTATGCAATTCTTCAAGGTCATAAATAACTCAATCAAAATTTACCTCAAAACTCATTTAGGTCATTTGTTTTCAAATTTACTTACAGAATAGTTTACCATGGTCCCTGAATACAAATGCCCTGATCATTAGGACCATGTTATAAAAGCCAGTGGGTGAGCTGCTGAAGCAGCTATGGGGAAAATTAAGAGTCTGGACTAGCCCCTAATGATGAGGGAATGGAAGGCAAGCTGAGGACAAAGCAGAAGCTGACACCCTGCAACCCTCCAGCCCCCATGGGATGTATGTGACATTCCTCAGGCACTCCTGGCTGCCCTAAAGGACAAAGAAACAGTTAACCTATAGATACCACAATCCTGCAAGACTTAAGTCTCCCTCAGTTTACAAATGTCTTAGCAGTTTACAAGAACAAAGCTATCAGTAACCTAGCTTCCAGAAGGGAATATATGCAGACACAATGAAATTTTCTTACTACCTACAGCCCATTGAGAAGTCCTTGAAACAGGCACAGTGATATTCCTCTAGGAACTCAGCTGCCTAGATGTTAACACTTTGCTAAGGGCAAAAGGCAGTCCTAGCCTGATCCCCCTCCCCTCCACCAAGATCCTGTAAGTCTACTTTAACATATAAAAATTCCTTTGGAAACTTCCTTTATCTCTAACCTCCCCCCCCCCAAGATACATGTTGGCAATCATCCCCCAAGCATATGGCCCACCGATATACATTTGAAGGGTCTCATAACTCAGGTTTTATTAGACAGTAATAAATGACCTTTTCCCAACAACAGCTAGCCCCCTTAAGGTCCTGGAAACCTTGCTTCCAAAGTTCCTTAGAGACTTATGCTATCCCTAACCCCCTCCCAACTTGAGGGTATATAATGGGCCATTCCTCACAACCCCAGTGCAGCAGCTCTTTCTGCCCATGGGTCCTTCCCCATGCTTTAATAAACCACCATTTTGCACCAAAGACGCCTCAAGAATTCTATCTTGGCTGTCGGCTCCAGACTCCACCCCACTGAACCTCACCTGTATTCCACAACCTCATCACTAATTGGATCAGCAGTGATGAATAAACAAAAAGTGACTGTATAAAACTGGAAATAGGATTCCTCTCGATTTTATCACTAACTTACTGGACACGCACAACTGATTCTCTTCTTTTAGTATAACTGTTATGATTTGAATGTGGCTACATTAACTTAATGAGGACACCAAGGCACAAAGATAAAGGTATTAATCTCTGAAAATATTTTGACAACACTGACAAACACTAAATACTCGATACTAAAATACTGGAAGATCCCCTCAACAATACCTACCCTATCTTCCCAACCTTTTTTGCATTAATATCTATTTATTGTTGCCTCCCTCACTAGAATGCAAACTCCATTAGAGAACAATTTTTCCTGCTGTGTTTACTATTATATCCTTAAAACAATGCCTGGTACAATACGAGATGCTCAATAAATATGTTAAATCATTCAGGGGCGCCTGGGTGGCACAGCGGTTAAGCGTCTGCCTTCGGCTCAGGGCGTGATCCCGGCGTTATGGAATTGAGCCCCACATCAGGCTCCTCCGCTATGAGCCTGCTTCTTCCTCTCCCACTCCCCCTGCTTGTGTTCCCTCTCTCGCTGGCTGTCTCTATCTCTGTCAAATAAATAAATAAAATCTTAAAAAAAAAATATGTTAAATCATTCAATAGAAATAATAAGTGGGTTTTTCATGGACATTAAGGAGGGTGCATGATGTAATGAGCATTGGGTGTTACGTAAGACTGATGAATCACTGAACTCTACCTCTGAAACTAATCACATTCCATATGTTAATTAATTGAATTTAAATTAAAAAAAGAAAAACAAAAAACAAAACAAAAATAAATAAATAAGATTGAACAAAATGAGACCACTCTTTTCCTTCCAAAAATCACTTTAGAAAAATAATAGCAAATCCACAAGCATTTTAAAAGCATTTATTGATTTCGTTTTAAAAGAGAAAGATTTAGCTGAATTCACAAAGCATTTTTTTATTTGTTCTGTTGGTTCTATTTGTTTCACCTGCATTAATACTACTATTCCAGCCAGCAAGCTATGTGCTTAAACAATAAATCAGAACTCCACACCTGGCTTATGTGGCTGTATTCTCTTCAGGGCCTTTGTCCAGGATCTTTACTGCAAATAATCCCAGCTTTCTGTGATCCCCAGGAATATTCTATATAGCAATAGCCTTTCCAGGTCCTTACCCCATCCTAACATAAACACAAAGACACAAAGTACTGGCACACTTACAATCTCACCCTCAAACAGTAAGTTCATACAGAGCCCCACATACAAAGGAACCCCACACACAATGTGCCTGTTGATCTGGAAAGCAATACTCTATTTTAAATAAATACCTCCACTGACAGATGAGCACATTCCCAAAAGACAGACACCTTTTCCAAAGACATGCATCTCCTCTTCCAAGGAATGTGAATGTACACACACACATACATGCACACAGACCTTCTTTAATTAAAAAAAAAAGTTGGGGACTCCTGCATTAGATTCTCCACAAACTGGAGAAAAATAGTAAATAAACAGTAGTAAGACTATAAGATTGGATCCATGTGACATCATTCATTTACTAATGTGACCTAAGGCAAGTACCTTAACCGCTGTGAGCCTTATTTTTTCCATCTATAAAATGAGAATATGGGGCGCCTGGGTGGCTCCGTCAGTTAAGCTTCTGCCTTTGGCTCAGGGCATGATCCCAGGGTCCTAAGATCAAGCCCCGAGTCAGGCTCTCTGCTCACTGGGCAGCCTGCTTCTCTCTCTGCCTGCTGCTTCCCCTGCTTGTGCACACTCTCTCTCTCTGACAAATAAATAAAATCTTCAAAAAAAAATTTTTTAATAAATAAATAAATAAATAAAATGAGAATATTTCTACCTACCTCTAGGATTGTCATACAAAATAAATATTAGTTCCCTAGATTTTGCAGGTCAAATTCTTACTAGTCATATAAATTGTTTTTAAAAATAATCTTTCATTTCATAATATGATACAATGTTCATAATAATAAAAGCAGCTCATCTCTACTGAACATATGCTATGTTCCAGGGACTATTCTAGGCACCTTATTCACCTAATCTCATGTAATCATCACAGCAACCCTGGAAGTTGAAGCCCAAGATTACACAACTAGAAAGTAGTAGATAAGAATACAAGGTTCTAAATACTAGGTCTTGACCACAAAATAAATTACTTACCAATTACATTAATAAATACAATGACGGTTTCAAAAAATGTTACTAATCCCTGAACACAGAAATGTATCAAGAATTCAGTTATTTCTTTGCAATTTTATGAAAAATTGGTCAATACTCAAAGCTTAAATGCAATATTTAAAACTACTAAATTCTTATAACACTAGGTCTCTCAATGACATTTATTTCTCCTGGGAATTTTAAAAGCAGTTTTTAAGTTTCATTCATTCTGATGACACTGAAAGTCAAAGCAAAAAATTTAATTTATATATAATTTAAGAAAGGTATAATCAGTTGACTCTCTCTCTTTTTTTTTTTTAAGTAGTCTCCACACCCAGTGTGGAGCCCAACGTGGGGCTTGAACTCACGACCCTGAGATGGAGACCTGAGCTGAAATCAAGAGTTGGACACAACCCACTGAGCCACCCAGGTACCCCAGTTGACTCTTTCAAACCTCATCACTACATTGACATTGTTCTATCCTTGAAGGCAGAAATCTTTTTCTCATATCCTTATCATCTGATATTTACATAATGGACTCCCCAAAAATATTTGTTAATAAATACACAATTAGATAGATATAAATTATAAATATAAAAGGCTCTTCACTTAATAAGTAGTTAATTTATGGAGGAAAAAAAGGTAAATGAATGTTGTAGAAATGCTTAAGTCTCCTGAGCAAACAGCTAATTGAGACTTCTTGTTTTCCAAAGGGAAATTAGGAAAAAGGCACTTATTTAATTATGTAATTGGGACACATGCTATTTGTAGTAAGAAAGCTAAAGTGCAAAGTGCTGCCAAGGCTTTGTAATACTTGGAATCAATACTTAGTACAAAGACAAAATAGTCTACTGACCTTTTAAATTGTTAAGGGATTTTTATTTCCTGTATTTAACAAACAAGATTTAGATGCTACGAATTTAGATTACTAGATTATATTAGGCTAAAACTTCTAAATGACAAAATAACAGAAAGGGACATACTTTACCATCATCCTTTCACTTCTTAGAAATGTAAGAACTTCTCTAGATAAGAAAGATGCATGCCTAGTTATTTAGATTGGTATTCATTTAAACACTGTATCATCACATATTGAGGTAATTGGTCCTGCTACTTATTTTCCAAAAGAATGGCTTAAAATCAACTATCCTAAAAAACAAAATAAACGTTTTTGATGGATATCCTCATTAATTGGTCTCTGGCCAACAATCACCTACAGCAGATCACTAATTTCATGACCTAGGGAATATTTTACAACAAATTCTATGTTAAACAAATTAGATGTTTTTCCTTTTTTTCCCCTAAAGATTAAACTGAACAATTGACAACTCTAAATCTCTCCTGGATTAAATTATCCCAACCAAGCTCAATGGCACAGAATTTGAGCACTTCAACACTCCTCTTTTCTCCTAATAAAATAGTTCTAAAGCTTTCTCATGAAAATCTTAGCCTTACCCCAGACAGACCTTAGCCTATCTCTTTGGATGGCTAGCGGCCATTATCTTTTCAGGCACATGTTCCAATTAGGCTTCCAAATTTTCCAACAAGAAATGTCAACCATCTCCACTTCTTGCTCAGTTAACTGTCAAAGTACACAATCTGGATCTGACCTTAATCAGTAAGAAATAATATCTAGACTGTAAGGTCTCATTAGTGAATGTAATTCACTAAATTAATATATATTCCATAATATTATCCAACTTTTTACCAAAAGCTTAGTTTGCAGACTACTCATTCTTCTATGTGCTATATATTCTAAATTCTACCTCTGAATCATGCTAGACTAATAATGTATTTAGACCAAACCGCTTATTCCTGCATTACTATTTGGCATTTTCTTTCCTTTGGAAAGGTGTGACTGTGAGCATCTTAAGAATGTCATCCTCTGTAACAGAGAATTTCTTTTAAAAGCACATGGAAGAGAAACTTCTTTGGCCCTCGCCAAAGCTGTGCTCTTCTTGATGAGCACATAGATTTAAATGTTAAAATGTAGGAAAAACTATTAGCAAATAAGTAGAATTGCAAATGTGATACTAATAAAGTCTACCAACTTTTAACATCATTGTAAAATGAGGTGTGGAATCTTTTCTATTTCAAGCACTGGCACACAAAAAAATAAGACAAAATAATTTAGATATTCTTATGTATTAAGACATAAAATACCCAAAAATTATATTTCTGTTTTACATCATGGCCAATGACAAAGAAAGCTGAGACATGGTAATACGCTAACATTCCCTCCACCTGCTGACAAAATCCTACCCACTGTCATCAGTGATCGGTAAAGTGAATGCAAAATATCTGTTAAATAAGCTAAAGATTTTTATGAAAAGCTACCTCTTTGGGTCAGTTACTCTTTTTTTTTTTTTTAAGATTTTATTTATTTATTTGACAGAGATAGAGACAGCCAGCGAGAGAGGGAACACAAGCAGGGGGAGTGGAAGAGGAAGAAGCAGGCTCATAGCGGAGGAGCCTGATGTAGGGCTCGATCCCATAATGCCGGGATCACGCCCTGAGCCGACGGCAGACGCTTAACCACTGTGCCACCCAGGCGCCCCGGGTCAGTTACTCTTGACCTTATCTATGTATTTTGGTGAAAACCAATCCACTTTAAGAAGATGAAATACTTCATGATAGAATGAAGTAATTATTTTATTAAAAAAAAAAGCCATAAACAATTTTAGATGGTGTGCCTCATGTCTAAGAAAATTCTAAAGTGGGCAATCCAATTAGGATTAACCTTAAAACTTGCAGTTGCCTCTGGATACTGCAAATTATCATATTCCTTCCTCCCATAAGCTGTCATCAGTGTTTATATAAAAGAATTTCCAAGAACCTACTTGGCCACATTTGACAAGCCTGTTTTATATACAAGGAACACTAGACTGGAAGTTTTCACTCTGGCTTTACCATTTACTAATAACAGTAATTTCTGTTTTTCCATCTGCAAATCGAGGATTTTTTAGAACATTAGCTGTTTCCAAATTGATAACAGATTTTGAGAAAATCAGTTGTTTCCTAATTCTTTAGAATCCTGGGGTAAAGAACATGGGGTCAGGGGAAGAGGAATGTTGGGTCAAACGGGCCTCCTCAACTCATATCCCTATAGTTTCATTGGTTCACAAGAACATCTTAAAACACTGAAAAGAATTTAGAATAAAATTTCTAATATAAATATAAATACAAATATACAAAAAGGCATTTTCAAAAATATAAACAAGGAGAACTTCTGTCTCAGCTCTGCTGCAATCTCATTAACAATAAAGCTTAATGTTAACTAAATGTGGGGGGAAAAACTAAACTGAGATTAAGTCAAAAGAGCACATCATCTAATGAATACACTGCAAGATTAACAGTCCTAAAGTAAATTTATCTCTAAGGGACAAACCAAAAGACTTTACAAACCAAATCAGAGGCAGAAATACTGGGCCTGCTCAAAGTTAAGTCAGTGTGTCAAAAGCTGGGACTGAATTCAAAAGAACTTGGCTCTTAAGAATGAGTACTAGCCATCTCTGAAGTACAAGTAGGATATCTTCACTTAAATGCCACCTTTAGGGCATATAGTCAAATAAAATATCAAAAATAATCAGGAATATTATCCCCACAAAATTTAAGGTGGATAATAGTGTAGGAAAGTGACTCAAAATTTTGAATATATTTACATTTGACGAAAGTCAAAACTTAAAAGATTTCCAGTACACTAACATATTGACTATCTAAAGAATATTTTTTTCCTGTGAAAATGCTTACAGCAATTGTTTGAAAAAAGAGGTAAAAAGGCAGTGTGAACAATGGATTTTCTAAAACCATAGACTAGAGACTTAATAACACACAGCTGTTCTGAATCACAGAAGACAGACTGAGAAAAGTCTATTCCAAACTACCAACAGAATACTTTTATCATATGAAATCCCTTAACCTCTGCTCAAAATTATCTGATAAACAACTCCAATTTTTAGAAAACTCTTTCCAGACATGAAATCTGCCCATTCTTTCTAGTCATTCTGATTTCATTAATTCTACAGATGCCAAATTGTCATCAATTTACGCCAGTCTTTTCAAGGAAAAGTACATGATGTATTATGTTAAAGGGGGAAAAGCTATGTGGGAGCAAGGAAATGACAGTTTAAAAAGACTAAATAATAATGAATAGTGAATTCAAAAGTAATTTAGGCTAGCTCAGTCTTGTGGTAAGTTTAAAAACTTTTGGAACTTTAAATCTATTTTCCCATAGAAGCAAAGTTATAAATGACAGCAAGATTCCTAAGTGAATCCACAAAAAAAAAAAAAAAAAAAAAAAAAAAAAATTGGAAAGTTCCAAAGTTCTACAGACCCTAACCACCATTTCAGAATTTTAATGTGGGTGCCAGAAACACAGATAGTCCTAATAGCTAAGAAAAGGTGGAAGAGTCACATCATTTTCTGACACTACTCTCCAATGCCCCATCTAAAATCTTCTGAAGTGGTAGTTACCAAAGTATGGTCTAGGGACCTTTGCAGGGATCTCAAGATCTGCTTCAGGGACCAAAAGGTCAAAACTATTTTAATACTATTATTATGTGAAGATGTTCAACTTTTTCTCATTCTCCCATGAGTGGACAGTGGAGTTTTTTTTTAAAGGCTGTATGATATATGGTACTTCAAAAGACTGAATATAAAAGCAGAAGTGAGAATCCAAGTATCTTCTATTAAGCCAGACATTAAAAAGATTTGCAAAATATAAAACAATGCCACTCTATTTGGTTTTCTTTTTGCTTTAGAAAAGTTACTTTTCATAAAGTACACTGTTTATTTTAATACATATGGGTTTATTATAGATTTTTTTTTAAAGATTTTATTTATTTATTCAACAGAGATAGAGACAGCCAGCGAGAGAGGGAACACAGCAGGGGGAGTGGGAGAGGAAGAAGCAGGCTCATAGCGGAGGAGCCTGATGTGGGGCTCTATCCCATAACGCCGGGATCACGCCCTGAGCCGAAGGCAGACGCTTAACCGCTGTGCCACCCAGGCGCCCCTATTATAGATATTTTTAATGAAATAAAAAATATTTCTATAGTTACCAGGCTTAATTTTTTTAAGATTTTATTTATTTATTTGAGAGAGAGTGTGCGAGTGTGCATGGGGGGGCGGGGGGGGGGGGGCAAAAGGAGAGGGAGAGAGAGAATCCCAAGTAGGCTCCACACCCAGTATGGAACCCAACACAGGCTCAGTCCCACGACCTGAGATCATGACCTGAGCTGAAATCAAGAAGTCAGACGCCAAACCAACTGAGCTGCCCAGGCGCCCCCAGGCTTAATTTTGAATGAAGTACATATCAATATAAATTACATAAGTAAAAGCTCTTTGGAGTCTTCAGTAATTTAGAAGAATGTACAGTTCTTGAGATTGAAAAGTTTGAGAACCACTATTCTAGGCAGTAAAGTCAAGGTCTACATTCCTTGAAGTCAGTGGTATGATTAATGTCAAGTAGGAAGGTTAGGGGCACAGGAGCACTTATAGAGTTGTGAAATGAAGACCCTGGGAGAAAATTCTGAGGTGATAAAATTCTGATGATAAAAGCAGAACGGGTAAAGTCTAGAGCCTTCATTTCCTCTCTTCTATTCATCCTTAGCACAGTAGATAAATGACAATTAGTAGCAGTGTCAGGTAGCACTATGAATAAAGGCACAGAAGCTGAAAAGTAAGAAAAGTATCTTAGTAGAATGATTGAAGACTACTAGGAAGTCCATTTTAACCACAGAATGGGTTAGGTCCACAGATGTAATACAAGGTAAGGCTATGGGAGTAAGGGTCATACTGAGAATAAATAATATGCTTAAGTAAATAAATTTAACCAGGCAAGAGGAAAGCTGCTGAAAAATTTTCAGCCAACTGGTGATAAAATCAGAGTTTCTAAATGCCAAAGTTTTAAAAAATATTTTTATCTATTATAAAATGTGAAACATTTTAACATCCATAAATGAAAACACTGATTATATAATTAAAGATTTCAAATACATAAAAACATGAAGACTCACCATGTTGTTTCTGCTTTGGATTATACATTTTCCACCACCGAAAAATTATAAATCCATCCTGAATTCTATGCAAGACAAATTACAAAAATGAAAACTTCAGTAACAATTTATTCATTTAATATTATAAAAAGCAGGCAATTGATAATGAATATGAAAATACAGAAAATTCTCAACAGATCACTGGTATAGATAAATGCTTCATAATCTCCAGTTAAAAAAGGAAAAGAGAATTTACATAGCTCTAAATTAGATTTTTCTACTTAGGTAAAATTTAATACCAGATCACATGTAATAGGAAAATGAAGTGATAACAGAAAAACTTTTTTCTTTTATAAATGATATTTTTTAAATGGTGTAAAAACTCATAAACAAAAAGCCAAATCTTGAAAGGGGGACATTAGGATGCTAACAGAAAGATAACCCCTTCATCTCTGTAATCATATATAACCTCATGCCTCAAAAGGATGAACTTACAGCCCTCACCTTTACTTTTTACTTTTCTTTTCAAAATAATTTTAGACGCACAAAGAAGTTGCCTCTACTGTTTCAAGTGAGGTATGCGTATTACCAAACCCTAGCACCTTTCAACTAATTTAAAACTTTCAAGTTCTAAGTAACAAATGTTAAGATAATCACAAAAATAGAGTAAACTTTTCTTTCAAGGCCTACAGAAGAAAGAACATATCAAACATATTGTCATTTCTATTATACTCAGATTTGTGTTTCTTCCTTACAGTAAAATTAAAGTAGCTAACAGATACTAAAAAATTCTTAAAACTTATTACCTATCATAAGGAGCTAATGGATGAGTTATCAGCATCCCTGATCCTTGTTTTATGTAACAAATGACCACCATGAATTGTACAAGAAAAATGGTCAGGTAATTTAATGGTTCATGTGTTCATCTAGGAATGAAATGAGATTATTCATTTCTTTAAGCTGCTATTTGATAAACTTTGTGCCAGGCTAAACCTTAGTTAAATTAATCTACTGATAAAAATATTTTTAAACATCAATTTGCCAGAATTTATTACAAAAAAATTATTTTTGATTTATGGCTTTATTTGAAAAACCAAATCATATCAAATAAAATATCATCAGAAAAAAATTTTACTATATTTCAAGTTTGTTTGAATTTTTTGTTTTTTGCTTTTTTTACCTAATAGACATGTCTTCTGTAATGTAATAAATTTCACGAACCATGACTTTTCCAGAAAGAACAGAGAAAGAGAAGGACCCTGTTGTAGGGGGGGAAAGAAAAGTGATTAATGGAATTGTTTTGATCCAGAGTGAGCACTTAAAGCTTAAAATAATCTTAGCATTCAATTTATTCAATAATTAAATGTTCTCTCTCGACTCCCTCCTGATACCCTTATAACCTTACTAATTTTCTATTGCTCTTTCCTGGAATATAACAAAAAGTACAATAAGTACCATCACTATGAACTGAGCTACTGAATAACCATATGAAGACACTGAATAGCTGCTTCATATGAATAATTCCCTTAATTATGCAAAACTTTAAATAAAGCCCAAAGCACTGACTAATTCACCACTTTTCTCCATTAATTTCTTTGACTCCAGGAATCAGTCATTGCCTCAAATTAGTGGAAGGTGACTTATGTTTGAGAGAAATTTTATTTATGTTCTCTAAGAAGTACTCTAATGAAGGTTAGAATGGTTCTAGACAGTGACCTCTCACCCCTTTTCCCACTGGTTGAGGGCTTTCCGATGCCTAATGGTTCCAAACAGACCCTCATATCTGCAAACTTCCCACTTAAGAGTAGTTGGAAACTTAAATTAACAATGCAGGCCACAAAATGAAATACACAAAATGATTCTAACTTACAGATTTTTTAAGTATGGTTACTGAAAAAAAAAAAACAGCAAAAACCTCATTGAGCGTTAGAAACTTCCCTTGGATAGTAGAATCCTGAGAAATTTATATTTCCATATTTTATATGTGCCTATATTTTTCAAATTGTTTTAACGAGCATCTTTTATAAGAAAAAAAAATTCAAAAGTTACTATAGAAACACTTTAAGAAATAAGGTAAAGAACCTAACCAAGTGATAGAGTCAGAGTGCTGAATGAGAGAAATTCCAGTTAGGTTAATGTTCATGAAACAAAGGTAAATTTCTAAAGCTACTATCACTTATAAAAAATAAATTTATAATATATATCTCAAGATTATGCAGAAGAAAAACATTCAGTGTTACACAAACTTACCAATATGGATATAGCCATGTTTGTATAATCTATTAAGAACCAATGTTAAAATAAGACCAACATTTCGAGAATTGTAATATGTGAGATATATAATCCATCCACAGGATAAAATGGTAGCTGTCGGGAGAAAAAAATGCAAAAGAATTTCACTATAAGTTTCCTTTACCATCACCTTAATACTCAGTAAAAATTTGTTAGTAAAAGTTCATTTATTACATTCAGAAATGACAGGATTTACTTCGATATGATAATATGTCCTCTTACAATTTAATACTTAGATTTTTAATACCAAATGTTGATTCTACCTTATCCAACTTTCCTCATTTTTCTTTACTCATTAGCCAGAAAAGCACATATTTCAATCAGATCAATTAAAGAAATACTGCCAGGGGTGCCTGTGTGGCTCAGTCGGTTAAGCATTTCCCTCTTGATTAAGGCTCAGGTCATGATTTCAGGGTCGTGAGATTGAGTCTCACTTTGAACTCTATGATAGACATGGATCCTGCTTAAGATTCTCTCCCTCCCTCTCCCTCTGCTCCTCCTCCCGCTCCCCCCACCCTGATTTTCACACACGAAAGCGCACCCTCTCTCGAAAAAAAGAGAAAGAAAAAAATACTTCTTTTTTTTTCTGTTTCCTTTTTCACTGTTTTGTACTCTTTATTATTAAATGTATATAAAGATGTTCTGGAAGGAGAAAGCCCATGTTTCTGAATATTCTGAAAAATATTCACCTTTATCAGGCTAAAAGCTCATTCCCAAGCTATTTCCTAAAGGTTACAGTCATTTAAAAAGAAATAAAACCAATGATTTTTTAAATCAGAGGAAAGGTAGTTTTTTTAAATCAATAATTTCTACTTTTTAAAAAAAATGGAAAGAAGTGATAATTTTACCCTACTTAACGGCATAGCTATATTAAACAGGCCATTTTATACTATTTTGCTATAATTGATAAGACAATAACCTACTTTTAAAGAATGCCAGTGAATATGCTACAGTAAATATTTCAAATTTGACTCATTTTTCATAAGAAGTGTATAGTCACCTATAGGATTCATAATATTTCCAAAAGAACCTAGTTTATGCATATACAAAAAATAAAACATAAGAAAGCACTTTTTGACAATAAATTTCCTTTTAGTTAAAAGTATAACTATTTTCTAAATTAGGACAAAGTAATGTAAAGCAATTAAATATGTACAATCATTTAGCAACATCACATTAAGTTCTTAATTTTTTAAAAAGTTATTTAATGTGGATAAAACAGTCACTGAGTCAAAATACATTTTCTCAGGGTAGCTTAGATTGACAGTAATAACTCTAATGTAGCAAGTGCTACGATTTGCCCACAAAAATTATTTCTAGAATAATCTTTTGAAAAATTACTTTGATGATATGTCATTATTTTTGTCCTTGTAAACAGTGTTTTGGGGTTTTTTTTTTACTGAAGTATAGTTGACACGCAATGTTACATTAGTTTCACGTATACAACATAGTGATTTTAGTATGTCATTACATTTTAAATTTAAAGATATTTTGTGCTAATTTTTACTGTAAATCACTGTATCAAGAGCAGGTTATGGTGTGCCATTCAGAAAGGCAAGAGGCATTTGCTGAGAAAGTATGCTTCTAATATTATACAACCTGAGAATTGTGGCCTTTTCATTGCATCATTTTCCCCAACCCCCTTCATTGTCATAAGGCCACTTAGTAAAACAGCAAGAGTAAACACTCACTCAATGTTTTTCTGGCTGTTGCTGTTGTTTTGTCCTTAAGGAAAGAAGTTATATACAACAGAAAAAAGTCAGAAATTCTAGGTGATAAGAGACTGATAGAAAATAAGGAAGAATTCCACTGTTATTTAAACTAAAAGAGAATTTTCAATGCTGCTTTTATGAAATTCTATTTCATGTTAATGTCTTGCATTTCATCTCACTTTTCTGGGCTTTAGTTAATGATAATTTGTACTAGATCACTTCTGTCAATTAGAAAAAAAAGAGAACTCAAAGTTTAAATGGTAATCCAATCCTACATACAAATCATGAATAATAACATTCCTTCTATACACACTTCACCACTACCCATTTCCTTATCACATATCCTGTGGTGTCATGAAAGAAGCATAAGCATACACTCAGAAAAAAACAGCTATGTTACCTGTATATGTTATTTAATCCTATGGGCCTCAATTCCACAAGTTAAAAGTCTGCTCCCTTCATAAGTTTGCTCTGATCATTGAGACAACATATGCAAAATGCCAATGATATGTGGCACACAGAAGATGTTCAATAAATATCATTACCCTCTCTTTCCCCTCTGAACCCATCTTACCCTTTCTATTTCCTCCTCTACCTTTCTAATTGTTATGCTGAAATTCAAATCAAATACTGTTATTCCACAAAAACTTCCTGGACAATAACAGCCTACAGTATTCTCTCCTTTCCTGATTATTATTTTGTATTTCCCCCTCTTATTTGTTCATATTCATTCATTCACTCGTATTTCCTCCCTTTCTTTGCCACTGATTTATACACTGTTTTGTATTATTTCTATGAACCTAGGAAACTTCTGGAATATTAGACAAAAAAAAAATTGTACTGGCAGAGCCCAATGTTAAGTATGTAAGGAGTAAAGAGATGAGATTAATTAGGCATATACACTCTATTTTGCTATAAAGATATATTTACCATGGGAATTTATCACTTTTAAAATAAAACAAACGTGTGTGTGTGTGTGTGTGTGTGTGTGTGTTTATGTCTCAAGATGGGGGGGCAATGAATGAGTGGACTTGAGAGAGGAAAGATAAGCTAAGTGCAATGTCTTTCTTCTCCTCCCACCTCCCCTAAGTCAGACAACGAGGCAGCCTAAGAAAAAGAGCCCTCCAGAGCACTCACCAGAACAAATATTCACAGAAACACAGATTAAAACCTTTTTTGCAAAAAATAAACCAATGGTATTATAAGCATTTCAACTTCAGCTAACTACTGCTTAAAATTTGGCAGTTGTTAATCCATACATAACAAACAATAAAGTATAAGAAAATATATTCTACTTACCAACAAGGAGCCAAACAACATTGGAATTGTGTTCTGTAAGAAAATCTTCTAATTGAGTGATACTAGGAACAATACTCTCATTCTTCCTTTGATCCATTACTGAAGTTTTTCCAGACCAGCATGTAGTGGCCTAAGAGTTCAAAAGTTAAATTTAGAATCAGAGATTTGTTAAACTGCAAGGGAAATTGTATAAGCAGGAAAAAAGGTGAATTTAATAAAAATGAAAGTTCATTAAACCCCATTCCAGTTCCTTCAATAAGAATGAAAAATATACAAACAGCAACAAAGCATGTCCATATTTCTATATAAAATGTAAGACACATTTTTAGTGTCCTGCTTTCACCATTCTAAGAATTGAATAGAGACCTGGGTTCAGTTACCAAACTCTGGTTCCAAATATGAGGGACATAATTACTAAATTTAATCAAAGACATTTATCTCAACAATAGAAGGAAGTATTAATGATCTGTATTAGACAAATTCATCTACACTTGTCTCAAAAGCTGCCACTAAGTGTTGTATTTACGTATTAACTTATATTAGTCCTGCTTAACCTCCAACAGCTCTTTTCCCATTGTTCCATGGGGAAACATCTTCCTACTTAGGACTCACTCTGAGTTTGGACAGTAAGCAGATCTCCTCCTATCAGATGGTCAGGATGAATTACAATGATTACATGTCAAATTGTGACCAGACATGTGAAGAATGTATGTGTGTGTGAGTGTGTATATGTATATGCACTTCAGCCGGTTAAGTATGAATATTTAGATGTATTGAGAAAGAGTTAGATAAACTGAAAATGAGTAAAAAGTGAGGAATAAAAGTTCTTATTTTATGATTGAAGGAACAGGAAAATTATCCCTCTGTTAAAAATTATCCCTCATGTCGCGGCACCTGGGTGGCTCAGTCGGTTAAGCGTCTGCCTTCATCTCGAGTCATGATCCCAGGGTCCTGGGATCGAGCCCCGCATTGGGCTCCCTGCTCAATGGGGAGTCTGCTTCTCCCTCTCCTTCTGTGTGTTCTCTCTCTTAGATAAATAAAATCTTTTTTAAAAAATTATCCCTCATGTTAATACAGCATTAACATGACTAACCCAACCTACCTATAAAAAATTATCTTGTGATAAATCAGGAAAAGGTAAAGCAAAACTAAACAACAACAACAACAAACAGCCTTAATCACAAAGAGAGCTACATGGTTAATGATCATTTAAGGCCAAATAATAGGTGATTTTACAGAAAACTAGAAAAACAGATTTTAAAACAGGAAGCATAAGTGAGGACAACTTTCTAGGTGAAATTCAGTACAGTTGACTTGTCAACTTCCTGAAAATGTTCTCACCAGAGAACCTATCTTACTCACCAGAGTCCTATCAGAGGTCACAAAACAGGTTTAAAAAGTGGGTTAGGCAACATTGCCAGATTACAATGTTTCATATTTCTAAATTGTTGAAACGTTATCAATTCAGAGGCAAGTTAAACATCTCTTTAAAAAAAAAAAATAAAGCTCAATAACAAAAGGTTTATTAGTAATAGTGATAGGGAAACCTAAGGGTAAAAGAACTAGGAAAAAAATTTAAATGTTTTCATTTTTCAATAATCTTTTTTTCCCCTACAGTTTAGAAAATGCGTAAAAAATGTTCTCATAGTGAACAGGTTGGTAGTGACCCCGTGGGAGGTAGGGTACAAACTTCCAGCTATGAGATAATAAGTTCTGGGGATATAATGTACATCATGGTGACTACAGTTAACAATACTGTATTATATACTTGAAAGTTGCTAAGAGAATAGATCTTAAAAGTTCTCATCAGAAAAGTTATAACTATGTGAGGTGATGGCAGTTACTGTGGTAATCATTTTGCAATATATATTTATATCAAACCATGTCATGCCTCTTAACTAATATTATATGCTAACTATACCTCAAAACTAGAAAAAAGTGTTCTCATGCTTTTCAAAGCTTTGAAAAATCTGTCAACTGGCAACTTATAATTTGGGGGCTAACTTTACAACATGAGCTTTTCTTTCTTTCTTTTTTGTTTTAAACTAAAAAAAATAAGATAAATACAAATTTTAAAAGGAAGAAAACACTGAAAAGGCTTATATTCAAAACCAAAAATAATAGCTTATCTGCTACAAAGTAACATCTGTGCCTATTTCATATTTATTGTTACGATTTTATAGTACACCCACACACCCCTGCTGATGAAAAGATCACCTACTAACTCCTAGGGATGTTTCATGAGGGATGTATCCTGGCATTCAGGTTTCCATATAAAAAGGTAATCTGTTTTGAGCCATATCCAAGGGGAAGTGATCTATCCACCAAAAGGACCTAAAGATCTCATCCAAAATTTCTACCACTAACTTCTATAACAAGCCACAGCCAAAGAGAATGAGAAAGAGGGTGTTCAGGTTGCAAAGACAGAAAATTGCAGTATCACACAGATTTAACCAACACTTTTCCAATTATTAGTTAATGCAAAACCTTTAAGAGATATCAACAGATAAAGGTTCAATAGTTAAAACATTTAGAGTAAGTACAGAAGTAAAGGCTAAGACTTAATAAAGGCCCTAAGTAAGAAGGAGACATTCTGATGAAAAGGAAATAAGTCAAAGCAGCAATGGACACAGAGAATCCAGACTGAACTAGGGCTATATGCTTAGTCACACTAAGCATGGTACACCATGATACACCATGAATTCCTTAATGGAGAGGAACTAGACACTGATATAAGAACCTACTGCATATTCTTCATGAAGCAAATGATGGAATAACAAATTGGTTGTTTTCTCTTCCTCAATAGTTCAGTCTAAAATCCATAAGGTAAAGCACAGTGAGGTAAGCATCTGCATTTGGGGAAAAGACAGGAGTCTCAGTGGCATAGGGGGATATCAGAGTCCAATAATATTAAGTATCTATTTATGTGATGAAGAGGCTAGTGAAACACTGGCAGTGTTTCAGGGGATCAAAGCCACAGCAGGATGAGGAGACCATACTTGTAGGGAAGAGGTCAGGCACAGGGTGCTAGAGTCTGAGTGGAAGGAAGACAGCATCAATGGTAGGGGGAAGAGGCTGAAGAAGGAGACCAGCTTAAGGCGTTGGAGCCCGAGCAGGGAGGTTGCCTCATGCGGGGTGTCAGAACCCAAGAGGGAGACATCAGACCCCACAGAGATAAATAGGGCTTCCATGCAGGAGGGCAATCTGGAGTAGTGTGTTGATGTGGGAGCAGGATAAGGAGGACACACACCTAGTAAAACAGCCCTTGCAGGGTACAGGGGAGGGGATCAATTAAGTAAATATATTAAGGATAATAAAAGTCAGTTTTCTCACTGTTGGAGGCTATATAAATGAAGAATATTAGAATTAATCTTGTGGTGTTTGATAAGAACTGGAGGTATAGATTTCAATGTAAGTGAAGATGGGAATAAATATGGCTACAAACACGTGTATGTATGTTAACACATATGCTCACTAATAGGTCTGAGAGCAGCAGCACTGCAATTAAAATGAATAGAGAACTTGCTCTTAAAAACCATTTTCTATCAAGAGGAAACAGGGCTCCTTGAAGAAATGGCTGATTCCACAAATAGAGCAAGGAAAGTCAAGATGAGCCGCGTGTTTTCCAGAATGGAAAGAAATACTTGAATGACGGGAACATGTCAAAAGGACACAGAAACCAGCTTGAAGAGGCTCCCAGTGGCAAAATCTGGGGCAATTTAAGCATCAAAATAAACAGTAATAGATTACAACCCATTTAATAAAAAGAACCTATGAGTCCATACCAATATAAATAATTAAATTTTGATAAGCAACAGGATTCTTATATCATCTCAAAATAACTCCCCTCAAAATAATTATTAATGACAAAGGGGGAAAGAAGAACTTTGTGAAATTTAATTAAGGATCAAAGAAAGTAAACACTATCAATATTAAGATAAATCAGAATTGTGCACTCCTTTTTTAAATTTTTTATTTGATTATAGTTGACACACAATGTCACGTTCACTTCAGGTGTACAACACAGTGGCTCCACTTCTCCAGGCCTTATGCTATGCTCACCACAAATGTAGCTACCATCTTCATAGAAGAACACAGCCTCACTTCTATGATATTACCAGCAAAGATGCATAAACTGAATCTAATCTATGTGCCTCTCTCTTCTGATAAATTATGACCAATAAAGATTGTTTTATTCATCTTTGTATCCACAACACTGGTGAAAGTGCCTTGAACACAGCCACTGTTTTCAAGTATTACATCATTTTTAAATAGTATTTTTATCTAGTACATAAGAAAAGAACACTGATCTACATGTTTCAACACAAGCCCTCTCAATATTTTCATGATTCATCCATATTCTCTTCATTTTTCCTGAAGTCCATCATTTTTACTTCAAAACTGCTGTCCACATTAGAATAGAAATTGTGGCAATTATTATTTTAGTGACATACAAAGAAAAGCATGAAAATGTGAAATAGTTCAAGCAAACACAGCACAAACCAGAGATTTATCAAAGTTCCTAATTAAATGGGCACTCATACATAGTTGATAGGCATAAACTATCTCTGGGAAGAATAATTTATCAGATACTATAAAAATGTGTATGTTTTAACTTGGATATATCAGTTCTAGGACTTTATCAGAAATACTCAGGCACCAAAAGATGTTTTTCAAGAACAATCACTACAGCATTATATAGTATACTGGGGAATTTGAAAAAAATGTCAATTAATAGGAAAACAGTTAAATAAATTATGGTATACTTTACTGGGAAATAATATGCAACCTTTCTAAAAGAACGAGATGGCTCTATATGGGCCGATACAGAGAAATGTCCAGGAAATATGTAATGTTGGCAGGGAAAAAGCGAATTGAGAACCAAAATGTATAGTATTCCACCTATGTTCAAAAGAAAAAAGACTATTATGTATGCTACATGTACACATCCTACATACACACAACATGTATACATGTTCACATACAGGAAGTGTGTGTGTGTCTGTGTAAACTTCTTTTAATTTGCAAAAACACCAGCAAAGCCATGAATGGTTACCTCTAGAGAGAGCAATGAGAAAGATTTGGGGGAAAGGAAAAGAATCAGTGAAGCAGGACTTTCACTTTTATTCTTGATACTTAGGTATTGCTTAAATGTTTTACAATTGGCATATAATACTCCCATAATTTAAAAAGAAAAAGGGAGAGTGGTGGCTGGAAGACAGGAAATGACAGGTTAGAAAGAGACTCTTCTTACTCAAGCACATATCTCATGGCCTCTCCTTACAAATATGGCCAAGGAATAGGTGTCTCCCAACCCAAAAATAACAACTCAGTCATCTGTCATTCTACCATCATGTCTTTCTTCAGTTTTTAAATGCTTATCTTTTTAAAAAATTTAAATGCAAATACTAAGCAATATCAAACTCAAACTTTACCACATCAGAAAAATCAGTTAACGCCTTTGAAAGAATTACTTGATTTGATAGCCTTGAATGTAAAAATGGAAGGAAGAATAGCTATACTGTTCTAGAAAAGGGCAGCAGGTAAGCTGCCATCAAGGAAGGTAAAGAACACTAAAAGGAAAGAGATTGGGCAAGGGAGAAGGAGGAGACAGTTATCAAAGAAAAACAGTAAAATCAAAAGAGCCTAGAAAAGGAGCACCTGGGTGGCTCAATCAGTTAAGTGTCTGGCTCTTCACCTTGGCTCAGGTCATGATCTCAGAGTCCTGGGATTGAGCCCCATGTTGGGCTCCACGCTCAGCACAGAGTCTGCTTGTCCCTCTCCCTCTGATCCCCCCAGCCCCATTCATGAGCTCACGCTCTCTCTCTTTCTCAAATAAATAAATAAATCTTTTTTAAAAATCCTAAAAAAAAAAAAAAAAAAGTCGGGGGGGGGCACCTGGGTGGCTCAGCTGATTAAGCACCCAACTCTTGGTCTCAGCTTAGGTCTTGATCTCAGGGTCATGAGTTGGAGTTCAAGCCCTGTGTTGGGCTCCTTCTGGGCATGGAGCCTACAAAAGAAAAGAAAGGAAAAGAAAAGAAAAGAAAAGAAAAGAAAAAAGAAAAAAGAAATCCTGCTTCAAACTGTATTGTTCCAGAAACAGGCCATTACATGGATTAAGAATAGGTTCTATACTGACCACGTAAGTTAGAACTAACAATTCTAACATTATAGCTGTGTGACCACGGGCAAGTTACCTAACCTCTCTGTGCTCTATTCCCTCATCTGTAAAACAAGAACACTAACCTACGTCATAGAGCTGAATAGTGAGAATTGATGAATTCATATGCGTAAAACATTTAGAATAGCACTCAGCACGTAGTAAATAATACACTGTATAAACGTCTGTTAATGGCAATCAATGCTTTAGTGTCTTACCCATATACTGTTGGCATTCACCTCTACACAAGAAGACTGCTCATTTTGAACATCTATAACATCTTACTGAGGACTGCTTTTTGACCGCAGAAACATCTCAGCTTATAATTAGGACAAGCCAGAAATGCCAGAGTTAATGTCAATGATGGCTAGGAAAGTGTTGGATGAACACCTCCAGCTTCCTTGCTCTGAGTTTGGGATAACTCTGAATAGCATTTAATTTGGTCTCTGAGAGTTCACCAATGGTAGTGAGCTCCAGATGCTCACAGTGGTAACTGCTAGGATAATGTTCTTTATTGACTTCAGCCCCTTTCCTTTCTTACTTCCCCATCCCCTACCAGTGTTTGCTACTATCACTTTCCAAATAAACTACCTGTACTTGAATCCTTACCCAAGTTAAACTTGTTTCTGAGGAAATCCAAACTAAGGCACTATTTTTCTTACTTGTTACCAGTCCCATTAAATCTGAGAACAGTTTTCTTTTACATGAAAAAAGATTCTGTACTTTAAAGAGATATGAAATCATATGATTTAAAGGACACAGTATTAAATATTTAGTATTTTTTTTTAAGTTTGCTTTAATTCAGGGCATATATTTGCTGGGTTTTGGAACTGGGTTTTAACAGAAAGAGAAAAATTTCCTTCATCTGAACAGGAAGACAGAGGAAAGGAAAGACCCAGATATGGAGAGATTTGGTAACAGAAAGATGAGAGAATCTGATGGCTTCTGTGTATTTTTGAAAAAGTCAAATTCATATTTATCTAAAACCTCTTCTACTCCATTCCATTTTTTTCTTTTTTATTTATTTATTTATTTATTTATTTATTTATTTCTCCCAGTTTTTTGGCTCCAATCCCATTACTTCTACAGTTCCTGTTCCTCTTCTATTTTTCTTCGTCTTTAATTTGTGTTTATAACGACTGTCAGAAGAATGGCCCTGGGGTGGTAGGTGAAAGAAAATATGGATGAGAGGGCCTTCTTCACCACAGCTTATCTCACGTCCCCCAACTTCACTCTACCTCAGCAATAATTATTTGATTACCTCAGAAAAGGGGAGTGGGGGAACTGGATGATCTGTGCCCCTGCCCACACCTTCTCAAGAAAACCTCACTGCACTGGTTAACCTTCTTCCAGGGCTGCATGACTCCTCTAAAAGAGATATCACCCCATAATTTGACAGAGGATTTCAGAAAGAAGGTTTTCCTATATCAGGTTTAAACTGGAATAAGTCTCTATAATATTACCTATGATGTGAGAAGACCTGTGAAGAACCAGAGTTTTCTCTAGAACCGTCGTGGTAAGTATATATTTGATTTTGATTTTTTGGAGCAACATACTTAAGACAGTTGCATGATAATGCAGGCCTATTTTTTTGCTTGTTCATTCAATAAATATTTATTGAGCTTAAAAGTTCTACAATACAGCAGGCACCTGGGTCGCTCAGTAGGTTAAGCGTCTGCCTCTGGCTCAGGTCATACCCCAGGGTCCTGGGATCAAGTCCCACATCAGACTCCTTGCTCAGTGGGGAGTCTGCTTCTCCCTCTACCCCTCCCCCCCTGCTCCTGATCTATCTCCCTCTCTCTCTCTCTCTCCCCCTCTCTCTCCCTCTCACTCTCTCTCTCAAATAAAAATAAAACCTTTGGGGCACCTGGATGGCTCAGTCAGCTGGGTGTCTGCCTTCAGCTCAGGTCATGATCCCGGGGTCCTGGGATTGACCCCCGCATCAGGCTCCCTGATCAGCCAAGAGTCTGCTTCTCCCTCCCATTGCCCCTCCAACCCCCAGCACATGCTCTCTCTCTCTCTCTCTCTCTCTCTACTATCAAATAAATAAATAAAATCTTTTTTAAAAAATTCCACAATACCTCTAAGGAGTTCTGAGTATTAAGTTTAAGATTTGGAATATTTACAATAATCTTCAGTAGGATATCTGGTAATACAGAAAATGCTAAAGAAAGGCTATTTGAATGACTACCAGTATCTTAGCAGTTATCATATCATATTGTAATTCTCACTTTAGAAGTCTGCCCCCCCACTAGACAGCCATTCTTAAGGATGAGTTTGCCCTACTCATTTAAGTGCCATAATCAACCAAGTTCCTGTATATAGCAATCTCTTAATACTCATTTCAGAAATGAAATAAATGCATCATTATAAAAAGTACATAATTATGAACTATTGCCAAAAATAAGTAGGTATTCCCAATGTACCCAGGGCCAAAGAGATTCCAAAATGATCTTTTTCACTCTCAAGAAAATCTGGTTTTCATTTGCTTGAATTTAAGAAGAGGATATTCAACTTTTTAATAACCCAATTCCAAATACAACAAAAATGTGAAAAAAGTTTAATCATTCTCAAATCTCTCACACAACAATGAAGTCACAATTCTTTTGATAAAAGGTGTTCACATATATTTAGACCATTATATTAAAGTTCTTTGGATTTAGTTACAGTTCCTTTTCTATAAAAGAAATTTTATGGGTTTTAAGAGTTGGAAAATCGACGTTATAGTTCCCCTTTGAACTTCATCAATATTGATATTCTGTTCATCAAGTAAAATTAAACACCTATTAGAACATAGCAGCACTCTGTATACTAGAAATTCTGTGAAGTATGCACTTTACAATATTTCTGCATTACTTGCCCTTAGGCAAAATTTTACTAATCTACATCAACTGTTGTAGAATATATACTTAGATTTTTCAGCTACTGTTTGGTTTCTACTCATATGTAACAAATTATCTTGAGATACCTCTGTAAAGTTGCCAATTTCAAAATTATTTATGTCCTCCTTACAATTAAGAAGCCGGGTAATTGACCCAAACGTCTCAGTAAATACCAACACAAACGAACTATCTGAACAGACTGCTCACCTCTACTATGGCATAAAGACATCCCAAAACAAAAGTAACGCATAAATCAGATCACAACATTTTTATACAAAATGAAGTTTCAAGAATGATTAGAACATTTGAGCTACTCATTTGGAACACTGACCACTCAGCAATCTAAAGGCAAATGCCCAAATACAAATGACTTTGTGATATTCCTTCCAACTCCATGATGCTAAACAAATGAAGTATATAAATAGAGAAGTACCTACTGCAATTAAACATCTCACATAAACATGTAAATTTTACAAGATAGTAATGTAATATAGTAAAATGATTGTTATTATCCATCACACATATAGTGATTTGGAAAGCCCTCTCTGCCTATAAAGTTTTACCCATCAGGATACAAGGCCTAAAATTCTACCATCCATTCCTTTAAATGGAGTATTAACCAATATTCTCTCTTAAAATGCAAAGCAAAGTATCCCAGTAATAGCTACCATTAATTATTACCATGTGTTATTAGTGTAAATTAATTCATTGGATGACTTTTCTCACTAACAAGCAGGATCCAGGGATACCCCCAAAAGGCCCAAGATTCCTGAAGATGGGGGAAATCTTAAAAAGCAGATGGTGGGCAACAAAAGCAAACTTAATTTCCTTAACAGTTTTGGCCAGGGCAGCAGCTTTGTACACATCAAGCGAAAATATATAATGTCCTTCTGTTCATTTAAACAAACAAGACAGACAATTATCCTCTTAAGTCAAACCAGGTATATAATCCTTTCTACCTAGAAAAAGTCCCTCCAGGTCCCTTTCAGTACCAGGATTCTACGTGCAACAAACACAATTCATTATTAACTAACTCTAAAACCCAACAGAGTTAAGTGATAAAATAACATTCTATCAGAAATAACAGAAATCATCTGGTATCCTGGAACTAGAATAGGTTTTAAAGCCAGATTTGAAATGGAAAGCTTGCTCTGTCCCTTTAATTCCTTTCTTAGCCATGCTATAGCTTGAGCAAGTTACTGCATCTCAGAGGCTGTTTCCACATGGCCATCTCTTCCTTGAAGAGATACTGAAGGCATTAAAAACACAAAGCAAATATAAAACTCACAGTACAGTGCTTGACAAGAAATACATCACAACAGTGGTAGCTAAGCTACTGTTATTAATGTTCTTTACAAAAAAAAAAATCAGTTCAACAAAAAAAGGTGAAAGCTAAAAAAAAAAACAAACAAAAACAAAAAAATGCATACCAGTAAACAATAACTAAAATGCATCTCATTCCTTACAATATATAAGAAAAAAACATATATGTAACTAAGTAACAGAATTTTACAACAAAAAAAAATTAGTTGGCATAAATAATAGTCAAGAAAGTATTACTATGAATAACATAATTCTACAAATACCAGTGAGCATGATTCGTAGAAGCAGATCAAACACCAAAGTACACTAGTCACCAGGCAACTATTGCTAAAGAAATATTCAGATATGGTGAGTGACAATTCAAACACTACAAATCTGCAAACTAAACAAATGTACTTTTTAACATCGTAATCTATGCTACAAAAATGGTTCTTTATAATATGTGTGGAAGAATTTTTAACATCTAAGAAATCATATCATTCAACAAAAATGTTGCACTTTAGGAAACCTGACTTCTATAGCCAGAAATTTATGCTGGCTTACCTAAACACTTATTAAAAAAACAAACCTCTTAAAAATCTGCAGAAAACCTATCTACTAATAGGGTAAAAAGAACTGACTTCGACCTCTCCAAATCTAGAAGAAACCATGATTTTTAAATATAACCCACTTTTAATAGTCCACCAGAACTAATTACCTTCAACATCTCCTTGATATGGTCAGTAATACAAAGAGATAACAGTAACTGCTGAGTGAAAGGTTTAATCCTCCCACTTCTACATCCCATACACTGGTTGTGGGGTTTTGCCTTCGTTTTTTGTACTGACTAGTAACACACCCTGCAAGGTGCCTTTAATTCTTTTCATCAAGAATTCAATATATCACTTTCATTTTGATTAAAAATACACCAGAAGGTAGAACACTAAAAAGCACCAGCAAAGTAAAATTCTACAGGATTTTTGTAATAAAACTATTTCCATTTTCCTATCTGGCTCTTAAGTTTCTATCTTATACCTTATGTCACATCAGTGAGAAAACCCTCCCAAATACATATTCAAACTACTTGCCCAACAAAATAGGGTCTTTGGATGTGGGAAGAAGAAAGAAACTGGCCACATGTGTTTACCAACTCTCATCATATCAAGTACAAAGAAAATGTTTTTTAATAGCATGTCGTTACCCAAAGAGCCCACAAAATCCATTTAATAGCCAATTCCTGTGAGTTGAGAATTGCTACAACTGAAATTGAACTTTCATGTAAATAAAACAACAAAAAAGGCTGCTTCAGGGAATTTTATGAGGATATGATTATATAATACCACTGTTGATATCAGACACAGCATTTTAAATAGATATGGACAGAAAAAAATGGATATAGATAGAAATATACTTTACATATACATAAAAAGTGACAAAGTACAATAAGATCAATAATCTAAAGCTTAAACTTTAAACATTTTGGTCAGAGTTCTACTACTCTTTGAAATGTGCATTCCACGGTATTAATTCACCATTAAAATAATAAAAATACAGCTGCCATAACAATGGCTATAACATTTATTCAATGCTTGCTGTGTGCTAGGCACTGTTCTAAACACTTTATGTGTATTTACTCATCTAATCGTCACAAGTAACTACTCACTTACAATTCCCCATTCTACAGATGCAAAACTATGGCACTGAGAAGCTAAGCACAAACACGGTTAAAACATGGCCTCAGTAATTATCTCTTCGTTCTCAGTTTCTTTATATGAAAAATGAGTTCCTTCCTCCCAGTTCTACGTTTAGAAGCTAATATGAATGCTACCAAAATTCACATTTTGGTATAAAAAATTCACATTTTGCCCACTGTGGAATTTTTTTCTCCTAAAAGGATCCTCCATTAACTCAAAGGTCAACAAGCATTTTTCTTTAAATAACCCTAAGTGGTAACACATCAAATTATGGAGCTTGATATGCAGCAAAGAAGGCCAAATTACAAAGTGAGCCGTATCTGACTTAACCACTTCCCCACTTTTCTAGAACCTCTCTCTCACCTCGTCATAAAGGCTATATTTTTGTACTTTGAAAGAGCTTATTTGACCCTAAAGAACTTGACAATTGATAAAAGATGTATGTCCAAAAATTCTTTAATACTCCTCCCTTCAAGAGGTCGAACTTAATTAATTCCCCTCTCAAGTGTGGACTGGAATTAAGAGACACAGTTCTAAAAGAATATGACAGAAGCAATGGTGTGTAACTAAGTAAAAAATGGCATCACAGCTTCCTCCTTGCTCTCTCTTGGATCATCTGTTCCAGGGGAAACCTGCTGCCTTGTTAGGACACTTAAAAAGCCCTGAAGAGGTTCACATGCTAAGGATTTATAGGCCCCCAGCCAACAGCCATGCGAGTGGGCCATCATGGAAGCAAATCCCTCAGCCACAGTTGAGATGACTGAAGTCACAGCCAACATTTTGGCTGCAACCTCCTGAGAGACCCTAAGACCAAAGGGAACCAGTTTATGCACTCCCAAATCCAGATCCACAGAAACTGAGATACTAAATATTTTAGACCACTAAATTCAGGTATAATTTGTTACTCAGCAATAGATATCTAATACAAAGTAAGAGAAAAGTAATTTTGCAAGATATCTGCAAGTTACCTCTACCCTAATGGTTCATACCTGTCATGTTAAGCTAAACTACTGCACTCTATTCTCCTCCAACTTATCAAAAGATGAGAAGTAATAACACACCAAGATTGCTATCATATGAGTGAATCATTTCCTCTCTCTACTGTAAGTGGGAGTCTCCTGCATGGACTCTGTGGAGCAACCTCTACCCTGCCTCCTACAAAGGAGGATCTGTATCCATAATTATCACCGCCTCCTTACCTTCTGTTTCAGAAGTCTATCTATAGTACCTTTGACCTGCATCCTCATATTTTGTCCTTTCCAGCTTAGTCAGTGATTAATTATTCTCCCTCAATCTTCTGTCTTCAAATTTTATTTCTGATGGTTTTTTATGCTCAGCAAATAAAAATTATAAATCATATTCATATCTTTAGAAAACAAAAACTCTCTCCCAAACTCTTTATCTCTAGCTATCCTCTGTTCCACTTAAAACCAAACTTTCTGAAAGAGTAAATGATATCAGCTATTTCAATTTTCTTATCTCTTCCCCAGTGTGAACTGGCTCCACATATATAATTGTTCTTGTTCAGGTCAAAAACTTTTTTTTTTCTTAAAGATTTAATTTATTTATTTGACAGAGAGAGTGAGCACAAGTAGGGGAAGCAGCAGGCAGAGGGAGAGGGAGAAGCAGGCTTCACGCCCAGCAGGGAGCCTGATGCGGGCTCTATCCCAGAATCCTGGGATCATGACCTGAGCCGAAGACAGATGCTTAATGACTGAGCCATCCAGGCGCCCCATGGTCAACAACTTTTTGACATGTCCAATGGATATTTTTCTTGTCCTCATTTTATTTGATGTCTCAAAGATGCTTAATATTATTCCTTTTCTCCAAACTCAGTTCTTCTATTGACTTCTGTGATTCTCCTGCTTCCTTATCTACTCACTCGTCTCCTTTGAGGTGTGTTTTCCTACCATCTGATTTATTAACATTCACCATCCTCATTTCTCTTCTTCTACTCTACATTTTTTCCCCCGAGTGATCTCATCCAGTCCCATTGCTTTTAACCAGCACCTATAATCTGAGACTCCAAATTTTATGTCTCCAGCTGCGTGTTCTTAACTAAGATCCATATATATACAACTTCTTAATGACATTTCTTGGAAGTCACAGATGCGTCATAACAACAGCCCCAAACTGATCTCCTCCAACCATGTTCCCGGATCTACTGTTCTTCCTATTCTGCCATAGTAAATGGCCCCAGAATCCACTCAGTTTCCCAAGCCAGATATCATATAATTATCCTTCCAATATTTATTAAACATTAATATGTGCTTGAACATGACAGAGACCAGAAACTTTCGACTCCACTTTCCCTCAAGCCCACTAAATCCTATCCAGCACATCTCCTTTGCATCTATTTAATCCATCTCCATTCATAATTCCCATCTGCATTGCTGTACTTCTGATTCTCAACTGCTACCTGGATTATTACAATAGCCTCTAAATGATCACCACTCTGCCAAGTTCAGCGCTCTCCAATTCATCACCAAACTGTTGCTTGACCATGTCACTTCTATTCGTTATTTACAAATGCCTGAAATTTTCTCAAATTATAGAGTTAATTTTCTTAACCTCTCATGAAATTTTTGAAATTCTATCACCATCATTAACATTAAAAAAGTATGCTAAAATGAAGTCTATAAAAATCCTAGTATCCCACTGTACCTTCAAGTAGCACTAGCAGAGTACCTTCATTTATTAACTAAAATTATGAAAGACTTATTATAAATACCAACATTTACCATATGGGTAGTGGTGTTTTCCTAGTCTTTTACATAAACCAAAAAACATCTTTGCATATAAAACTCAAGAAAAGGTATGGTATTTCACAAAAATATTACCTTCTAGAAAAAATTATCTACTCTAGACCCTCCAGGGCCATGATGACCACTAGTTTAATACTAAAAGCCTGAAATAATGTCTGAAATGGTATATGGTACTCAATAAATATTGATGAAATGAATTAAGTTTTTCTTCACCATGTTTAACCATGTCTTTGACTATGTTCCATAGAACTCATAGTAAAAAATATACTTGAGTTCAATCATACCCAGTATTCTGTGAAGAACAAACCAAAAGTCAACTAATTTTCCTCATTTCTTTTTAAAACCCTTTATAACATGGGCAGATTAATGAGCAAGCAAAAGAAGGGAAAAAGTGTTGATACTTGATCAAGAATCAAGCCAAAGTTTCCCTTGGCTTTCTCCTGCCAATACACAAGCTAAGCACATGACTTAATTGTCAAAAGTCAGGTAAAATGAATGGCAAGTCACGTTATACACCCCCCCAAACCCCCACTCCTTGACCATTTAAGCAGATTAAGACACAACTGAAGCAGAAAGTCAGATTTCCTCTATCTCAGCTTTAATTGGAAATTAGATTTTTTTAAAACTTAGCCAAATATTTACCCAATTTTTTTTCAGAGTCTGCAATGTTGTTTTTCTTCCTCCTTATCTTCAGAAGGTCCACCTGCAGTGTTTCATCTTAACAAACCTGAAAAGAACAAAATTTAACCAATATACAAGATAGTATGGCTTTACCAGCATTTTCACCATTTCTGATTAAATTATTTGATTACATGCATGGGAATGCACACATGTGGAAAGTTTTTAATGTTACTCCAAAAGTGCATTTCCTTCTTTAAAGTTTCCAAACAAGAAATACTTCTAAATCTAGAATAAGACCGCAGTTTCCAAACTACACCATTCTAAAAGGTTTCAAAACCACTATACCTATGATTTGGGAAGTCAGAGGGTTGTAGAGGTCAAATCCTACCTTTAAAACATACTCAAGGGGCACCTGGGTAGTTCAGTCTGTTAAGCATCTCACTCTTGGTTTCAGGTTATGATCTCAGGCTCATGAGATCAGCCCTACCATTGGGCTCCACACTCAAGAATCTGCTTGAGGATTTTCTCTCTCCTCTGCCCCAACGCCTGGGGGCACTCTCTAAATACATACATACATACATACATACATAAAATCTTTAAAAAAAACATAAAGGGTGGTCTTAAAAAAGTTGTTCTCTCAAACTGTTGGGTCTTTGCTGGCAAGAATGATGCCTCAGTTTCCTTCCTAGTCCAAGCACCTGGCACAATTTTTATCAAACGAAATCCACCTGGCAAACTCTTAAGATACTTGGGAGATGATAAAGCATACTGATTAAGGGACTGTAAACTGGAGTCAGATTATCTGGTTTAAATCACATTTCTTGACTTTGGACAAGTTGATTTTTAGGGCTGTGCATTTTATCTATGAAATAATAATAATAGTCCCTACATGATAGGATTATTATGATGACTAAATGAGAGAACATGCATATGAAATATGTACCATTCAACAATTATGTAAGATAAATATTCTGGTTAATTCATCTATTTTTATATTTAATGTTTATGGTTAACTTAGTATAAATCAGCTTCAATGCCATGCAAAGAGTGAAAGCAGCAACCTGAAATCAGTTGAAACTTAACTTACACGCCTGGACAGTCAAAAAAAAAAAACCCCATGATTTCCTTTTGGAGGAAATTTACAAGAACTCTTTCCATTTAACAAGCATCCCTATCCCTAACTTTCTACTGTCAAAACTAAGGCCAATGGGGATGGGAGTTAGGTGTGGGGGAGTGGGTGGGAGACAATGCAGAAGGAAAATCAACTTCCCTTCACCTTCCTTTGACCAAAAGATAATGTTTCCGCTGAAATGTACTCTTCCATAGTGTGGACTCGGCAAGCACCAATTCAGAGTACAAAACACTCCACGCCTGAATTGGAAAGGGGAATTCTAAGGCTCCACCTCCCTTACTCAATCGATCCTATGTTAAGCAGTTCTGGTCTGCAGCATCCCAGAGCTGCTGGCAAGGCTAAAGCCCGGAGCCTGCAGGTGCACTGACCTTCCCGCCCGCGGAGTCCACACACCAGCAAGTGGGCGCCGCCCACCCGCCTTATCACCATCCACAGAGGCTGCTCCTGTGTCCGCGCCCCCAACAATATGATTACGATGGCCCTTCCAGGCCTTCCCATTGACCTCCGACACCAGGTCTACAGGTCCCGACGCTGTAGAAGAAACTAAGAAATGAGCCGACACCGCAACAGATAGCAGCGATGAAGCCAAACCTCCAGACTCCGACGCGGCTGACTTCCAGAGCTGACGGAAAACTGCTGCTCACCCTAACCCTGCCCAGTCCGACCCAGTCTCCTCACCTGGGCGAGCGCCGGGGCGGCCTGGAACCGCTCCGGCCTCTCTCCGAGGGACGCCAAAGGCCTCGGGCAGCGGCAGCAGCGCCGAGCCGGACCCGGCCCGCGAAGCTCTACCCGTGTCCACACCCTCTAACTCCGCCACCCCGGCCAGCTGCCACAGGTCCGGCCCGGGGCCCCTAGCCACTGACATAGAGGGGCGGAGAAGGATGGGAGGGGTCCCAGCCGGGGCCAGGCGCCACTGCGACTGCGTCAACTGGTAGCGTCACACGTCATGGCGCCGACACGCCACCGAAGCCCTACCCAGGAATCTGCGGCGTCCCACCCCTTTCCCCGCCCCCCGCCCCGGGCTGGGGGTGGAGTCTAGAGCAAAAGGTGGAGGTCAGGGGCGGGCTTGAAAAATCACCTGCTACTCATGTAAAGGGAATGTTAAAAGGCCTTCCTGAGGACGGGAGACAGAGAAGCACAGAAAAGAACGCAACACTAACAAAAAGAATCAAACCGGTGCTATGAAGTGAAATGAATCCGCTCAGAATAGAGAGCAATACTTGTATAACCTTATCAATACCGGGAGTTTGATTGAATGAAATGAAACTACATTGAATCAATTGATTCTCTTACTATATTAATGAAAAGTGGTTTAATGCTCACCATTTTTAAAGAGAAAGACTCTTCATATTATTTAGCAGGTGAACCAAGGCAAACGACTTTCTGGAGTTCGAGAATTATCTCAGATATATTGCGCACTTTTTATGTACAAATTATAAAAGGAAGAGGAACTTGGAAAGCAGTCTTAGGGCTATGGAAGCTTTGTGATTGCTTGGGACAGATGTGGAATATGTACATAAGACAACTAGAAATGCACACAGTGATATGCAAACAATAGCAAACAGAGTGTTAAGCATGAGTCAGGCACTGGTCTAAGCACTTTATATTTATTGATTCATTTAATCCTCCCCAAACCCTGGGAGATAGGTACTCTTATCCCTTCTATTCCCATTTCACAAATTAAAAACTAAAGTACAGAGAGGTTAAATAACTTGGAAGGGTAGGGTTTGAACCCAAGCAATGTAGCTCCAAAGTTCATGCTCTTAAGCATTACTGTATACTTTATCCTGCCTAAAGTTCTAAATGCCTAAAACTCTAGTCTGACTTCCTTCCTGAGCTGAAGTACTGTATCTCCTAACGTTTTCAAGTGAGAGTTTTACCCTAAAAGAAACAGATGTGAAACCAAATATAAAATAAAGCCAGAAAAGTTTAAACATATGATATAACATATTAATCTTTATTGCATATAAGGAAATAAGAGGCCCTGGCAGAAGTGAGTTATGAAAGGATTGGATAAAAGCCAAAAAGAGAAAAACATACGCCTATTTTAGTTACTTCCACCTTCTAGCAGGGCACGCTTACCACCCTTATTTGAATTAGCTCTTTAGAGTTTATTTCTCCACTTCTGCAAAGAAATTGATTTCAAGAGTCTTTTTCAAAATCTGGAAAAATCCCAGTCATTCTCAATCTTTGTTCCCTAGTAAGGCACCAGGACCCCCACATGAATTCAAGTTTGCCACAGCCAAACTACCAACTTTGACCAAGAAGGAAACAGTCTCAGCACAAATTCTCTAGAAATCTACACATTACCCAGATGTTGTTCAGATTCCTCAAATCAAAAACTGAACTGAACTAAATTGCCCTGGAGCTAAGGGAAGGAGGGAAGAGAGGAAAGGAAGAGATTAAATGGAATAAATCTCTAATGGCATAATTTCAGGCACAACGAAAAGCTTATTTAAAGGTAAGAGGGATTACTTGCAAAATAATCCACAAAGGTAGCCACCAATTTAACCAAATTTAGCTGCTTTCTCTTTGCATTGATATTTTCACCATGAAAATGTTTTACACTAGAGTAAAATAAAATGTGCTTCAAAAACTAAATATATACTAAGAAAATTTTTAAAATTTAAACATATGCTAAGTGCCAGGTACTTGGCTAACGCCTTATGTGTACTATTTCATTTAACTTGCACAAACTCATAATGTAAATACCAGTTGTGGATGAGGAAGTTTAGAAAAGTTAAATAACTTGCCCGAGGTCACACAAGCTAGAAAATGGAAACAGAACTTGAACTCAAGTGAGTCTAACTCCAACACCTATTATCTTTCACTACTCCATACTAGATCCAAGTTAAAAAAAAAAAAATTCTCAAATTGTAGAACTAAAACACATAAAAATGTAAAGCCACAACTACTTTACAGATAATTTTAAAACAATGTTAAAACAGCATACTATCTGTATTTTAATGCATAAAGGAATTTACTGCCACCAAATTCAAGATGTTAAAGTTTTTTGAATGTTTAATTCAGGTTTTTATTTCTCTATCATCTAATAATTTCTTAAAACCACTATGTCTTGATGTATAAACTTGAGTATTCCTCAAGTTGTTATATACTTTTTATAACACCAGGTTACCAAGTCTGAAGTCATTTCTTACACCAAATCATCATCATCCTCATCATCAGTAATATTAGTAAGTCCATTAAAAAAATCAGTAGTTTTCTGTATTATTTCACAATATACCTACCAACTGAAATTATTTTTCTTTTCACTTACCACTAGCCAATGCAGGCCACAATTCAAGCTTCTGTCATGCCACAAGCATCCCAGGAGCCACCAATGCTAAAACAAACAAATGAGATTTAAGTCAACATATTTTAGGAAAACCACAATTACACACTTTGAAGCGATAAAAAGTGAAAGGAGCTGAACATGCATTTAGAAAGAGGAAATTTGTACATCTCTTGATATAGTAAAGGAACCCAGTTTTCTAATAATGATTTGAACTTTAAAATAACATGTAATGTCCTACAAATCAACAAGTAGAACCATCAACCCATGAGCAAAAGATATGAACAGACAGCTCACATAAAAAGAAATATAAATGGGCCTTACACGGTAGAAAAGGTGTTCTTCATTCTCATAAAAAGGTAAAAGCCAGTTAAAGCTGCAGTTGAGGTACCACTGCTTTTCTTTTCATGTGACAAATCTCAAAAAAATTTGATAACTGTTAGAAACTATTAGAAAAACTGGTTTATTGGGGCACCTGGGTGGCTCAGTCAGTTAAGTGTCTGCCTTCAGCTCAGGTCATGATCTCAGGGTCCTGTGATGGAGTCCCGCATCCAGCTCCTTGCTCAGTGGAGGAGCCTGCTTCTCTCTCTCCCTCTGCTGCTCTCTCTCTCTCAAATAAATAAATAAAATCTTTAAAAAATAATAAAAGAAAGAAAAACTGGTGTAGAGTACCAATGGAAAGGGCAATTAAGTGGATATCCTGGCTCAGGATGAGTTTGTAGAAAGATTTCTTTTTTACTGTATATTTTTCTTATAATTTCTGAATTTTGTAATGGGTGCATGTGTTACCTACAGTAAAATAAAGTATTTCAATGAAATACGACTCTTTTTCTTTGGCTCTCCCATCAATTTTTATTTTCTTCCTCCAAACCTGAGATGAATTTACACTTTTTATATTAGTTTGCTAAGCTGCCATAACAGAATATCACAGAGTGGGTGGCTTAACCAATAGAAATTCACCTTCTAACAATTCTGGAGACTGCAAGTCTGAGATCAAGGTGTCAGCAGGTTTAGAAGTCTTCTGAGACCTCTCTCCTTGGCTTGTAGATAGATGCCTTCTTGCTGTGTCTTCTCATGATCATTTCTCTGGGCAAGCATGACCGTGGTGGCTCTCAGAGTGTCAAGGACACCAGTCACATTGTATCAGGGCCCACTCTAATAGCCTCATTTTAACTTAATCACCTCTTTAAAGTACATATCTCCAATTACATTCACCTTCTGAGGTACTGCGGGGATTGAGGGGAGGTTAAGGCTTTAACAGATGAATTATGAGGGGACACAATTCAGTCCATAATAGTTGACAAACATGATCTTTTCCTAGAACTGGTCTCTTTTTCATTCTTGTACAATTTTTTGAAGTATACATCCCACATAACTTACTTTAAAACTCTTTTTGGGGCACTTGGGTGGTTCAGTTGGTTAAGCATCTGATCTCAGGCCATGATCTCAGGGTCCTGGGATTGGGTCCCATGTCAGGTTCCCTGGTCAGGGTGGAGTCTGCTTTTCCTTCTCCCTCTGCCCCAACCCCCCACCCCAGCTTTTGGTATCTCTCTCTCTCTCTCTCTCGAATAAATAAAATCTTTAAAAAAAACAACAAACCTCTTGCTGCCCCTATTTTATATTTTATTATTTTGTTCACTTATTCTTATTATTCTTTTTTAAAAGTGTAAAATTTAAAATTTGTTATAAATTATCATACGATCTTGTGTGTGTTCCAGAAAAGGCTGAAGAAAGGAGATTTTTTCCCTTGTCCCTTAGTATTGGTCAAACCCTCTCTTGGCAAGTGTGCTAGCCTAAGTGCCAATCTTATCTCTCTAATAAACTCTCTTTATTGTCTTTGTAACTACAGTCTTCTGCAATTCATTTATCATTTATCACTATATCTCAGTTCATAATTTTTTCAATGTGAAAAAAATTATTTCAAAGTCTTCTTTACTTTGATTTTTCATGTCTCTATTTTTCTTTTTTACTTAAGTCAAGAAATATTTTATATCTATATGCCAGACACTGGACTAAGTTCTGGATATGTGTACATAGTCAAGGTAGACATGGTCCCTGCCCACAAGGAGCTTATAGTCAGTGGCAAAGATAGAGAATAAACCAAAAGTTAAATTCTAATCTATCACCACAGCCTAATAATTCCTGGTTATATTTTCTTCCTCTAACTCATATTAAGATCAAATCCTTTTAATTGTACATGATAGAAAACTGATGTAAGTTGGCCTAAGTAAAGGTAATGTCCTGGCCCTCGTGAGATTTAGACACCAGAATTAGATCGACTTCAGGTCAGGCAGGAAATCCCAGGCAATATATATCTCCAGGACCAGTTTGGCTATATCCCTCAGAGAAGCCATTCACTATGTTAGCTTCAATCTCATGTTTCCCATGGTAGCAAGACAATGGCAACCTCCCCATTTTCTAATCTAGTAAGAAAGAGCAAGAGTCTTTTCTCCAGAAATCTTGTGCCTCATTCACTGATCTTGGGTCCCATGCTTACCTCTAAGGGCAATGGGGACTGTGGTAGTGTTGACCGGCCTTGGTCATACACTCAACCCCAGAATCAGAGCTACTACCAACTTCAAGCTACCATCACTTGATCAATAAAGATGTATCACAAAACACAGTGAGAAGACAGCCAACTATAAATAAGGAAGCAACCCCTCTACAGACACTGAATCTACCAGTCTAGGTATTGGATTTGTCAACCTCCACAACCGTGAGAAATAAATGTTTGTTGTATAAGCCACCCCTGGACCCCACAAAAGGACTTTTCACAATGTTCACAATGTTTTCCAGGTTTTCTGTTTCTAAATACCTTTTTGTCCTACTACTAGATTGTGAATTTCCTCAGGAATATCTTTGATAGTTTTATATTCAGGCCTAGCATTGCGTCTGGCATAAAGTAAACATTCAACAAATGGTTATTAAATTAATGAAGGAAGGAATGATTAGTTTAAGATAACAGAAATCTAGGTAAAAACAGACATGCCAAAGAGTGTTTAAAAATTAGTAAATATCACACCCTTCATTTGAATGTGAAATACCATTGTACACATTATAACAGAATTTCTATTTACTGAACAATACTTTAAAAATAAAGGTACCATTACGTAGTGTTCCTGGTTGTTGATACCTCTCAATTTGAAATATATTTTTTTAAGATTTTATTTATTTATGTGACAGAGAGAGAGACAGCCAGTGAGAGAGGGAACACAAGCAGGGGGAGTGGGAGAGGAAGAAGCAGGCTCCCAGAGGAGGAGCCCGATGTGGGACTCAATCCCGGAACGCCGGGATCAAGCCCTGAGCCGAAGGCAGACGCTTAATGACTGTGCTACCCAGGCGCCCCTCAATTTGAAATATGATGCAATGATCCAACAGCTATTATGTTTGAAGGACCATACATTTTCTACTAACACTATATATTCAAATTTGCTGAGTGACATCATCATCACAGTTGTTATAGTTAATATACATTGAGGACTCAGCATGTCCCAATATATCTTTCCTAAGCAACTTATACATATTAATTCATTTGTTCCTCTCCCCCCCCCCAAAATGGCCATCTAAAATCAGGATATAATAAAGATGAAAACATATATCTTTCAAACAAACATGTGACAGGAGCCAGGGTTTTCTTTTAATGTACATTAATCTGTTTGGTCCAAATTGAATCTTTCCTAATCTAAAAATGTATAACATAAAAAGCAATGCAAAACTAACACCTAAATATGCCTTCATATTTAGCTGTTGAAAACTGGTTGAGTCAAGGAGTTTTCATATGAAGCCTTAAATAGAAAATGTTGTAGTGATACAGTCAAATTTATTAAGAAATCCAAAGTGCTGACATTGCATCAAAATTTATGAGAATAAAGATGGAAACAAAAATACCCATCTTTGCAGAGACATTGGAATCTACCGGCAGCAATAAAACTCAAAGCCAGTGGAGTGTCTGGGCAGTTTACTCAGTTAAGCATCTGACTCTTGGTTTTGGCTCAGGTCATGATCTCAGGGTCATGGGATCGAGCCTCACTGCCACTCCATGCTTAGCACGGAGTCCGCTTGATATTCTCTCTCCTTCTCCCTCCGTCCCTCCTGCTCATGCTCTCTCTCTCAAATAAATAAATAAATCTTAAAAAAAAAAAAAAACCTCAAAGCCAAAGAGAAACACTATTTTCAATGCAAACTAGAATAATTATCACTTTCATTTCCTTGAAATGTTTTTTTCTTCCCTATCAGTGTCATTTCCTTCTTGTCTGAACAAAGCAGCTTTCCGATACTGTTTCAAAAAGTAGCTACAGGTATCCGATTAAAAAAAAGTGGAGCTGAAAACTATCTGCCTGAAAATATTATCTTACAGAAGTGTGGTACATACTATCTTCATTCTAAAGAACTTTTGCACATATTTAAATCAGTAGCCCAACTAAAAATAATGCTATAGATGGGAGAAAAGAGTTCTCAAAGTATGAATTACTGTGTTTCCTGAGTATCTTCTTATAGACAAGGAAACTGAGGTTATACATTTCCTTCCCACCACTTAACATTTGACAACAATAAAATGTGGTCAGAAATATTGAATTCTACAATTAATTTTTTTGGCATCTTCAATTGACACATAATATTCTGTATATTTAAAGTGTACAACTTATTGGGGCACTTGGGTGGCACAGTGGTTAGGCGTCTGTCTTCGGCTCAGGGCGTGATCCCGGCATTCTGGGATCGAGCCCCACATCAGGCTCCTCCACTATGAGCCTGCTTCTTCCTCTCCCACTCTCCCTGCTTGTGTTCCCTCTCTCGCTGGCTGTCTCTATCTCTGTCAAATAAATAAATAAAATCTTTAAAAAAAATAAATAAAGTGTACAACTTATTGAGAGAGACATATATATATATATATATGGCAACACAATTACCCCTGTAACTTGAGCTCACATCTCTATCATGTCATACATTTATTATTTCTTTTATGTAGTGAGAACATTTAAGATCTGGTCTCATAGCTATTTGGAAGTATGTAATACAATATCATTGAATATAATCACTATGCTGTCCATTAGATCTCCAGAACTTATTTAACTACCAGTTGCACACAATTAATTGTTACAACATGCTACCCAACTACTAATACACAAATTAACTGTGATATTTGGAATTGGATCTCTACCTACATCCATTCATTTATTGAGTTACTATTTATTAAGCACTTACTGTATTTTTGTTTAACAATTACAGCACTATTGTAAGTGCTGGTTATACAATGCCGCACAAATCATTTGCCTTCAGGGGAATTACAACCTAGAAGTGGAGACAGACCACATCCAAGTAAACAAATAAATTAGTTTCAGATAATGTATACAAGATGTGAGTACAATGAAAGAAATCAAATAAGGGAATGTGGTAGAAAATGACTGGTTTAACTTTAAATGGGGTGATCAGAGAGAACAACTAAGCAAACAAAAACTTACAGGTTACTGCATCACTATCAGTTTTCTGATTTTAATAGTATAATACGGTTCCGTAAGATGTTGTTAATGGGGAAGTTGGGTAAGAGGTACACAGAACTCTCTGTACTATTTTAGCAACTTCTTACTAGTCAGATTTTTTCAATATAAAAAAGTTTAAAACTAATAAATAACTTACACATTGTGCTAATATCTATGAAGGAAAGAAAGAGAGGACAGTGAGAGTATTAGAGACTTTAGGGAGGGTGATCATGAAAGATAGCTCTGAGGAGGTGATTTTGAGTCTGATGAGAAAGATGAGAATAGTCTGTGAGAAGGAAAGGAGTAGCATTTCAGGCAGAATTCCTATAGCCTGCAAAGAGGCCCCAAGGCAAGAAAAAGTTGGCTTGCAACAAGAATTGATAGAAGATACATTTGGGGGGAGGCACAGCAAACAAGGGAGAGACTGGGACTGGAGAATAAAGTTGATGGAGTAGAGAAGCACTTGGGTGTTTTGTACTAGCTGGATTTTGTTCTTTCATTTTTAAGCTTCTAATCTACCATGCGTTGGTTTTTTCTAAGCTAAGACAAATACCTTGACTATCACTACATTTTCTAAATATTCATTTACGATCATGTATGCCAGTGCTCCACATACTTTAACATACATACAAAGTACCTGGGAATCTTTTTAAAATACAGATTCTGAGTCAAGGTATGAGGTAGGATCTGAGATTCTGCATTTTCAACAAAATGCCAGACGATATTGCTGCTGCTGTTTCATGCAACAGACTTGGGTATGCAGGTTGTAGTCTGTGATAAGGAGTTTGGAATGTATGTTAAATTCAATGGCAGGCAATTGAAGGACTTTAAAAGAGACATAATCCATTTGCTTTATACAGTACTTCAAGCTCCATAAGGCTCATTATATTATTGGCTCAGGCTCTTCTCTCTCTTTCAGCAGTTATTTAGTAAGAAAGCTGTTTCAAAGTTCTAAGTCACCTTGCATGATTTGGGTTTCTTCTATGTATTCTCTTTGGGGCTTAAGTCCAGTAAGTGAACTAGGTCAAGTCAGCTAGGTCCAGGTCAGTGGCCTTCAAATGCTCTTGCTCGTGTGTTCCTAAAAGATTTTGTAAGCAATATACCCCTACACACCGTAATATCTTAAATTTTTCATAATAAACTTAGATCATTGCATAGGATGCAATTTTCTATGCTATCACAAATATTGATTTTTAAATAAAAATTGTCTATACTATTACAAATATTAATTTTTAAATAAAACTTTAATAACACTCTTTTAAATGTATTTAATGGGACCTGAATACTATAGTTATTTATATCCACTATCATTCACTTAAAAACAATAATGGAAAAATTTTTCTTTAATAGTTGCAAATTATGATTTCTTTTTCTTTCTCAACTTGCAATTTCATCATTTTTCCCCTGAAGAATGTTACATAATACGATATATATTTATTGTTTAAAAGTATTTTATGGAGTGTCTCTCTTTCTTATCTGCAACAAATTATGTAAATAAATACAAATTTAATTTCTAAAATTTTATGTAACCATAAAGTTTTAATAGTTAATTTTCTCCCCTCTTGAATTGCTCCCATTGAATTATAACTGCAATTATTAATGAAAACCAGTTAACCAAAATATTTATCTTATAAGATATAATAAAGATTATTATATAATAAGCAAAATGCACTGAAAATGTACTTCTTATTGTGAAAAAAATGTGGTCTTTTTTTCCCAATTACTTAATGTATCTGTGGATGAATCCTATTGATTGCTTAAAGGAGGCCCGACTATTCCTATTTGTTCATGTGTATTGACATAGGCTCTGAGAAACCTTGTTCATATAAACAAGGAGCTAGGGATGAAAGGAGTTTTATAACATCAGTGTCACTTAATTCTTTGAACTCCTTTAGAGTTACATGCCAAAAATCACATTATGATCTATTATCAAAAATTATTTCTTTGATTAGGTCCCTATAATACTAAGAATTAGAAACCAATCAGAAATCTCTTGAGTTATGAAATGATTTATTAATTATTAGTCATTTGTTGTTAAAGGAAATTTACCAAAACTTCTCAAATGATATTAACTATATATTTTTTAACTTCCGTGTTTTAATATCGTGAAATACGAGTACAAAACATTGTATGAGTATGTGTTGTACTACATGGAGATGGAATAACACATTTGTGTTTTTATCAGAATCTCTATCACCTAATGCTAGCCACTGTACCAACAGCTTTCCATAGGGATTTTTCTATTCTTTCTATGAGGTTTTATCATGAATAAGAAAGCTCACAAATCTTTTCAACCACTGCAGATTTATATTTATTTTAATACTCTTGTTCAGCTGTTTTGGAGAACTGTTAAGAATAAAATTGCCTTAGCCAAGAGTTTTGAGTGGCTAAAGAATGTTGTTATTTCATTTGGCCAAGATCTTCCTTATGTTGGCATTGCAAAGACACTGTGCACTTCTGCAGGGTAAGAAAAAGCATTGCCTCAATAGCTCTCTTACTATTTAGGAAGGCAAATGACCATTTCTCGAACAGTACAGAATATCTTAATAGTTACTGGCTAAGCAGTAATTCAAGAAAATCCATTTATACAAGACAAATAACAGCAACAGAGAGCCATGAGGCCCCACATGTACTAAAGAAAACAAGTTTGGAAATATTTAAACTTACCTGTTTTTCCTACCTCTACACTGGTTTAACCACATCAAGTGAGTAACACCAGCCAATGAAGAAAAGTGTCCAGAATTCAGCTTCCATAGCATACTTAGCCATTTCAGCTAAGGCTTTTTTAATGACAAACAAAAAAAGATAATGAAAGTAGCATTTACTTTGTTGGAAATAAAAATAATAATAAAATCCTGCTAATTTAATAAAATATTTGAAACGAATTTTGTTTTTATAATAAAATGATGTTTATCTTTTTTTTAAAGTTTTAATTATTGTTCTTGCTGTTAAAAAAAAATCAGTCAAAGTCATGCCAACTTTAGGGATAAACTTTGGAGTATTTAAAATAACATATTTGGAAAACTGAACCACATTTTTAATTGCCAGCATTATGCTTTGTTCTTGGTAGATTCATCTGTATTTCTTCTTTTGACATCCCTATTCTAAGCTCTGGCCATATTCACTTCTGTCTGTGGTAGTAAACTAATCTCTAAGAAAGTCAAGGTCTTCCTCAAGAGACTTAAGATTCTTCCTGGCAGTTGATAAATTCTTTCCCAACAATGCCTGAGCTTCATCAATATCATATTCAAGCATTACATTAGCCCCCAACCACAGACACACTTTATCAGTAGGAGGAATTGAAGCTTTGCAATACAGGTTATCCGCCAGTAAGAATGTGTTCTCCAGTTGAACTGGTGGACTCTTTTTTCTTCTTCATGTATTTTAGAATTTCTAAAGTCTGCTTAATTTCAGGATTTTGACCTTTCAGGGTCCTTTTCTTTTGAGCAAGGTTGAGTTCCATAAACTTATACTTCTGGTAACTGTTCATCCAGCTACTGTAGCTGCAGTCTCATTCCCAAGCTGTTTCATGAAAGAATCTACATTTTCCACAAACATGGCCTCAGGAATCCCTATGTGGAGCTGCCGCCCATACCCTGCTGCCGCCCATACCCTGCAGCCGCTTCTCCTGAGCCACAACCGTCCTTAGCAGCCACCATCCTGGGGAAGCATTAACTATATATTTTTTTCACTTGAAACCACCTGGTACAGTCACAAGGGAAAATTAAAATATTTCTAATTTCAGCATATTTTCCATACAGTATGTTTGACAAAATGGTTTGTTATGTCATGTGATTTAAATATGCTTTGTCAAAATCTTAGACCTGCAGGTTAAACTTGCTTATTGAAAATGTCCACTTTGAACCTAATTACAAGATTAGGTTTCATTTGTTACCCCAGTTAGCCAAATCAGATTGACTTGCTGTTAAAGAAATAACAAGTCTTACATTTTTAATTCAAATGAATGTGTTCATATGCATTTTGAGGGATAATACCACTGAAAAATAAACCTTAAAGTAGTACTACAAGTAAAGACATTTAAGTCATATAGTCTAATACAATTTTTTTTCATTTTCATAATAATTTTTAAGCCAAGGAATAAGTTTTATGCTAGCTTTAATTATTAAATTTAGAAAAATGTAATGCAATGGTTAACCCAAATTATGTTATTTATAAAGCATGGAGCAAAATTAAAAAAGAGACAGAGAGAGAAACATGGTATATGTTTTATACTGGGTTCCCCCAGAAAGCAGAACCAAAGGCAGAGGCTTAAGAGCAAATGCTGGGTCAGGAAATAAAGAAGAAGAAAAACAGGGATGGAAATGAAAATGATATAAAAGTTGGCTAACCCTGATCAGTTGCTGTAAGAAATGTGTCTTGACCCTGATATTTCTAGCAGCATTATCAACAATAGCCAAAATATGGAAAGAGCCCAAATGTCCACTGACTGATGAATGGATAAAGAACAAGATGTGATATCTATATAAAATATATGTAATGGAATATTACTCAGCCATAAAAAAAGAAATCTTGACATTTGCAATGACGTGGATTCAGCTAGAGAGTATAATGTTAACTGAAATAAGTCAGTTAGAGAAAGACAAATACCTTATGATTTCATTCATATGTGGAATTTAAGAAACAAAACAAAAGAACATGGGGGAAAAGAAGAGAGGAAAACCAAGAAACAGACTCTTAACTTAGAGAACAAACTGATGGTTACCAGAGGGGTGGTGAGTTGGGGGATGGGTAAAATAGATGATGGGGATTAAGGAGGGCACTTGTGATGAACATAGGTGTTGTATATAACTGTCGAATCACTAAATTCTACACCTGAAACGAATAAAACACTGTATGTTACCTAACTGGAATTTAAAAACTTGAAAAAGAAAAAAAAAAAAGGAAGAAGGAAATGTGCCTTGGGACCATCCATCTGGAGGAGAAATGGGGAATAACTTCTCTTTCCTTCCAGGTAGTGACAACTAAGATTTTATTGTGGCTCTTCCAGATCCCAGTTTACCACACCAGGTCTCCACCGGTTTAAAAAAAAAAAAATGTGTCTGGGGCAGGATTTTCAGAATGATGAATTAAAGAGCTGAGCAGACCCTCTCCCCAGCCAAACAATGATTTAACTGGTAAAAATTATAAAAATCAATCATTCATAGTCCGGAAATTGTACTAAGGACACAGAGCAAATGAGCAAACATTCAAGAAAATATGGTAAATCTTGGGTCAGAACAATGAGAGGCTGGGACATCTGAACCATGGTCCACTCCTTTACGTACTCCCTCAGTTCCACATTATGGAAGCTCTACCTCTTCTTGGTTGGAATTTGCAAGCAAGAATAAGATTCCTTTCCCCCCAGCTCCAGGTCGGGGGCTATGATGACCACAAGAAGGGTAGGCAGGTGGTATTTCATCTTGCTCAGGCCCGTGCTACAGGAGCTCTATTACTGAAGTGCTAGAATAGCTCTACTTCTGCAGGGGTAGTAGACAGGGTCTCTCTTCCTAGATAGAGCCTCCCTTCAAGACAGAAACCCTACCCCAGGTATGGCAGGCTAAAAAGCCTAAGGCTCCAATTTACCCCATCCCCAGCTAGCTGGAAAGGAGGAGGTTCCAGGCTGGGAGGAGCAAGCTGAGAAGATCAGGGCCTGCCTGGACCCCAGTGAGTAGTCACTGGTAGCGGGTGAAGGCGGAGCAGTTTCCTGCCAGAGATCAAGTGCAGTGGCACATGGGTTCTGTCCAGGAGGAAAGGCAGACCACAAGGATAAAGGTGTCCACAGCTTTGTCTAAGCCTTTATTTGGAAGAGAGAGTGGAGAGCTCTATGCTTAAGGATGTTATTGAAAATAACTAAGATCTCGGTGGAGAACAATTAAGAGAAGGCTGCTTGTTCTCATACAAAATTACATAGCAGCCGGAAGTGTAATGAAAAGAACCAGGGAAAGAGGCAGTCAAGAAAGACTTCTTGAGATCATATACGTGTCTGGGGTCAGAAAGATGTGTACATATGCTGGGTTGCACCTACTCAGGAGCAGTCAAAGCAAGACACGCGGCAGACTTGAAATCATTCTCCAAGCTGCACGCAGGCTTATCAACACAGAGCTGATACAGATGCTGGAATTATCAGATGAAATTTTAAATAACTATGATTAATATCTCAAGGGGTCTAATGGAAACAGTAGACAACATTAAAGAAAATATGGGTGGTATAAAGAGAGGAGTGAGAACTCTAAGAAAGAATCAAAAAGAAACTAGAAATCCAGAACACTGTAACAGAAATGTGGAACGATTATGGCAGCATTATTTATAATAGCTAAAATATGTAAGCAACCCAAGTGCTGATCAATAGATGAGTGGATACAGAAGATGTGAAATATGGGTTCTTATATATATATTACTGAGCCATAAAAAAGAGTGAAATCTTGTCATTGCAACAATATGGTGGACCGAGAGAACATTATGCTAAATGAAATAAATCAGACAGAGAAAGACAAATACCATATGATATGACTCATATGTGGAATCTAAAAAACCCAACCAAACAAAAACCCCCAAAACAGAAACAGACTTATTTTTATGAGGAAATATGCAAACTAAAATTATAAATCTCCTAAATTTGACTTAAGTGTTCTATCATTTCTTTTTAGCAGAATCAAAATTCTAACTAACCAGGAAGGTAAGCAGCAGCAAAAGGTGCCCAACCTCTTGACTTAACTGACATAGGAAAAATAGATTTCAGTTAATGTACATATACTCAACGTTATTATGCTGGAATTAAAGTTTTTCTCTGTTTCAATCAAGTTTAAATGTTGGACATCCTACCATTGAATTATTGTTCTAAAATTGCTCAAATTTCTCAGCAATAAGTACAATTCTCGGCAGCAATTTTTTTGGCACCTCCTAAATAACGTCGAGGTCACAAATCAAAGTGTCAGCAATTTCATTAGGACAAAATATTATAATTTATTTACCTATTACTTTATACCAAGGATATAATTCTCTAATACACACTTTTATTAAACTCTAATCTTTTCTTTTCCATAAACTCCCACTTCAATAACATGTAAGTGAATTATTTCCCATCATACAGCTATTCTAAGCAGCCCACTGCTACTTTTTTCTCCAAGCTATAATGGTAATTCTTACAAAAAAACAACCAATTACAACATGATTCATCTCAGTTTATATAAGCTAATTGTGTCCCTAGCAGCAGACACAAATATTGGTTGATACTGAAATCAGCTTATGTGCTCTCAGGTCCAAAAATGTCTTGAAAGTCCCTCTCTTTTGAGTTGAGAAAGGAATCAGACTTGAGTAGAATTTGAATAAAAGAAAAACTTTAAAAGTATGTAAATATGGAGGTTACATAAGATTCCATATCATTTTAGTCTCTTTAAAGAGCATGTTTTTAATATTCGGGAAAAGAAAGCTAGAATGGTGAAGCTAGGATGGGGACCCTGAGCAGCGTAGACATGAAGAACAGAACTGGGTAGGGGATTTCCCATGGAACAGACACACGCAATGGGTTTTGGTTTTTTTTTAAGATTGCATTTATTTATTTATTTATTTATTTATTTATTTATTTAAGAGAGAGAAAGAGAAAGCACGCAAATGGAAGAGGGGGAGGAGCAGAGGGAGAAGGAGAGAAGCAGGCTCCACACTCAGCTCAGAGCCCTACACGAGGCTCGATCCCTCGACCCTGAGATCATGACCTGAGCAGAAACCAAAAGTCAGGCGCTCAACCAACTGAGCCAGCCAGGCACCCCCACACACAGTGGTTTTAAAGTGTTTTACAAACATGAACCTACTATAAAAATTAAGTTCCTTTCAAAAGCAGTGATGTTGATTTTTTTTTACAGTGTGTAAATACCATTACATCCCTTCAGTAACCAATTCCAGCTAGAAATATAACAGAAAATAGGACACCATTAACAAAACCAGCAAGAACTAGGAATTAATTAAAGAATGTATAAGCCTTTATGAATAAAATATTTAAGGATATAAAAGATCTGATTAAGTGGAGAGATAGCTGTGCTCATGTTTCAGTTTTGCCTAGTATGAATTATATTAGTTATATAAATTCAAGTCAATAAAATTGAATTCCCTCCCAATAAATTCAATTCAAATAAGAGTAACTCGACAAACTTCTAAATTTTATATTGATGAATAGAAGCCTAAATACCTAAATCAATTTAAATAAACAAGAGGAAAGCACAGGGGCATGTCTTACCAGATATGAAGACTAAATCAAAGCTTTACTCGTAAAAACAGTATGAGCCGGAGCAAGAATAAATAAGCCAGTGAAACAGAACAGATAGTGTGTGTGTGTGTGTGTGTGTGTGTGTGTGTGTGTGTGTAAATTAATATATGAAATTCACACCCCAAAACAATGGAAAAGTGAAAGCACTTATTATCAGGGGTATTAGAATAATTGGCTCAGTAGATAAAGAAATATACAACTGTATCCCTCCCTTATCCATATAAATAATAGACTATAAGTAAACAACAGCACTAATGGAAGAAAATATAGGAGAATATATTTGTGATATATGGTTGCGGACAAGCTTCCTAAACAGGATCCTAAAGGCTAACGGTAAGATGAGAAATAGATGTTGACTACACTGAAATTAAAGAAGAAATTAACAATTGCTATTCAGGGTAAGACACCACAGGTAACATTAGTAGACAGGTGACTAAGAAAAGTATTTGCAGTATTTGAAACCAATGAATCATTAATAGCAAAAACAAAACAAAGGGATGTAAAAACAAAGTGAAGGTATAATTGAAATTGGGATATAATTGAAAAAATGGGCATAGGACATGAATAAGCATTCACAACAAAGGAAGCCCAATACATACTAAAAGATTCCCAAATTCACTAGCAACCAGAGAAGTGGAAATTTTAACAATGTCATGTTAAACTATCACGTTACTTAAACTATAAAAATGAAGGAATCCAAGGTTTGGTGAGTCATAGAGCACTGCCGGTAGGAGTTCCATTCTGGAAATTCTATGAACATGCTCAAAATAGTTAGGTTTCGATCACTTAGATCACTAAGATCCAGTGATCCCATCCTGATATATCCTAAAGAGATCTTTTTAAGAATCCGCGATTGGGGGGCGCCTGGGTGGCACAGCGGTTAAGCGTCTGCCTTCGGCTCAGAGCGTAATCCCGGCATTGTGGGATCGAGCCCCACATCAGGCTCCTCCGCTATGAGTCTGCTTCTTCCTCTCCCACTACCCCTGCTTGTGTTCCCTCTCTCGCTGGCTGTCTCTCTCTCTGTCAAATAAATAAATAAAATCTTAAAAAAAAAAAAAAAAAAGAGTCCGCGATGGGCTATTTTGGAAGATTGTGGCATTGTTAGTGATCAGGGGGAGCTGGAGGCTAGAGGAATGCACATATAAAATACGAGGCACACCTTGTACTAATACACACCAAATAGAAGTTCTATTTATGGGGACGCCTGGGTGGCTTAGTCGGTTAAGCGTTTACCTTCAGCTTGGGTCATGATCTCGGAGTCCTGGGATCGAGTCCCGCAAGGGGCTCCTTGCTCAGCGGGGAGCCTGCTTCTCCCCCGTCTGCTGCTCCCCTTGCTTGTGTTCTCTCTCTTTCTCTGTCTCTCTCTCTCTCCGATAAATAAATAAATAAATAAATAAATAAATAAATAAATAAATAAATAAAATCTTAAAAAAGAGAAGTTATATTTATGTACAGCAACTCGATAGGTATCAAAAATAATAAAAAGTTAAGGAAAGAATAGGATTTCTAGCACAATGCATAACACTGCATCTAGTACCACATATTTTACGATGAATACGTAGTCAGGAACTTTTATCCTTGTACTTGTTTTTAACTAGAATGGGAACCTAAGGTAAGAGAAGAATATGACATATCCATAAGGATATGGACAGATACTGATAATGTACTAAGAACTGAGGAGGAAGACTAGCTCAACTCTGTCCTCTAGGCACCTGAAAGGGAAGAAAATTCAATAAATACTACAAATGCACAAGTAGACATAGGAATAGTCCATTCTTATGTGTAAGAGTTACACTGCTCATCTAATAATAATTTCAGGCTGGTCCATGAGCTCTAGCAGGCCTATTACAACAACCAAGCAAGAAAATTACTTCATTTTAAAAATGAAATTTGGCTTCCTAGTACTATTTTTGTAAATACTATCCTAGGTGATTCTTCTCACACTTAGTTGCATAGTTTTCAAAAGAGAATGACAAGGTTTTTGCTCAAGATCTCTGAAAAACAAGCCGCTCTGGTACCATCTTTGCTGGAGGGATTTTAAATCTAGTTCTTGACCCAGTTGAGGGTATTGTGTATGGGTGACATCAACCAGATAAGGATTGCACTGAATGACCTCCAAGGCCCCTGTAACTCTAAACATCTGACACTTTTGCTCTTCCTCCCGTAAGTTTCAGCCTGTACTGTATTGCTTTATGCTCCAGTGAGAAAAATAATAAAATTTTTAAAAAGCTCAATTGGATGTTTTTTCTGAATAGAACTAAAATGTATTGAAATCAGACATCCTTTAGACAGCAATGAAAGAGTTTTCTAAAGCAGTAATTAATATACATGAGTGTGAGACTAAAGTGGTGAATTTTTCAATCCTGAGAACAACTGGAGACCTTATTTTCAAAATCTATTCTTGCTCAATTGTGGCATATTCTTGTTAAAGAAAAATATACAACTTTTATCAACTCCTGTTTTATTTTTAATACCTTCGATAGAACTGCAAACTATGATTCCATTTAGAACCATGCGTTTCAAGAACGATGACATCGAGAACTATAGTAAACAGTTGGAAACATTTGCCTCACAAAACTCTGACTCATCTCTGATTAGAAATGAGATGCCAGAGAGGTGAAAGGAGAGGAAGCAGAAAAAGGAAAGCAAAAGAGAAAAAAGAGGAAGAGCATACGATATTACAACCCTGCAATCCAGCACATAAAAGACCTGTCAATCTATTTTCTCATTTCAATGAGGAGAAGCCCAGCACCCTTTGTCATCCCACGTATGAATAGAAACGTCAGGAAAAGTGCCTCAAGACACGGTCCCAGATCAAATTTGAGAGGAAACTCATCAAAGACAAGGAACGCTGAGCTGTTGGTATTTGCCACATGTATCCCAAAGACCTGACTGATCTTTTTTTCTCTGCAAAGGTGCAGAAAGCTATTACATACAACACCAAAGAAATACGGTTGGACTTAACAGAGCCAGTGTGTAAATATGTAAGAATATTTCTCCCAAGAAAAGCACAGAAAACAAATGAGATAGTTGCTGGGCTGAGTTTTCATTTTCCGAAAAAGGAGTCTGTCCCCTCAGTATGGAACACCAATAGCTGAGTCCATGACTGTCTCCAGAACAGGCAAACACAGGGGCTTACTGTGTTGACTGCACCTTGCTTTGCTGAGAAAGGGACGTTGAGAATGAGAAAATGTTGATGCAACAGGAAGAATGTAACATAGATGCTAAAGGTTTCATACTTTCTTTCTTGTCTGGAGAAAGCTTTACATGCTTCCAAAACTTGATTGCATAGTTATAAGGGCTTATGAAGTGCTGCCTTTCCAATAATTCATCCCCAATCTCCAATTCCTGAACTGCCCGTATTTCAGGGCTTATCTTCAGGGCTCATGAGAGAAAGACCTTGGTACAACTTTATGAAAGAAGGATAATCCTAGATCTTCTGGTGGCAATATGGTTGGAACTGTGACTTACTTAGAGAAAAGCCAAGAGACAAACTGAAGCCCCAAGGTGACCTCAGATTCAGGGCTCTTCCCCAGGGAGCTAGAGCACGTTTATAGGTTTAAAAGTGTCTGTGTATCATTTCCCTGCGATCACATAAACTGGTAGCCGAGCAGAAAATACTGACAGTGATGATGACACAAAACTTCTTTGCTCTGCCTTTTCCTTCCCTCCGCCCTTCCGGAACTTCCACTCTCCTGCCCTAAACTCCACATTCTGCCTGCGAAGATGGTTTAAGTTTCAGGGAGAGTGCTGATAAAATCATTTCTGCGCACCACTTCCCCTCCAGCTGCAGAAAGTTCTATGGCCCCACGTATGCGGCCTCTCCCAGTCTCTCTCTTTATTTCGTTGGAATCCACTGGGATTGTCGTAAGCTTTTCCTCCACATCAATCATATGTTTTTCCGCCTTGTCTATACCATGCACTGCTGTCCCTAATCTATTTTTTGTCTTTTAAAACCATTTTATTTTATGTATCCGTAGCACAAAATCAGTTTTGCCGTGTGTTTGAATATACCACATTACTTTTGAAAGCTTTGTGCCCCGCCCCCCGCCATGGTCTATTTTGAAAAAAATTCAAACCTATGGAAAAGTTGAATAGTAAAGTTAGTACTCATTTATCTTTCAACCTGATTTACCCATTGTTAACATTTTGCCACATTCTCTTTATCTCACAGGACACTTCATTCTAAATACTTCAGTAAGTCCTATGAATAAGTACATTCTGCTATATAATCCTAATACCATTATTCTACCCAAGACACTTAACACTAACATAATATTTTTATCTAATAGGCCGTTCAATATTCAATTTTCTCCAGTTGTCCCCAGAATGTGCCTTCTACTTGTTTTTTGTTTTGTTTTGTTTTTGCTTTTGTTTTTGATCGATCCAATGTCCAACAAGGTCATATACTGCATTTGGTTATCATAACTCTTCAATCATCTTTAATATAGAGTTCCCCAACCTTTTAGTTTGCTTTTAACAACTGGCATTTTGGAAAGCTTATTTTATTGTTGTTTGTCCCATAATCTGGATTTATCTGATTGTTTCCTTGTGTTTAGATTCAGCTTAAACATTCCGGCAAGAGCATAGCACAGGTAATGTCATGTCTTTTCAAGTACATCAAAATTAGATGCAAAAAAATATCTGTTGCATTGTTGATGAGGCCAAGTTTCAACTCTTGGTTGTAATGGTGTCCTCCACATTTCTCCATCATAAAACTATATCTTTTTTCTCTCTTTGTAATGAATAATTAATCTGTGGTGTGAGATTTGAAAACTGGGTGGATGTCCTGTTTTCTAATAACTTTTTATCTATAGGTTTGAGCATTTGTTAATGATCTCCACCTATGTCAATTGGTTGCAAATGGTGATTTTCCTACTTATCATTTTTGCTACATTTATTAGCTTGTATTCTCTTAAAGATAAGGGATTTCCCTTTCTTCTCTCCTTTCCTTCCTACTTTTGAGCAAATAATGAATCATGGAACATTGCATCAAAAACTGGGGATGTACTGTATGGTGACTAATATAACAAAATAAAAATTATTTAAAAAAAAGAAAAAAAGAAAGATAATCCCAGAAATCATGTACACTTAAAAAAAAAAAGACCACCATGCATTTATAACTTTTTATTCAATGTGTCATAATTCTAATATCATTATTTAATTTGATGCCCAGAGAGTCCTGAGTTTAGTGGGAACTCCTTTAAGCTGGATCCTGTCAGCTTTTGAGCACTTTCTTGCTTTGTTAGTAATGAAAAAATATTCTAGACTTGCCTTGTACTTTTTCTGTCCCAGATCTGAAATTCATTTCTCCAAGGAGCCCTGCTTCCTTTTAATGGAGTTCGGTATTTTAAAAACCAAGATCTAGGAACTAGATGTACTCATTGCTACTGAAGTATTCTTGCTTCTAGGTCATTTCAGTGGCTAGAGATAGAAAATAAACATACCATACTGACACTTGTGCCTATTGTACCAGTGCTTAGGTGGGCACTGACAAAGCCTGGTTGACATTAACTGGCCAAGTCATTTTGTCTACTTGGTTGTCTCCCATAGTGGACGCTCTCCGGTAGGCATTAAGATGTGATATAAAAATCCTCACACCTTGTGTGCTCTTCCATATGTCCATCCATATGCCTCTATCCCAGGCCTCCTTTTCACTGATCTTGACCAAGCCATTGCCCATGAGACCTTTGCCCATTGAGATAAGCTTTTCCTCAACACTGCCAAGATCACTCCTGAATGAACTATAGTGCAGCTGACTTGCTCGTCAATTTGCACCCACAATATAGAGCTGACCCATCTACAAACCAAGGTCAGACTTTTTCCATCTCCTTCACCTAAGACAGGACACAAATGCAACACTGGTGTATATCATGGGAATCTGGGTTACCTGCCCATGCAGCTTGCTTTGTGCCCTCTGGCCATCATTGTGCCCAAATCTGGATGTATCACTTCTGTCTTATGAGAGATTTTTGCTGGCTATTCAATCTTAGAAGTTTGTGACTTCTCACGAGAAGCAATTCTAGAGGCATGGTGACTTGGTTTCCCCAGGGTTAGGCATTCCATCTTGACAGGGCCCAAGTAGCATGTCAGATACATAATTTTCTGCAATCAGTGGCATAGCCTTGCTGCAGAAGCTCCTGCTCCGATTTCCTTGCTAGGGCTTGCTACGAACTCAACACAGCAGCCTTTCCTACTACTGAAGTACTCACACCACAGGTTCTGTAGATCCTGTGGTCCCAGGGGCAGAACTGCTTCCATAGCAGCTTGGACCTATTGCAGAGCCCTTTTCTTACTCTGGGCTCCATTCAAAGCTGGCAGCCATTCTTCACCCAGTATATGAGCCAGAGATTGTCGCCTCTAGAAACCAAAGCTTACCAACTAATAGACTTCCTTCTTCATGGTAGGGAGTATAAGAGGCAGTAATTTGTTTTTTCCTTTTGAGGGGCTATCCCAACACAACCCTGACTACTGAAACTTTAAGTATTTTACAGATGTAACATGTCCCTGAAACTCTGCGGGGTTTATCTTCCACCCTCTGCAACACATGTGTCTCACTAAGGCCTCCAACACACCAACCAGTTCTTGTTTATGTGGCCTTATCAACATAAGGTCATCAATGTAATGAATTAGCACGATATTCTTTGGAATGTCTAGATGGTCTGGATGGCTTCAAGCTATATTACGACAGAGGATAAGAAAGCTGACAGAGATCTGGGACAAAACTGTTCTGTGCCATCCTTTATCGTGACTGGGATAGAAAGGAATGTATTCACTAAATCGGGGGCTGCATACCACACACCTATTAATTAATCTTCTCTAACAAAGATGCCACAGCTGGCATGGTGGCTGTGATCAGGGGTACTCATTGGTTGAGCTTGTTTATGGTTATTCTCCAGGATTCATCCAGTTTCTTCAGGGGCCAGACTAGTGAATGAAATGGATAGAGCCCACCACTGCAGCATCCTTTACAGTTCTAAGAGCAGCACTAATTCCTGCTGCCCCGGGAAGGCATTACTATACTGTATAACCATTATCTTGGTGGTTATGTGGGGAGGTAGTTTAGAGGCTTCCATTTGGTATTGTCTCCTGTTACTTTACTGACCAAGAAGCCAAAGTGAAGGTTATACTAACTGCCAAGTATATCAATCTCAATTCAGGGGCAGGGGAAATAAACAATGGGTATGGAAATGGACTCGGAGAACCCAACGTAAGCCTGGGCGTGACTCACCTAAACACTGGATCCATCAGTCCTTGAACGTCTGGATATTTCCTTTACCTTGATGCATAATTACCCATGTAAGTGGCCGTAAGTCTCTTCGGGGAAGGACTAGGAAAATCACCACCCATGTTTACTTGTCATGGTGTTGCAGAGTTCTTCCTTCCAGGGATCCTGCCACTTCTTCAGTCAATGAATTTTTCATCTGAAAGCTGGCTCAGGTGCAGAACTGGGCAAGGAATCACAGTGCTTACCCCTCGGTCCTCTATCCTTCATTGCTTCTGCTGATATAAGCTAAATAGTGCCCATGTTGGCTGCCAATCCACTTTACCCCTGGGGAAGTTGTATATCACTAATAATCTCTGTAACTTTGAGTGGTTCTGATCCCCTTAGATTCCCCTCTGATCTTGCTGGTCATTACAATAATTGCTGTCCACTGGCTTCTGGCACTTACATGCCACCCCAAGCCTTCTATTATTTTGGGATTCTATTATTGCCATTTCTATCAGTAAACCAAGTAACAGACTCTCTTCCCATCAGCCCTGACTCCATTTGAAATTTTTATTGATGTTGGTGTCCCTCTCACCAGTTTGTTTTCACAGCCTTAGTAAATGGTATGTCTTCTGGGCCTCCCCATGGAATATAATCATCTGTGGAGTCTTCTCATCATAGTGGTATATCCATTCAACCACACTTCCTTTCCTGAGCTTTTTAATCCCTTCCTCTGCTGTCTACCACAGCAACACTGGTGTTCGGTGTGGGCCATGAGGTGGGCATCAGGTGGGGCAGGCCATTTCCATGCCTTGAGGAGTCATTCTAGGAAGAAGTTCAGACCATCTTCTGGGGTCCTTGCAAGGCTAATAAGTACTTATCTTGGTAGAGCGCTCTCAAGTCAATAAACTCTTCCCTTGATCAGCACCTTCAGAATCCCATCAATGCATATTCCCTCAGCCCCCAGTACCTGTTAACACAGTCTTGTGGTTGCTCTAGGATATGGTTTCTTTCCTCCCTTATCAGGCCTACCTCATTCCTAGCCATATTGTTTTTGGTTTTGGTTTTTTTTTTTTTTTCCCCCTGGAATTCTGGAATTCTGGCTGTTATTTTGTGATTTAACCCAAATCATATGCCTAAAAAGTCTAGAAGAGAGAGGTGGGGGCAAATCTTGAGGCAGGCATTTGTTGCCTTGTAGGAAAGAGGCCTCTATGATTATCTTCCAGACTGGTTGGAGTACTCACTTCTATTTTTTTTTTAAGATTTTTTTTATTTATTTGAGAGAGAGCAAGCGATAACAAGCAGGGGGAGATGCAGAGGGAGAGGGAGAAGCAAGCTCCCCTCTGAGCAGAGAGCCTGATGTGGAACTCAATCCCAGGACCCTGGGATCATGACCTGAGCTGAAGGCACTTAACTGACTGAGCCACCCAGGTGCCCTGGAGTCCTCACTTGTAATAGGGAGGAGTGGGACACTGCTACAGGCTAAGAAGTTCAGGGGAATCTGGGGAGTCAAAATGTTTAGAAGCATCAGTCCACCATCTCCATCCCTGAGTCAGTTGCCCAGTTTTTCCCCACCAGAGTGCTGACCTTAGCATAACTGACCTGACATTGTTGCACCTTAACTTTATCCTCAACTTCCTCTGCTCTCCCAGTAAAGGAGATGAGCTTATTTGTATATAAACAAAGAGAGAAGACTTTTGACTTCCAGAAAGCTTTTTTTTTTTTTTAAGATTTATTTATTTCTCCCAGCAAGAGAATGAAAGAGAGGTGGGGGGCATAGGGAGAGAATCTCAGGCAGGCTCCACACTCAATGCAGGGCCCCACGTGGGGCTTGATCCCACAACCTATGAGATCATGTCCTGAGCCAAAACCAAGAGTCTGATGCCTAAGCCACTGAGTCACCCAGGCACCCCAAGAAGCCTTTGTAATTGTCTACTAACTGGCCCTCAGCTGTTCACTGTCTTTCTGCAAGGCCTCAGCAGAGTTTGGCAATACTGCCATTTCCTGTACACTTCTCAGACAGGAGATACAGAGCACCAATTAGTGCATTTCCTTGCACTTGTATACCCTTCCAACTCATCGCCAGTGAACAATTGGGCCACTACCTTGTGCCAGGGGCTGCTGTGCTCCACCTGCTACCCGTGATTACCTTATTACCAGCCAGGTGATGAGTAATCCAGCTCTTGGCTGCAACTATGGCAGGCTGGCTTCTTCAGAAACACGCCGAGCTGGAGTTTGGGGTGCAAGGTGTTTATTAGAGATCAATATCTGTGAAGAGAAGAGAAACAGGATTTAGGAAAAGGGAGAAGGCAAACTGTGATGCAGGCCAAACAAAGCCTCAGCCAACCTGGCGAGAGCTCTGGAATATTATCCAGCATTGGCCTACAGGCCCCTGCTTCATTCAGTCACAGGATGTGGTCGCCCCAGGAAGGGTGTGACTTTGCAGGAGGTGGTTCATCTGCAGCTGAGGCCAGCCCTCAAGAAGCTGACAGCTGCAGGCTGCCTGCTGCCTGCACTTCCCACAGCTGGGCAGCCCAGGCTTCCTTAACAGAGGAGCCGGGTAGCAGATTTCAATATCTATCCCGTCGTTTTAATTTTACGTTTGGTATTATTTAAAATATTTACATAGTATAAATGTCAAAGTTATGTGAAAAGCTATACTCAAGGAAGTCTCATTTCTATCTCTATCTCTTCCACTCCATAGGAAAACATTTTTCTAGTTCCTGCTATTTTTTTGCCTGCATTATTTTTTTGCAAAAACAAGCAAATATGTGCGTGCGTGGATGGGCACACACACACACACAGAATCTTATTTCCCCTTCCTTCTTATTTAGAAATTAGCAATCTATTTATATTATTTCCCCTTGTTTTTTCATTTAACAAAATAATCCCATAAATCATTCCATATCAGTACAAAGAAATTTTCCTTTTTTTTTTTTTTTTTTTAACAGCTGCTCAGAACTCTACTGTGTGCATATACTTGAGTTTACTAACTGATCTTCTATGGATAAGCCTTAGGATGCTGCCAATATTTTGCTATTACAAATAATGCTACAAAGGAGACTTTTTTGTGTTTTTCATATTTATGAAGGTACCTCTTTTAGGTAAATTCCTTTAATTGAGGCTGCTTGATCAAGCTCCAGAGATATTTGAGAGTGCTTGTTTTCACACAGCCTTACCACAAAGTGCGTTGTCAATTCTTGGAATATTTGCCCATCTGATAGTTAAGAAACCTAATTTTATTTCTAGATCCATAAAAGTTTGTTGTCTTTCCTCACTTAACCTGTTGCTTCTCATCTCTTCTGTGGATTCTTATTTTGTGGAATCTACAAGATCTAAGGTAACCTGGCCACTCCCTACCTTTTTGTCCCCATTGCCTATCACTCTTCCACCAATACCCCCACTCCACTTCCGCTGCATTCCATGACACTGGCCTTCTTTCTGTTCCCCAAACCCTCTGTATCAGCCAGCGTTCTGTAGAGGAACAGAACCAACAGGATGTATTTCTTGGCAGCAACTATTGTAGGCTGGGTTCTTCAGAAGCAGATATTGAAATAGAGTGTGTGTGTGTATCTGTGTGTGTGTGTGTGTGTGTGTGTGTGTGTGTATCTCAGTCCACGTATATTTTAAGGAATTGGCTCATGCAGGGTGGAGCTGAGACGTCTGAAATCCATAGGGCAGGCAGAGAACTTAAGCAGGAGTTCATACTGCAGTCTTGAGGCAGAATTTTTCCCTCTTCTCCAGGAAACCTGTTTTGGCTCTTAAGATCTTCCAACAGATTGGATGAGGCCCACCCACATTATCTGGGGTAATCTCCTTTTACTTAAAGTCAGCTAATTGTAGATGTTAATTACATCTACCAAATACCTGCACAGGAACAGCTAGGCTAGTTTTGATAAATAACTGGGCATTACAGCCTAGCCAACTGCCACATAACTTACTATCATACCTCTCAATTTCTTCTTGCGTTCCCTGTGTCTTCAGCTTAAAATCTCCACTATCTATTCCTAGAATGCACGGCTTCTTCTTATCATTCAGGTCCATATCTGAAAAACATTTGTCAAATGAGAGAAACCACGAATCCCCCAACTCACTCGTTTCTAGTGCCATGGAAAACAGCAGACTCTGGTGCCAGGCCTGCCCCGGCGGACTCCCCGCGGTGCTGGGTAGGCACTCAAGGCCTCAGGTCTTTTCTCGGGCTTATTTCACCTGCCTCCTTAACCTTCCTTTCACCTATTAAGACGAAATCCATCCTTTAGACTTCACACTACTTCTGGGAGTGGAGACCGGGTTTGGCATCTGACTGTGACTCATCTTATCAGGATCTTCTTGCCTGGAAGCCATTTGTGACATGAGGCTCTTTCCTTTCCCACGTTGGCTTGCTGCTGGGTGAATTTTGAGCTGGTATTCAATGAGAGCGGGGTCTTCTTTGATTGCCGCAGCCCCACAACCTAGCATGGTATCTGTCACATCATTGGAAATTAATATTTGCTGTCTGCCTTAGGCTAATTTTTTAATTCACTTCATTAGATAATAGAGGAAAGAGATTTTGTGATCCTGCTTTGTCCTACCACTTTATCCCTAGATTACTTCTGTAGCAGAAAATGTTATTTTTAAGTCCTAGCAATAACTAGAATCATTTTTTTATACTAAGGGCCAAAATTATTTTTAAATTCATTTCAGGGGCGCCTGGGTGGCACAGTGGTTAAGCCTCTGCCTCTGGCTCAGGGCGTGATCCCGGCGTTATGGGATCGAGCCCCACATCAGTCTCCTCTGCTATGAGCCTGCTTCTTCCTCTCCCACTCCCCCTGCTTGTGTTCCCTCTCTCGCTGGCTGTCTATCTCTGTCGAATAAATAAAAATAAAAATAAATCTTAAAAAAAAATAAATTCATTTCACACCAGAAATTAACCCTATTGTAATACACAAGATAATAATTTGCACACAGTTCTCACAACGTGCTGTAGACGTGATTGAGGAGTCAGACTGACTAATCCCAACTCTGCTGTCTTTCAGCTTTGTGACTATGGGTACGTTACTAGCTTCTCTAAGGCTCAGTGTCATGGTCTGTACCATGCTAAATGAGAATATCTAACTCATGGGGTTATTGGAATGATGAAACTGTTACATAAAGCGCTTTGCATAGAGCAGGGGATCCTTACCTTTCAGCCTGACCTTATAAAGTGCTTCTCAGAATATGTTTTGAGAAACATAAAACAAAACACATAGAACTACAAAGGAAATAAATATATTAAGCATACTTATCAAAATATATTTTAAAAGACAAATTTAGAACATATACGCTTCCTTATTAACACATCAAATAGCAAGATTTAGTAGCAAGGTCAAATAATTACTTTAATTTTATTATAGTAAAATATACATTGTTTTGTAATTTTGTTTTTTCTTATTGTAATTTTAAAGCAGTGATGAATAAATATTATTTGGAGCTACCTATAGCAACTGTAATATAATATAAAAGTATCTGTGATTTCTTTTTTTAAAAAGATTTTATTTATTTATTTGAGAGAGAGAGAGAGAGCACGAGCAGTGAAGAGGGGTAGAAGAAAAGGGAGAAGCAGACTCCCCACTGAGTAGAGAGCCCAATGCCAGATTCGATCCCAGGACCCTGTGATCATGACCTGAGCCAAAGGCAGACGCTTAACCAACTGAGCCACCAAGGCACCCATAGCTGTGATTTCTATTGGAGACAAATTCATATGTACAGTGATGCTTTTCTGGCTTGTTCCCTATATTAATAACTAAAGAAATTAATAAATTTCAGTTAGAGATACTAAAATAAAATGTATTCTTCCCACCCATGTTTATGAATCCCAGATTAAGAATCCCAGTTTGTAGAAGTGATGATTATTATGAGCTTATGCTTCAGGTTTTAGGGTCCCTCACCATCATTATTTTTTAAAAATCTATGAAGAGCCTAATTGTATCTAGTGCTTTGCATGACTGTTTTACATAGACCCATTCCCTTATTTCCTGGAATTAAGAACCTGAGACAGTTAGATATGGACATAGAACAGAATAAAATCATTAAACCAATACATGACTCAGTAAGTCGTCAATCCAAAGACAAGTGCCTTTATAAGGATGGAGTAGGAGGAGTACATGTTAGGGTCGGAGGGGACAGGTTCTCATTCAGACCGGAAAGGGTTCCAGGAAGCAGTTAGGGATGAGAGTAAGGCAGTCAGGCTTATCTAAGAGCAGAGCAAAGTCCTTTCTCTGTCAAAATGAACTGACGGTTGTTGGCAGATAGGACTGAAGAGAATGCAAAAGCATTAATCACCCACCGCCCTTTTCTTAACACATCTGGGTATCTAAGATTCTCTTGGATTTGCACAGTCTTGCCATTTGAGAAGAGAATGGCATCCCCAGAGTGCTGTCATCTAGATACAGCACTCCTCAAGATAGTATCAGAATTCCAGGAACTCTCTTTAGATTTCCCTTCACATCTTTTCTCTGCACAAGATACCTTTCCTGTTTCCTAGAAGCCACAGTGATTCATTCACTGAGTGACTCCTATGTGCCTAGAACTATTCTAGACAATGGGGATTCATCACTGAAGAACCAAAAATGCCTTTGGTAATAGGTGGAGATAGCATAACCGTGAAAAATAGCAAACTAGTGAAAACCAAAAAGATACTGTGCCATTCTGCAGACTAGTGAACATTCGTGATACACAAAGAGTGTTCATTGCCCATATCTCCCGATAAAAGTGCCAAAATCGTGGTGCTGGTCTGAGGCAGATCCGAACTGTAGGTGATTCAGACCTGCACTAAATATGGCCATTCCCATCTTAGCCCAGCTGCTAAGTGCTGAGAATCCTGAGATAGAGCTGATACTGGTTGGTTTGTACTAGCACGGTGAAGGAATGCTAAAAATGTTGAAAAACTTTGGTAAAATGTTGGTAAATAGCTAGCTAATGTCCTGAGCCTCCTGCATGGCCCCTACCCTTGCCCTGGCCGCCCCTGGAATCCTCAGGAGCTCCCCACAGTCCAATGATCAAATAATTAATACCTGGTCTGGCAGGCAGCCTAGACACCCCCACTTGGGCAGTAGGGCTCGGGTCCCTGCTAACTATCAAGTTGTATGCCAGATTAATCATCAAATGTATTTAATATCACCTCAAACCAAAATTATCTGTCAATGGAGGCCACAGGGAAAAGGACAGGCTGAAGTTCAAAGATGTGTTGAAGGAATGGCAACTTTGCTGTGAATCTACTTCTGGTCAGGAGAAAAAGCATCAAGAGGACCTCAGCAGTATTTAGTGGCTCTCTTGTTTTCAGAGATAGAAATTTAGCTTGTAAGTAACTGACCAGTATGAGGTATTAGGTAATTACTATACTGAGGGCATATTTGTAATTATCTAATTGGCTTTCTTGTTGTTAACTTTAAGGGATACCTGAGGTGACCATTGGAAACTCGCCTGTGGGTGGAGTTTAGCTCATGCCTGATTTCATCCTTCACTCTCCTTATCCTTGATTCCTTCTCCTCGAGGTTCTTGGTTTTGTTTCAGCTATAGTATCTGGTTGTTTATGTCTATCCTCCATGAGATGATAGCTGTCTAGGTCTGTTGCATGGCTGTGCCCTGGCATCTTCTTTTACCCTCATCCTAGGAATTCCTCCCAGTGTTCTCCTAATATACATTGTTTTCTATTTCCTATGCTTTCCACTTGCTTGGTTTATTTTCTTTTTTGGTGTAGTACATGCCATAGAGTCTTTCTGAAAAGGGTATAACAAGTGAATGCTTTCTGAGATCTCACATTTCTGAAAATTGCCATTTGAATTTCATAATTACTTTTTTCCTATGGTGAGTGTCCCTCAATTAAAAATTTCTCCTACCTCACCTTAATGTACATAAGATTTCCAAATATAGCATTTCCAAATGCTATATTCCATAAGATTCAATGTTATGTTCACATTGTTCATTCAACTGAATGTTTGTTTCCAGTATTAAAAATAAAAAAAATTAAATCATTTGAACATTAAATCATGTATTCCCCCCTGGAATTCTGATAATCAGCATATATTCCAATACACATAAATTTCATTTTCCCTACCCCATGTTAGCTCACTGATTCTCCAACCCATTCATCCCAACGTCCTGTTTAACTGAATGAAGTGACACTATTCCTCTGTAACACCCACCCATGGCTTCCGTAGTTTTGTTGTTTTGGTTGACCAGCTTCCTAAAATCATTCTTATTTAGGAAGAATCCAACGGCCGGTGAGAAACAGCCTAATTTCTTATTATAAAAACGGATGGAGGGGTAGGTATTTCTCTCTTCATTGTCCTGACAGCCAGAGCCTGGACAGCCGACACAAAAGTGTCTAATTGGATGCTTCTGCCTAGAACTCTGGATCTTAAAGAATTGACTTGAAGGTAGAGGGTCAGTAAAAGAGTTCCGGGTGGTTGCTATGGAGTCTAGAAGCCAGTGTCTGGTGGAAAGTGCTGAGAGGCAGCAGTGTCAGAGGTGAAGTCCCAAGCAGCCATGACTGGGGCTGATCTTGGCTTTGTCTTATCATGTTTAGGACCTGTACGGTCTTGTTGTTCAGCTTTCTTGTTGATACTATGAGCACTTCTTACCTGTTTCAATAATTCTTTTCTGCTGTTCAAGTTAACTGGAGTTGATTTCTGGTGCAATGAAAAATCTTAAGTACAGTCTCTAATTTCAGAGCTTCTCTCAATCTCCACAGACATATTGTGGTTCAAAAGCCTAGGAAGAATAATTGAATGCAAGAAGATATTGACAGTACAATTCTTGAGAAGATTTTTATCATACTGATGTAGAAATAATGTAACAAAACTCTTCTTCAAAGATACAAGTGATATCTGGGACATTCTGCAGTCCATCCAGGTGCAAACTAAGCTGGGATCAGAGCAGAAAGAGAATCTTTATTGGGTTAGTGTACAGCAGCTCCCACTTCTGGAGAAAAAGGAAAATGAAGTCATTAAATTAATGTGATTTTTTTTTCTAATCACAGTGGTAGTTTGTTAAAATAAAAACTGGATTGAAATGATTTTTATATATTGCAAACATGATAGATTGCATCAGACACAGTTGGTTGAGGTATCTATCTATCTATATAACCTCTTCCCCTTCTTTGATTGATATATTTTGGGTGTTGTGGCTGATTAACAGTTATCCTACAATAATGCTTACCTCCTTCTTCCAAGTGGATAGAATTCAGCAGTGCCCTTGGCCACCCAGAATAAAGACTGCATTTCCCAGACTCCTTTGTGTGGCCATGTGACTAAGTTCTGGCCAACTGGATATAAACAAAGAGTTACTTAGAAACTTCCAAGAATGTTCCTTAAAGGACAGCTGGCATGCTGTTCACCCCATCTTCTTTATTTCTTTTTTCAATCTGCAGCCTGGAATGTAGATGTGGTTGTTGATATCTTGGACCAGGAGGACAAGGATCATACCCTGAAAATAGCATACTGTTCCGCTGAAAGGAACAGAGCCACTGCTGTGGTAGATTGGTCTGCAAAAGTGAACCCAACTATTCTACTCCCTGAATCCAGTATCCCTGCAATGTGACTTTGCAGCTATGCTCATCAAGAAATGGAGTGTATTACCTGAAGAAGTTAGAAAAAGAACAACAAACAAAATGCAAAACCAGTAGAAGAAAGGAAATAATAAAGATTAGAACAGAAATTGATGATATATAAACAAAACAAAACAACAAAAACAATAGACCAGATCAATGACACAAATTCTGGTTTTTTGAAAAGATCAACAAAATTGGGGGCACCTGGGTGGCTCAGTCAGTTAAGCATCTGACTGTAGATCTCAGCTCAGGTCTTGATCTCAGGGTAGTGAGTTTAAGTCCCATGTTAAAAAAGAACGAAAGAAAAAAAGAAAAGATCAACAAAATTAATAAACCTCTAGCCAGACTTATGAGAGAGAGAGAGAGAAGACTCAAACAAAATCACCAATGAAAGAGAAAAAATAACCAACACCAGAAAAATATAAACAATTGTAAGAAAATATTATGAAAACTATATGACAACAAATTAAACAACCTAGAAGAAATGGATAAATTCCTAGAAATATATAATTTCCCAAAACTGAAGCAGGAAGAAATAGAAAATTTGAACAAACCAATTACCAGCAAGGATATGGAATTGGTAATCAAAAAACTTCCAACAAACAAAAGTCCAGAACCATATGGCTTCACAGGCAAATTCTACCAAATATTTAAAGAAGAGTTAATACCTATTCTACTAAACTATCCCAAAAAATAGAAGGAAAACTTCCAAGTTCATTCTATGAGGCCAACATTACCCTAATACCAAAACCAGATAAAGATACCATTGAAAAAGAGAACTACAGGCCAATATCTCTGATGAACATAGATGTAAAAATCCTCAACAAAACACTAGCAAACAGAATCCAACAATACGTTAAAAAAAATCATTCACCACAATCAAGTGGGACTTATTCCCAGGATCCAAGGGTGGTTCAATATTTGCAAAGAAATCAACATGATACATCACATCAATAAGAAAAAGGTTAAACCCCATATGATCATCTTAATAGATGCCAATCATTTGACAAAGTACAGCATCCATTCATGATAAAAACCCTCAACAAAGTAGGTTTAAAGGAAACATACCCCAACACAATAAAGGCCATATATGAAAAACCCACAGTGAACATCATATTCAATGAGGAAAAACTGAGAGCTTTTCCCCTAAGGTCAGGAAGAAGACAGGATGTCTACTCTAACCACTTTTATTCAACGTAGTACTGGAAGTCCTGGCCACACCAATCAGACAAGAAAAAAATAACAGGCATCCAAATCAGTAAGAAAGAAGTAAAACTTTCACTATTTGCAGATGACGTGATACTATATATAGAAAACCTGAAAGACTGCACCAAAAAACTACCAGAACTGATGAATGAATTCAGTAAAGTCACAGGATCCAAAAATCAATGTGTAGAAATCTGCTGCATCTCTATACACTAATAATGAAACATCAGAGAGAGAAATTAAGAAAACAATCCCTTTTACAATTGTACCAAACAGAATAAGACACCTAGGAATAAACCTACCCAAAGAGGTGAAAGACCTCTACTATGAAAACTGTAAAACATTGATGAAAGAAATTGAAGATGACACAAAGAAATGTAAAGAATTGCATGTTCATGGATTGGAAGAACAAATATTGTTAAAATGTCTACACTACCCAAAGTAACCAACAGATTAATGCTGTTCCTGTCAAAATACCAATAGCATTTTTCACAGAACTAGAACAAAAAAAATGCTAAAATTTATATGGAACCACAAAAGACCCCGAATAACCAAAGCAACCTTGAAAAAGAAAAACCTGGAGGCACCACAATTCCAGACTTCATGTTATAGTACAAAGCCGTAGTAATCAAAACGGTATGGTACTGGCACAAAAATAGACACATAGATCAATAGAACAGAAATAGGAAACCCAGAAATAAACCCACAATTATATGGTTAATTAATCTTTGACAAAGCAGGAAAGAATATCCAATGGGAAAAAGACAGTCTCTTCAACAAATGGTGTTGGGAAAACCAGACGGAGACATGCAAAAAATGAAACTGGACCATGTTCCTTCACCATACACAAAAATAAATTCAAAATGGATTAAAGACCTAAACGTGAGACCCGAAACCATAAAAATCCTAGAAGAGAGCACAGCAGTAATTTATCTAGCATTGGCAATAGCAACATTTTTCTAGATATGTCTCCTGAGGCAAGGGAAATAAAAGCAAAAATAAACTATTGGGACTACATCAAAATAAAAAGTTCCTGCACAGTGAAGGAAACAATCAACAAAACTAAAAGGCAACCTAGGGCCTGGGAGAAGATACTTGCAAGTGACACATCCAATAAAGGGTTAGTATCCAAAATATAAAAAGAACTTATAAAACTCAACACTCCAAAAACAAATAATCCAGTTAAAAATGGGCAGAAGACATGAACAGATATTTCTTCAAAGAAGACATCCAGATGGCCAACAGACACATGAAAAGGTGCTCAACATCACTCATCATCAGGGAGATGCAAATCAAAACTACAATGATAGCATCTCACACCTGTCGGAATGGCTAAAATAAAAAACACAAGAAACAAGTGTTGGTGAGGTGGAGAAAGGGGAACCCTGCTACATGGTTGGTGGGAATGCAAATCGGTGCTGCCAATGGGGAAAACAGTATGAAGGTTCCTCAAAAAATTAAAAATAGAATTACCATATGATCCAATAATTGCACTACTGGGTATTTACCCAAAGAATGCAAAAACATGAATTCAAAGGGATATGTGCACCTTTATGTTTATAGTATCATTATTTACAATAGCCAAAGTATAGAAGCAGCCCAAGTATCCATCGATAGATGTATGAAAGATGTGAGATATATATATAGATAGATAGATAGATAGATATAGATATACATATATATATATCTATATATATATATATATATACACATAATGGAATGTATGGATAAAGATGTGATATAATAGAATATCACTCATCCATTAAAAAGAATGAAATCTTGCCATTTGCAATGACATGGATAGAGCTAGAGAGTATATATAATGCTCAATGAAATAAGCCAGAGAAACACAAATACCTCATGATTTATTTATGTGGAATTTAAGAAACAAACAAACAAACAAAAGACCAAGGGGAAAAAAAGAGAGAGGTAAACTAAGAAACAGACTCTTAACTATAGAGAACAACCAGGGGGAGGGGGGTGGGGTGATGGGTAAAATAGGAGATGGGGATTAAGGAGTGCGCTTGTTGTGGTGAGCCCTGGATGATGTATAGAATTGTTGAATCAATATACGGTGCACCTGAAACTAATATAACACTGTTAACTATACTGGAATTTAAAATTAAATTAAATTAAAAAAACAAAAAAGAAGTGGAGTATATTTTCACACACCTTGTATCTGGGCTGGCCTTCTGAGTGGCTCTGGTCAAAAGATTGCAGCAGAAGTGACCATGTGCCAGTTTCATGCCTAGATTTCAAACACCCTTGCATGCTTCTACTTTCTCCCTGGGACCCCTGCTTCCACCATGAGCACAAACTCAGGTTGGCTGCTGGAGGACGAGAGAGAATGTGGAGGAGAGCTAAGGGGTCCCAGGCAACAGCCTTGCAAACTCCAGAAGCAGAGCTACCTAGCCATCACACAGCTGCATGTAAACAGATGAAGGAGCCCAGGTGAGACCAGCCTAAAGTGCTGTTTGCAGGCTCTTAAACTAAGGAAACAGCTGTTGTAAACCATTACATTCTGGGGAGCTTATGCCATAATAGGAAGATACGCATATTTCTACTTGCTCTCCTGGTCCTTTGCCTGTGCATGGAAACAAGCCTGAACTAGTTCACTTCAGGTTGAGAGACAATGTGGAACAGATCTGAGGCAGCCTAATTGTCACAGTTGAGGTCCCAGACATATAAGGAAACCCATCCACCAACAATAAACCCTACCTGTGGCTGCAATATCCACTGACAACAGATCCCCAAGTCCCGCTGAGACCAGAGAACAAATCAGGCGACCCTCAGAGTCATAGTGAAATGTTTATTGTTTTAAGACACTGGGTGGCAATAGATATTAGTACATAGTCCAGGATTGCTAACCTCTCCATTTTTATGGGGGTGATTTTCTTTCTTAAAGTCTGTTATTGGGCATCTCTGTCACAACCAAACCTATTCTTTTTTTTTTTTTTTAAAGATTTTATTTATTTATTCGACAGAGACAGCCAGCGAGAGAGGGAACACAAGCAGGGGGAGTGGGAGAGGAAGAAGCAGGCTCCTAGTGGAGGAGCCTGATGTGGGGCTCGATCCCATCACGCCGGGATCACACCCTGAGCCGAAGGCAGACGCTTAACTGCTGTGCCACCCAGGCGCCCCACAACCAAACCTATTCTTAACCAGTATAGCTGACCATCTTTCCAGCATGAGCCAAAGTCTTAAATTGGGATTAGTCAAAATTAATCACTGGGTTATATTTGTCTTGCCAGTGATTGGTTTAAGAGCAGTCATATGACCCAGTTCCTGATGAAAGGAATGTTTTCCATTAATTCTAGCAGAAAGCATCCTAAGTAATACAAAAATTTTCTGCTTATTTAATACTATGCCAGCTGGAGAAGGTCTTTAAATCACTGAACAAAATGTGCAGTCATTGCCCTCCAGGACTTTACAATCTAGACATCATGATTATAAAACAGATTGAGTGTAATAAATTGCTCGTTACCCAATTAGGAGAAGTTATTCCCTCAATATCAAAGGAGTTCTGGGTCACTGTCAGATTTGTTAAATATGACTTTTTAAAAAAAATTTTCCCCCAGAGGAGTGTGATCCTTATGTAAAATAATCCCTTTCAGGCATACACAATCTTAAATACTAATAACAGGCTTACACTTTTATTTTCATTCTTTGTTCAGTTCAGAGTAATCTTGCCTTGAGAGGCTACAGTAGGTCTACATTTGAAAAGTAATATAGTGATGATATAATATGATTTATTAATCACCCATAGACATAACAAGTCATAAATTACTCTGAGCTTAAAACACGAGTCTAGAAATAAATGTCTTATTTTAGATTGAGAACTGAATCAGGATTACTCACCTTCCTCATCCAGTTTTATGTACTTAAGTGATCTTGGAATGGACTTGGTAACCTTGGCCAAGCAGTTCTTGGGAATTGATGGAAGCAGGAGGACTTTTGGTTGCACCAAGAGGGATTTATGAGCACCAGGAGATGGGGCAAGTCGCAGCAAAACTTAACTTCGGGATTCAAACTTTCAACTTATTCCACGGATTCACTATTTCAACCCCAGAGGTTTTCGTGTGGCAGTTACACTCTCTGCTCATGAGACATTTCAGTTCTCTGTGGTTTTTAGAAGTTGTTTCTCAAAGACATACTTTTTCTTCCAGTTTTTTTTTTTTAATAGCCGCTCACATGCTGTGTCCATTGCGTACATCACAACAGGAACTCTTGCTTCAATTCCTCACAGTGTGAAGTATTTTTATGTTGTTAGTTCCCTGCTGTGATTTGTTTCTAATTCTCAGGAATATCCACTTTCAGGCCCATCTTTTGAAGCTCTTGCTGCGTTCCAGCAAAAATGGAGTGAGACACGGGGGCAAGTGAGGACTCAAACCTGTGCACGTCACCCAGGAACAGCTCCCGCGACCAGTGGAGGCAGTTTTCGCCCAGGACACAGAGTCATAGAGTCAAGGCATGTCAGCGCGAGACGGGGTGGTCTTCCAGGCTAAGTTTGGCTCTGCACATGCCGCAAACTGAAACCTAACATCCGATGAGATCACAGAAAAGATCAACAGCACATCACTTTGAAACTTAACGTGGAGCACATGCTAAAGGCTAGATCCCAATAATGTGGCAGGACAGGAGTTTCCTTTCCCTTCTCCTGAGTCCTTGTTCTTTACAATCCAATTTTATGAAAGGGGAGTGCTTCGGACAGAGCAAAATATACAAAGAAGGCCTATGAGCAAAATAATGCATCAAAGTTATGAGAGTTCTATCAATATTAGGAAGAGGAAGGTTTGTTTGTCTCAATGTTGCTTTGCTCTGAAAAACTTAAGGGATCTAAATGTCTCTGCAGGGGCCGCTCGGTGGCTCAGTGGTTAAGCGTCAGCCTTCAGCTCAGGGCGTGATCCTGGAGTCCTGGGATCGAGCCCCACGTCAGGCTCCTCTGCTATGAGCCTGCTTCTTCCTCTCCCACTCCCCCTGCTGTGTTCCCTCTCTCGCTGGCTGTCTCTATCTCTGTCAAATAAATAAATAAAATCTTTAAAAAAATAATAAAATAAATGTCTCTGCAGTGATTCATAGTTGGAATTTCCTTGGCCTTGCTGGGATGGGCCCACAAATGACTCATCAAAGGATGAAGATGGATTCCGTAGGGAGGAGGGTGAAAGCAGTGAATGATGCTACTATTAAATATGGAGATTGGCTCTAACACTCTGATTTTGTCCGCCTGTCAGATAGTCACATGTCAGGTCTGGTACAGGACAGATCCTGAGGAGAGGGCAGGATTATTAGGGGTGTGGTGTTAACTTGGTGTTCACATACTTGCTTTCAGCATGTGCAGAGTTCAGTTTGTGTGTGCACAAATGAAGTGGCTTTATAGATTGTATCATCTGCCTTTAACTTGTCTTCATAAAACAGACAGGTGGCCTGAAAAATATTCCTGCAAAAAAAATCTCTGATCAAAGGTAGAAACAATACAGCAAGCACAACTAAATGAAAGGAAAATGGCAGAGATAAATCTTTTAATCATAGCACAAGCTTTCTTGGGTCACTTAAAGAGGTTAAAATAATTACATCTAATCATACCTGACTGCCATTTACTTAAAAAAAAAATTTTTATTCATCTTGCAATCAAAGAAAAGATGGTGTTTGAAAAAACTGAATGAGAAAATGACTCTTTTCAGATGAGAATTTTGAAAACATATGAAGAAATGTTGTCATTATTATATTATCTTTATAACTAAAAGTGGTATGACTGTGTCTCCTCTTTAAAAACCTTATAAATGCCCTCTTAAAAAACCTGAAAACAGAACCTTCTAAGTGAAGATTAAATGTTTTTCAAATGAAGAGTTTTCAAATGAGTTTTGTACCTACTTGTTGAAAACATAAAAAAATCGAAAACCTGGGAAATGATCACAGGAAGGATTATAAATACTGAGCTTCTTTGGGGCTGGCTGGCTTTCTTCTTCTGGATGGCTCAGTCCAGGAGCATGCAACTCTTGATCTTGGGGTCATGAGTTCAAGCCCCATTGTGGGCATAGAACTTACTTAAACACACAGCCCCCCCAAAAACTGAGTTTCTTTAAACCTGACCCTCATACAAAGTGTGGACAAGCTATAGAGTAGTAGTCTTATTGTTTCTACTTGTTTATTACTTGAAAGCTGTTGAGCACAGAAACATTGCACAAGAGAACTGAGTTCAGAGCAGTTAAGTTTAAAAGTTTGACACTGAGTTAGAGAAATTATTGAATTTATTCTAAAATGACATAACCCTTTAGCTAAAAATGGAAGTCTCCTGGCTCTGCCCTCTTGCTCATACCTTGAAGGATGATGACACATAATCAGCACTGAGCTGGTTCTCCTGACCCAGGAGATTGCTGCCTGCCCCTGAATGCTTTATGTCTTTATGTCTTTTACATACATTAAGGACAGTTAGTATTAAAATGAAAAGTGCTCACTTTTTTCACAGTCTTGCCTGTATTAATGGTCTCATTTAGGCAACCTTGTAATTCTGAAAACTTTGGAATTAGCCAAGTCTAATTTTTATTTCTATCTGTGTTGAATCCACCCCAGGGGAAGTTACCTTCATTGGAATAAACTAAGGAAGAGCCACTTATTTAAACATTTATTCACAGAATTTTGTTTTTAGATTTTCAATTAGCAATTGTGATTGTTAATTTTATGTCAGCTTGAACGTGCTATGGAATGCCCAGATATTTGGTTAAACATTATTTCTCTCTATCTGTGAGGGTATTTCTGAATGAGACTAACATTTGAATAATGTTAGTAGACTTGGTAAAGCAGATTGCCCTCTCCAATGTGGATAGGCCTCATCCAATCTATAGAAGGCCTGAACAGAATAAAAAGGTGAATAAGAAAGAATTCTTTCTTTCTACCTATCTTCAAGCTGGGACATCCATCTTCTTTTGCTTTTGGACTTGGACTAGAACTTATACCATAAGCTCTTTTTGGTCTCCAGTTTGTTCACTGTAGATCTTTGATTTCTCAGCCTCCATAATCATGTGAGTCAATTCCTTACAATAAATCCATTTTCTATCTATCTATCTATCTATCTATCTATCTATCTATCTATCTATCTATCCCTACCTGCCTATCTACCTATCTCCTATTGGTCCTATTTCTCTGGAGAACCCAGACTAATATAGCAACTTTCAAAGTAGAGACATCTATTAAATATTATCTATAATAGAAGTAACAGGATACTTGGAGGCAGAAAGGTACATATTAGAGGTGATAAATTAATGAAAATGAACTGATGACTTTATTTTTTTTAAGATTTTATTTATTTATTTATTTATTTATTTATTTATTTATTTGATAGAGAGAGAGAGCCAGCGAGAGAGGCAACATGAGCAGGGGGAGTGGGAGAGGAAGAAGTAGGCTCCCAGCAGAGCAGGGAGTCCGATGTGGGGCTTGATCCCTGGGATCACACCCTGAGCCGAAGGCAGACGCTTAACGACTGAGGCACCCAGGCGCCCCTGATGACTTTCTTTAGCTGGGATAGTCAGAAGAAAAAAGTTCTGACTTCCTGGTTTTCTGTTTGTACTCCAGAATGACCTTTGATGTCTCATATAAAATCTCAGTGAACCTGCATTCATTCATTCAACAAATACTAAAAGCATGCCTACTATGTTCTAGGCAATGTTCTAAGCACTGGTATATATCTGGGTCGGAATTCTTCAGGAGCACATGAGAAGGTTTTTTTGACACCAACCCTAGGCTGAGGATGAGCAGGGGCTCTACAGAACAACAAACGGGGAAGGATGGATATTGCTATGACCAACATCCTAGATTATCCCCACCTGCCCACACTGGTTTCTCTACATAGCGCTTGCTAATCCTTAACTTTCTGCCAGGATTCCTATAATTATACTATTTAAGGTTATTAAAAATTCAGTTTATCCATTCTCAGCTGGTCCTGAATGTTCTAGCTAATCTTTTTTTATTCACCTATCAGAAAATGGATTCTTTCATTAACATAGAGCACAAGGGCATCCAAAATTTGATCAGGGAAGCATTAAAAATGAGATCTTTGTTTCTTCTTCCAAGCGTTTACATCCCCGATGGTTTCTTCCTTAATACCACACTTATTCCTGTTAAATCACCACAACTCTTCAGCCATATGAGAAGTCCTCAGACTTCTCACCTACCTATTCAAATTTGGTGATGCAAGGTCCTCAGAGTAGCTATAAGGTGCTCTACCTAACTTTTATCTAGGTTCTACTCCTCTCACTTTGGATCTGGCAGTTCAAACCTTCCAGAGCCTCCTGAATCCATACACTTAGGTTCAGTTTCAGCCCTATGTCACAACAGATTGACAGGTCCTCTCAGGCTAAGGTTTTTATCTTGACCCATCTTTGGAGCTTTTGCTGGGAACTCTTTCAGAGGATTCATTTTCCCCTCAGAGAACTGATCTTGAAAAATATGTATGCATTACATGCTCACTGTGGCAGCCATGAGTATGTGGCCCTCAAATCCCCTGTTGCAGAGAAAAACTGAGCTGCCTTCTCCCTGGATCGACCCCAAGGCCCACTCCACGCTTTCTGCAGGCTGCTCCCAGCCAGTGACTGACCATGGCACACTTAAGCCAGCCCATTCTTGCAAGATGGGAAACTCCCTTAACAGGGTACTTTGCTTGAGGATTTCCCATTGGCTTGGCGAAACTTCTGAGAACTGCATTGAAGTTTGAGACTCTTCCTAGCTAATCCTTTCTTCTCCATCTCCTTCACAGAGATCAGACCTGCATCAGTCTGAAGGCTCTCCCCACCTTCTGCAACTCCCTCCCTTCTATCCTTCATAGGCATTTCCTCCAAATAAGCCTCTTGCATATCTAATCCTGACTCAACATCTGCTTTCTGAAAAGCCTAACACACTCACATCATACCCATTCATTTGTTCATTCTGATCTGTAAAGGATTTGTGGTGTTAATGTGCTCAGTCATCGTTAACATGGCATATGCACGATTAGATTCTCCTATATGCAATCATTCTGCTACATCATCCTTGGGCATATGTCATTCCTTACGGCCACTGTCCAAAATAATTTCCAGTCCTCAAAAATCTCTGAATCCTTCTCTTTCCTTCACTCTGCCTACACTGAGAAAATCAGGCTATTTAGCTTGAACATCAGCCTCCTCTTCACTTCAAGACTTCTCTAGAATTGCATCCATTATTCTCTTCTACATTCCAGATAGGGTAAGACTTTCTGCTTTCCAAAGGTGACCTCTTACATTCTTGATCTTACCCTCTTTAATGTACCATAGAGTAAAGCAATGGTCAGGTCCTCCAGCCTAAGAAAATCCTCTTGCTCCTGCTTCATTCAAGGTACTTGCTATCTTCCTTACACTGTCAGATGTTCTAAGTGTAGACTATATTCACTGTTGTCCCTTTCTTACCTCATCTTACTCACCTATAAATTGGTTCCTATCCACAATGATCTCTTGAGATCATTCTCTTCCTAATTGTCAAGTTCATGGCCTCATCTCATCCTTCATTTTTTTCAGTCTCAGAATTTACCTCCATTTACTACTGCTTCTTTTTTGGAATGTCTTTTATCTAGGTTTTGATGATGGATCAAAAAGCCATCTTTGATATTCTTACTTTCTGTAGGGTCTTTCCCTTACTCTATCACTGACATTCTAATTGTAGGCCTTCCCTAAAACTGGCCCACTTATATTTTGGCTTTACACTCCTGCTAAATGAGCTCATTTATTTGTAAAGCCTTAGTCTTTGACAATTCGCCAGTCTCTTCCTTTACCATCATTTCTTTTCTGAACTCTAGGTCTCTATTTTTTTCTTAAGAAAAAAAAAATGCTTTACTGAGTGAAAATATACAACAAATTCCAGAGGGCATGGTTTTCAGGCCACTCCATCACCCCATTAGCAATAGGAACACAGACCACTCAGTCACCACACATTCTCCTACCTCAGGGAAGAAGTGCATTAGTTAACATCTGCTCTGAATGCTGCTGGGGAACAGGGCAGGAGGAAGGAGTGTCTGGGAATTCCATCCTTTCACTCTTTCCTTCTTTCCTGGCCTGTTATAGTAGAATCTGATTGTCTCAGGATGTAGAATTCCTGGTTGGGGGCAAAGAAATAGCAAAAAAATCTCTACATGGATATTTCCTTGGAGACTTGAGCTCAGAGAGTCTAAACCTAAACGTATCTTCATTTGGAACCTCACCTCTGCTTCTATCTGAAGCACCACTATCTTCTTAGTTACCCAGACCCAAGCCTCTGTTCTTTTAACTCTATACCCAATTTCTAAATCCTAGTGATTCTGCCTCCCCAGGGACATTAAGACCCAGTCTGTCCTTTCCATACCCAAAAACCTCATTTCTCATCTTTTCTCTACCTCCTCTCTTGTATTTCTAAAGCACTCTTTACAGCGCTGCCAGAATTATCATAACCACAGTTCAGGTGACCTTACTGCTCACCTCAGAAATTTGCATTGGGGCTCCCACCAGCCAAAACTGGAACAATTTCGGCATCAAAATAAACAACGATGTGAATAACTTAGAATTCATTGAATAAGAGTTCATGTTTATTCTAATATAAATAGATAAATAAATGTACAAGGAAGAAAAAGCTCTTCCATGCAGTAATAAATGTAGAAGGAGTAATGAAATTAAAAATTCACCATTTGGCACCTTCCATAGCAATAACTGTTTCAGGCAAGAAATTACTGGTCAAAGTTTGATGAGAAAGAGGATATTAACAGTCCCCAGATAAGATATTTATTAACAAAGGGAAAATATAGAAAATTGATAGTAGAAAAACCTGGTAGATACTATCTTACTAAGTGCTCAAGGTTAACATTGCCCACAATTAAATAAGTAGACATTATGTATCTCCCAATACAATGCACCAAGAAAGGGCCAAACACCACTCTGTGATATTCCTGCCCAAAAAACATAGTGTGACTCTAATCATGAGGAAATATCAAAATCTACAAACTGATGTTCTTCAAAATAAATGGCATGGACTTTTCCAAAGTATCAAGGTAATTGGACTGGAAATTCAAGATTAAGGAGACTAAAGAGAGGAAAAACAAACAACAGTTTGTGCTCCTAGAAGGAATCTTATATCAGAGTTATTTTTCTTTTCCTATAAAGGATATTTGTAAGACAACTGGTAAGATTTGAATGAGCTCCATAAATCAAAGTTAATTTCCTGGCTTAACTGTATCAAAGTTAATTTCCTGATTTTGATGACTGTGCTGTGGTTATGTGGAGAATGCCCTTGGTTTTAGGAAATAGACACTGAAGTATTTAGTGATAAAGGAGCATCATGTCTACAACTTACTTTCAAGTGATGCAAAAAAACACAATTATATCTATTCATGTATCTATATCTATTTGTACAAAAAATGATAAAGCACATGTAAAATGTTAACTTTTGAAGAATATGGGTGAAGAATACAGGGAAATTTGTTTTTGTAGTATTTTTACAACTTTTCTGTAAATCTTAAACCATTTCAAATGAAAATTCAAAGTCTTCAGTGGCAGGATAAATTACAAAATGCTTTGTATACCATTAGGAAGGCTCCATGGCCTGGTATAAATTTTAACAAAGGCAAGTTAAGCAGTCTCTGCCGTACCCATTCTCTCTACTCTTAAATGATTACTGCCTTGGGAGAGGTTTCCCTGACTGATAGCTTAGTAGAGAATCCGTCCTAATATATTTCCAGTAGGTGTAATAGTGATGGTCATGATGATGAAATAAACCACCTTACAACTATACCCTCGAGACTTGCTTAGTGTAGTATATGTGTGTTTTGCCTTTTCTCTTGACAAACTTATTAATAACTATAATATACACGAGAAATTACAGCCTAATGGCTAACTGGTCTTAGTACTCAATGTAATATTTGGGAAAGAAACTATATACCCTATTTACAACTGCTGAAGGAGTTCAATTCTGGGCTATCAGCACTAACACGAGGAAGGGAGAAGGGACCTTATGCCAAAATTTAGGCTGTTTCAAAAATTAACTGGGTTTTGGAATATGATTATATATTTATATTTGATATGGGGTTGATTAATTTTTAGAATTCATACAAAAAGAGAAAATAATGAATACCATGGGCCAACCCAGTAATATTTGGGAAACTGACCAAATTTGCCATCTTGCTCCTGATTAAATCTTCCGGGGAACTTACTTCCTGCTGAGAACAGAGGACTCTCTTCCAGGTTATTGTAAGTTTACCTACCATTAACAAACTGATTTTGAAACAGAAGAGGTAAGCATATGAGTTTCTAAAGCTTTCTCTGTATAGACGGTAAGCAGAGCAGATATCGTCTGTAAATATATTTTTTTTTAATTTTAAGGAGAAATCACTATTAAGGTATAATAGGAGGGTGGTATTTTTTTCTCCAGCTGATGTTATTTTTATTTTCCTTAGTCACAAAATCACCAAGGGGTATAATACTCGTGGTAAGTATTATGGCTGGGGTCAGGCTAAGAATAAGTCTCATCACGGTGCTGTTGGAAGAGACAAGTATCCTGCAGGTGACACACTTCAGCTTTGAGGAGAGCTTGAGACAGCAAAGTGGAGCTGTCTGATTAGTGGTGAGGAGGAGGTGCTCGTGTCAGCTGTACTCGAGAGGCTGCATCTGTGGATTTTGCACTTACCACACTTCCATAATTGAAGCTTTTTACAATTGAATTGAAGCTAAGAAGACTGGCAGACCCAAAAAGATTTAAAAAACACAAATATATATACTTTTTGTGTGTCTAAAAAGTAAAGAGATATCTAATAGTTGAGTCTTGTTTTGTTTTGTTTCGTTTTTTTGAGATGGTGAAAGGATCTGGATTCAAGATGCAAAATACTGGCCCTACAAGCTCTGTAATTTGGGGCAAGTCATTTCACCTTTTAGAGCAGAGATCAAATGTTTCTGTAAAGAGCCAGTTGGAAAATGTTTTCAGCTTTGTAGGATACACTTTCTGATGCAACTACTCAACTGTGCTGTTGTATGAAAGCGGCCACAGGACAATCTTTAATAAATAAGCATGGTTGTCTTCCAGTAACACTTTAGTAATGAACACTGAAATTTGAATTTCATATAATTTTCACATGTCACATAACATTTCACATGAAATATTCTTCCCCCATCCACTTTTTTAAAGGTCAAATGGGCTTTATTAAGCTCTTCATGAATCAGGCAGCCCCACTTAGCAAGCAGAGGGAAGCTCCCACAAACTTTCAAATTCTAAAGGAGAATCACCAGTAGAGGAGGAGAGCTAATGCTAAGTACTAATTATATGTCAGGTTAAGTCCTTTAAAGTGCTGGTCCATTTAACCCTCAAAATAACCCTATAAATAGATATTGTTTTTCAGATGACAAAACTGAAGCACAGAGGAATTAAATAATTTTGTCAAGGTCTGAATCTGGGAAATGGGAGAACCAGGATTCAAACCAGATTTACCCTTATGGAAGTTTCCCAGTTTGACCTGGATGCTCTGCTCCAGTGTCCATATCACTGAATTGGACTCAGATCAGTAAAGGCATGGAGCCAGCCCAACTGCAGTCAACGGGCAGATCGGGATGTACTGTATGGTGACTAATATAACAAAATAAAAATTATAAAAAACAAACAAACAAAAAGGGCAGATCATAGTGTGTGCTTGATGGTGTGTCCATATACATGAAGAGACTGTTTGTGCCAGTATGGTACCAACTTCTAGGCTTTGGTGTTCAATCAACACATTATATAGACTTCTCTAGGATGTAGGATGTAGGTCTATATATAGATACATACTTGCCTTTTATAAAAACTTGGGTGGAAGAAAAGGAGGCAACCTTTATCAACTAATTAGCTGGGTGCAAGTCATCATGTCTCTGGGTCTCAGTTTGGACATTTATGAATGAATATGTAACAAAAATGCTTTCTGTATACACACATATGTGTATGTATATACATGTCTATATATACATGCATGCAAATATACACATACAAAATACATATAATACATGTGTACACATATATGTATGTATTGTGCATATATGTGTTTATGCACACACACATATACATCATAAGCTTTGATTTTAAGAAATCTAGTTAAGTGGTAAAACCCATATGTAAACACCTATAATATAAGGCAGTATACCAAAAGTACTATATGAATTCAGAGGTATAAAAGGAAATTAACCCATGTTTATTTACCAACTACTCTATCCCAGATGTTTTTACATAAACAATTATTTCATTTCATCTTACAACAACCCTATTAGGTAGGTGTTTTCCCCATTAGATATATGACAAAACTGTGGCAGAAGATAATTAAGCTTAATGGAACAGAAGCTCAAGTCCTTGTTTATCAACATTCAAAAACCATGTTATTTCTGTATGAACTCTTATGATATGTTTTGTGGTGAAGATAGCACTTCTGCTGGATTTGGAAAGAAGGAAAGAAAGCCAGGGCTTTGTAAGGGACAGAATGAAAAACAGAAGAGATAGACATTAACAGAGTAAAACAAAAATGGGATAAAGGTAGAAAACCAAATATGGTGGCCACAAAAAAATAGCAGACATATTAGCTAAAGTGTAAAAAGCATACAAGATAATAGGGGAAGTAATGTGGAGGGCCTCAAATAGCAAATCAAGAAGTTTGTAGCTGATACAAGACATTTTATAATGATAGCTAAACATATACCTCTCCTGAAGGAATCTGCAGATGAATAGCCCTTATTAGGTGGGCAACAGGTAGGTTGACTTTTGTCAGTTGTCCTTACTGAAACCCGGTTAAGAGAGAGGGTGCTATAGTAATAAGTCAGTAGGGTCATGAGGAGTAAACTGGGGCTGCCCCTGGCAAACCAGGAGGTACGGTTACCTCAGGAATGAGACTACATGACCCAGCCCCTGGCTATACCTAACTCCCATCTCAAGTATCAGTCGGTCTGGGGTCTCTGTTCAAGGCCAAGGGAGAAAAGCATATATATATAAAATGAAAATCCAAATAGATAGATAGGTAGATAGATAGATAGATAGATAGATAGATGATAGATAGATAGATAGATATAGATTCTAACAAATTAAGAAGAGATAACAATGGAGATCAAGTTTTAATGTAGAGGTCCAGTAATTCTCAAGGTACAAGGCTCTCTAGTAAAACTGGATTAGAGAAACCCTCAGATCTGAAGCTAAAATTGAGCTTTCCCCTAGATTGAAGATGATTGACTCCTTGGGAAGGCTAGGTCTGATTAACTCTGATGCAGGCATAAAACTGGAACTAAAACATGTAGGTCTAGCTACGTGCATTGGTTTGCTTGTGACAAGGTTCAGGACATACTACCCTGAAATATGGCACCCTGACTTATTGAATATTTTTTAAACTGAAGGAATTTGAAAACAACACATACAGGAAGGACTTTCTGACCTTCCCCCAAAGTGGTCATAAAAACTTTGTGTAAGAGGTGCCCTCTGATACCCAGAGAAAAGGAGCATCCTTATCTTTGAAGACACAGAGGGACACAGAGAAGAATCTAAACAAACAGGCCTTGCTGTTTCCCCCAGTTTATGACACTTAGTTCAAACCCTTGTCCTATCACATCTTTCTACAACTTTTCACTTTGCATGAAACCCAGCACAAAAATACTGAGATTTAACCACTTCCTTAGGTCTTCATTTTCTTTTCTTTTTTTTTTAATCTTTATTTTTTTTAAGATTTTATTTATTTATTTGAGAGAGAGAGACAGAGAGCACAAGCGGAGGGGGGTGGGTCAGAGGGAGAAGAGAAGCAGACTCCCCACTGAGTGGGAAGCCTGACATGGGGCTCCATTCCACAACCCTGAGATCATGACCTGAGCCAAAGTCAGATGCTTAACCAATTGAGCCACACAGGTGCCCCAAGGTCTTCATTTTCTTATGAAGGCTCCTGTGTCAAATAAAACACGTTAAATATGTATGTTTTTCTCTTATGAATGTGTCTTTTGTTACAGGGGTCCACCCAAGAACTTAGAAAGGCAGAGGAAAAAGATATTTTCCTCCTCTAAACCTACTTCATGGAGATTGTATATATAAGGCAAGCCTGGCTCCTCAAGTGCTGCTGATAGGGAAGGAGGGGAAGAGAGACAAGAAGGAAGGGGAGGACAAAGGGAGGAGAAGAGGAAGGAAGAGGCAGAAGAGGGGAGGGGTAGAGAAAAGAGAGTGGATGGTGGGGGAGGAAAAGGGGAGGGAGAGAAAGAACCAAGGTGCAGAGTGTTTAGGGAGCAAATGATCCTTACTACTGATAAGATGGCCCAAAGAAGCCAAGTTCTTTATAGTCTCACTGATGATGTAAGTCTTTAGACACCCACCCAATGACGAGAGAGTTAAAGAATAGAGAAGATCTATAAGTATTGGTTCCTATACTCTCTCACCTCTGGAGACAAATAGAGACCAATCCTAAAGCAAGATAAGAAGGGGAAATATAGGGAAATATTCCTTCTAGAAATGAACGACAAATGATGAATAGCTTGAATCTTCTTTTTTTTTTTCAGGGACTTTGAAACTGTGGAACTGAGACTCTGTTGCAGATAGTGGTTGCCCATGAACTTGGGAGATCAGGCAGAATTGGTCCTGGCATGGTACAGGTTCAAGCTATGAATAAGAAAGGGAAACCACGTGAGGGGGGTAACACAGTGGCTGACGTGTGAAGATAAGCAGAGAAACCAGGAGGGAGAGAAAGATAGGAGAGCAGCTCAATTTGAGAGTTGCCTTGACTCACATCTAAGGGCCTTAGCTCATGAAGTCTTTTCCAGATCCCTACATGCACATACCTTTCAGCCTTTATTACTAAAAGAGTACCTTCTAGAATATTATTTAGCAGAACAATTGCATCCTCAAAGCAGAGGGGTGGCACAAGTAGTTGCTTGCAGGATTAATTAATTAATTAATTTTTTATAATAATATTTTTTATTATGTTAGTCACTATACAGTACATCCCTAGTTTTTGATGTGAAGTTCCATGATTCATTACTTGCATATAACACCCAGTGCACCATGCAATACATGCCCTCCTTAATACCCATCACCAGCCTATCCCATTCCCCCAACCCCCTCCCCTCTGAAGCCCTCAGTTTGTTTCCCAGAGTCCATAGTCTCTCATGGTTCATTTCCCCTTCTGTTTACCCCCCCTTCTTCTTCCCTTTCTTCTCCTACCGATCTTCCTACTTCTTACATTCCATAAATGAGTGAAACCATATGATAATTGTCTTTCTCTGCTTGACGTATTTCACTTAGCGGGATTAATTTAAAGCCAACTGAATGAGTTGGATATCAGAGAGACTGGAAGCGTAGACACAATTTAAAAGGTTGGCTTAGGTGTGAAGACTAAGACCTGAACTAGGTCTTTATCTATTATGATTTAAAGAGGAAATGATTTGATATGGTTAAAAGAAATTTGGTTTCACCCATGATGGGATTTTGGATACCACAGAAAGAAAAAAGTCAACAATTGGCTAGTGATTTGAACACAGATTAACTACAGAATATTGGAACCAGAAACACCAAAAAGACAATTCATTGTGAAGAGGTAGTACAGGAATTCAGTTTAATTTTAACCATTATGAGCTTGAAATGCCAGTGGAATGTCCATCCATCTTTGGCATTTGGTCTCTACAGAGAAAGGGAGCGTAGTATGAAACTTTGGTATTTACTAAGGTGGTAGTTGACTGTGGGGCAAAGACCGCAAGCTAGCAGCTTGTCCCAGCAGTCCTAATCAAAGGACAGTGGTTTTGTTTGGCAAAAAAATTAAATTAAAATTTTTTTAAATTTAAAAAGGGTTCTTGAATTTTAAATTTTAATGCTCTTTGTAGGGTATGACCTCTATAATAGGTCCCAGGACACATAACTTCCTATTATCTTATACCTGGTTCTATTAAAACACTGGTTACTGAAAACAAGGGAGGAAGAATAATCAAGTGTATTGATTAAGAAAGTGAGCTCTGGCCCCAGATGACGTGCCCTGGAATCTCTAGCCAGTCATCAGGAGAACTGTGACCTCCAGCAAGTTTTTTAACTTTTTTTAAGTAAGCTCCATGTCCAACATGGGGCTTGAACTCATGACTCTAAAATTGAGAGTTGCATGCTCTATTGACTGAGCCAGCCAGGTGCCCCATTATGTAACTTCCTTTTTTTTTTTTTTTAAGATTTTATTTATTTATTTGATAGAGAGAAAGACAGCCAGTGAGAGAGGGGACACAAGCAAGGGGAGTGGGAGAGGAAGAGGCAGGCTCCCAGCAGAGGAGTCTGATGTGGGGCTCGATCCCAGGACCCTAGGATCACACACTGAGCCGAAGGCAGACGCTTAACAACTGAGCCACCCAGGCACCCCCCATTATTAAACTTCTAAGGGAAGGTACAAGGAACACTACCTGGTTCTTAGTAAATGCTCAATGAGATATTAGCTATTCTCACTTTTAGGGTTTGTTCCTCAAATCAAGGAAGAGAATCTTGGATTTTTTTTTTCTTGTTTACTATATTCCCTATGTACCATTTATCCCCATGACTTATTCATTCCATAACTGGAAGCCTGTATCTCCCACTCTCCTTCACCCATTTGGCCCATCCCCCACCCCTCCCCTCTGGCACCCATCTGTTTGTTCTCTGTATTTATGGGTCTATTTCTGCTTTTTTTTATTATTATTATTTAGATTCTACATATAAGTGAAATCATGTGGTATTTATCTTTCTCTGTTTGACCTATTTCACTTAGCATTATATCCCCTAGGTCTATCCACATTGTTGCAAATGGCAAGATCTTTTTTTTTTTTTTTACATTTTATTTTCATTATGATAAGTGTACTCTTTAATCCCCATCCCCTATTTCTCCCATCCCCTGACCTACCCCTCTCTAGTAACCATCAGTTTGTTTTCTATAGTTAAGAGCCTGTTTCTTGGTCTCGCTCTTTTTCCTTTGCTTGTTTTGTTTGCTCTCTTTCATGGTTTGTTGGCCTTCTTTAGTGATATACTTGGATCCCTTTATTTTTTGCATATCTGTTATCTATTTGTAGTTTCATACTCTCACTGTTGGTCTGCCTTTCTACTCAAAGAGTCCCCTTTAATATTTCTTGTAGAACTGGTTTAATGGTCATGAACTCCTTCAGTTTTTGTTTGTCTGAGGAAGTCTTCATTTCTCTTTCTATTCTGAATGATAACCTTGCTGGATAGAGTACTCTTGGCTGCAGATTTTTCCCTTTCAGCACTCTGAATATGCCACACCACTCTCTTCTGGCCTGCAAATTTTCTGCCGAAATATCCACTGATAGCCTTATGAAGTTTCCCTTGTATGTAACAGTCTTCTTTTGTTGCTTTCAAATTTTTTTATCAGTACTCTTTGTCATTTTAATTACTATGTGTCTTGGTGTGGCTCTCCTTGGGTTGAATTTTTTTGGGATCTCTGCATCCTGGATCTGGTTATCTGTTTCCTGCCCCAGATTAGAGAAGTTTCAGCTATTATTTCTTCAAATAAATTTTCTGCCTTTTCCTTTCTTTCTTTCTTTCTTTCTTTCTTTCTTTCTTTCTTTCTTTCTTTCTTCTTCTTCTGAGAACCCTATAATGTGGATGTTATTATGCTTGATGGGAGGGTCTTGTTCTTTTTGTAGCTGGATAATATTCCATCATAAACACACACACATACACACACACACACACACACACACACACACACTTCTTTATCCATTCATCTGGTGATGGACACTTGCATTGCTTCCATATCTTGAGTATTATGATTAATACTACAATAAACATAGGGGTGCATATATCTTTTCACATTAGTGTTTTTATTTTCTTCAGATGAATACTCCATAGTGGAATATGATCATATCGTATTTCTATTTTTAATTTGAGGAAATGCCATACTGTTTTCCTGAGTTGCTGCACCAAATTACTTTCCCACCAACAGTGTACAAGTGTTCCTTTTTCTCCACATCTTCACCAACACTTGTTATTTCTTGTCTTTTTGACAAGGTATTTCTTAAATAGAGGTTGACAGCAGACAGAGAGGCACATCAGAAATGGCAAGGAGGAGGGCTAGGACCTGTGCAGAATGGAGAAGTTGGTCGACAAACATGCAGGGTTATCAGAGTACATATGGCAGTAGGACATTGAAAAGTTCATACTGAATGACCCATGTCAGGCAGGAAAAATTCTTATTCTACCCTCTTTGGTTTATATTGGAGGGCTGCAAATTAAACTGACAAAAGATTAATGAAAGACAAGTTTTCATTACCTAGGTGTGGAAGTTCACAGAAAAATGTGTATCAAGGAGATGGTTAGAATTTGGGGCTTATAGGTTATCTTAACAGAGGAAAGGGAAGGGAGAAGAGAAACCAAATAATTTTTAGGAAAGATGAATGGACCATTAGAAGAATAGATAGGAGATAATAATAGTTTTAAGACGATGTCTATTTAGGTGTGGTGTGTGACTTCTCTCCGGTTATAAGAGTCAATCTTCCCTTACTCTGGGAAACTCCTAGGAAGGGGATTTAGGACAACTGAGTTCTTTGGGGAGGCTCTGCTTTTAGGCAGATAAGGAAATTCAGAAAAAAAGCCTATTTCAACTATCTTCCACAAAATAATTTTTATGTCACAGACATATTCTAGACCACTTCACATGCATTTTATAAAGAAAACATTTTTAAAAGAACCCTGGATAGTGATAAAAGGAGAAAACTGAGGTCTTTAACATTTTTAACAGTTAATATGAAGAGTTAACTGGTTACTAGATGATCCCTAAACTGTATTCTAGAGCCATTGCAATATTAATAGTGGCTAAGTGAACATGTCATGCCATGATTCTGCCTTTATTCTATGAAAATTTCAATGGATGAAAAAGCAATGCATAGTAGGCAGTAGACATTTGATCAAGAAGACAGGGAGATAGAAGATGAGATATTAATGTTCAAGAGAAAAGGACATGGACCCCGGAGAGTAAAACCTTCTCAGCCACAAGCTAGAAAGCTATTAATAAGTAAAACCAAACTCAGAAAGCAGTGTGTCATCAGGAGGAAGGAAACTGCAATGAAGGAGCTGGGAAAGATTTCTCAAGAGAAAGAAAAAGATTTGAGAGTTCTCTTTTCGAGACAACATTTCAAATATTCTTTTAACCCCACCTTATTGCCACAATTTTTTTTTTTTATTTCAAAGTTTGTTGCCTCCAGGCCAAATTATAGGGCAAAACAGGTCTCATTTGCATTTTCATTATCCTCCATAGATTCTGCCTTTCAGCCAGTTAACTTCTCAGCCAGTTCCCAACCTTTTGGTTACGGGAGCTATTTTTTTTTTTTTTTTACAAAGTAATCCAACTAGATGTCCTCCTCTTCTTCTGTGTCTTGCAAGAGTTCTATATTTGACTGTTTTGGTTGTTGATTTCTTTTACCCATTTCATGCCTTCCATGCTCTAGTGTGCTCTCTCATGACACACCTCAAACACGGAGCTCTCCTGTTTCCTTTCTCCTCCCCCTGATATTTTCCTGTTTTGCTCACTACACAGCAGAGCTGCTTACTCTTCTCTTTCTCTTTGTCAATTCCCTATTCTCATAATGGCAGTTGTCCAAAAAGTCCTTTACAGCCTGCCACTTTATTTATACATGTGACTGCAAACAAGCTAAACAAAGAACTAACTCTACGAGAGCTGAGGCCACAGATGTGAACAAAGGCAGCTTGAAGAGTAGAAGAAATTGAATCCAAATCTTTGATTAGGTTTGAAGGCATCTAGTAAATTATACTTAAAATATCAAATGCATGCCCTGCCAAGGAGCTGACAGAGGTGGAAGGTTGAGTGCAATATTTCTGCCACCATCAACATCTCTGTACATTCAAAAGTTCTATTCAGCTTAGTCCTTTTCCCCAACTCTGTTGACCTTGGACAGAAGGCTGTTTCACCATGGGCTGCGGGCTTCCCAATCCAGTGATGAGAAGTGGACTCTTGAGAAAAGTAACCAAACACGTTCACAACGTCAATGATCTCGGCATGAGCCTTTTCCCTTGGGTGTAACTTTCCAAGCAGTTCACATTTTTCTCATGGTTTCAGGAAACAAACAGATTCAATCATGTTTATTTCCTGGGTAATATTCCAGCTTCATGGGAAATGGGAAGGAAGAAATGCAGGATTTTGCTCAATGTGGCTGTAACTTTCAGAATAAGAAAAAAAAAAGAATAGGTTCTTCCTAAGACTGTATGCCACTTTGGTAAGATAGTCAAGTGATCTTAAGCTTGCCTAAGAAGTATTATTTTTATACTACATATTGTCAGGCATATTCTGTGAATAATATGCATTCTTTTTAGGAAACGTTTTACATGAAAGTGTAAAATTCCTCAGTCTGTTTGGAAAAATATGAACACTAATAAATACCTGAAAACCAGTTCTCTGTTTTCTTCTCTCATTATTTCTGATTATCTATCAAGGTCAACCTCTGATATAACATTAGTTTCACATGGTGGGGGAAAAATAAAATCAAACAGATTAATTAACTCATGCTTTATGGAGTTAGTCAGTGCCTTTTAGACAGCCAATCTTAATTCATTCAAACAAAAGACCACAATAAAAAACTCATGATACAGAAGTCAATATAGAGAATGTGGATAATTGTATGAACAGAAGATTAAGTGGAAAATGAGTTAGTGAGAGAAGAGAGAGAATGCCAGGGTGAGGCATGCAGATCATTTGAGCCAGTTTTTCATGGTGTTACAACTCAGTCTGTGGCAAAAATTCAATTTCTTTTGGTTGGTTTTTATTTTTTAATCCTTATTATTTGTTAGAAACATCAATATATTTTGGATGTAAGACTCTGAAGGAATATATATTCTTTCTACTTCATCTTATTAAAATGAGAAAGATATGTGTTAAAACAATATTTAAGTTGTTCCAAAATAACAACTTGATCTTCTTTATATGATAGGAAAAGTATGGGTGGAGGAATGCAAATCAGGTGTGTCCTGGGCCAGAGGCAGCTACTGTATTTTCTCACTTCCCAGCTGGGTTATGTAGAGAGAGGGATAAATGAAGACAAGCAGCCAAGGAGCCAGGATACTCATTCATGCATGCATATTCATTCATTTTTTTCAATAAGAACAGTAGCTGTGACATTGGGACATTTGCAGGTGCAGAATCACTTGAGTGGCAGCTAGAGAGCAGCACTCCATCTACAGAAAACTATCCCATCCCTGGCACATGATGTGGTCACACAATCCCATCCTGCTAAGCTTCACTTTCGTGGTAGTTGAACCCCAAGCTTAAGGAATTACAAACCAAACTCAGAAGGTGTTTTCTAATAATAGAAAATATAGATCTTTTAAACATAATGAAATAAAGCAGGATATGCCAAATCCTCATTCGTTATAACCAAACCACATACAGATTTTAAGTTTTGAGCCTTTTTGATACTTGAAGTGCTGGACTACTTCTATACACGTAGTACATATTCATATCTCCTCATTGACGGAATTAGGGCATTTCCAAGATGGGCTTGGTTTTCTCTTGAAATGATCTGATCTAATCTCCTCATTTACAAATTAAGAAGTCAGGGTTCAGACTTCAACTGCCAAACCAGCTCTCACCTTTCTTAGAATTCTCTCTTGAAAGAGAAGATTCATGATGAGAGAGACTAAGAGGAGGACCCGGCCAGCATAACCTCAGGAAATCTCCTCCCTCCTCCTTGCCTTCCTGCTCCTGCTCCCCCTCAACAGTGTGAGTTTCCTAAGTTAGTCCTGAAAAATGGGGATTCTGACTTTTCCACTGTATCTCCCAGAAACCTACTGTATTACTTTCCTATTGCTGCTATCACCAACTCCCATAAACTTACTGGCTTAAAACAACACAAGTTTAGGGCACTTGGGCGGCTCAGTCAGTTGAGCGTCTGCCCTCGGCTCGGGTCATGATCTCAGGGTTCTGGGATAGAGTCCCGGGTTGGGCTCCCTGCTCAGCGGGGAGTCTGCTTCTCCCTCTCCCTCTGCCTGCTGCTCCCTCTGCTTGTGCTCTCTCTCTCTCTCGAATAAATAAATAAAATCTTTAAAAACAACAACAGCAAGAACACAGATTTATTACCTTATAATTCCGGAGGTTAGAAGTCTGAAGTATGTCTCACTTGGCTAAAATCGAGGTGTCTGTAAGACTGCTCCTTCTGGAAGCTCTAGGGGAGAATCCATATCCCTGCCTTTTCTAGCTTCTAGAGGCTACTTGCTTCCCTTTGCTTGTGGCCCCTTTCTGTCTTCAGAGCCAGCAACCTCAGTCCAAGTCCTCATGCTGCCATGTCACTGGTTGCTCTCCACTTCCTCTCTGTACCCTTATTTCCCTCCTTTTAAGGACCCTTGTGATTACATCAGGATCACCTGGGTCATCTGTGGTACTTTCCCTAAAGTCTGTTTATTAGTAACCTTCATTCCCTCTTCTGTGCAACCTAACATTTTCACAGGTTCCGGGGATTTGGAATGTGGACGTCTTTACAGGGGCTTTCTGCCTACTACACCTATGAACATTAATTTCGTGTTCAGAATAATTTTTATTCCTACAAAACTGGAATTTTCATTTTGGAAAGTTTTCACTTCCTCTGGATTCTTTAAGCCCATGTGACATGCTTCCTAGAAATTTTTACTACTGAATAAAAGGGAAGATACTGAAATGAATACCAGTTCTTGATTATAACTGAAACAGGATAATGATAGTAGTTTGCCTGTAGTAGATCTTGGAGATTTAGATATCCCTGTGAGGAAACATGATGCTATTCTGGCACTTTGGTAAATGACAGAACTGTAACACAAACATTTCCAAAGTATGCTAAATAAATCTCTGAGAAGGATTAAACACTTATTTCTATAAACTTCAGTGTGTATGTGTGTGTATCGAAGTAGTGAGTTATCTATGATGTGCCATTTGTACTAAATTCAAAAGCAATGTTAAAAAGTTTAGAATTCAGGGGCGCCTGGGTGGCTCAGTCATTAAGCGTCTGCCTCCGGCTCAGGGCGTGATCCCGGGGTCCTGGGATCGAGCCCCGCATCTGGCTCCCTGCTCCGCTGGGACCCTGCTTCTTCCTCTCCCACTCCCCCTGCTTGTGTTCCCTCTTATGCTGGCTATTTCTCTGTCAAATAAATGAATAAAATCTAAAAAAAAAAAAAAAAAAAAAAGTTTAGAATTCAGGCTCCTTCCTTTTTTTTCCTTCTCAGCATCCACTGTCTGAGGTAAAATGATAAGGGATTCTTCACAAAGGTAAGTGTGACTGAAGCGTCAAGCACTGATGTCTTAATACAGCAGCCTCTTCAGACTGGGCCATTAGTACTAATGTCTTGGCAGGGAGCTTCGGGTCAGTGCATTTAAACTCCAGGAGCTTTAAGAACTTTCTGGGATGAAAGAGAAAGTATGTAGGAGAGGAGCGACATAAGAGAAACTAAAAAGATGAGAAAAACATCTGGGTCAATTCAGGCCAAATCTGAAGACTTGGATTCTTGTGAATATTTAATTCCTGGTCATGATTGTTGGGAAACTTGTATTCTGTACATTTTAAAATGTGTTACTTTTTATAGAGTTGAAAATATAGTTTAAAAAAATGTTTTAAATTAACTTTGCTCCTTTTGCTCAGATCTGGAATAGGCAAGGAATGGAGAGTTTTGTTACTGCAGAGAAGTTCTGTCCAAAGGCAATGACCAGCCTTACTCTTAGCTAGCCTAGCCCTCCCATTGCTGTGGAGCCCCTTGGCCCTGCCCTGCAGGATTGCTTGTGGTCTGTCCTGGGTGACAAGGCAAGCAGGGACAAAGGAGGGGAGGCAAGGAAGGGCTTTCAGTAGCCCGGGCATTTCAGCCGCAAGTCAGTCCTGCTGTAGCTAGGCAGCCCTGTGCTGAAGTGGGCCCTGCTTGGCCACAGCAGGCCTACCGTTTCTTGGTCTAAGTCTCCAACCATGTTCTCTGCTAACAACGTTCTAGCCTTCTTGTCCTGGACCTGAGACTTTGTCATGCTTAACCTCCCTTTCACTTTTGTTCTACTCTAGCCCTTGCCCACCCCATCCCTCACCCTGCAGGGCACCAGGGTCCTATTCCTAAAACTCTCCCTAAAACCATAATAATTCGACCTCTCCCCAGAGCTGCCCTCCACCAACGCCCCTGTCAGGACTCCCCATCACCTCTGCGACATTTTAAAACAACATACAAACAAGCACAGAAAATACTCTTAACACCACGGTTCTCAAACTTTAGTGTGTACCAGGATCATCTGAGGACTTACTGAAACACATACTGTTGAGTTCCATTTCCAGAGTTTGCGATTCAGTAGGTCTTGGGTGGAGTCTGAGAATTTGCATTTCTAACAAGTTTCCAAGTGACGTCGATGCTGCTGGTCTGGGGACCCAACTTGGAGAACCACTGGTTTATTATGTACACTGGCATCCACCACCCAGATTTAACAAATATTCTCATTTTGCTGTGTTTGCATTAGATCTCTCTCTCTCTCTCTTTTTTTTTAAATGAGAAATGAAATGTTCTAGATTCGGTTGATGGCCTCCCTCTCTCTCTCTTCCCCGTTTCTTCTTTTTCCTGATGATAACTAGTGCCCGCCAGGACTGTATTCTCTGGATACAGTGCCCTGGCACTTGGCTGTATTTCCTGCCATTTAAAGTTGGCTCTGCTTCCCTTTTTGCAGCTTGACACCTTAATTTCCATCTCACCAGTATCACTCATTCTATCCCATCTGCCACTCTTAGTTTTTCTGTCCCTGCTGGGTCACAGGATGTAGCAGAATATACATTAAACTTTCATTAGGAGAAATTGAATTAGGTTTTTACTACGAGGAAGACGGTGCTTACCAGGCAGAAGGTGTCTACTCTATTAATTAAGTTCTAGGTGAGGAGAACAAAGATCGGTAATGGGGCACCTGTGGGACTCTCCCTAAGTAGACAAAGTAGGTGGGACCCAGGCATAGTAATTTAGAAGACTGAGAGCCTTGATACTTAACAGCAGATTCACCCCAGGTTGTGGTGAAATACTTCCACAACGATACTTCCAAGTGATATTTTGCACTGAGGACACCAAATAGCAATCTTATTAATTAAGTGTTCTCAACTGGGCTAAGCCAGTACCATAAAGATCAGGTTTGACATGGGTTAAACACAGGAGTTTTCTAATTTGATTCTCCTAAGACCACAAACATTTGTCTAAGTGAAAATTTAAAATCATACAAAATTAAAATTATCTAAATGGCCAAAGGTACTCATAACTGCCCAGGAATTTTTTTTTCATTCTTTATTCATTTGCAACTTACTTACAGAATCGATATGAATTGATACATACGTAATTTGACTGGTACTGGCATAGTGAATGCCCACCCCTTAAACATAAGTGGAAAGAACACCTTTTTCTGGGTCTTCTTATTGTCTGTCCTCTACCCATTCTCTCTTAATATCTTTGCTGAACTTTCTGGTGAGCATTGGTGCCCCTCCTCTGGTCTTTGCCTTTATGTAGGCGATCTGGTTGGCACGGTCCCTGTCAGCTACTGGGGCTGTGTGAGAATGTCTATCCACCATTTCTTCTCTTTTTCTTTATTAAAACAGATTTTAACCTAGTTCTCATCAAACCTCCATCCAGCTTAGCTCTGTCTGGTCTGAGGGGTTGTTCAGTTGGCTCACTTACCAGTGAAGTTCCCCACCTTTTCTCTGCCTCTCCAAATTCCCCGGAAATGATGAAGTCTGCCATATATCCTGGATGGACATCTAAATGCTGCAGGAATTTAAATGAGGGAGAAGTTAATTTTGATCTAACACTAAATTATTTTAATTAGTGTAAAATCAAATACAAGCAGTATGTTTATTTAGTCATTCAAGTTATTCACATGTAACTATTCTTGTGAGATTAGCATAATGTTTATGGTCCGGTATTTATACTGTGGCCATCAAACAGTTGTTATTACCCTGTTGGATAACAAAAAGAAGCATCAAAGACGCAGATTAAACAACATCAAAAACTCAAAATTAATCTAAACATACACAGACACACACAGACACACACACGCACACACACACACACCATCTCTCTCTCTCTTAATAATTACAAAATCCTCATAAGAATAACTGTCATAGAGAAGGTTAGAGTTAGTTATTTGAAATTGAACATTTTGGGTTCTTCCCTTCTTCCATTACTAGTGTTATCATTATTCTCCCATGATAAAACATTGTATTTTGTCATTTTGTTAATGTAAGAGGTTGAACCTCCGGGAAGAAAAAGAAGAAAGTATAGAATTTTCTACCTAAGTAGGGATTTAAAACTTCTTCAAAATGTTGAAAATATTTTAGACTAGTTTGAAGAAAGAGATGCTGGAAATTCAGTTTTTGAAACAATTGTCACACGTGAGAGCTTTTGTCCTCCTTGTGAGAGTTTTTGTCCTCTTTTTTCTCCTTTTTTAAATCTGTGGTCCGAGCCATATAGAAAGGTAGGAACTCAAAACTCGGTGACAAAAAAGGAATATCAATATATGTTTATGATGACACTTGTTTTCCTCTGCATTGAATCAGGTTATTAATACCAGTGTCTTTTCCAATGAGATGAGCTTACCAAGTGACCATCCATCCTGAGTGAGTAATCATAAATAAAATAGACGTAAATGACTGCTGTAAACACAGACACCTATAAAACATTCGATGCTGGGGAAATGCAAAATGCTCAACTGGTTAGAATAGCAATCTTTCGATGTAGGGATCTCAAGTCATAGGCTAGCGGAATTTAATTTAATATACTTTACTGCCATGCAGAGTTAGGCATATATTGCTACAATCAATAAACTGCAAAGTGTTGCCTGAGGGACAGGTTTGAAATTCTGTGTCTTCATATTATGCTACATTCACTAATGAGATACAGTTTTGTTGCCATCACGACTGAGATCATCTCTTTCTCTCTTTTTTACTCCCCAGAGTGAAATAAGAGCATTTTCTCAAGTTTTAATCAAACATTTCTTGCAGTTTGAGAAATATATTTATGTTTTAAACCCTTGTTTATAAAATAGGAAATCTCTAGGGGCGTCTGGGTGGCTCAGTTGGTTAACCGTCTGCCTTGGGCTTAGGTCATGATCCCCTTGTCGGGCTCCCTGCTCAGCAGGGAGTTTGCTTCTCCCTCTCTCTCTGCCCCTCCCCTAGCTTGTTCTCTCTCTCTCTTGCTCGCTCACTTTCCCTCTCAAATAAATAAATAAAGTATTTAAAAATAAAATAAAATAGGAAATCTCTAGTTCAGTTCATCATCTGGCACTAAGTCATTTCTCTTAAGTATTCCACAGGCTTTAGATTGCTCTCTCCTTCCTCTACTCACCCCTCCTATCCTCTTCAGTTCCTAATTTCAGCTGATTTATTAAGACATCCGATCCTCATTTGTTTAGTATATTGGCTTTTGTTTGTTTGGTTGGTTTAAAGATTTTATTTATTTATTTGAGAGAGAGAGAGAATATGAGTAGAGGGAGGAGCAGAGAAAAAGGGAGAGGGAGAAGCAGACTCCCCGCTGAGGTATAGAGCTGACTTGGGGCTCAATCCCATGACCCTGAGATCATGACCTGAACTGAAGGCAGACACTTAACCAACTGAGCCACCCAGGCGCCCCTGTTTGGTATATTGAATGTAGTATTTGATAACCTGAAAGAATGTGTATTAGTGCTTCTGATTTTTTTTCATTTTGTTGGGTTTCTATACTCTAACAGAAACATACTTTATCGATATCAGTATCTGGAGTTAACCAGCACATATTACACTATAAAACCTGTCTTTGGATATTCAACAAGAAGAATGAACATACAGACTAAACTGGAAACTGGTGTATATATAGAGATAGATCACTGCTGCCTAGAAAGGCATTATCAACTCTTGAAAGTAGCTGGGAGAGAGGGAAGCGGGGATGGGCAAACATTCCAGGAGAGGTAGTACTACCATGAACAAAGCCTCCTGACATTATGTCTGTGGGAAGAATGATGGGCAGCCAGTATGAATGGACCTTTAGGCATGTGGACGAGAGGGGTGGGCATCATCTGCCCAGACACTTTGGGGCCAGATCACAGAGGTCTGAGCATGTGAGACAGGAGCTGGTAGCAATGAGACACCATGGGAGTTTGGCAAAGGCCAGTGACACAAAGTGGTGCTTAAGAAGATTAATCTGGTGGCAGATTGTTTCAGGACCTCATTCTGAGATTTAATAACAGGCAAGAAATTATGTTAGAATTAACCTATTCTTCTTTTTCCTCACATCCGGTCCTTATTGGAGGTGATGAGCAGTTGGTTAATACCTTCTGAAAATAACTCCTTCCCAGGCTTGAAGAGGAAGTCTCACTTAAAATTACAGAATATGAACTGAGGCATAAAGGTGCCTTGACACAATTTAGCCAACCCTTCTGGAGAGGAAGTAGGCACTTGCCCATCAAGTCAGTGGTGGCCCCAGAAATCCTGGTGCCTAACCATTTGTTCTTCATCTTACTTTCTGACTTAGTGGCTCAAACTACCGCCTCTCAGAGCCTCTCACAGGACCATTTTTCTCTCCTATCTCCCTGAATCGACGGCCTTGGCTTTTAGCTGGAGGCCTCTTGAATTCTCCAAGCTGGAATGTCACTCTTCTCTAAGATTCCTTCTGCCTCGCTTTCTTCTGTAAAACCTTTCTTCTGGGTTAAACCATAACTACTCCAGGAGACTTCCCTGAATAAACCCAATTAAACCTGATCATTCCTGTACTTTGTGTCCTCTTAGCTCTTAGTAATGAAAGCATTTTCATTTTTCTGTCTTTTTGAGGGAATGATCTCTTCTACACCAGGAACAATTTTGAAGACCTTAACTTATATCTTTAACTGCCAATGGTTAGTCACCTAAACTGTATTTTTTTCCCAAACTGTTTTTCAAAGGTAAATTTTCTATACTGATATATCACCTATTTGTTCTGCCCCTTACCACCAAGTCTATTGAAAATGTTAACTTGGGGTGCCTGGGTGGCACAGCGGTTAAGCGTCTGCCTTCGGCTCAGGGCGTGATCCCGGCGTTGTGGGATCGAGCCCCACATCAGGCTCTTCCACTGTGAGCCTGCTTCTTCCTCTCCCACTCCCCCTGCTTGTGTTCCCTCTCTCGCTGGCTGTCTCTATCTCTGTCAAATAAATAAATAAAATCTTAAAAAAAAAAAAAAAGAAAAAAAGAAAATGTTAACTTGTTCTTGATACCAAGGCACCGTCATTAAAAATCATTAATCTTTCTGTTTAAACTGCTCCTCCCATAGTCTTTCCCATTTCATTTATTGTCAATCCCGTACTTACAGCCGCCCAACAAAAAATGTGGAGTCATCCTACATTCTTCCCTGTCTCTCATATACCACACCCATCCTAATAGTAAATTCTGTGATATATCTAGAATCTGTGATATATCTAGAAATTCTGTGATATATCTAGAATCTGAATTCTTCCTATGGACTCTCCTCTTTTTAACTAAGTCCAAGCCTCCACCATCTCTTACCTGGATGGTTGCAATAGCCTCCATGCTTCTACCCCAGACCCCTCTTATCCACAGGCAGCTCTCAACATGGTGGGCAAAGTGATTCTGTCAAAGCGAGTTAGTTCATGGTCAGATGGTAGCTATACTTCCCATGGTGATCACTTCGTAATGTATATAAATGTTGGTTTACTATGTTGTACACCTGAAACTAACCTAATATTGTATGTCAACTATTTCAATTTAAAAAAAAAGGAACAAAGGGAGTTGGTTAGTTCATGTCCCTCCCCTGCTCAGAGCCCTGCAATGTCTTCCTTCTCTCAAGAATAAAAGCCAAAGTCCTGACAGTGTTCTGAACTGTGGCTACACAAGCTGGTTCTGGCAAAGTGCACTCATTTTCTAACTTGTGTTTTCATGTATTCAGAAACTGTTTCGCCTATTCAGGATTTAAGGCTGTGTTCCAGAGTTGAGATCATTAGATAAGTGATGGCTTGATAAGGCATAACTGTTTATTAATTTGCACTTGCTGTATTGCTTTGTAGAAATGCTTGTCATTTTGTTTTTCACTTTCTCCCTCTGCAGCTGAACTATTCTTCAGGGAACCCTTTACCTCCCCCTCATATTGCTCTTCACACAGTGAACGCTGGCTTACTGCCTCTGCTTACAAACAGACCTCACACTTTGGAAAAGTAAAAATGAACAACAGAATCAATGATTCAGTAGACTGTAAGATGCCTGTAATGATCAGTTTTTGAAAAGATGTTTACCCTTTTACTTTTCCATTCATGTTAAGTCACCCAGACCAGAACTTGAGAACCATTTCCTCTTCATTGACACCACAGCTTATCACCTCATTTCCAGGACCAGGAACTTGATTGGCAAGTAGTCATGCTGTTACAAACGTGGGAGGATCACTCCTGTGCAAACTGGATGATTTCCCACTGCTTAACCACCACAGAGCAATCTCCAGCCCACAAACCAAATTATGGCAAAGTTTTACAAATGTAAAATCCATACACACTATTAGTCTAGTGTATTCTTCCAGCAAAAGAGGGCTAAATTGTGTAAAAACAAAACAAAAGAAAAACCCACCAAACACCAAACACTTGAGGGCGTGTGTGTGTGTGTGTGTGAGAGAGAGAGAGAGAGAGAGAGAGAGAGAGAGAGAGGAGGGAGTGGGAGAGAAGAGAGCCCTATGGTACAATGGAAAAAGCCTAACACTGGAAGTGAGAAATTCTAGTTTTTAATCTTGACTTTCATATTAACTTGCTGTATCATCTATAGTATACCCCAGTCTCTTTGCCCTCCTTTCCTCAACTATAAAAATCAAAGAATTGGACCAAATCAGTGATAGGAAGTATGTGTATACTCCTCACATTCATGCCTGTAATAGGTATACCTTACCTGCTAAACAAAGATTTGTCATTTTAATTATTGTCAACCTAACACTCCATAAGTCACTACCAAGCAATTAAAGATGGAATACGAGATAGAAACTATTTGTCTTTAATAATTTTTAAGGCCCCTGACTCTATTATTCCCTATTGTCATAGGAATGATAGTTTTCTATGTTAGTTACCAAGACTAATTTAAGATAAATAAATTACTTCAAAATTTATTGCCTACCACACATATATTAATAATAAATGTCCCTTATTGAGTATTTATGTGCCCATTCATAGATTTTTAGTGCATCCATAAATCTATCTGTTACATACGTTTGGCCATCAGAACAACCTTTTAAGATGGGCATTTTTATCTTAAGTAGGAAATCAAGACTCAGAGACGCTCAGTAACCTATTCATGATTACACTTTTTTTTTTTTTAAGATTTTATTTTTGTATTTGACGGAGAGAGAGACAGCCAGCGAGAGAGGGAACACAAGCAGGGGGAGTGAGAGAGGAAGAAGCAGGCTCCCAGCAGAGCAGGGAGCCTGACGTGGGGGTCGATCCCAGGACCCTGGGATCAGGCCCTGAGCCGAAGGCAGACACTTAACGACTGAGCCACCCAGGCGCCCCATGATTACACTTCTAAATTAAAGTATTTTTAAATTTATCCCTTCTTACTTATAAGACTGGCAACCTAACAACACACCGTATTGGCTAGGCACTAGGAAAAAAGAAATTTTTTTTCACTGCTGGTGGGAACACGAAATGTTATAATCCCTAGGAAGGAAATTTAGCAACATCTAACAAAACTACGTAGGCATTTGTTTTCAGGCCCAGAAATTTCACTCCTTGGAATTTATCCTTAATATACCTCCACAAATTCAAAACTACGTGTGCGGGAGTTTATTCATTATGGCATTATTTGTAGTAGCAAAACATTGTGACAACCTAAATGTTATCCATAAAAGACTGGTTCAATAAATAAGAGAGTGATAGTAGCTATAAAAGGAATGACAAAAATCTCTATAAAGTGATATGGAATCATTTCCAGGATATAATGTTACGTGAAAAAAGCAAAAGACCAAAAAAAAAAAAATGTGTATAGCATGCTACCTTTCGTGCAAAAAGGTGAGCTAAGAATATACATGAATATTTATCTGTCAATCATCTATCTGTATATCTATGATCAACTGTATACCTAACTATGGTGGGAACAAGGTAGAGGGGATTTGGAGAGACTTAGCCGAGTATACCTTTTTATATAGTTTTGATTTGTGAAACATGTCAATGTTATATATTCTCAAAAAATACAACTAAATAAGGGAGTGTGAAAATTCAGGCACAAAATGAAATAGAAATAGAAACAAACAATTTTAGTAATAGAGAAATTAATACCATATTCATAGAGAAAAAATTAATTCAAGTAACTTTTAAGCACACTCTCTAGGTTGTATATCTCTGTAGGATTTATAAAGACACTGCAAATAATTTTATAATTTTACTTATTAGATTTGTTATTGGTGGTCGTATTGGTGCTATAATTCTGAAACTATTTTGCATGTATGTTGGATAGAGCTAATGAGTAAATATTTTGACATTGTTGGAAACATCAGTTGATTTTCACTGAGGGAGCAGGGTATCCAAAAAGGGATATAGAAAAAGAAACATGCGGTTTGGATTTCGATTGCACATATTAGTATGAACTTATGATTTTAAGATGCATTACATATACAGTTATATACACAGATGCACATGTTAAAATATATATACACGTGTGTGTGTTTGTATATACATATATACATATGTATATATATTCTTTTTCAGTGAACAGGCTTAGAAAAAATAACATTCCTATTGTAATTGTATCCAGAATCTAGATCTTGATTTCTAAAACTATTTCCCATTAAAAGGAACCAGGTCTCCTTGGAGAAATGGATGATTCCAGGTGTGAGGCAAGAAAAGTACAAGTACAAGGTGAGCCTGGAACATCATGTGCTAGAAAGCAACAAAGTGCTCAGAGATTAATGGGGCCATGTCAAAAGGACCCAGGAGCCAGCAAGAAGTGCCACCCGCTGACCAAATTTGTGACAATTTCATCATGAAAAAGAAAAATGATAGTTATAACACACCAAATTAAAAAAAGAGATCACAAATTTACATGATATGGGAAGAAGGGGAATAGAGAAGGGGGTAGCTTTTCTTTGCAGTAGAATGACAGGTAAGAAAGATAGAAGGAATTACAAGATTAGAAAATCACCTTTTTATAAACACAGAATATAATAGCTGATTCAGGCATGAATTATTAACAAATAGTTAAGCCTTGAGGTAGAGATTTATTGTGGCACAGAATGTTTACATGATCTCAAATGATTTTGAGTGTGTGTGTGTGTGTGTGTGTGCGTGTGTGTGTAGAATGACACTGGCAGTGAATCTAAATGAGGAGTAGATGAGGGGGTTTTTTTGTTCCATTCTTTCAATTTTTCTGTGGGTTTGAAAATTTTCAAAATAAAACATACATATTTAAAAATCACACCATTAGTAAGTAGTCAAATGTCGGTTTGAAGTCAGGTCCTAAGGTAGTGAAAAGCCCTGTTCTTTCCTTTCAGCCTCACAGTGTCTATTTACATACATTTTTAAATACAAGCCGTAGGAAACTCAAAGCTTTAAAATAAGACCATTAGAAAATAAACACTTTTTGCCACCTAAGGATACATTTCCTAATTCTATATTTAATCGGTATTTTTAAAAAGGAGCACTAACTGCTCTTTGGGGCCGTGTTATTCGGGTATGTACTGAGAATGCATCTGCAGCAATACTGTCTTTCTTATTAATGTCTCTAGAAAACACCCACTGGTCTACTTGTTCCAGCTAAACACGCATAGATTTGTCTACTGGTTGATGGATAGGGATAAAATAAAATATAATTATCCCTATCCATATTTAAAAACATATCAATATGTAAGAGTGCTGAAAAAGAAATATCTTAGATTCACTATGTAAATGGAATTTATAAATGAAATTTGAGTAAGATAGGAAAAATTGGCACTGAAAAGTCTCCAGTCTTGTAGCTAGCCATGGCTTCAGATAGACACAGTACAGAATTAAAACCTGCAATCAGACTTAGGTCTACTAGATAAAGTATGGAACGGATACCCAGTTGAATTGGACATTCTGATAATGAATACTTTTTAATATAAGTATGTCCCAGATATTGTAGGAGACATACTTACACTAAAAAAAAAAATTATTGCTTATCTGAAATACAAATATAATTGGGAATTCACTATATATATATACATATATATTTCAGACACACACATGCACACACTATTCTTGTGGTTAATGTTGTGCCTCCATTTCCTAAGGGGAATGGTAGATACAGGCCTCCAGCCATGGAATGAACAAGTCATACAGATGAAAGGCATAGCACAGGGAACACAGTTAATGGAACTGCAATAGTGCTGTAAAAAAAAGAAAAAGTAAATCTTGTGCTATTTTTTTTGAGTATAGTTGACACATGATGTTATATTAGTTACAACATAGTGATTCAGCAACTCTATATATTATGCTATGCTCACCGTAAGTGTAGCTACTGTCTGTTACCATGCGATGCTATCACAATACCACTAACCACGCTCCCCACGCTGTACCCTCCCCCTGTCATTCCACAACTGGAGTACTGCATTTACCCCCCACCTTCACCCATTTTTCCCATCCCCTTACCCCCTTCCTCTCAGCTAACCACCAGTTTGTTCTCTGCATTTATGTGTCTGATTCTTCTGCTTTTTGCCAGTTTATTTATTTGTTTTGTTTTTAAAACTCCATATATGAGTAAAATCATATAGTGTTTGTCTTTCTCAGTCTGACTTCTTTCACTCAGCATAATACCCTCTAGGTCCATCCATGCTGTTTCAAATGGCAAGATCCCATCAGTTTTAATGACTGAGTAATATTCCTCTGTGTGTGTGTGTGTGTGTGTGTGTGTGTGTGTAGACAGAAAGAGAGAGAGAAAAGATGGGGATAATTTCATCTTCTTTATCCATTCACTTATCAGGCACTTCCATATCTTGGCAGTTGTAAATAATGCTGCTATAAACATAGGAGTGCATGTATCTTTTTGAATTAGTGTTTCAGTTTTCTTTTTGGTAAAAACCCAGTATTAGAATTACTGAGTCATATGGTAATTCTATTTTTAATTTTTTGAGGAATCTACTATTTTCCACAGTAAGTATACCAATTTACATTCCCACCAACTATGCACAGGATTTCTTTCTCTCCACACCCTCACCAATACTTGCAATTTCTTGTCTTTTACATAATAGCCACTCTGACAGGTATAAGGTGATATCTCAACCTGATTTTGATTTGCATTTTCCTGGTAATTAGCGACATTGACCATCTTCACATTTGTCTGTTGGCCATCTGTATGTCTTCTTTGTAAAAATGTCTATTCAGTTTCTCTGCCCATTTTTTAATTGGATTATTTGTGGGGTTTTGGTGTTGAGTTGTATAAGCTCATTATATATTTCAGATATTAACTTCTTATTGGATGTATCATTTGCAAATCTGGAAACCCTAATTATCCCCCACCCCAACCACCAATGTCTGGGTTTGGAGCTGGAGCTGAGGGAGAGGGTGGGAGAAGATGTGTGTTGGTTAGTATGAGGAACGAATTACGAAATCCTGAAAGTTTTAATTTGGACTATTATCATGCTATTGCTCGCTTCCTTTATCTGAATAGACAAAAGGCCTAAGAAATAGCAAAATTTTCCAAAAAGAATTAATAGCTATACCATCACCAAAACTGTAGCCCCACAAAACAAAGAGATTAATAACTCAGGAATCTAATTGTTCATTTTCAAAACGTAAGTAGTTGATATGTGTGAATTGTTTACAAACTTTTTTTTTAAGATTATTTATCTGAGAGAGAGAGAGAGAGTGAGAGAGCACAAACTGGGAGCTGCAGAGGGAGAAGCAGAAGCAGGCTTCCCACTGAGCAGGGAGTCTGATGTGGGGCTGGAAATCCCAGGACCCTGAGATCATGACCTGAGCCGAAGGCAAACGCTTAACTGACTGAGCCACCCAGACATCACTACAAAGTTCTTTTTCTCTCTACATAAATGTATAGCTTGCCATTTTATTTAAAGTATTTATCATTAATGTTCCTAATTTTAGTGGGAAGACATCTGGTGTTTTGCTGTTACTTTGACTTGATGTATTCTCTAACAAAGAAAGAAAGTTCTCTTCTATTTCTAGTTCACCATGAATGTATTCTTTGTTTGTTAACTAGAAACTTCGATTTTTGTCAAGTGTCTTTTCAGCATTAATGAATATGATGGTATGGTTTTTCTCCTTTATTCTATTTACATAATGAATAGAATTAGTAGATTTCCTAATGTTGAACCAACTCTGTTTTCCTGGGTTCATATCCCAGCTTTCCTATAAACTACCTACCACTAACTCACAGTGTGACTTTGGGCAAATCACTTAACCATTCTGTGTGTTTCCTCTTTTAAAAAAATGACAATAATAGAGTTGTTGTGAAGTTTAGATGGGTTAGTACATGTGAACTGCTTAGAGTACCCTGCATATATGTTTTAGTAATTATTTCTAGTCATAGGTGAGAACAAGCTATAATTGTGGATGTGTGTGTCTTTACCCCTGTCAGGTTTAGTGTTAGGGTCATGCTAGCTTCATAAAGTGAATTCAAAGCTTGTGTTAATATGAAGAATGTACATTTTCTGTACAGTTTAAATATATTAGTTAAATCAAGCTTCTTAATGATATTATTCAAAAGTTCTATATTTTAAAAAATTTTGGTTTACTTGATCCATCAAATTCTAAAAGAAGTGTCAGTCTCCCACTATGATTGCAATTTGTGTAAATTCTCTTTGGCTCTGTTTTAAAAAGTTTTTGCTTTATGTTTCACTTCTATGTTAATTGAATAGAAGCTAAATGCTACTGCAGTTTTCTTTTAGATTTTATACCTTTGTTTCATTTAATGCATTTTACTTTGAACTCTACTGTTCTCATTTTAATATGGCCATTCTTCTCTCTTTTTTGTTTACATTTATTGATATTCTTTTTCAATCCATTGACAATGTTTTGGGGTCTCTTAGTTATAAGCATATACCTTGCAAACAGTACATACAGGATGTCTTTTTTATCCAATCTGATAATCTTTGTTAATCAAGAAATTAGCCATTGGGGCGCCTAGGTGGCTCAGTTGGTTAAGTGTCTGTCTTCGGCTCAGGTCATGATCCCAAGGTCCTGGGATCGAGCCCTGCATCAGGGCTCCCTGCTCAGTGGGGAGTCTGCTTCTCTCTCTCCCTCTGCTTCCTGCTCCCCCTGCTTGTACTCTCTCTCTCTTTTTCTCTCACTCACTCTCTCTCTCAAATAAATAAATAAAATCTTTTAAAAAAAATAGCCATTTTATAGTTATTATGTAATTAACGTATTTAATCTGATTTTTGTTATCTTATTTGATGCCTTTTTTTGCATTTTCTTTTTTTCCTCCTTTCTGAATATATTGTAATGGCTCAATTTTTTTCTTGGCATTTTTACTTTTCCATTAATTTAGAAAGTCTGCATCTTTTCTTTTCTTTCTTCCTTTCTTTTTTCTTTTTTTTTTTTTTTTTTAGAAATTCTGCATCTTATTTTTTATTCCAACAGTGCTTATTTAAGGCCATAGGTTGGCCAAGAAAAATTGTCAAAATGGTAATTCTCTCATTTGAAAATGAGAGAAGCAAAGGAGTGGAGTTTGGAAATGTTATTGATAAATTTGCTTCCATTAAACCTAGGACAATAAAATTGTAAAATTCTATTTTTGATGTGAATAAAATATTTAGTAGAGGTAGAGGGGAGGCAACGTGGGTAAAGGTGGTCAAGAGATACAAACATCTGTTATAAAATAAGTAAATCATAGGGATGTAATGTACAGCAAGTGATTACTCTATTGCATATTTGAAAGTTGCTAAAAGAGTAGATCTTAAAAGTTCTCATCACAAGAAATAATTGTAACTATGTGTGGTAATGGATGTTAACCAGACTTATTGTGGTGATAATTTCATAATATATACAAATATGAAATCATTTCATATACCTGAAACTAATATAATGCTATATATCAATTTTACCTCAAAAACATATTTAAAGTTAATAATAATGTGAGGTTGTTTTGTTTTATTTTGGAATGAGATTATGAGACTGAATTTTCAAATAGAACAGCAAGGGCCATTTCTCAGGGTACATCCAGGATGGCATTCTTGCTTCAGGAATATGATTTTTATGGTCTCTGCTCTTAGGACCCTGTGACTACATGCACAGCATGAAAAATGATACTTATAATGTACATGAAAAGAATGTGGGTGATCTCTATGGATATGGAAAAGTATACAAAATAGAATAAGTGGGGAAAAAAGAATTTATGGAAATATATAGTGGGAGCCTAAGTTTTAAAAATATGTATGTTTATGCACTTAGAACATTTCTGGGAGGGTATACAGGAACTCATACTATTATCAAACTCACAATTTTCAATAATTTTTTCAACTACTTCTGGGGAATAAAAGAACCATTTTAAAGAAATACATTTATATTGAGGTACATAATTTTCCTTTTGCTTCAAGCTCTAATATGGCTTGCCACTGCCCTGGTCTTTAATAAAATTTTGATATTTTGGGGCATCTGGGTGGCTTGGTCAGTTAAGTGGCCAACTCTTGATTTCAGTTCAGGTCATGATCTCAGGGTTGTGAGATGGAGCCCCAGGCCCAGCTCCCGTTGAGTGTGTAACATGCTTAAGATGCTCTCTCTTGCATGTGCTTGCTCTCTCTCTCTCTAAAAAAAAAAAAAATAAATAAAGATAAAAATAAATAAAAAAGGTTGATGTTCTAAAAATCATTATGGTTTTTTGCAATACAATCATGGTATTGATTGTTTAAATTACTGCTTTCCAATATTATTTATTTTGGTTACCGAGTTTTTTGGTATCTCGCTAAATCCTGGGCCTGAGGTAAGTGCCTCACTTGCTTCACCCTAATTCAGGCCCAGTTTCAGTTAATTTACGAAACTTATTTTAAATTGAATTAATTTTAAATAAATTTTTACTTAATTTACTGTTGGGTTTTGGCAGCTCAATGTTATCAAGTTATGGGTGTTTCCTACTTTTTTTGATGAGGGGCTCTATCCCAGGACCCTGAGAGCTGAAGGCAGATGCTTAACCGACTGAGCCACCCAGACATCCCTGTTTCCCACTTTTATGAGTTTATTTCATAAATAGGCATTGGATTTAATCAAAAGCTTTTTTTGGTTTCTCTAATCTCTTCTTTTTTTTTAAAGATTTTATTTATTTATTTGACAGAGAGAGCGACAGCCAGAGAGAGAGAGAACACAGGCAGGGGGAGTGGGAGAGGAAGAAGCAGGCTCCCAGCTCGATCCCAGGAGTCCAGGATCACACCCTGAGCCGAAGGCAGACCCTTAAGGACTGAGCCACCCAGGTGCCCCTTCCCTAATCTCTTCTGAAATGAGTTACATCGGTTCTGGTTCTAATTTTGTCTTATGCTGAACCTTATTAGCATTGCTGAGAAAACTCTACTAGTCCTATTTTTAAGAGACACTATCCCATTTTTTGTACTTTATATGATTTAGTTTATTGATATTTTTACATATTTTAATATTTATATCCATATAGAATATTTGCTTCTTGTTTCTTTGAGGGTGTTTTTTTTTTTTTTAATCAGGGCTTTACCTCATAAAATGAGTTATGTGGCTTCCCCCATTTTCCTATAATCTAAAACAGTTGTATAAGAGAAGAACTATTTGCTCCCTAGAGGCCTGGTAGGGATGACCTACAAAATTGCCTAGGCCTCGAGCCATCATTGGGAGGGCAGGGGGAGGGAAACTATCATTTTGATTTCTATCACTAAGATTCATCTTACTTTTTGCATGTATTTGTGACTTGAGTTGAAAGCTTAGCTCATTTATCTTATATACTACTTTTATATTTTGAGCTTTTAGTTTTGTTCTGTTCTGAATCATTTGAATTTTTCATTTTGATTTCCTTTTTTCCAGCTAATTCTTATTTAGAAATGTCTGATGTGGATTTTCTGAATATATTTTGTTACTGATTTCTAATTTTATTGCATTGTGGTCAATGAATGTAGTCTGCATAGTATAAACCTGGGGATTTGTGGTATTTCCTTTGTCAGTACACGAGGGAATGCTTCAAGAGTGTTTGAAAAGAATGTGTATTCTTTCTCTGTTGGGTACAGTGTTTTCTCCATACATATCTATTGGAGTAATTTTGGTCATCGGTTCATCCCAATTCTCTAACTTCTCTATCTTCATATATATACATATATATATATATCTTATTTATACTTCATCTGTTCTTTTCTGAGAAAAATATGTGAGGGTCTCATGGTAGAACTGTGGATTTGTGGATTTGTCAACTTTTACTTAACATATTTTGAAGCCATGCTGTTAGAGAAATATAAAAATTCATGACTATTTTCTTTTTGGTTAATTTACTTTTTGCCAATATATCTTTTTTTTTCCCCTTCTAAGGCTTTTCACATTGAATCCTACTATGTCTGACATGAGAATTCTACAACAGCTGTCTTTTAGTTAGCATTTGCCTTTGTCATGGAAAATTAAGATTCTGGATTGTATTTTGAAGCTAGTATATTATAGTGCAGAGCAGTGTATATGTTAGAAAGAGAAAAAATAAGAATATATCCTAGAATTTGCTTTAAAAAATACTAGAAGAGTACACCAGAAACTATGGTTGTACTTACTGACCACATATTTTGGCCAAATGCTGAATGGCTGAATGTTAAATATCGTTGGGTGGCTAAGCTCAAGGCTGAAGCCAAATATCACTATCACAAAATGACCTTCAAGAATATAAGTATATGAAACGGTATTTTAATTTTTTTATAATTAAAATTTTATTACTAAAATTCATTAGTTACATTTTACAAGTTTGACGTTATAGTGCAGAAAGAGTAATTCTTTCTCAGCACTGTCATAATATGGGAAATTATCCTTGAATTTTTTAATACTAGATATTTTTGATAGCTTAGAATAGTCTTAGTTATAGTTAATACATAGTATATACATAGTAATATATAATATGTTATATATTATATAATATATAAGTAAAATATAATATATAGTATACATTACATAATGTATAAATATAAGTAACATATAATATACAGTAATATATAGTTAATAGTTTAGTCTAGAATAGTTTCATTCTTCCAACTGAAGTTAGTGTAGGAGACTTTCTTGGCCAACTCTGGCAATATAAGATCCTGCTAATGGTGCTATTGGCACTGTACTATTAATTTTGCTTTCTTCCTTAATAGCAACTAAAATGAAGATAGCCTCTCTTCAACTCCTGGACTTGGAGATTTGGTCAGTGGTAATGGTGCACCCTCAACAAAGCAGTCCCACAAAGTCTATATACAGACTTCAGAGTGTTACCCCTACTTATATTTTTTATTCTTAATATACTCACTTGACAAAAAAATGTCATTAAATGTTGAATCTAGAAATGTAGCATCAGAACAACAAAATTGACTTTCAAGATCATAAAATTGCTTCTGAGTTTTCATCACGTTTTACTTTATGCACATCCATTTCAGAAACCTCCCTGGGGTAGAATGATAAATGGCATTGAAATAGGTATTTGGTTACTCTGCCTCCACAATACTGAGGCCCAAGCAAAAGCCAAAAGGCAATGTTGGCTAAATACTGAGGCCCAAGGTAAACCCTGGTACATCCTCACATAAAACTAATAAAAGTGAAACTTTGTGTATATATTACCTATTAAATGTTTTTAAATTAAGAAAATATCTTAACCAGAGAGGGAGATAAACCATAAGAAACTCTTAATCTTAAGAAACAAACTGAGGGTTGTTGGAAGGGAGAGGGGGTGGGGGGATGAGGTAACTAGGTCATGGGCATTGGGGAGAGTATGTGATGTAATGAGCACTGGGTGTTATATAAGACTGATGAATCACAGACCTGTACCCCTCAAACAAGTAATACATTATATGTTAATTAAAAAAAAAAAAATCCCTGGATGCCTGGGTGGCTCAGTCGGTTAAGCGTCTGCCTTCAGCTCAGGTCATGAGTCCTGGGATTGAGCCCCACATCAGGCTCCTTGCTCAGTGAGGAGCCTGTTGCTCCCTCTGCCTGCCACTCCCCCTGCTTGTGTGCTCTCTCTCTCTCTCTCTCTCTAACAAGTAAATAAATAAAATCTTAAAAAAAAAATCCTTTAACTTTTGGGCAATATCTTCTTTAATAAAGAACAAACTGCTTGATATTTGAAAAAAATTTTTTACATATCTTGGGAACCTTTAATATTCCAAGTGAAGTTTACCAAATACGGGGAAAAAAAGGAGAAAATATTTTAAAAAGTTAACCTGAGTCACTTCTTTGCTTTACTTGTAAAATAGGCTTTTTTTTTTAAGTGACTTATTACTTTATCTGTAAAAAAAAAAAAATTGACTTTAATCTATATCCTCAATCCTGAAAATATCTGCACAGTCTTCATCATAATGACTGAGTTAGCCGTAATAGCAAAAATGACATGCCAGTAGTAGGCTATTTATCACAAGATTAGTAACTAAAATTTATTCCTAAACCAGAGTTTACAGTATTAGTATTAAAGTATTAAGTGAGAAAGCATGGTTTTCTATGACAAGCATTCTAACGGTCTGTTCCTATACCATCTACACTGGTTCTCATGGTCTCCTGGTCATGGCTCAACCATCTCTGGGATGGTTAAAACAAACTCTTCAATATTACCGGAAAGTTCCCTGACCCTTGTTGTAAATAGACTGAAACAGAATCTCAGTTTTATGTTGGCAAGATACATGATAAATGTAAATCTGACAAAAAAAGATCCTCACCTTAACTTTACTAATGTTTATTTTCTTAATGCCCTTAAGGTAAATGTTTTGAAATTATTTTCAATTTTTACATTTATTCATATTACAGGAGGTAATGGCTAGTTCAGCAATTTGCATTCATTTTCATAGCATCTCCTTTACTTTCAAGGTTCTTCACTAAATTGCCATTTAATCAAGAATGAAATAAAAATAAATGGTAATTACCATTTTTTAAAAAAATTTCCACAGCTTGTGATATCTATTTTATACCTTTATTTTCAAACTTCCTGAATTATTTTTATCTCTCTTATAAACAGCTTGTAGTTGGATTTATTTCATACAGTCTTGGACACTCTTTCTTTTAATAAATTAGTTACATTCATATTGTGATTGGTTGATTATGTTGAGAATCATTTTGCCAATTTTTTCCCATGCTTTCTACTTACCACAGTTTCTAGTTGGTTCTTTCCCACCCCCACCCAACTTCTTGCTTCTTATTGCATTTAGTTTCCTCTAATCCAAAATTTTTTCCATGTGCTTGAAATTGTCAAAATGATCTGAAACTATATTATACTCTCAAATAGAGATCACATATTTTTAAAGCCTGAATCAGAATAAATATAACTGAAGAACGAATTAATGAGATTAATTCATAATGAATTAATGATCAAGACAAAAAATACCCCCAGAATGCAGCAAAAGTCTAAAAAGATGGTAAATCTGAACAAAAATTAAAAGTTAAGATCTCTCCTGATACTGTTATATATCAGTACAGGGAAGGGTACTTTGTACATTACAGTCAAGATCCAAATATTCCAACTTTTGGTCCAGTTGGCATTCCAGGACAGAAGAGGGAGGCAATAGTCAAAGAATCAGCAGGAGAGAATTTCCGGTTCTTCTACTAACAGAGCCCATCAAGTGCCAAGTAGACTTGTTTCTTTTTTCACTCCAAAAATAACACAAAACACCACCACCACCAAAAACAAAATCTTTATATCTACACATGCTATATTGAAATTTTTGAGCATCAACAATAAAAGAAAATCCTAACAACTTTGAGATTATGTCTTAAAGAGGGAGTAGAAAAAGATTGGTATCAGATTTCCCATCAACAACATTAATGGAATATAACAATGAAACATTTTGTGAGACTAGTATAGTCTTGATTAAAAAAAAAAACAGATAAAAACAGCATGAAAAAGACAAATAAAGACCAGTTACATTTATAAACACAGATGTAAAAATCTGCAAGCAAAATACTCTCAAACCAAATCAAAATCATATATCACGACCAACTTGCATTTATCCCAGGAATACAGGAATTATTTGGCACTGAAATAATCAAATGTAATTCACCAGAGTAGTAAAGGAAAAGCTTTATTTAATTATTTTAATAGATAAGAAATACCTTTAACAAATTAAAAATAATTAATATTTGAAATTGTTAGCAAAATAGGAGTAAAAGGGGACTTCTTTAATCAGAAAAAAGTATAAAACAAAAATCTATTAGAAACATTAACCTAAATTATAAAATGTTAGGCATAGCCCTTCTAAAATAAGAAACAAGACAAACATGACCATGCTTCTTCTCAACATTGTATTTTCAGTCAGGACAAAAAAAAAGTGGAAGATATTAGAAAGGTGTAAGAATGGTGAAAATTTTATCTCTTCAAATTAATAATAGAGTTTAAAAAGACAGCTGAATATAAGATCAAATATATAAAAATTAATTCATTTCTATATACCAGCAACATACAGAAAATATAAAAATAAATAATTTGTAAAAACACGTAATTTATAATAGCAAAAAAATAAGGTATCTCAAAATATATATAAGAATAGATGTGCAAGTTCTTTTATAGAGAGAAATTTTTAACTTTGTCGAAATATATTAGGGAAGAATTTAGAAAGGAAAAAATATTGCAAAATTGTTGATTGATTCCAATTGAATCCATAGATACAATGATACATCACTCAAGATCCCAGTAAGGGTTTTTTTTTGTTTGTTTGTTTGTTTGTTTTTTGAGGAACTTAATAATCTTAGAGGGAAACCACGAGTGCCTAAAAAAAGTAGCCAAGAAACTCCTGAATAAGAACAAAATAGGGAGACATTTGATACCCAGATATATTATGAAGCAATAACAGATTGTGTGGGTAGGTGCAGGGAGAGCCCCTTTGACCATTGGGACAGTAGAGAAAACCCAGAAATAGATTCACACTGACTCAGAAACTTGGTATGTTATAGAGGCAGCATTGCATGCCATTGAGGAAAGGAAGGACTATTCAATAAATGCTGAGACAATGAGTAATCCCTATGGAAAAAGTGAAATAGAATTCTTTGTATTACGCCATACACAATCAACAGAAGATCAAAGATACTGAAGAGAATTTTTAGAAGACAATATAACAGGATATCATTATGCTCTTTAGAGTAGATTTTTAAAAATAAAACCAAGAAAAGCATTAACTATAAAAGGTGAGATTGGTAAATTTGACTACAGTAACTTTAAAATTTGTCTTTATCAAAATAAATCATAAGGTTTTTTTAAAAGCCATAAATGGTAGTTGCAACACATATAACAAACAAGGGATTGGTAGTCAAAGACCTGTTTACAAATCACTATGAAAAAAACCAAGCAAATAGAAGAACAGGGAAAAGATATGAATAGGCATTTCAAAAGAAGAAAAAACATGAAAACCCCTTGAATATATGAAAAAATGTTTAATTTCTTGAGTAATGAAGGAAAATGTAAATTCATAAAAGAAATATATTTTATATCCCATAGACCAGGGAAAAATTAGAGTCTGGTAACACCAAGGTTGGAGAAAATGTGGAGTAATGAGAACTTTTCAATACTGCTGTAGGAGTTTAAATTGGTACAATCTCTAAGGAAAGAATTAGCGTTATCTAAGGTTGCAGATATGGATCATTCATGAGCCAAGAATGCCAGGAGTAGGTATTTACCTTAGGGGGAAACTCTTGCACATAAGCACTAGTAGATATATACAAAAATGTTTACAGCACTGTTGTTACTTATAGCGAAGAAGAAGAAGAAGAAGAAGAAGAAGAAGAAGAAGAAGAAGAAGAAGAAGAAGAAAGAGAAGAAGAAAAAGAGTGGGGAAGGTGGGGCAGGGAAAAGCAAACCAAATATCCATCAATAGAAAAATATATAAATAAAGTAAGGCATACCACAGAACAGGATATATTGTAGAGGGAAAAATTAGTAAACTGCAACTCTTTGCAGAAACATAACTGTAAAAAACAGTAAGTCACGGAAAACTACTTATGGTACAGCCTTATTTTTAAAAAGTCCAAAACCTAGCAAAATTAAATACTATGTTGTTTAGAGATGTATCCATCTATGGTTAAACTCTGGGGAAAATGGAAGGGAATGGGAGGGGAATGAAATGGGGTGCAAGAAAGATGGGGTGAGGGAAAGAACAATACATATAAAACTTCATTAGTCTTAGATTACATGCTGTTTAAGGAGTGTTTCTTCTGTTAATAATTTCTTCCTTTTTCCTTTATACTTTTCATTATTTTACTAAAATTGCTACAAACTAAATATTTTACATATTACTTATTTTCTTTTGTACATATACACCTACACACATATATGTACAAAAGAAAATATATATGAATACGTATGAGACGGCACATAAATAAAAATACTTTTTAATGGTTCTGAGGGCAAATGACATTGAATACAGAATTCTATACCCAAAACAATCATGTAAGTAAAAATGAAATAATGACATTTCCAGACATGAAAAGACTCAGAAAATGTATCATTCACAGAATCTCCCTGGGAGATTTTGGTGGAATGTGTTCTCTGGGAAGAAGAAAACTGAAAAGGGGAGAATAACTGGGATACAATAAGCAATGTGAGCAAAGACTTTAGTAAAAGGCCCTTATCAAGTGTAAATAAGAGGGATGTGGAAAGTTAATGATCTGGAAAAAATTTTCAGATGTGATCAATATAATAGATGGAAGAGAGGAGTGAGGAAGCCAAGTGAAGTAAAGTATGTTAATCCTGGGCTTGGGTTTTTTGGGGGATGGGTGAGAGAGGATGTCAATGTCAATGTTAATTCCATGTGTGCTGAAAACTTAAGGTGGAAAACACAATGAGTAGAACAGGACCTACAACTTTTTTTTTTTTTTAAGATTTTATTTATTTATTCGACAGAGATAGAGACAGCCAGCGAGAGAGGGAACACAAGCAGGGGGAGTGGGAGAGGAAGAAGCAGGCTCATAGCGGAAGAGCCTGATGTGGGGCTCGATCCCAGAACGCCGGGATCACGCCCTGAGCCCTGAGCCAAAGGCAGACGCTTAACCGCTGTGCCACCCAGGCGCCCCAGGATCTACAACTTTTTAAGCTACTGGAGGAAAAAAACATCAAAGAAAACTCAGTCTGGCAAAAGGCAGGAATGGAAAACTCACACTGGCTTACAGTGACCTTTTTCTAAGAGCTACAAACTGTTCTGGATGGAAGTGCCCAGAATTTTGCCACTGAATAAAAATCGTAACACTAACAATAATGTTATTGATGAAAACAATAGTTATTTACTGAGTATCTATTGTTGTAAGACATCATAAATACGGGTATGTAGTCTTTTTTTTTTTTTTCACTTAATCCTTCCAATAACCCATGGGCTAGATTGTATTAGTGTTACAGTTTCACAGTTGAGGAACCAGAGCACCGAGTTCAAATTATTTGCTTAAGTTCACACAGCGAGGAAGAACTAGGCAAGGGTTCTAATCCTGGACTGTTTGACTCCCATGCTTGGGTTCTTAACCCTTTACTACGCGTCATTTTAACTTTCAACTGAAAATCAGACTTGACATATTCTAATCTCTTCCCTTTTTCTGAAATACCGTCAATTCATTCCCTCATACTTGTATTACGCACCCTTCCTTCTGTCGCTTTTCCAGTCTCTAGTTTTTCTTCTTTATAACACACCTGCTCTATCTAATGCTCACTGTTAGATTAGTCTCCTTAAACGCATGACGCCACCTCTCTCAACAGTTCGCGCCAAGGCAGCCTGCTTTTCAAAAGCCTTCAAACACTGCAACCACACCCGCTATTATTTGGCCCTCTTCTCCAGTACTCATCTTTCCACATCAGTCCCCACATTCTTCCCCAGTACCTGATCGCTGTGTTTGCTATTTCTGACTGGTTTCATCTTCTCTTCCACCCCTCCCACACCTACCCTGTGAACTGGCATCTTTTCCCTGCACCCCTACCAGCTCCTGCTAATTTTCCCTTCTCTGAATCCTCCTGCATTTGTAAACCACTCAGTTCGCTGTTTGTCGTGGTCTGAAGTGGCAGGCTAACTGCCTAGAATGGAGTCTTGAAGAGCATTCTTAAAGAGGCTAACCCCCTCATTTTACAGTTGAGGACATGGAAACAAAAAACATTAGTGACTTCCCACAGTCTCAACTAGTTGGTGGTAAACAGACCTCCGGCCATCTAGTGCTCTTTCCTTTAGTTTTGACTGACTGATAATGGAGTTAAGTACTGGATTGATTAGAATTATTATTATTATTTAAAAAACTATTTGAGTATAGTTTACACACTGTTACATTAGTTTCAGGTGTGCAGCCTAGTGATTTGACAAGTTTATACATTATGCTGTGCTCATCACAAGTGTAGGTATGATTGGAATTATTATTATCTGTATTAGATTCTGTTGGTTTTCCAAACAACAGCCATTTCTTGCTTCCCTTATACTGACAGAACTTCTTTTCTGGTGATGTCTTTCCCATATGGTTTGGGTAAATGATAGATATTGATTAAGCCAATTATCATGGGTTCTATTCCTTTGCCAGTGAGTGGTTTATGGTGGAATGTGACCCAATTCTGGCAAATGAAATGTGAGAATAATCTAATGGGGATTCCTTCTGGGAAAGGCTTCTTTACTGATAGACTTCATAGGGATGAAGAAGGCTTTTTTTTTTTTTTTTTTTTTTTGCCTCTGGTGAGTGAAGATAGAGTACCTAGACCTATTTGTCCATCTCTGATCACAAAAGAAGCTAGTAGACATGAGGATAGCTGAGTAGAAAGATGGAAAGAAAGGGCTTTACTACCTTAACTAAGGTAATGAATACTCTAATTGTTCAAAAGCCATTTTTTATTAGTTTCAGAGGTAGAATTTAGTGATTCATCAGTTGCATATAATACCCTGTCCTCATTACATCAAATGCCCTCCTTAATGCCCATCACTCAGTTACCCCATCCCCCACCCATCTATCCTCCTGCAACCCTCAGTTTGTTTCCTAGAGTTCAGCATCTCTTATGGTTTGCCTTCCTCTCAATTTTCATCTTACTGCATTTTTCCTTCCCTTCCCCTTTGTTCATCTGTTTTCTTTCTTAAATTCTACATATGAGTGAACTCATATGGTATTTGTCTTTCTCTATTTCACTTAGCATAATACACTCTAGTTTCATCCACATCGTTGCAAATGGCAAGATTTCATTCTTTTTGATGGCTGAGTAATATTCCATTATATATATATCACCTCTTCATATATATATGTATATATATATATATATATATACATATATATATATACACACACATATTTGTAAACTGTATATACACCACCTCTTCTTATCTTTCATCTGCTGATGGACATCTGGCTCTTTCCATATTTTGGCTTTTGAAGACATCGAAGCTATAAGCATTGGGGTGCATGTACCCGTTCCAACCACTATGTTTGTATCCTTTAGATAAAAACCAAGTAGTGCAATTGTTGGGTCATAGGGTAGCTCTACTTTCAACTTTCTGAGGAACCTCTATACTGTTTTCCAGAGTGGCTGCACCAGTTCTCATTCTCACAAACAGTGTAAGAGGGTTCCCCTTTCTCTGCATCCTCGCCAACATCTGTTGTTTCCTGAATTGTTCATTTTAGCCATTCTGATTGGAGTGAGGTGGTATCTCATTGTGGTTTTGATTTATATTTCCCTGATGCCAAATGATGTCGAGCATTTTTTCATGTGTCTTTTGGCCATTTGTTGTCTTCTTTGGAGAAATGTCTGTTCACGTCTTCTGCCCATTTCTTGACTGAGGCTCTCTTTCTTAGGCCACATCTCACTCATGAACAAATCACGTTGACTTAGTCTTTGAAAGTATGCCCCAAAGCCAACCACTTTCACCACTTGGTGCCACCCTGGTCCTGACAACCATCCTCTCTTGCAAGATTATTTGAATAGTTTCCTCCTGCGTTCTCCCTTCTTCCCCTTCAGTCAGTTCACCACAAAGTAGAGTCAGTGATCCTTGTAAAAAATAAGTCAGATTAGGGACACCTGGGTGGCCAGTCGGTTAAGCGTCTGCCTTCAGCTCAGATCAATCCCAGGGTCCTGGGATCAAGTCCTGCATCGGGCTTCTTGCTCAGCAAGAAGTCCGCTTCTCCCTCTGTCTGCTGTTCCCCTTGTTTGTGCTCTCTCTCTCTCTGACATATAAATAAATAAAATCTTAAAAAAAAAAAAAAGTCAGACTATGTCACATGTCTCCTTAATACCTCTCACTTCGGATCAAACTCCACTTCCCTGATGTGGCCTTACAAGGCTGTATAGGATCCAGCCGTTAGCTGCCCCTTGGCTCTTGCACTTTCTGTATGCCACCCGGCTTTTTTGAAGGACCTTAGACATACCCAAGCATGAAATGCAGAGCCTTTTTACCGGCTGTTTCCTCTGACTGCCACTCTCACCCCCCCAGACATTTGCATGCCTCCTGGCTTCCAGGCCTTTGCTCAAATATCTCCTCCTCAGTGAGGCCTTTCCCGAGTAGCCTATCAAAAATAGCACAACCTTCCCCTGACCCTATCACAGTCTATTCCCTTCATTTTTCTTTGTTGTGCTTACCAGCTCCTGACATATTTTGACTTTGCTTATTTTTTTATTATCTAGAATGCAATTATAATGTCAGTGCTATAATGGACTATCAATTTTATTCCTGCTCTATCCCCTTGAGTGCCTGGCACATAGTAGGCATTAACAAATATTTATTAGATGAAAGAATTCTTTAATGAGGGCATTCTAAACTATATGCATTTTACATTTTATTTTATGTTAAAAAACACTCATGGTAGATGTAGCAATTTGTTAAAATGAATCAAGTTATAATTAGTATCTGTATAATTCACTTTATGTATGTCATTCCTCAATAAATCAAATTAAAAAAAAAATTAAAGGAGTGATGGTCCTAAGGAAATAATTTAATTTTGATTTTTTGGTTTTTTAGTCTGTAACTAGGAACCTACGATTCTATTATTTTAATGGCCTATTACTCTATATTAATTTTATTTTATGCCATTTCTGGAATTATAAAAAGGGAACACTAAAGCTTTTCACATTCATATACAGACAAATAAAATATTATCATTTCTTTATCTCAAGAATCTCTCACACAGAGCTCAGTGGACTTATATCAAATGATAAAGGAGAAAAGGAAGGAGATGAATAAATGTCACCAACACATGCCTACTTCCCCATCCCCACGACAGCCTTTCATATTATGAAATAGACACTTACAGCCTGCAAGCCTGGTGTGAAGGTGCATGGATTACCCCTGTCAGGTTTACCCCAAAAGCAATGGAGGATCACATCCCCAAAGAATTCCCACCAGAAACCAAGGAGCCCCTCCAAAAGACACATGAGACACTGGTCTTGCTTTAACCCAGGGCACCTGAGGAGGCACTTTTCCAGCCATTTAAGGAAAGCCATTTTGTCCCAGAGTCCATTTGCCAAGAGGTCAGAATAAGCAAGGAGCAGATATAAAATCGTTAAGAGTTTTTTAATGATTACAAAATGGATATTTACATATGGTGCTTAATTTTTCATTTCACCAGACAAAAAGCAAAAATGTCTAGTTTGAAGCCTGGCATCTGTGATCAGGGTTCACCCAGTCCCAGAAAGGCCCTGGGGCTGCCTACCACCTGTAGCAATACTGTTTTGTTTATTCTTGGCTTATTAAATCTGGTCCTGAACAGAATGTGCAGTTAATTGTATATTGCTGGATTGGAGTAGTTTGATGGTGACAGGGTGAGCTATGAGAAGTATAAGAGGCAGTGACTGAGAACTCAGGGTCCAAAATAAAATGGGTCAGACTCTGATCTCACACAGAGCACTCGAGACCACTGCGAGTGGCCTCTGGCTTTAGACTCTGGTCCTCTGTTCCTCAGTGTAGGCATTGGCCGGGATCATAGTCTATTATTGCAATAAGGCTAGAGAGCTTTAAAAAAAAATCCTGCTGTACCTTTTTTCTGGGGTTGAAACCATTTTTAGAAAGATTTTGCTTCTGAGTTTTGAATATATTTAGAATCACATGAAGGCCTTACACAGATCCTTTAGTTGCATAAAAAAAAATCACTGGTGGCAGCCCATGGGAAAAGATGGCATTGATAATTCACACTCACATAAAGCAGCATTTTGAAATGTTTTTGTCTTTTTTCCTTTTTGTGTTTTGTTCTTAATATTTACATTTTTATACTTTGTTTTCTATTTTTTTTTTATTTGAAGAGAGGAGAGAATATTTCAATTTGTTTTGATGTCTTGCTTGTTTGAAACACACTTTACACTAGTTCTTTAAGAATGTAGCTCTTCACGGTGACATATTATGGTGTTATTAGTAAAGCAGAGGGGCAGTGAAGGAGAGTTATAGAAATGTTTACTTATTGCACATTTCTTCTGATGCAATTCAGCTTATGCAGCTCACTTTTCAAAGTCAGGTATATAGAAGCATTTACTTCACAAAAAGTTTGTCATAGGCACCGTACCTGTATGGATGATATGTTTGAGATTGTTTTGTGATATTAGCTGAATTTTTGCCCCTGTGATATATTCTCTCCTTTTCATGAAGATCAAATTTGCATTGCTAAGTGTGTGACTATGTGTATGTTCTGGAAAAAAATGTAAGGAGAGAGAGAAATACCATAGAATAGAATAGAATAGAATAGAATAGAATAGAATAGAATAGAATAGAATATTTTTTTTTTTTCTAGTGGAGAGACCCAGGGTGGCAGCAGAAAGACCCAGAGAGGAAATGAGAGGAGATGAATGCATGAGCTCCTAGGTAGATGGCCCATGGACAGCTTTACAGAAATTTCCATAACTCACATGGCAACAAAGCAGTAGAAATATTTCTTTTCTTTTTTTTTTTTTTTAATAATGATTTTTTATTATATTATGTTAGTCACCATACAGTACATCCCCGGTTTTCGATGTAAGGCTCGATGATTCATTAGTTGTGTATAACACCCAGTAGAAATATTTCTGTATCCCCAGACTGTGACCCAGATTCCGGTGGTCCTGAAAACATTGCTGTACTTTCTTTCTGGGGGTACAAAAAAAATGAACAAATGCAGAGATGAAGAAAGCATTTCCATAGTGACTTGTATGTCCTAGATTGCGCCTTCTTGCAAGTCTTGGCATTGTGAAGGTCCCCCAGCTGAGAACACCCCTACCTCTCAACCCCCCATCCCTGCCATGAAGGTTGGGGGGTAGAGAACAATGAATTGACAAGGTTAAGGAGTTGCTATCCAAGTGGAATTAGGAGTTAAAAGAGAAAGTTAGTTGAATAACTAAAACTGAATACAGTTAAAATTCTTACACAATTGAATTTGTGGCCTGAGGTTTATACTCATTGTGTATGTACTTTGATTTTTTTTCAACAAATATATCCTTGACACAATTTCTTTTTAAGTGAGTTCTATTTCAAATGCACATAAATGTTAGACAGTACATTCCACGAGGGCAGGAACCATGTTTTTTTCATTCTACACTTTTCCTAGCACAAGAATAGTGTCTGACATATAACAGTGTTCAATAGTTGTTAACTTGAATAAACTCGTTTGAAGAGACAGTTTTGTTAAAATGAATACATTGTATAAAGAACACAATCACTCTCCGATTTATTTAATTTAATTCTCTGCATTGGATTTTTTTTTTTTTAAGATTTTATTTATTTATTCGACAGAGATAGAGACAGCCAGTGAGAGAGGGAACACAAGCAGGGGGAGTGGGAGAGGAAGAAGCAGGCTCATAGCGGAGGAGCCTAATGTGGGGCTCGATCCCATAACGCCAGGATCACGCCCTGAGCCGAAGGCAGACACTTAACCGCTGTGCCACCCAGGCGCCCCTGCATTGGATTTTCTTGATAAGACACATGCTTAAGATTAGGGGTTTCTTTTTTTAGTATAACAATGAGTAGTTCAAGGTAATATCACAAACTGGGGCTGATTGTACACATGTCCTCCCAGCTCCGTATTCAGTAAGATCATGGCAATAGCTTGAAATCTGCTATGGTGGGACTATTTACCATAGCAATCAGCAAATGGTAGAAATCAGGGTTTCTTAAAAAAAAAATTTTTTTTCTCAGAGAGCTAACTGTTAAACATTCAGCAGCACACTACTGGACCTACATCCATTTTTGTCCCAATTTAATATGTATTCTTCTTTTGTAAAAATTATCCTGAAATTCCAAGTGAAGTAGTTAATGATTAATATTGACGAAATACCAGTGCCACGTTACACCCTCTGTTTAATGGGGTTTTTTGTTTGTTTTTGCTTCAGGATCACTTTTAACTCATACAGTTTCAAGGCAGTTAGGGAGATTACACTGATTAGCGTGTTCACAAATAGTTTCAGAAAGCTTACGCCTGATCCCATTCACCTTCACCACCTCCTCCCTCACTCACATTTAGTGCCAACGGCCAACAAGATCCGACACCTCTGGCAGCTTGGCCTTGAGCAGCCTCTTGATTCAGCAGCTTCTATTCATCCATCACGCTCTGGGGACATTTACCAACAAGGCCCAAATGAAGTGTCGATAATGTCACCTCCTTCGGAGAAATGATAAAAGAGCTGCATTGGAGTCTTTGCGCTTTGATACCTCAGAACAGAGGAGGTAGATACTGTGGGACATATGAAGCTTTTAAATATTATTGATTTAGTGGAATAATGGAGTAGGAAAATTCCTAAGAAAATTTGTACCTTAAAAGACAACAGCTGACCCAACACATAGAAAACTTGAGTGAATAGAAATGTCACTAGGGTACCTAAAAGTTAAAAATACACCTTCATTGGCTCTTACTGGAATTAGTTTATAGTTTGCTGAACAGACAAGATATCTTTAGCCATTTGTAACTCTTTTACGATCTCAATCACTTTTATTTTTTTATTTTCTAAAGATTTCATTTTTTTATTTGAGAGAGAGAAAATGAGAGAGAGAGAGAGAGCATGAGATAAGGGAGGGTGAGAGGGAGAAGCAGACTCCCCGCTGAGGAGGGAGCCCAATGTAGGACTCGATTATGGGACTCCAGGATCACGACCTGAGCCGAAGGCAGCTGTCCAACCAAGCCACCCAGCCGCCCAATCTCAATCACTTTTAATTAACAAACAGCAAAATTGCGGCTTTATCCTTAGCTTATGTGGCTTCATACAATTTTAGCTACTTTTGAAAGAACATGTAGATCCGCAAAGTCAGGGACAGTATTCTGAACTGAATTAGCCTTCGGAACTGACAGAGCTGGTAACCAGTGCCCAGGGGTCCCACGACCTGGTAATCAAACTAAAAACACGTGCCTTCAAGCAACTCTCTTACTCCTCAGGGATTTGACTGTCAAGAAAGTAGTAACTTTGTGTTTAACTTAGTTGGACAAGAAAACAGCTAGTACACTCTCTACAGTTTGGCCCAGAGAAAATGGAATTCCATCTGAATGTCATCTGTCATTTTGTGGAAAAACAGATAAAGATACAGGTGGAGTGCCTTCAGTCAGTCTGGAAATTGGTGAGGGACACTCCAAGTAGCAGTAGTTAAGCAATCTGTCCTCTTGTCTTAGAGGATTTAGTCATATGTTCCAGTAATTACTCTTATATAGCATTCTTATGTGCCAAGCATGGCTCCATGCACTTAACAGATATTAACTAAATCAATCTTCAAACCACCTTATGAGGTAAGTACTTTGTCCTCATTTTACTGATGAGGAAACTGGAGTTTAGAGAAGTAAAGTAACTTTCTCAGGGTCATCCAGTTGTTAAAGGGGGAGGGTGCTTGTAGAAGTGGGACCCACATAGCTTGGCTCCACACTCTGCCTAACCCTTACTATGAATAGCTCTCAGAGCCACGCAGTCATAATTACAGGGTAGCATTAATAATAACTGCACTTCATCGAGTTGGAATGGACTTTAGAATTAATCTAGTCCATATAAACCTTGCATATATGATCCCTGATCTGTGGTTAAATAGTCTCCGTTTATTCTGTTCTAGTAATGGAATTTCTACTCTATGAAGTAATTAATTATATAATCAGGAAGTTTTAAATTGGAAAATTCTTTATTTACGACAAAAAGTCTTCTACCTCCCTAAATCTTTCTAGTGTCCAGAGTTTTGTTCTCTGAAGCAAAAACAAATAGGCTGCTCCCCTTCCAAGTGTCATCCTGGAAGGATCTACTAAAGGGGGATAGTTTTCATATCTCCCTGTGGTCCCCTACTTCTTAGGGTAAACATCCCCGTATCCTTACAATTCTTCTTTTTATATATATTAAGACATTTTCTCTTTTATAGTCTCCCTCTTAAAATGAGAATCCTTGAACAGAATGTGAATCTGACCATGATCTCCATTCAACTGGGTACTACTTTTCTATTTATACAAACTAATCATGGATTTTAATCAGTTTTATCATATTTTTTGGTCACATTAAAATGTAAGACAACTAATACCTCCAGGCCTTTTTCATACTAATTGCTGATTTCTATGTGGTCAGGTTTTATTTTTTAGTCCCAAACGCAAGATGTTAAATTTTGTCTTATAGGTTTGGGCTTGGTGTTAAGCTTTGTCAAAACTTTTTTGAATTTTAGAACTTCGTGGAATTTCTTAACACCACAGAACTAAGATTTTAAAGTTTGTTTATGATCCTTATGGTCAGGTAGGGGCAGCAAAGGTGAAGAAGTGCCTCCAAGGGCAGGGTTAATCCAGTAGAGGTATTTTCTTTTGTATTGGTGCATGCTGGGACTGTTGGGAAGAGTCAAAATTGTAACTGCAAATGCAAGAGTGTTCATTACTTCCAAGAGCCCTGATGGAAACAGGGACAATGATGTCTTGGAGAATAGAAAGGCAGTGTTTTTCTTCCAAACATGTCTACTGTAGGGGCCGAGGGCAGGCTGCCCCCAGATGGACCACTTTGGCCGGCCCATTATTCTAAGCTGAAGGCAATCAAGACCCTCCAGGTTCAAGAGAAACATTTGCCCCTCTCTTAACTACAGAGAATAATCTAAGTTGGAGGTCTTTCCCAGAACAAGGGCTAGTAGCATAGATAAATTTTATCCGAGTGACCCATCTGAATGGCAGGGCAAACATCTAATCAGCAAACACCTGCTCTTATCACCCTGTAAAGTGCAGTCCTTTCCTCTGAGCCCCCAGACCCCATCCCCTTCTCCTTAGTTCACGATGACATATACACCTTATTTTGCCTGACTGTCTTTGGGATTTTCATGTCTGTGTAGACTCCCTATTAAATTTTAGTTTATACGCTATTAAATTTTAGTTTCTCCTGTTAATCTGTCTCATGTCAATTTGATTCTTAGTTTGGCTAGAAGGACCCTTGAAGGGTACAGGAATTCTTGCTTCCAGACACTGGTTGTTAAACAATTTGCCATTTATCATATTTCTTACTTCTTTCTTTGATTGGACTCATTTCCAAATTTAGAGAGGCCTGTGTCTGTGTCTTCTATGTTTTAGATCTTATCAGTTAAAACTACAAGGACCCCTCTGAGACCATCTTTTCATCTTCAGGGTTTTCTGGCAGAAGGAAATGATTGATCTCCGCATTTCTACTAGTAGTGTGAAGTTATAGTAATTGAATGGCATTTCCTGGGATGGATTTTCTTTTTCCTTTTGAGGAACTTGCCTCATCTGGAAGCAGAAGGAAAAGGATCTGTTCAGCTCTGTTAAGAGTCCAATCTCTCTAATGCACCACAACATACACCACAGACAGCCAGGACGCTGGTGCTGCTGATGCAGGGACAAGAGCCCCTACCCTAAGAGGAAACCACCCTTAAGGACTTTACACCACCCTGGAAGGAGCCCTCCAGGGTTAATCAGATTAAAACAGCTGTCCACACACCAATAAAGGCTTCTAGACTTAGAAACTCCCCTGGCAATCCTCTCAGGTCCCCTCCCTCTTTGGGAACTTTGTACTCTAGCATTCAATAAACTTCACTATGGCTCAATAAACTTTGCTTTGCTGCCCACCACTCTTCATCGGGTCTACCTCTTCATTCTTTGAAGAGGCATGACCAAGAACCGCGGACGCTAACAAGATATCCCTTAACAACACTGAGAGTCCAGGAGCCCTGCTCTCCCAATTCTGTTTCTCTCTACGCTGCCACCTTCTGAATCTGTCTTGGTAGCACCCAAAGAACCCACGGATGCTCAGAGTGATGAGGACACGGAATACACGTGAGGTTCAGTGGGGTGGAGTCCGGAGCCGACGACCAAGAAAGAATTCTTGAGGCATCTTTGGTGCAAAATTGGTGGTTTATTAAAGCACGGGGACAGGACCCATGGGCAGAAAGAGCTGCTGCACCAGGGTTGTGAGGGGTGGCTGATTATATGCCATAGAGTTGGGGGAGGTAAAGAAAAAGGGAGGTTGAGAAAATACTTTCATATGTTAAAGAAGATTCACAAGATACCCGAGGCCTTGCCATTGTCAAGTGAAGGTTGTTTTTCCCTCTAGCAAGGCATTAACATTAAGATGGTTGGGAACTTCTGGAGCCTGCAGATTATAAGGACATTTAATTGTATCTACATTCCCTTCCGGAAGGTAGGTTAGTGATAGAAATGCTTTGTTCTTGTAAACTGCTAAGACATTTGTAAACTGATGGAGACTTAAATCTTCCAGGATTGTGGTATCTATAGTTTAACTATTTCTTTGTCCTTTAGGGCAGCCAGGAGTGCCTGAGGAGTGTCACAAACATCCCATGGTTGGGGGGGGGGGTGTTGCAAGGCGTCAGCTTCTGCTTTGTCCTCAGCCTGCCTTCCGTTCCCTCATCAAGAGCAGAAGAGTAATGAAAGGAAAAATGGTCTCTTTTTCATCTTAAATGTACTGTGACTTTAATCTTTTACATATATTAAAATTCACCAAATAGCAGAGTTAAATCAATAATATTGCTATCTCAACAGCAACTCAATAATTAATTTTCTACTGCGGAGACTAAATGCTAAAGAATCAATTCTTATTTATATTCAACTTTTCCAATAACAGGCAAATCTGAAAATGCCAAAACTTAAGGAGAATAATGTAGCAGCAGAAGGAGCAGAATCGTAGAATCATATGACATCATATAATACAGAATCATATAATATCAGAGTTGGACATGACCTCAGAGACCATCCGGTACGACGTCCTCATCAACACAGAAAATTAAGGTCACAAAGGATGTTTGTGTTAATCTTCCAAAAATCAATGGAAGTAAAATTTCAGTGTTTCTAGACCAAGGTTTCTTGGCCTTGGCAATACTGACATTTGAAACCTGATAATTCTCTGTTGTGGATGTTGTTCTGTGAATTATAAAATGTTTAGCAGCAAAGGATAACAGAATATGTCACTCTCAAATATGCCTCTTTGGCATAAGGATTAGTTTGAGCTGATTATTTTGAGAAACAACAGATCCAGAGGAAACTCTGTAAACAGAGTAGAAGTTACTCTTTTGTAAAGAAAATGTATCCATTGTAAAGAAATCTCCATTTGTGATGGAGTCTCCCTCTCTGTAACAGAGGAGAAGGTTGACTCAATCACAGGAAACTCATCAATGGAGAAGGCACCAATTTAAATCTACAAAACAACAACTTTCCTCTTGTTTACTGTGATTTTCACCTCTCCACAACTGCCCTCCCCAAGCCCCTCTCTTATCTGTAACTGAAGATGGCCTTTAAGCCTGAAATGAAGCCACCTCATGAGCTGCTCACCTTTCATGGGTATCTCCCATGCAGACATGAGCTATACATGTTAATCAACTGTTTTGCTCTTGCTAATCTGTCTTTTGTTATAGAGGCCCCAGGGAGGACTAAGAAAGATAAAAGGAAAATTGTTTTTCCTCGTCTTGAGCAGCATCCCTGGCTACACCCACTAGGTGCCAGTAGCCTCATACCAAAGAGGGGACAATCAGAAATGTCTCCAGATATTGTCAAATGCCTCTTGGAGAGGGGTACAAAATTGTCCCTGGTGAGAACCATTGGATATGACATTGTCTAAAAAGGTAAGTTCTGGGCCTTACTCCAAGATAACTTAAGAGGCTAAGGATAGTGTTAATTATGCAAATTTTATAACATCCACAGAATTCTTTGCTACTGGAAATTTGTTCATATTAGCTCTTACCCAACTGAAGTCTACACAGTGATGGACATGAAACAGTTAAATAGCACTGCCCCTGTACTGTATCTTACTAGGGCATAAAGCATTGTTTTGGTGCTTCCCAAGGAAGTAAACCCATTCTCAGCTTGAATCCCCACGAGAAAGTGAAGCTTCTGGCTTACCAGGATTTAGAAGTCCATTTCTATATAGCTGTCCTTTCAGGGCATGGAGTGTGCTGGTTGCAGCAGAAAGAATCCAGCTGACACACTGTCAGGGAATAGTCGGAGATTAGAGAGCTAGATATAAAGTCCTGCACATGACTTAGCCATTATTGAAGTAGGAAACAAGCATTTCAGGGCACTTTGGAGGAAACTGAAGACTTCTGTTGACATTAGTTAACTTCTGTTGACATTAGAACTCAAAGACTTCACTTTGAAAAGAGCATAAGCAGGGACTGAGAGCAGTAGCCTGAAGTAAGTTGCAAATATCGTATTGCAGATACTGTGGAACATCTAAAGACAAAGAAAATACCAGATGAGAAGAGAGTCTTTACTCTTAGCTACGGTGACTTGCGGCTATCACCCATTCTACTGGCTTGGTAGGGAGGAGACCCCGATTTCTAGCAGAACCCCTGTAGCAGACTTTTCTGGTGCTCCTGTCACATCGCTTTGGCTTGCTTCTGATGTTAAGTGACAGCTTCGGTGGACAGTTCACTCTCCCTGTCACATTCTGCGCTGGGGCTTTGTAGGAAATGATTTCTTCCACCCTCATGCAAGTATTAAGCCCCGGAGTGTTGGGGCACTAGACTCTAGAGGCAACCCTCAAAGAATCGGAAACACTGGCAGTGGATCAATGTTCCAGCCTCCTGTCTCCAAGTGGAAAATTCCTGAAGACATTCTGTGGACTTCCCAGTGGAATCAAGGCTCTAACTAGTCACAGCAGTGACCCCTACAACATTCTATTTATATTGGGTTTTCCTTTTACCCTGTCTCATTCTCTTGCTCCTCACTCCTGTTTCCTGGCATCACCTTCCAAAGAAAACACCTGAACCAGAATTCTTGTCTCAGTTCTGCTTACCAAGAAACCCAAACTACAGAGTCTACTGCATGGTATTCATATTCATTGCAAATATTTGAATCCAAACTATATGGTAAAAGGTATCCCATTCTCATCCATGAGTTTGGGTTCATTCATTTGTAATAGTCATTTTGTTATTCTATATATGACTTAATTAAAGAACTCCTTCTAATATTGTTATGAGTTAGTACCCAGTACCTAGTCAAGATTGTGACAAAATTTATTTCTGTCTGGGTGTGCTACACATTCAAAAATAATCTCTTGATATTAAAGAAGCTTTAAGGATAAACTAAGTCTATTCCCAAATTCTTTAGCCCAGAGAAGTTAAGAATTTTAGTACTTTATATTAAGGCATATGGTTGGGAATGGCCTCTCAGATTATTTCCCTTAATCATTCCGGAAAAACTGGTGTCCAGTTAGTGAGGAAAGTGACTTCCACGTTATTCCTTGAGAATGAAAAGTATATGTGAAAATCAGGCTGTCTTTGAAGCACTGCCTAACAAATTTAAATATTTTTTCTCCCAACAATTATATCATTCAAGTATTGTACTAAAAAATTGTACTATTCTAGACAGAAATCCTGTGTGTTGGAGAGGGTAGGTATAGAATTGTTGAGGAAGAAGATGAGAATAGTTGCAGCTCAAGATCTCCTCCCTCTTAGGAAAGGCTTTGAACCTTCAGGGGGATGGATAATAGAAAATGGACAAATGACAAACTCAATGCTCAACAGCACAGTGTCTGATCAGAGAAGTTACAGAATTGCCTTCCATGGAGCCCTTCGATTTAAATCTCCAAGAGTCCATGTCTTTGCCTTCTGTCTATATCTCTCAGTACCTTGCCCAGTGCATTACATCTAGTAAGAGCTAGCAAGACTAATGCCTAACCTTATCCAAATCGTGTGGCACGGTTCTAAGAACTTTAATCTATTAATTCTTCTAATAAGAGGTACTTGGTAAATATTTTAGGATATTGAATAAACACATAATAATATTTACCTACAATGTTTAGGTAAAATCTGAAGCAAGTTAGAAAAATCAGTTCAATGAATTTTTGAAGCCTGTGCAGCTCTATAAATGAATTTGTCAAACAACACATGCTAGATTGCATTCTTATTTCCTCTATGGAAAGCCGAAGGGACTCCATTTTACAAAGTCTCCATTTCTGCTATTTTTCTGCTAGGTCCCATTTACTTGCCATATTTTGCCTCTGAATAAGCCAAAGAAGCTACATTCCCACTACAAAGGGGAAACAAGAAAGTTAATCATCTCTGAGTTTTGTCCTAGGCCCCAGACACCTGATAACACCTAAGGAGAACCAGATCCCAAACATGTTCCAGGACATTAGCTTCAAACAAACTTCAGCTTATGTTGGCATTAGTACCCCTACCTTTGGTAATTTATGGAATAACACCTATTGTTCACCTGACACTCACCTTTGATCAGACCCTACCTTGGACTCCTGGAGGAACACATACCGTAGACCCTTTCCTAATATAAACCCACAGCCCCGAGCAACAACAAAACTCATTCTCCTTTCCTTTCAAATCTCCCAAACCCTCCATCTGCTAATCTCTACCTGTCATTTACACTATTGAATAAACTGTTTTCGCTTTCTTTGGCTCACATTTGATTTCTATCCTGTGTGAAGCCAAGGACCCTCTTGGCTGGTCCCTTGGGACTTTCCCCTGGGGTCTCGGACTCAGCTTGCCTGAGTGTACTTTTCAGTGTACTTTTTTATTAATAATATGTTTTGACTCCAAAACAGATGAACATAGGGGAAGGGAAGGAAAAATAAAATAAGATGAAAATTGAGAGGGAGGCAAACCGTAAGTGACACTGAACTCTAGGAAACAAACTGAGGGTTGCTGGCGGGGGGGGGGGGGGGGTGGATAATTGGGTGATGGGCATTAAGGAGGGCACTTAATGTAATGAGCACTGGGGGTTAAATGCAAATGATGAGTCACTAAATTCTACCCCTGAAACTAATAATACACTATATATTAACTAAATTGAATTTAAATAAAGAATAAAAAATTGGGGGCGCCTGGGTGGCACAGCGGTTAATCGTCTGCCTTCGGCTCAGGGCGTGATCCCGGCATTACGGGATCGAGTCCCACATCAGGCTCTTCCGCTATGAGCCTGCTTCTTCCTCTCCCACTCCCCCTGCTTGTGTTCCCTCTCTCGCTGGCTGTCTTTCTCTGTCGAATAAATAAATAAAATCTTAAAAAAAAAAAAAAAGAATAAAAAATTGTTTTGGCTCTCATTTCTACCCTCTCTGTACTCTCTGGAAGGTTCCAAATTTCCTGGGCAGGCAGTGTTCTAAATTTGAAGCTGTTTCAATTGCATTAAACCCAAATAAAATTACAATGGTCACCAGTAGACTGGGCTTCCCTACTTTCTAAGTTCAGTCTAGTCATGATGTCTATGGTTAGAAGAGAAGATGGATATGCAACCATATCCTTTATTATTTACACTTGTTCCAACCAGTTAGCGCAATAACAGGTAAGTGCTTTCCCAGGTTCACCTCACAGCACATCTGCAATTCCACTATCCTGTATACTACTCAGATTCCTTCTCTATTGACCTCATACTTCACTTCCTCTAACTCCCTTGCAACTCCTCCCCAAATCTTTCTCCAAAGTAGATGATGTATGGCTCCACCTCTAAACTATTTATAAATTACATGCATTTTTTTTCTCACTGTAATGTCATTACTGTGGGCAGCGTGACCAGAAATGATGCATGCTCAGTTTAGATTCTTTGGACCCTTTTCTCCTTTGGCCAAACTTCAACTGAGTACTTGGGTCACCTCACTTCTGGGGTCACAAGAATATAAACTTTCTGCAGTTTCTCCTTCAACATCTGTTCTTTCCACATCATATTGGCGACCTGTAACTATTCCTTTGAATTCTTTAATTTGGCACATTCTTTTTCTGCAAACTAACTGATCATTTTCTTCTTCAAATACAGTATAAGAGTCTCTTTTCAAATTTCTCCTTTGAGAAATACTACCCTCTCAATGGTAATCTTAGGAACTCTCTGTTTAAAGGAGTTCACCGATGTTCATCATGAAAAACAAACGAACAAAGAAACAAAAACAAAACATAACTTAGTTTATGTCAACTGCTAGTATGACATGCCTACTGATTCTTGATTAAAAAGGAAAATCTGTGTGCACTTTCCAAAGGATATTTAGACCTGCTGCTTTTTTATTGTGATGGGAGCAAATGAAATAGATGGTGACCAGCTGTTTCTTGCGGAGTCTGTGAGGCTAGAAAGATAAGAAACAAATTAAACTGAAGCTTGGAGTGGTTTAGGTTCAATGTCAGGAAAAATTTCCTGTGAATAAAGGATGCAAAAAATTGGAATGGATTTCTAAAGAAGATAGATAACTCAACATTTTCTGGATGTCTCCCAAAATGGAATAAATTTGCCCTTGGATAGTTAAAATAATATCCTATTATTGTGATATAATGCATCAAGATTCTTTCCACGATTGAGATTCTTTCACCCAGTTTTGGAGAAAATGAAACATGTAGAGGAGTAGACATTGTTGCAAAATGACAAAATAGCATTTTAAAATAAAAATTTACCAGATTATTTCAAACTAAGTTAAAATATGATTTGATTCTGGTTAACTGCAATTTAACACATAATTTTAGCTATTTACTAATAGGATAAAGATAATTGAGATAAACTCACTCTTAAGGAGCTCTCTGAAACATGCTTTTATTAGAGCTTTTAAGGAAAGCTACGGTAGAAGAGGTTAATTCTTACTGCTATAAGATTTGGGAAGTCTTCATGGAGAAATTGACTTTTGAGCTGGTCTTTGAAGGATGGACAATACTTTGGTGGGGAGAGTTAGAGCAGAGAGACATTTTTCTTTTAAGGGATCAGAATAAATAAAGTTCTGGAATTCATAAATGTTTAAACGGGGTGGAGAATATAAGTATGGAGCTAGGGAAGGACGTCGGAGCTGATTAAAAAAAAAAAAGTCCAAGCAAGAGTGTGACACTCCAATTCTTTGTCATAGAGGCATCAAAGTCCAGAGAGTGAATGGTATAGTAAGAACCATGGTAAGGATGTAGCTGGGGAAGTGCAGTGGCTACATTGGAATTGCTATATTCAGAGCGAATTTATCTTGGAAAATTCATTTGAGATGAAATACGAGAGAGATTCTAACAAATAGTGTCATTGGAAACCCCTCACACTGCAGTGAACTTCTTGGGAGTGAATCCTCCAGGCCCAGGCAAGCCACTTAGCTGTTATGTGGAGCAAAGACAAGTACTTCCCACCAAGACCCACCCAAATTACAAAATCATGAGCAAATAAGTGATTGTTGTTGTTTAAGGACTCTGACTTTTGGGGTGGTTTTTCATACAGCAATGGATAACCAAAACACAAATATATACTTGTTTAATATGAAAATTACATAGGGTTATGAACTTTAAATTTGGAGCATTAAAATGATATTCTCAACCCATGATTATTATCATCTCGCAAGAAGGAAAAACTTTCACACCAAAACTTTAACACACACATACACGTACACACACGCAGAGAAGATAATCGCAGACCAGAGGCTAGTTCTTTAAATTTAGTAACTTCAATTTCATAAAAAATTCACAATATTCGCTTATTTTTCTCATTTTTTTTCTGTATTTACTGAAATATCTTGAAGAACTCATACTTGGAAATCACTGCTCTACCCTCTCCTAGGACGGTTCCAGAAGCAGGATATCCTTATTTTTAAAATTCGAATGACTTTTCTTGACCAAAGATTTATCTTGACCAAGCCAACAGCAAGTCCTTCATTTTCTGAATTGTAGTCTTTATCATCAATGACTACCACAAATAGATAAAAGACCTCACTAGCAAAACCTGCAATTTGGATATTCTTGGTGATGTCATCTGCAAAATTTGGTTACCTATATCTTTAGGGATACAAAACTACTGAAACAATTCATGGATCAAAGATAGGGTATGGCTGTGGATGGGAAACATTCCCGCTTGCATAACAAGGTCTTGGGCCTGCCTTGATCAAATGTTCCACACCAGTGACAGGCATGCTTCAGTGAACTGGAGGACAAATCATCTTCTAGATTCTTCTCCCTAGGATAGGGCCTGTTGGGTGACACATCTAATTTCTCGCTGCCCAACGCTGGTTGGCAAGATGCATGTACATTTATGCTGTGGGTCTGAGGCACCATCTAGTCACTGGGCATCACTCATAAGTTCTCAGTAGAATACACAGAAGTCAGCTGCGTGTGTCATTAATAGCTCCTTTCTACATCTTCCAATGAAAATAGTAGGGCCTCTACGTAAAACTTACTGATTATTCAAGTTATTTTCATGATCGCCTAACATATATTAGAGTGGTATGGGTTGATTATTATGTTTTAACATTCAAGCTATTTTACTCCTCACATTTGTTTCTAAACATGTCATAATTTTTGAAATAGAAAATTTTCCCACCTGCTTGGCAGTGGAAACAGTTTTCTTATCTCTGGCTTCTTGTAGTAATTTTATAGAAAGTAAAAGAAGGCAAAAACAGTTTGAATTAAATGCTAAGGGATATTTTGATAAAGCCAACATAAGAATGCCTGAAATATGATGAAGTAAATTTCTTTCTTTGGCTCATTTTAAGTATAATTGTAAGTTATAAATGTAACCTTAAAATTTACAAAGATATCCACAAATATATTTATATTAAACATTGGACCTGTGATGTATAAGTGCATTTCCTGGTTTGAATAAAGCAGCTCTAGAGGACTTGTTTGGGACAATTGAGGGAAGTTGAATATTACCTGAAAATTAAATGTTATTAAGGAATAACTGTTACTTTTGTAAAGTGTGATCACGAAATAATGGATTTAGGAAATACTCTGATTTTTCAGGGATGTATATTTAAGTATTTAGGGGTAAAAATGTCACGATGCCCATAATTTGTTTTAAAATATACTTAATTTATGAAGTAATATGCCAAAATGGTTACAATTATTTTTTTAAGATGATGGTTAAATATTTATTATGCTAGTCTCTCTACTTGTCTGTATGTTTTTCATAATAAATATGAAAAAAAAGATACATGTATTATATGCTTGCATTTTCCTTTCAGGGAATATGATGGAAAGAATTCAATAAATCTTGAATTGTACTTTAAAAAATAGATGATAATCCTGAAAGAAACATCTCCTTTAGAGCGTATAAGCTTCCTATCAGAAAGGTTCTCTCTAACTCTGATTCAGTCCTACTTATTTATCTTCTTAACTACTGTCCATAGACACACTTCCAGCCATCAGAATAATTTTGATATTGTCACAATCCGAACCCCGACAAGCACAAGATTCAAATTTTATTTTACTTAATTTGATGAGTTTCAAATGTGTGCACTTTGATTAAGCAGGCGATTTAGAGAGCAGATAATGGAGCTGACACAGCCTTCTGAACTAGGAAAAGCACAGCATAATTGAAGTCAGCTAACAGGATTTCCAGCAGGGAATGATTGCCCCGAGTGTGTGATCTGATTTTCTTTGATGTTTGTATTACAGTAATAGCATTAGCAGCGTCCCAAACAACACTTAATGAAATTTTAGACTTGCTATACGTGAGGGCTCCTCTGTCATCAAACTTGGCTCTTTTCCATACAATTTCTTTCAGGTGAACTAGCTCAACCTGTGGGAAAACCAGGACAATATAAGACACATATCAGCTTCAAATTCCAGACAAAATATCCCTGCTTTTAAAAATAATTCTATGTGCTATCCTTGGCCTAAACCTGTGTGGATTTTGAAGTAAGGAAGTATCTAAAATAGTCAAACACAGAGAAGTAAGGAATAGAATGATGGCTGCCAGGAGCTGACTGGAGGGGGAAAATGGGGAGCTGCTAATCAAAGGGCATCCAGTTTCAGTTGTGCAAGATAAATAAGTTCTAGAGATCCGTTGTACAGCATAGTGCCTATAGTTTACAATTTTGCATGGTACATTTGAAAAACCTGTTAAGAGGATAAATCTCATGTTAAGTGTTCTTATCACAATAAAAAGAAGAAAAAGAAGGTGGGTAGATCAATATCAACTGGGCATGAGTATACGAATAATGATTGGGTAAGTCCTGCTAATGGCTGGTGGTGGTGATGGCAGCTTAATGTACAAGGAATAGTGCATTTCACATTTCCAGGAAATTGCTTATATCACTTTAAAGGTGATTTAGAAATATAACAAATGTTAAGTGCCATTTAAGGAATCTAGGATTCCAATTACTACTTGTAATTTTATTAACAGTGAGTCAGTAAAGAAATATTGAACTATGTCTTTAAAAAGCTTTTCAATGAATAATTAACACTCACACAGGGAAAGAGAGTTGTCATCCTGGCTTCATTGTCATACAAATTTGGAACCTGAAAATGCATCTCTCCCTGGAAATGTTTGAAAAATGAAAGAACAGGCTCTTGCTTTCCATAACTCATGCCTGACTACTAATCCATATGACTGAACTGTATGTAAGTACCAAGGTTACAATCCATGTCTAAGATTTTCTTGGTTTGATGGAAAGGGTTTTGTTCTGTGTGTATAATTGGAAGAAAGGTGTTGGTTCTTAGTTCAGAACTAAAAACGGGGTAGCAGGGTGGAGGAGAGTGGTTGCCTATGGCTGATGGATGGGTCAAATACATGTATTAATGATTCCATAAGCTAAAGTTACACTGAAACTAACGAGTAATTATAAGAAATTAGTAAAAGTAGGCAATTATTGACAACTGGCAGTAAAAATGAGAAAGGCATTTGACCAGTTATGACTTCTACCTAGTTAGAATCCATTTTAATATGGTCCCAGGTTGCAGAGTTTCAAGAGACACCAGGTAGATGAAGATTCTGTATTCTGATATTTGTGATTATCTACAATTTTTATTAAAGGCACTTCAAACAGGTCACTGAATAAAACTCAGGTAAATGTTGTTGCTCTCTTGTGGCTGTTTGATTTTGAAGTTCAGCTGGGAGAATGATGTAGTCTAGATTTCAAAATGTATAACATATTTCCATTCACTACTTTTTAAGTAGTCTTTTTAAGACTATTTTTAAGTCCTTTTAAGACGCTGATTCCAAACTCAATCACAGGAAAGCAGTTAATTTGGAAGTTCTGAAAATCATTTTTGTTTTCCTTCTGTTGAGATCAATTACCTTGTTGTGTATAAAATTCAGGTTCCACAGGATTTATTAGCTAAATCAGAAAGTGTGAATATAATGTGGATGATGGCTTATTTAGGCTCCAACTAGAAGACAGAAAGATTATAAAATCACTTCAGAATTTCACTCATTTTGGGGCCAACATTTATTGAGCCCCTACTAGAAGCAAAGGCTGTGTGTGCTTGGTTGGCCTTCTCCAGTGTACAAATACAACAGCAGGAAGATAGTCTTGGCCTCCAGGTGACCTTAAGAGATCAGTCCATTAATGACTGGCAAATATTCAAAAATATTAATTATTTAATATTTTTGCTAAGTCAATAATGGATCAGATCTTTTGTAGAAGTTTATCTTATCTATCTAAGAATTGAAAAATCAATTTTTAACATGGGTTATATCATAAGGAAATAAAAGTGACCCACAAGAATAAATGCTCCTGGGCACCTGAAAAGAGCTGAAAAGTTGGGACTTGAATTTGGTTCTAGTTTTCTGGCAGCTAAGATGCAAACGGAAACATAGATCATTTCTTGTTATGTTTGCTGTTTTCTAAGAAGGAGGAGGCATTTTTTTCCTCTGCAGTGGCAACATTTTTCCTGGAAGTAAATCCTATGAATCATGACTAACTTAACTCAGCAAAGACAGGTTCTACTTTCCCAACATAGTTGATAGTATTTTGACAATTTACAGTCAAACACATCATACAAAGCAGAAGTGGTGATTTTTACTCTGTAAGCATAAATAACAGGGTCATTCACATGTTCAAAAGATGTGTCCAAAAAATATAACAAAAATATATTTTTGTTTATCAGTTCAAAATATCTTAGTTTTCATTATTCCAATAGTGTATAAATCCAAAAAGTAAAGTATTCCATTCTTCTGAGAATAATAGCTAACAGTAAAACATAAAGAAAGATACATGAGGAAATGTTTTATGACTATTAACTCTAATGTACACAAAAGGTTATCCAGGTTTGGTGTCATTAAAAGCTTTTATCAGATGATTTCCTAATAGGATATAATGGTTCTGTTGAGGTAGTTAAATAATGCCTTTGCTATTTCCTTTTTATTCTAAAGCATGCTATGTATTTTTAAGAACACATTTCAATTGCTATCAAATAAACTTAAATTACATTGACAAAGACAAACATCAGTGGATTATGCTAGTAGAAACAGATGTTTTACTTAGCAATCCAAGTTCCAAAAATGATTAACAATGTAATAGTAACATGATTCTGTGAATTCTAGTCTAAGGCTGCTTTTATAAATTTTCAATTTTCTGGAGACCTATAAAACAATTGGATAGCCAAATGATTTGCTTAGCTTTGGTGAAAAAAATGTTAAGGTGAGGCTTGCATAGGTGTAAAAGGGTTTGGAAATTGAAATTCTTCACTAATTAATTTGAATGTAAAAAATAAGACTGCACAGATCTATTGAATGAGATTCTATTCTATTGTAATGTAGGAGTAATGGTTAGTCATCCTTTGTAATTCAGTATTCATTCACTTAGCAGAGATTTATTGAGTCCTACTCTAAGGTCAGCACTGTATAACGTGTGGGGACATAATAATGAGTAAAACAGTCTTAAACACGTAGAATGTGCTTGAAGTCTATTGGTAAGGAAGACAGTAGTCAAGATATTTCACAAATACATAATTACAAATTGTAACGCATGCTATAAAGGCACTTCTATTTCATAGAAAACACAATGAGAGTATAGATAGACCAGATATAATACAGGGGTCAGGGTAGGCTATCTAGAGGAAGTAACATTTAAGTTTCTACTTGAAGGATGAATAGGTGCTAAATAACCATGAAGAAGAGAGTGGGAGGAGCATTCGAGGCAGAAAGAGAAGCATGTTCAAGGGCCCTGAGGTAAGAGGTATGGAGGAGCTGAAAAAAGAAAGAAAAGCTCTGCCTGTGGGATTGAATCACAAAAAGTGTGGGGAAAGTGGCACAAGATGGGATCAGGGAGGCAGGCAGGGCAGGCAGATATCAGGCTTTGGGTGTTTATTGGTAAAAATAATGGGAAGCCTTTGAAGTATTTTAAATAGAAGTGACATGATTAGACTTGCAGGTTTTTAAAAATTACTTTTTTTTAATCCAAAGTATAATTTACATATAATTAAATGTTCCCACTTTAACTATACAGTTCGATGAGTTTTGATAAATGAATGCATGTTTATTATCACCATAAAAATTTAGACATAAATATTTCTTTTTCCCCAGAAAGTTCTCTCATGCCTTTTTCCAGTCTCAATGACACCTCCCTAGCCCTAGGCAGCCACTGATCTGCTTTTTGTCACTATCTATATTACTTCTGCCTCTTCCACTATTTCATGTAAATGAAATTTTACAACATGGACTATTTTATGTCTGGCTTCCTTCACTCAGCATGTCTTGAGATTCACCCATATTGTTGCAGGTATCTATAATGCTTTTTCTTGCCAAGTACTATTCCATTCTTTGGATATACCTCAATTTGTTTGTCCATTAATCTGCTGATGGACATTTGTGTTGATCCCACTTTTGAGCTATCATGAATAAAGCTTCCATGAATAGAAAATTCTTTTTTGTAAACTTATGTTTCCCTGGATAAACATAAGATCGGGTGTCAAGTAGATGTTTAACTTTGTAGGAAGCTGCTCCACGCTTCCCCAAAGTGGTTTTATGTTCCAAAACAAATTTTTTTTCCTTTGAAGTACATTTTACATTCCCATAAATGGTGTATGAGAGTTCCAATTGCTCCATATCCTCACTGACACTTAGCGTGGTCAGTCTTTTTAACTTAAACATTCTAACGGGTATGAACGGGTAGCTCTGTTTTTAGTTTTCATTTGAAGTCAATCAGCCTGACTTCAGGATGAAGAAGGGCTGGAAGGAGCCAAAAGTGGAACAGAAAGAGATCCATAATTCAGATGACCAACTCATGTCAGTTTGGTCTGGACCATCCCAGCGTAAAATCGAAAATCCCACATTCTGGGAATCCTCCTCATGTTGAGCAAACCTGGGTGGTTAGGCACTCTATCAATAAAGAAGGAACAGTGGTGGTTTGGCTTGAGTGGATGACAGTGACAATGAAGAGACGTGGAAAGATTTGAAAGATATTTAGGAGATACAAACCAACAGAACTAAGTGATGGAGTAAATAGATGTGGGGAGAGGAGGAAGATGCCGAGGAGAACTCCTAGGCTTCTGGCTTGACAACTGAGTGGATGGTGGTGCATCCGCTGGGATGGAGAACATGGCGGGGGGTGCGGGGAGGCCAGGTCTAGGGAGGATGATCTTGAGTTCAGTTTTGAACATGTAGAATGTGCTGTATCTTTAAGACATCATGGGGCGTTGTCAAATACACATATAGCTTGGAGCCGAGAGGACAAGTCTGGGACAGAAATACAAATTTGGGAATCAGGCAAATACTCAGGGTAGGTTATTGAGGACGTGGGTCTGAATGAGATCAGAGGGATCTCATTGCAGAACTTTAGTGGAAGTTTAACTGACTTTTCCGAGTATTTTTCTCTGTGATTTCTGTACTATGTAAGCCATACTACTTCAGTATAAGAACAAGAATAGAATTTTATCATGAACATGTGACTTATATGGCAATTTAAAAATTATTTTTGATTTCTTAATATCAAAAATGTACCGTCTCAAACTCTCTCTTAAACTGGAATTTCCAATTTGGCATAATACAAACACTCATAATGAAATGGATTAATGAATGCTTCTCTACCTATCCTATGTAAAATATATTTATTGCAGCATCGTTTAAAGATAACATTTTTTAAATGGGTGGTAAATATGCCAGATTTCTGAGGAATTTAAGGGCTTCTGTCTTTTTGAAAAGAGATTGACTATTTTCACATCCGAAAACCACAAAACTCAGATATAATCCCCTTTGCTTGAAAGATAAGTACATCAAGAAGCACAGATACAAAGATATGGAAAGCATGTTCTAATATGAAATTCCAAATACTACTTCTTAATTTAGATATGTTATTTTCATTTAAATGTATGCATAATTGCTAGATTATAGACTATCAGAGAATGCGTCAAAATCTGAATCTTAGCAATGCCAATATTAGTAAAATATTTGACTAAACCTTATCTTAAGAAATAGAGTTTTTTTCAATTAAAAAAAAAAGGTCTTAGGGACTTAATAAAGGGAGCTGAAGAAAATGTGCATAAACAGTAGAAAAGTATTAATGAAAGGCAAGCATTGAAAATGCAGATTGTATGTTTAAGAAATGATAGCTTAGGGGCGCCTGGGTGGCACAGCGGTTAAGCGGTTAAGCGTCTGCCTTCGGCTCAGGGCATGATCCCGGTGTTATGGGATCGAGCCCCACATCAGGCTCTTCTGCTATGAGCCTGCTTCTTTCTCTCCCACTCCCCCTGCTTGTGTTCCCTCTCTCGCTGGCTGTCTCTATCTCTGTCGAATAAATAAATAAAATATTAAAAAAAAAAAAAAGAAATGAGAGCTTAATGTGTAGAGATGCAGCCACAGACCAGGTCAAAGAGAGAGTGGTGGGGGGGTGAGAGGAGAGAGAATTGAGAAAACTTTGGTGCTCTACTGTGTTGAGTATCAGGATATCATATCAGCATTCAGGAAAGCAGTCTTGTCATGACATATGACCTATTAGACCACGTCTGGAATACTGCGCTTAAATCCACACTTCTGGAAGCTACATTTAAGCATTCGGCCCCAAATTGTTCTTAAAAGTATGTTCTATTATTTTTCTGTCACAGTATTAAACACAGGTGCCAGAAGGTTAAAAAGAAAGAAAAAAGTTCAGAGAAAAACATGGGCATAGTACAAAGGGTTTTAGGTGTAAATAATGTGATGAAATGAAAAGAACTAAACCCATCAGCTAAGAGAAACTTATTAGGGACTTAATTACTGAAGGCTTATTAGGGATTCATGTGTATGTCTGAAAGAAACGAAGAAGGAAAATAAATGGTGGAAAATACCAGAATTTGGTAGGCATAGTAAAATAAAATCAGAGGAAAAGACTCTTCTTTTTGAATTTTCATTATTTAAGTTTTGGGAGGAGGAAAACCATCTGACCTAGAAATTCCATGATCACTGGCAGAAGTTTATTCCTTGAGATAATCTGAAGGCTTCATGAAGACAAGCTCAGAGTCTAACAAAGGGAGAGTGACTGTGTATGAAGAAACGATAAGAATGTGAGAGCATTTTAATGGGGCTCAGCTTGGATTTAGATGTCTATAAGGAAAACACAGAATGCCACAGTGTGTTCCAAATGACTATGGGTCAGTAAAATGTGTACCAGAGGCATAGTGACTGTGTGTCAGTTGCTAAACTTTTTATCAATCCCACTTTTTGAAGATTGTTTTGGAAGACTGGTTTGTAACCCCATTTGCCCATAGATAGCCACCATTGTGGCTTTCCATTTAGCACAATTCTGATAGAGCCAGTCTAAGCAAGCTTTATATAATAAGGATCTGAAAGAATAAAGTAAGCCCCACCCTCAATTCCAGAAATCTGGTGTTGCAGGCAAGCATTTGTTGTTTTCCTACTCCTGCAATTTGGTGGCATGTCTGCAGGGTGCTGAATGCATTATGTAGAGTGCATTGAAGATACAGTGAATGTTTTCTGAGAGCTTTTGTGCTCTGAGTTATTTTCTAAGGTGCTATTTAATACTACCAGATGCTAATACAGTGATGCAGAGTTTATAAAGCCAAGTACAGAATGCCCTCCTCTATACTCTTTCCAGTGCCTTGAATTCCAGCTAGCTGTGATTTTTACATTTCTTCCTTTCATTTTATCAGCAATGGACTTCCAACAGAGTGTAAATTTACGTATGGTTTATTCTTTGTTTTATACAAATACTGAACTCTGATTCAGAGGACCCAATACCGTTCTATACATTTGTCCAGCTGGACACTATTTTAGGCTGCTTCAGAATGTGTGTTTAGGGCAGGGAAAGGGGGTTGGACACTTGGATTGTATTCAGTATGGAGGCAGCTGCGTTAATAAACACTGCTTGATACCACTGATTTCATTTCACAGTAACAAATGCTTTTATTTAAGTGTTCTTATTTCCCTATGAAATAAGTTGAAATATTTCCCTCCCCATCTAATTCTAATTTTGATTAATGTTAATAATTTTCCCCACCAATACAGGAATTCAAAATTTAACCAATGAATTATGATTCTAAGGAGAAAGAATGGATTGAGTTCTTTTGCATCCTTTAAGAAGTGTGATGTGAAATCCCCGTTCACCCATGTCCTTACACCCAGCCTCAATGTTTCCTGTTCCCTGCCACACTCTGATCAGATTAAAGTGTCTATTTGGCATCCACCGGATTGTGTTCATTCCTACTTCTGTGTTTTTGTGCACATAATTTCCTTTTCCTCTTAGCTTTTTAAAAAATGTTAGTGATTTTTATTACGACGTATTTCCAATATACAGAAGAAAGCAGAAAATAAAGTACAGAACAACCATATGTATGCATCTACCAACAGCTTTAAAAGACATTTATGGGTCATACCTGCTTTAATCTCACCAGCTGTGTTTGTTTTGTTTTGTTTTTTTAAGAAAAAAAGTTTTGCTCAAAAAAACCTTCCCATTCCTTTCAGTCTAACGGTTTGTTTTTGTTACTCAATAAACAAACAAATGTTGAGTACATCTAGAGGGTGTGCAGGGTGTAGAGAGGTGGGGAGAAGAAACCAAGTAGCCTAATCGTTTACGAGTTCTCTTACAGGGGAGCCTGGGTGGTGCTCTCAGTTAAGCGTCCAACTCAGGTCTGATCTCAGGGTCATGAGATCGAGCCCCACGTGGGGCTCTCTGCTCGGTGCAGAGTCTTCTTGAGTTTCTCTCTCTCTCTCCCCCTCTCTGCATCTCCACTTCTCTCTCTCTCACTGAAATAAATAAATCTTTAAAAAAAAAAAAGAGTTCACCATACAAAGACCTTCCCGTTTCAATCCTCCCTTCTCCCATTAAGATCTTCCTATAAGAGTCTGACTGACTGACCTCCGTTTTCCAAACATCTAGGACACCTATGATCTAAAAACACCATTTAAGGTATTGTGCATGTAGACAAATGACTAGTGTGTGCTGGAGCTGGCTTGTACTTGCTTGCGAGAGACCATTGCGTACATCTCTTTCCAACTCTGCATTCAGTGACTGCAGAAATGAGCAAACACTACAAATCAGAGTCTTTTGTTTTTAGGAGAGCTCACTTGCCAGCACATCACTGCAGGTAACACACATATAACATACCTATCCTGTGCACTTAAAATGTTTTTGTAAAGAAGTCTTAACTGTAAGTCCTATAATCTCTTTGAAGATGAAATCACATTTTATGGGACTTTCTTAATCTCCAAAGAGTTGGGCAAACAGTAGGCATTTGATAAGTACTTTCTGATCATTTTAAGAGAGCGTGTTCAGTTCTCATCTTGCCATAGCGATTCATTAATGACACCCACTTTGCCCTGTTTTTGTTACAGTGAATTTTAAGATGCTGTTATTTGAAATTACTCTGATAACTAATTGCTTTCCCTCTCCCTGTGAGGTAATTTCATAAACATCAAAATATCAAGTACTTGCAGCCCAGAAAGATAGATTCCAGTAAATGATAGTCTCTCTGGTCCTGTGCATCCTCCGGCAAAGCTGTGCTCTAGGCCACAAGCCACCTGCCCCGTCTGTGGCTCTGTTGTACTCTGCACATTCTGTATTCCCCAGCAGGTCTCTTTTGGAGGCCTGGCTTGATGCTAGTCAGTTATTAAGAATCTTGAGAAAGGGAGGGGAAGGTGTGAGGTATGTGCTTCTGGATGGGCAAAGGGTTCTTAGCAGGGACCACAGGATCCATCATAGGGAAATGAAGTCAGATGCTAGCATTGACAGTCATGTACAAGTTCCTCAGAGTCTTGGCCTTTTTATGTCTTCATTTCTCATCTCTCTAGTGAGATAGCAAAGCTCATTGGAGAGACTGATACTCTGTAGTTCTCATATTTGCAGACCGTGGTCAGTGCTTCTTGTAATTCTTTTTTTTTTTAATGATTTTTTATTATATTATGTTAGTCACCATACAGTACATCCCCGGTTTCCGATGTAAGGCTCGATGATTCATTAGTTGCGTATAACACCCAGTGCACCATGCAATACATGCCCTCCTTACTACCCATCACCGGTCTATCCCATTCCCCCACCCCCCGCTTCTTATAATTCTTACACAAAGATAGAGATTCTCACAGATCTGGGGTATGTCTGCAGAGACTTGGGGTATGTCCTACCTCGGGGGTCCTTTAAGAGACCAAACATACCTTAATTTTTCTTTTGTGTGGCCTCCTTCTTCAGTAAACCACTCTAGCGTTCAATCACTTTTTCCGTTTTTAAACTGGAAAAATGTTTTTATTTCCCTTATTCTAGCAAGGTGAAAATAGAGAGTAGATTATGATCATATCCTGTATCCTGAATTTAAAGAAAACTACACACTGGCCTTCTTTTCCCTCAATCATATTTATGGGAGTAGGTGGGCAAGAGGTAGAGGATGCTTTATGCTTTGTGATATGACTGTTTATTTAGGTTTATGTTCCATGAGTAAATGAAACAGCATCTACTTCCTTTTCCCATCTTGCCAGAATTCCCAACATATAGACTATTTGGCTGACTTTCAAACTGAACAGTCTCCTTCAAATTCATTGTCCCAATCTCCTCCCCTTTCCAGTGGTCTTTAATAAATCCTCAATCCTAGGGGAGGAAGCAAAGGCAATCAACTGGTTTTCCCATTTTGCTTGTCACATGGTTTTTTTAAATTAAATTAAAAATTAAATTAAATTAACTTATTTGTTAGAGAGAGAGAGCACACATGCGAGCAGGGGGAGCGGCAGGCAGAGGGAGAAGCAGGCTCCCCACTGAACAAGCAGCCCAATGGGGGCTCAATCCCAGGACCCTGGGATCATGACCCATGACACAAGGGCTGAGGAACCTCTTAGGAAAAACCTGACACTTTTTCTACAGTTTGAGACAGGACATGTCTGAAAGATGAGGAACAATGGAAACCAGATTAATGAAAACTCCCAATAAGGGAGAAAGGAGACTTGCAAGATAAGCTAGACCCATCAGGACCCAAACAACATTTATTTCAATACTTAATTCAATAAGTGTTTATGGGATGCCTACTGTATACCAGAGCCTGCAGTAAGTATCTACCTTAATTTTGTGTGCTTTGTCATCTGTGAGTACAGAAAATAAGAAGACTGATGCTATTTGGGGTCTTCTATATGTGGTGTAGGCAGTCAGGACAATTTTACAATTACGACTTTAGTAGCCTGAGCACCTTTAGAGAAATTACTAATTTTGATTACTAATGATATTCAAATTGAGTTACTTTTTAACTATTAATTAATGCTACCCAAGATACTGCAATAAAATCCTAAATATGTTAGCATATATAAAAAGAAAAATAGGGGAACCTGGGTAGTGCAGTCGTTAAGCATCTGCCTTTGGCTCAGGGCGTGATCCCCGTGTTCTGGGATCGAGCCCCACATCAGGCTCCTCCGCTGGGCGCCTGCTTCTTCCTCTCCCACTCCCCCTGCTTGTGTTCCCTCTCTCGCTGGCTGTCTCTCTGTCAAATAAATAAATAAATCTTAAAAAATAAATAAAAGGAAGACTAGTCAATGTAACCTAATAATTTTCATATAAAATGCTATTACTTCAACAAAAATTTGATATTACATTTGTTATGATTACCTGACAGTAGTAACTTCCCACCGTTTTGGGGATCCTTGATTAGATGTGTCCAAATCCCTGAGTGCATTAAACAAATTACTGTATTCCATATGATTCCATGTGTTGTGTAACTGTGCTGGCACTTCCATTTGCCATTATGCCCCCAACCAAGGACCCAAACACTCAGAATATGGAATGAAAACATTGATGGGTTTGAAGTTGAGTGGAAACTCATGAACCTTGAGCTTTTGCCCTACCTAAAATTTGACTATATGACTTTGATTCTCAGGATAAACCCTAAAATGATGTGGCAGTTATTCTGCTGCTGGTAAGATTGCAAAGCTATGTCATTGGAATTCATCTCTGTCAATTTCCGCTTCAGGGGTATATTACCATGGGAATAGTGTATGGTGGAAAAAAGATATAGGAGAATTGAATAATGCTGGGTTAGCATCTCCAGGTACCCGTGATCCCAGAGGGCAAAACTGAAAGAGTGATGGTGAGCACAGACCCCTCAAGCTCTATCGCTAATGTTACATGAAGGAATATAATGGAAGCTATCAAGAATCTAAGTAACAGTTGGACATTTGACCTCCTCTGCGGCTTTGGGAGCAATTCTATATGATGCTTAAAAATTTCTAGGATGGTGAACATGTAAAGAACCACATAAAGAACCACACAGGTATAAAGAAGACCTGCAAAAACTTTCAGCTATGAGATGAATAAGGTCTGAGGATCCAATGTAAAACATGGTGACTATAGTTGATAACACTATATTTATAACCGAAATTTGCTAAGAGCAGAACTTAAATGTTCTCACAAAATTAAAAAAAAAGAAAAAAGGAAAGATAAATATGCGAAATGATGAATGTGTTTGTTAACTAGCTGGGAGGAATCCTCTCACAATCTATATGCATACCAAATCACAATGATGAACGCTTTAAATACGTATCTTCCAATTCTATATGCCAATTATACCTCAATAAAGCTGAAAAAAATACCTACACATAGTGAAACTCATTCATTGCTGCAATGTGCACTGTCATAATTTTTGATGAGACAAACGAACTGGCAGAAGACAGGAATTTCCCTTTATAAGAGTCTGTGTATAAACATGAGCGTATTTAGTCTTCTACATAGTCAGAGTTCAATGCATCAAAGTAATTTAGCAGATTCTGGGGCACTAGTGTAAGGATGGAAACTTCAGTACTATTCGTCAATTCCCACTTCCCTGCATCTGAGAATATTTCCAAGCCTATTCCCTGAGGCTGTGATACTTGGCTCCAATGTTGGAGTTTGTTTCAGTTGCTTAGGTCACAGCAACTGCCGCTGCTCTCTGGGACAGTGACAACATGCTAAAGAAAGCCTGATTTCCCCTGAACTATTTCTAGGCTGAGTGGATTGGCTTCCAGATTACTGCTATTAAGTTTCCACTATTGTTTTCCTAACACATGAAGAACTGCTATCAACAACACTGTATAACAATAACAAATACTACTAATAATAACTAAGAAAAGTAGCAATGGCAATTCTGGCAGCCGGCATCATCAAGTCATGCAAGCCTACAGGAATTAATGGAGACCCGCAAGAAGTCAGAAGTGGGCAACGGAGGTCTGAAGACAGCCATCACTGTGGCAGAAGTATCCACATTAGAACTGTGGAAGTTAATCAAGGGGAAACCTCACTAGAACGGAGTTAGGAGGCTCCCAGAGGGAGCTCTCACACACTACCGCTTGTCAACTGCAGATCCAAGAGGAAGAGTCAGACCTTGCAATTGGATATACTAGTTACAATCCCAGCAGGAAGAAGAAAAGGTGTCCTCCTCCTCCTGCAACAGTCCATCCAATGAAAGAGGGTCACAACTGAGCCAATGAGAAGCCACTATACTTCCAACTCCCAGTTTGCTCCAATGGAGTAACAGTCTATACCAATGCCATTGGTTACTGAGTACAGCAGCTCACAACACAGGATGCCAAAGGATGAGTTATCTTGAGATTGAGTTACACTAACTTTGTAGCAACGCACAGGAGAAACAATAACAAAAAAAAACTATAGTTTACAACACAGAGCAAAACTCTTTGAAGTCTTGGGAAAGTCAATAAAGTAACCAGGGATCCATTTTACATTTTCCTAATAACATAACATTTTAAAGATGTTTTGTCAGTTTTTCAGGTAGCATATCAACCCTCAACTGTTTTTTTTTTTTTTTTAAATAACTGGTAATTGATACTTGAGGTGATGTGGTTTCTCCTGTCACATTCTAGCTCATTTATTTCTCTACCCACACTGATCCCATGGTCCATTGTAATACTGCCTCTGGTACTCTCCTGGCTATTCTCATGCTTTGAAGAGTTTTCACATCAAACTTTTCAACAAATTGCCACCAAGTCTACATATTCCAATTGCTCCTTGTTTGAAACTAATTTTTTAAAAAACATTTTATATGTGGTAGGATTGTTCTGACTACTTTTTTGGGTGATGGTTTCTATTTCTTCAAACTTGAAGCATTTTAAAGATTGGTTTTTTGTTTTTGTTTTTGTTTTTTGGCCAATTCTTCAAATGACGTATCAGCATTAATTTTGTATGCTTTATCACCAGTAACTAAAGCTGAACATTCCTATTCAAATAGAAACACCATTTTTGATAAATCAATAAATTTTGGCAAATTGGTCATTCAGTGGGAGTTGAATCTTGTTTTTCAGAGTATTGCTTTTTTGGTGACTTGATCTCCCAAAAGTTGGAGGTACTAAACTATGTCCATGCTTACACTGAACAGCTTCTATAGAATATAAATATATACTGCCATTTTTGAAGTATTTTGGCTACAATAGTAACTCAGATGAAAAGCATTCACATTAGAACACACCACCTATAATGTAAATGATTAATAGAAGGACAAACCTTTGAAAGATTTAAGCTCCAGAAGTTGAGAAGTGTCTTTATCACAATCCCAAAAAGAGTTTATAAATAACCTAGAAGGCTCAGGATTCTATTTATAGGTGTGATATCGTGTCCTTCATCTAGAAACATTGCTGAACACTGCTGGGCCTTTTGTTTGCTTACCTATTCATGATACCCTATAGGAACTTTTGTTTCACTGTCTCCACCATGAGGGTCCCATTTTTTAGTAGTTATAATAATAATTATTGTTCATATAGTAATATATTGCTTATAAAGATTGTGTATACCATTATCTCTATTAATAGGGCAATGAACACAGATCAATGGAACAGAATAAAAAACCCAGAAATGGACCCAAAACTGTATGGTCAACTAATCTTTGACAAAGCAGGAAAGACTATCCAATGGAAAAAAGACAGTCTCTTTAACCAACGGTGTTAGGTGTTAGGTGTCCGACAAATGGACAGCAACATGCAAAAGAATAAAACTGGACCACTTTCTTAGACCATACACAAAAATAAATTCAAAATGGATGAAAGACCTAAATGTGAAACAGGAAACCATCAAAATCCTACTAGAGGAGAACACAGGCAGCAACTTTTTTGACATGGGCCATTGTAACTTTTTACCAGACATGTCTATGGAGGTAAGGGAAACAAAAGCAAAAATGAACTATTAGGACCTCATCAAGATAAAAACTTCTACACAGTGAAAGAAACAATCAATAGAACTAAAAGGTAACCTACGGAATGAGAGAAGATACTTGCAAATGACATATATGATAAAGGCTTAGTATCCAAAATTCATAAAGAACTTATCAAATTCAACACCCAAAAACTGAGTAATCCAGTTAAGAAATGGGCAGAAGACATGAAGATATTTTTCCAAAGAAGACCATACAGATGACTAACAGACACATGAAAAAATGCTCAATATCACTGATCATCAGGGAAATACAAATCAAAACCATGATGACATATCACCTTACATCTGTCAGAATGGCTAAAATTAACAACACGGGAAACAACAGATGTTGGTGAGGATGTGGAGAAAGGGTAACCCTGTTACAAGGTTGGTAAGAATGCAAACTGGTGCAGCCACTCTGGAAAACTGTATGGAGTTTCCTCAGAAAGTTAAAAATAGAACTACTCTACGACCCAGCAATTGTGCTGCTAGGTATTTACCCAAAGTTACAAAAACAGTGAATTGAAGGGGTACACGCACCTTGATGTTTATAGCAGCATTATCAACAATAGCTAAATTATGGAAAGATCCCAAATGTCCACTGATGAATGGATAAAGAAGAGGTAGTATACACACATAGGTGTGTGTGTGTGTGTGTGTGTGTGTGTGTGTGTAAAGGAATATTACTGAGCCATCAAAAAGAATGAAATCTTGCCATTTGCAATGGTGTGCATGGAACTAGAGTATATTATGCTAAGCAAAATAAGTCAGTCACAGAGAGACAAATACCATATGATTTCACTCATATGTGGAATTTAAGAAACAAGACAAATGAACATAGGGGGAAAAAAGACAGAGTCAAACCATAAAACAGACTCTTAACCTCAGAGAACAAACTGAGGGTTGCTGGAGGGGATGTGGGTAGGGGATGTGCTAAACAGGTGATGGAGATTAAGGAGGGCACTTGTTGTGATGAGCACTGGCTATTATATGGAAGTGATGAATCACTAAATTCTACTCCTGAAACTAATATTACACTGTATGTTAACTAACTGGAATTTAAAGAAAACTTGAAAAAGAAAAAAATAAGACAATGAGCTAGTTCCATGGCAGTAGATTTTTTTATAAGGAGGGAGAATTTTGTATAGTAATGTAGAAAAATATCTCAATTCTTCAACTAAAATTTCAATGTAGAGATTTCAATTAAGAATCTGTGAATAATCAACTCAGAAAGCCAAGCTCCTTTTTCCCACAGCTGGGTCAGCATGGACCTATGCCTTTATCACTAATATGCTTCAACTCTAATGCAGCTTCTCCTAAGGCAGAAGATAATACATTTAAGAAGAATTTATTAAGCTGAGGCAAACACTAGCATTATTGGAATGGCTTTTCGATAAAGTCAGGAATCAAACTGACAGCACCAATCAATACTGGACGTCTTTGACTTCATCAGTAAGACAAAAAAACCCAAGAAACTATGTTTGGCTACAAAACCAAGTAGTAGCAAATGTACATCCATCAAATTTTTCTCTTAGTAGTCATAAAATAAAGCTACTGTCTTTGAGAGCCCAGGCCAGTCCTGCCCCAACCAGGCTGTATTGTAATCTTCCCTGGATACAGTACAAGGAATCACTGGACCAATCTTGAGCTATATTCATGTTGGTGACTGACAGGGATTAATATTCTCTTTAAATTACAGTAACTTTCTCTGAATAAAACCGTGCACAAAACTCACTTTGATTACAATATATAACTATGATATAAAATGAAGATGCAAAATCTCTGGATGCTGAAAACCAAAATAGCCTATTAACTGCTTTTCCTAAAATAGGTTATATAAAACCTCTTTTACAAAGAGATAATTGGCTACCATAATTAGTATAATAAAATAAGTCTCTTGTTTCTGCTGTAAAATTAAAATGTATCCATAACAAAAGAGAAGACTCCAAGTTTTAACCTTTGATTTTTAATGCTGAAGTCATTTTGCAGAAAAATATGTAATATTTTATATAGCAAAGCTAGCTAAGACTTTACTACCAAATGATGACTTGCATAGGTACTGTGAAAGGACTTGATTTCTAGTATACTTCTGCACTTAGTAAAAAGGGCTATTAGTCATATTTTAGCCCATTTACAAATGATTGATGCAATTAAAACTTAATTCATGACCTAATTTTTGGAATATGCCTACTACATGTGAAGCAGAGGTTACAGCGCTAGGACATATTTTTGTGGTTGCAAAATAACAGCTTGACCAGTTGAATCCTAAATTTGAAAGTTTTATAAATTAAGGATAATAATGCTATCAAAATAGCATATGCTATCAAAATACCCTTCCTGTCTTGTGTTTTGAGGTGATCTCCACTTGGTGATTGGAAAGCCAGTTCAGAATCCAGTTTCATTTCATGCTGAAAGTTTAGCCCTCTTGTCAAATGAGGAGTGATCAAAGGCACAATGACAGCAGCTGGAAAGATAGAAGAAGCAGGTTCTGCCAGCGTGGGCACAGTGATGATGCTAGGTAAGGAGAAATAATGATTGGACACAATTGAGCTGGATCTGATTAGCAACTGGGAGCCTCTCTCATCTCATGAGCAGATGGTAAAAACTATTCTGTATGTGAAGGATAAACTGGAAGGGGAGAAAATGCATACAAGGAGCCCAACTAAGAGGCTGTTATGAACACGTGTGAGGCGGGTAGGATATTGGTTAACATGGTGACTCTGGAGCTAGTCAGAAAGGCATTAATGGGAAAAGTACTGAATGAGTTGGCAGGTGATTAACTGAGGAGGAAAGGGCAGAAAAGGACAGAGAGGCAGTAACTAAGATGCACTCCAATGTTGGGAGCCTAGAGTCCCAGGAGAGTGTGGAGGCCTTGGCATTCACGGAGAATTTTGAAAGAACTGCAGATTTGAAGAGAAGATGGAATGGAAGCAGAGTACATAAATCACTGATTCAGAAAATTCAATATATTGCATGGTAAAGAAAAATTGAATCACGTCTAAATATCAAAAGAGAAGACATGGAAGAAAGAGATTTAAAGTATTAGAGATTGAAGTATTAGAGAAATTCCCACTATGCATGAAATCCATGGTCAGGAGTATCTGTGTAGTGAAGATGCTACTGCAGAGGGGAAAATGAATTCTTCAGAGATATCTAATCCTAAAATGAAGCAGTGGAGAGGGAGTGGTGACAAGACCCTGAAGAAAAGAGGGTGGAAGAGAAAAGGTGACAACACAAGATGATGCCAGTATGTCAGACTCTTGAGGATGAGCTGAATCTGTCATCATACCTTTTTCCATCCTGAAATCCTGATTCATGGTGTCTCTACCCTCCCTATTCATTCATTTATTCATCAATTCACTCACTCACTCACTCACTCACTCACTCAAAAACTGACTAGATACCTAATAAGTAGCGGGCACATGCTGGGATATGAAGATACATAAAGTAGAATCTTTGTCCTTGAAAAGCTCACAGACACATACAAAAAGTTATTGGATAGGGTAGGAAATACACATGCTCTTAATTCATGTTATACATTGTGGTAAGTGGTCACTATGAGAACACTAAGGACAGTACAAATAATTCTGACTAGGAAGTGAGCAAGATTTTCCAGAGGATGTTTGTCAAAAAAGTCATACGCATGAACCTTCATCACCAAATGCTTTCACCCCTGATATCTACAAGAATGGTCATAATAACATTATTCATCAGATCCCCTGATCAGAAGCTATGCCAGTGTCCATCAATAGCAGAGTGGATAAATAAAGTGTGGTATATTCATATAATGGAGTGAGAATGAACAAATTACAACTACACACAGCGTATGTTTTTCCACACATGACATTATGTGTGGAAAAAGCCAGACAGACATAAAAAAGTATGACTCTACTTAGATCAAGTTCCAAAACAGGCAATGTGATTCTATGGTGTTAGAAGCCAGAATGATGGTTACCCTTGGGAGAAGGAAGAGACTGAATGGGAGTATGAGGGGAGTTTCTGTGGTGTTATTAACGTGGTTTCTTGATCCAGTTGCTGTTTACAATATATGTTGAGTTTGTAGAAATTCTTCAAGCTATGCACTTATTACTTGTGAATTGCTCCGTATAAATGTTACCCTCAATAAAGAAAAAATAAATAAAATGAGGAAAGAAGGATTCAAAGCCTAACAAGAGAAGGTCTGGGACACTGTGGAATGGGAATCACAAAGGACCTGATGAAGCAAGAGTGTGCCAGCTCTTCCCTGCCTGCTCCTCTATGCTAGCTCTGCAGCCACCCCCATCTGGAACGATGACTGTTGTAGGTGGAGTTGTGTCCCTCCAAAAAGACAATGTTGAAGTCCTCATCCCCAGTACCTCAAAATGTGATCTTATTTGGAAATGCGGTCATCACAGATGTTCATTACGGATGTAACTAGTTGAGAGGTGGTCATACTGGAATAGGATGGGCCTCTCCCATATGCCTGGTGTCCTGAGAAGAAGATCATGTGAGGACAGAGACCCAGGGAGAATGAACACCATGTGAAGACACAGGGTTGGAAAGATGCATTGAAAAGCCAAGAAATACCAAAGATTGCTGGCAAACCATCAGAATCTAGAAAGAGGAAAGGGAGGATTTCCCTAAAGCTTTTAGAGAGTACATGGCCCTGTCAATACCTTGATTTTAGATTTCTAGCTTCCAGAACTGTGAGACAATAAATTTCTGTTGTTCTGAGCCACTAAGTTTTGGGTACTTTGCTATAACAGCTCTAGGAAACTAACACAAGGACTTTTAAAGACCTTTATGGATGGCATCAATAGGCTTCCCCAGCACTAGATTTTGGCCAGTGTGAGGTAGCCGTAGAGGCACCACAGATTGGAAGGTGGAAAGTGTGCTGGGCTATGCTGGCAGCTGCTGAGCTTCTCTACCAAAGATTATACAAAGACTATAGCTCTTAGTCCAGGTCCGGTAACCGTTCCATTGTCCTGCCTTTCTGGCCTGGGGGTTGTTAGCTCAGGGGACTTCCCCATTCCTGGTAGTTCTTCATTTACCCAGCCTATACTATTGTAAATAGGCCCCCAATAAACTCCTCTCAGTTACCCTGTTTGAGGATTCTGCATGGATCCGGAATATATAAAGGAGAGAACTAGCATTGCCTAAGTAGGACATGTATACATATACACAACACAGTATGGTTTCAGAATAAGTTTGTGAGATTGATGATGAGAGGCATTCAGGAAAATTCTCTATGAGGGAACAAAAACCCTAGGTACGGACAAATAAAGATTTTTCCTGATCTAAGTATATTGCCCACTGTTCTTTTTTTTTTTTTTTTAACATCTTATTTATTTATTTATTTGTCAGAGGTAGGGCACAGGCAGGAGGAGTGGCAGGTAGAGGGAGAAGCAGGCTCCCGGCTGAGCAAGGAACCTGATGCAGGACTCAATCCCAGGACCCTGGCTGGGATCATGACCTGAGCCAAAGGCAAATGCTTAACCAACTGAACCACCCAGGCACCCCTATTGCTTACTGTTCTTAAGCAAGGTCTGTGTACTGCCTCCCAGAGACAGACTGCATTTCTGCAAGAGAAGAGTTTGTACCTTCAGCAAAGCTCTTCCTTAAAACCCTTTGTTTAGAAACCATGTTTGTTGGTTTTTCTTCCCACAAAAAGTAGAGAAGAGGGGAATTAATCTCTCAACATAAGGTAAAAAAAATTTTGTGATTGGCTGTCACCATGGCCCATAATTTCTGTTTGAGGAAAAAAACCACCCATGGTCTATTGGCATGAACTTGGCCTCAGGCTACGGTCATAAGAAAAAGCCCTTGGTCATCTGTCCATATATGAACCATCTAGTTCTAGGGGTCAAAGCCAATCATCAGTTGAGAAGTCCCATCTTCAACCATAAAAAGTGAGTTTCAAACAGAATGGCCAATAGCCAGATAGAGCTTGACAATGAATTGATTAAAAAAAAAAAGTGGAAGGAAGTCAAATCTTATAATTTGTCTCTTTATTATAAAAAAAAAATGACAAATGGTCTGGTCCAAAGAGGGGGCGTACCAAGCTTGATATATGCTAAGAAAGAGAGGCAACAATTATAATTATAGTTACATTTGAACATTTGAACACTCACCACTCCTCACGTGCCAGACTAAGCATTTTACAAATCGCTCCAACAATACAGGATAGGTACTATTATTACCTCATTCTATAGATCAGGAAACTAAAGCTTAAAGAGATTAAGTAAATTGTCCAAAGTCACACAGCTGGTGAGTGTTAAGTTTAGGATTCATATCCAAACCTATAATACAGACACCAAAACTCCATTGTCTTCCCAGGACAAATGGGAAGAGAGAGCACTTGGGTCTCCTCCTCTCAAAGGCTGAAAAACAGGGATGGAGAAAGAAGTGAGTTACATTAAAAAAAAAAAAAAAAAAAGGAATTCCACTCCAGATTTTGAACTCTGGCTGTGAGACCCCCATTTTGCAGATGAAGAACCCAGGTTTGGAGGTTAAGTAGTTTGCTCAAAGTCGCACACATATTAAGTAGCACAACCCAAACCAAATTCTTGCCTTCTTATCATGAATAATGTTTTCAATGAATTAAGGCTAAACCTCCACATTTGGGAAGCTTGAGAGTATTAATCTTGGAAATTAAAGTACTGATCAAAACAGAAAAAGTCTTTTCCAGAAAAGAGCTCTTCTATTAATTGAATTAATAAGCAAAATCGAGTGCCTTGGGAGGGTTCTTTTTCCTCAGGGTAATTAGGCTTAGTCTCTTACGAAATTGTGTGGAATAGTAATTGGCAATGTAGAGAAATATTTGGCAAGACAGAGCCTATAGAAGAAAGAGACAAAATTGGATTTACTATGTAATTAACATCCCAATGGCATCACGGAAAAAGGGTCGGCCTCAGTTTAGTGGAATTGAACTAGGGTTTGAACATTGTTAGTTACATGTATCTTAAGATTTAGGTTTATAAACTTTATGTTATGTATTGATGTTAATTGACAGACAAAAGTTTAATACACCTGTAAAATATAGGAAAGGACATTAATAGTGTCTGTCTAAGGTAGCAAGAAGAAAATTTAAGAGATAATGGAGTGGTAGCTAATTGTTATTCCCTAGTAACAGCTATGCCCCAGTGGCCTTATAGTTTCTTCCATTTCATTAACAGATACTCTCAGTGATTTCACTTCCACAGAGCCTTCCTGGGGAGTTCAGGAGTGAAAAAATATCCTAACAGGAGAAAAATCCAACTCTGTAGTCCTCAAACTTTAGAGTGCTTCAAATCGCATGGGAGGGGGGCTTTAAAAAAAGATTTCAGGGTCTTAACCCCAGAGTTTCTGACTCAGCAGGTCAAAGGTGAGGTCTAAGAATTTGCCTCTCCAACACATTTCCAGCTGATGCTGATGCTATCGGTCTAGGAAAGACACTTTTCTAACCTCTGATTTAAATGTATGGGCAAATCTGTTGCCTTAGGTGAGAATCAACCGGAAAGTCATCTTTTCTCCAATTATGTTTCCAGCAACCACCAGCTTCACATGCATCGCAAGGTTAGAATCGAGGTTTAAAAATGAAAAAAAAAAAAAAAAAAAAGGAAAAAAATGTTGGCATCTCTATTCCCAACACAAACATAGAAGCCAACAAAATTCTATAAGATGGACCTAAAATCAGGGCAAAAAACCACCAATCTACCTTTCCAGAAGATTTTAGTGTGCTATCTGGACATGCTGTATTAGGATTTACTTGATGAAGACAGAAGATGTTAACTCTCAATAAAATCATGTGAGAACAGCACTATTTTCTTTACTTAGTTGCTGACAATCTGAGGAATTGAATGGCAGTAAATCATTCACCAAAGGCAGCCAACTACGGAATGGTAAAAGGAAAATGAAGACAGAGAAGAAGGAGAAAAATCCAACTTTTCTAGTTTCCTCTGCATATAATGCGCATATTACACTTGTATTGCACATGGAGGGAAAAAAGATTCCTGATGGCCCACGTTGTCTATCACTGGATCATAAAATGAGAGAGCAAAATGTGGGTTCATTTTACAGAAGAGGAAGTTGAGGCTCAGAGAGGTTAAGCAACCACTGGGAGTTCCCTTGGCTGGTGGTAAGTGACTTACTGGAAGGCCTGGGCCTCCCATCTAGCATGCAAGTTACAACGGCTGTAAAGACAAAAGACACTGGTTAAAATGGAAAAATCGCTAGGCTAGGATTTGGGTCAGGCTGTCCTCTGTGGACCTGTCACATACTCAGTCTTATCTCAGTTTCTTCAAGTCTAAAATGGAAATGACAATTCCTGTCCATAGGACTGTTCTGGGGATCAGTGATGAAATGGATATATGGTCACATTTTTGGAAACTGAAAAGCACTGTATAGACCATGACACTCTAGTGGGAAATGTGATGTGACTGATGAGTCCAATGGCATTTTATAGCTAAATAGAAGAATATGGACAGAAAGGGGCAAGGGTCTTATTGAAAACATTTATCCAAAATAAAGAGCCAATAATGAGTAACTCCAAAAGACTTCTATTTGACATTTCTAGTGCCGAATGTCATATGCTTTTGAAAAAATAAGAAGTCAAAACAAAAGGAACAAACAAAAAGAAAGAATAGATTTAACCAAATCACATCCTGTACTCTCCAGATCATCCTGTATACTGGTATTGACTAGGAGGACCGAGTCATCATACTTGAAGCCTTTTGTATCACTCATATATTCCATAGACCCCTTGGACTAACTAGCTATTCATGCCAAGTTGTCTGTCTTTCTGCCTCAGCTGGGGAAGTCCTAAGTCGATAATATCCAGACCTCAACTTTCAAGTGGCTTATGGCTCTTGCAATTGCCAAGAGACTCCCAAACCCCTGGTTTGGGATTAGAATATCCATGAGACTATCTAACAACCCAGGGGCCCTTCCAGTTAATGGTGATTACAACTGTGAGGCTCCAGAATCCCAGGACTGCAGATACTCCTGGCCTGGGTATGAACTGTAAAGCACTAGAAGTACTATGGTGACCTTTGTGGAAAGACCCAAAATAACCAAGGTCAAGTTGAGATGGAATAAGGAAAACTCAGCCTGAATTAGCATCCATAATATACAGCAAGAAAAACAGGGATTACTTGTCTCTACAGTCTATGTTTAGCAGAATGTGCTCCTTCGAAAGCTGGAATGTGTGGCTGATATTTATAGAAAGCACCGTAAGCATGTCCAGAACCTTTCTGTGGTATAAAAAAGCAAACTGTGGCTAGCCACAGAGAGGAATATATTGTCAATGTTGATAAATCGAAACCCCAGTGATGAGGATGTGATTATGTGACTCACTGGGGCTATTTCCCCATCTGTCATGTGTTCCATGAAGATCAGGACAGCTGTGGGGATAGGGGCAGAGGAGGGAAGCACTGACGGTAAATAAGAAAACTTTTTAAAGTTAAAAGAAGCGTCTTACTTTCCTGGTGTTCCTATTTGACAAGAGAAGGGATGTAATCAGGTTGTCATCAATCCTAACACTGTTGAGTCAGGTGGGCAAAAACCAACTACAAGGAAGAAATAAGCCATGCAAAGAAATAAGAGCATATAATTTAAGACATTTGCTATCACTTTCCCTTTGGCTTTATCAAGAAAATCGTTACCTTCTTACTCTACAACCCTTTCATTTAGTTTATTAAGCACTTATTGGGCATTTATGTGCTTAATTTTTATAGGGAAAGCATTACTTCTGTCATTTTTCTATTTTGTGCTTCAGAAGAACGTGTCTCTCTTTCAGAGTTTTAGGTCCCAGGTAGGTTTGCTTGGCTTTTGGTAGGGCCACTGCTGGTCTATGGGTGCTTTTGAGTGGGTGGAGGCAGCCTCATGGGCACATGGCCAAGGGTGAGCAGTGAGGGCTGGATTTTGGCTCCCACTTGTGCCCCAAGCCAGGTGTCATTGAGCAGTGTACAAACTGCACAGCTGTATTGGGCAGCCTTGCTTCATGTAATGGGATAGGCTGGTGATGGGTATTAAGGAGGGCACGTATTGCATGGTGCACTGGGTGTTATACGCAAGTAATGAATCATGGAAATTTACATCAAAAACTAGGGATGTACTGTATGGTGACTAACATAATATAATAAAAAATATTATTTAAAAAATAAATAAATATATTTTTTAATAAGTTGTACATGAATTAAATGTGTGGACACGCTGTAATCTTTGGTTTTCCTGTAAGAGGAGATCTTGTAAATTGGGCAATATCTTATCTTATATTCTGCAGCAATTCCATGATGAATTTTTTTGTAAAGGGAAGAATTATCTCTTAATTTACCTATTATACAAATCAATAGTTAATAATAATACTATAATAATTATTTAACTATTATAAAATGATTTAATGATGAATTAAGTTAAGCTCAGTTTACTTCTTCATGTCCAAGGTGGCAAAGAACCTCTATCTATGTTCCCTAGAGTTCTTCAGAGTAAAAAACAAACAAACAAAACACACTTTATTACCAGCTATTCTGTAGAAATACGCGACACTATAACAAATTTATTTCTCACTACCTAATGGTCAGGAAAGCTTCTTTGCATGTGAAATTGTTGGCAGCTGGTGAGGGAGACAAGAAAACAGGAGTGTTACTGGTGAATTATTCCAAAAATTCATTTCTCTGCGCTGTTCATGCCCCCACTATCCTCCCTTCTAGGACTGCATAGTCTACGTTTAGAGATGGGGAAGTACATGCCATATGCAGAGACAGAAGATGAAATATTTTCCCCTTTTTCTCCGTGTAACATGGGCTTAATATATTAGAAATGTTTATAAACCCACCATCTTGGTCAGAACTATTTTGGACGTGACTAAACCCAACTAGTGTTGGGTAAGGGCAAGGGGGGAGCTGGGACTCGAGAACAACTTGATGCCAGCTCTCAGACTCTGCCACGCTTACTTTCTCTCCGTCTCTCCTCATGATCTCTCTCTCTCAATCACTTGGTCTCTGTCTATAGGTCGCTTATATTCTTAGACCTATTTCCTCATGGATATGTAACCACCAGCTGCTCTCAGGCCAGACATCTCCTAGCTTCACCACCAGAGGGAGACTGAGACCCTGGTCCCCGTTGAAAGACAGGCAGGGAGGACTCTGGCCTGGCCTGTGTTTTCCCCGCTGAACCCAAACCTGCTGGAATCAGCTCCAAGCAGGGCCACTGGGGCCAATCAGAGGAGGCACGAGAGTGGGATTTCTAAGTGAAGGGCAGCTCCTATTCGCATATGGTTAGAGTAGAGGAAGGAGCATTTCCAGAAGAAGCTGTATTGTTGTGGGCAAACAAGGGCCACTATGCCTGTTCTTACGCCAAATGAGAGTTAACAGGCTCCTTTGTACGTGTTTAATCAACATGTATCTACCGAACGCTGCCTTATGCCAGCTAGGAAGCTTGGAGCTGGAAGACACAGTTATGCATGTATTACAGAGCCCAGTCCAACTTAATGGCATGGATGCTCAGTGATTAAGAACTTGGGCTCTGAGTTAACAAACGTGAGCTTAAATCTCAGCTTTCTCACTTACTTGGCAGGTTATTTAACCTCTTTCGGCCTCAATTCTCCATACACTCAAAGCACTTCTCCAAAGAGCTTGTCATATAGTAAGCACTCAATAAATGACAGCCATCATTATTCAAAAACATATGGAGATCTTATCGTCCTCATTGTGTTAATAAAATGGTGTGCTGTCTTCATGAAAATCAAATAGAATTTGGAAAAAATCCATACTGAGGGTGAGGGGTTAGGCATCTTCCCCAGAACAGTCCCTGTCTGGCACAAAGTACACAGAAGCTCCTATACAAACTAGAGCTTACCTCAGGATAATTTTCTCAATTTACGGTGACACCTAGTCCTAAATTCTTGTGTGTCTGTATTTTGTGCCCTTTTTCTGCCCCTTCTCTAATATTTGCCGCCTCACCATCTGTGTTTTGACATCCTGCCTTCCTGATTCTCTGCGTTTAATTCTGACCTTCTTCACCTTCACCTTCCTGGCAGGTGTTCTGATTCTCGCAGACAATTGAGGCCTACATACTTCCATATGGTTGCTGGGGTAATGTTTTACTGAATAGGGAATCAGGGATATATTGGGATATCAGCACCAACACAGGAAGAACAAATAAAAAACAGGGAGGGGGTGAGTGTATGTGTTAGAGTAGATGGAGATAGCATGTGAGTGGTCCAAAGCCCTTATATGAACAGAAAGATACATCCCAAAGGACAGCAAGTAGCTACATTTTAGTGGAGGGTTGCCATAAGGCGCTTATGGTCGGATCCAGAAGGAAATAAGAAAGAACAAGGCAAGGAAACTGAAGACACACAGTGTGAAAAACTGTGCAGGTGGAAGGATTATCAGGGGCTCATTAAATTGCCAGAATGCTGGCCAGTCCAACTTGGAAATGGGCGGGCACCAAGGCAGCTCTGGAAGACCAAGACGGAGGGATCCCAGCAAGGTCTCCTGAGAGGTAAGGGTATCACTAAAAAATGTGTTAAGTACCTCTGTTGCTTTGTTGCGTCCCTCACAACAGATTCCGACACTCAGGAGAGAGCATCTGAGTAGGGAAGCCTACTCCCTTGCTTGCCTGGGGCTTTGAGACAAAGGATCAGGTCACTTCAGCTGTTACGGAGGGAAGGCTCTAGATTCACCGTCTGCCAGCATCACGTTCAGTGGAAGACAGGTAATTCCCCAAAGGAAATCGGGGTGCTGCTAGGAAATGGGGAGCAAATATCCTCTGTACATTCCTACAACATGGCATTTTTGGTTATTTCAGTACAGAAAAATGAGTTGCACTGATTAGAGGAAAATAAACATCTCCATGATTCCAACATCCAGGGATTTTAGAATTTTTTCTTCCCAGAAGCCATTTTTGTAATTGTAAATGTTATGTAGAAACCCAGATATAAAACAGATAAAAAGCAGAACTACTGCAGTAGGAAGGGGAAGAAAAGCCCCCACCTTCAGCTCCACTTTCAGCAGCCCTGAAGTCCCACCATGGAAAACCTGTGGCTTCGAGAAACACAGTTTAAAAAACCTCTGCTAACATATTGCATGGTGCACTGGGTGTTATATGCAAAAAATGAATCATGGGACATTGCATCAAAAACTGGGGATGTACTGTATGGTGACTAATATAACAAAATAAAAATTATTAAAAAAATAAAATTAAAAAAAAACCCTCTGCTCAAAGTCTTTAATGGTGGCTACATAAAAGGAAAAACAAAAAACAAACAAAAAAAACTTTGACCACATGTTAAAAGACAATTCTGACGTTAGAGTTTTTAGAGGAAGAAAAAATATGAACCAACGTATGTATATCCTAGTTCTGGTCCTTCCTTCCTGTGAACCAGAAGTTCAATTATGGCTGCTAAGAAATTAAAATGCAAGAATGATAGACTGTCCATAAAAAATGTTCCTTCGCTTTTTAGATATTTGTTCCACGTTGCTGGGCCATTTCAAGTTATTCCTTAAAAGGTTAGAAAATGTACTCTTCATCATTAATATGTTGCACTTGGTACTTGAAAAGGATGAGACTGGATGCTGTGTGATTGTTAGAACCGCTGGTGCAACCAGCAGAGCTGATCTCTATACAAGTAGCTTCAGTGGAGAATAAACCAAAGCCTGGAGGGCATGAACTCTACAATTGCAGAGGTGTTCTCTCCAGCTCAAAATGAAAGTGCATTGACGGGGCAGAAAAGCAAGTTGCTAGCACCAAGCCCTGCTGAATCAATAGGGGAGTTCAGAGAAATCTGCACTATTGAAACTGGCACATTTCTAGAACATCAAAATTTATAGGCAACTTTTTATTTTCCAGTTTAAAACGGTTTCCAACATCTTCAAACAACAACTTGTCTAAAATTTCTGAATATGTGCTTTTTTTGAGTTCTTAATCTTTATGTTTAAAACGGTAATTCCCCAACCCCTTTGTTTCATTGCCAAATCAATCCCGGCCACCTGAATGATAAATATTAGCAGCTTCTTCTACCGTCGCAATTAGAAAAGAGATGAACATTACAGTTTAACAGTTGGGGTCAGAAAGAGATTCGGAATGCAAAGAAGTATTTATTAGTGTTGTTGTTGAAAAAGTAGACTCATAAAATCCAGCACAGATTGTACTAAACCTGCTGACTTTCGTTTCAAAGGAGAAGCTAAATACGGGTGACAGGAAACCGGTAGTGTGGGGGGATTTCAAAGAGATCTCACGTTCTAATCCTTCCTTTCACAATCTGGGATATTGTTCAGTATGCATTTAGGGGAGAGGCAGAGGAAATGCTAACATTAATTAGCCCTTGAGGAAAAAACAAATTAAATGTATTTCTGAACAGTTTATTTATATATAGGAATTAATTGTATCCTCAGAGAATTTGTTGTCATACCTGTAAGCCAGAATTACTAGGGTCGAATTCTTATATTTAGCCCATGCTAAAATCATACGATGATATTTATAGGACATTTATAAGCCTTACATATGACTTCTGACTTTTTATTTCTGAGATACCACCTACAGGGATTGGTGATAATTGCTTTGGGGGTCAAATAATAATAATAACAGTAATAAAATAGTGATAGTTTTTTCCAGTTGGGAATTGATCATCTGGTTGGGGAAGTAAACACACATGACAAGCTAAATAAGAAAGCAAAGCAGTACATATGTAGGGTCTAAATAGGACCGTAGGAATTAGAAGAGAGCTATCATCATGAGCTGTAGTGATCATTGAAAGGTTTGTGGATCATGTAGGACCCTTAGCTGAGTTTTTACACTTTGGTAGGAGTTTGATTAGGAAAAAAAGAGGGCAGACAGTATCCATTTTAGACAGGAGAACTCCCGCGCACAATACTGAGGGCTGCCTTAGGGTAGTAACACTAGCTGCTATAACAAACAGTCTCCAAATGGCAGTGACTTAACACAGTAAACCTTAATTATTCACTTACATCCCAATCTAATGTGGCAGGGGCAAGAGCGGGGAGGGAATAAGGGGTTTACCTCTTCTCGGTCATTCAGAGCACTAGACTCATTCCATCTCTTGATGTCATCATCTTCCATGTGTGGTTCCCAAGGTTACCACAGAAGAGATGAGTAAATGGAGGATTGTGCATGGGAGATTTTCAGAGGCCAAGCCCCGCGGTGGTGTCAATCACTTCTGCTCACATTCTACTGTCTAGAACACAGTCGGATGGCTCCAACCTGACTGCAAGGGAACCGGGAAGTGTAGTTTAGGTGTGTACTCAAGAGCAAACTCATGCATTGTTTTTGCTGCAGGAGCTCACATGAAGGACAGTAAGACGAGCATATCACAGTGGTAACTCTAATGGCTATTGCTGGTCACCTCTCTAGTACCCCTTTTGTCCTTCCTAATACTAACCCAAGTTTTGTTATCTATGCCCCTCCTTCACTTCAAGGGATGTAGACACCAACTTTAAGTGCAGCTGGAAGAAGAGAAGACAAGTTCAAACTCAATATCAGAGGGAATAAATTGGATGTCATTCTTGGTTCCTTTGTAGATAACGGCCATGGAAAAAATGGCACTAGTCAACAATGGTATGAAGTAGACATGGAAAAGGGGGGAGAGACCTGACAAGAAATAATATATTTGTAATATTTTTAATCATATTTTTCTTTTTTTTAAGATTATTTACTTATTTGTTCATTTGAGAGAGAGAGAAGAGAGCATAGAGGGAGAGTGAGAGGGAGAAGCTGATTCCCCACTGAGCAGGGAGCCCGATGTGGGACTCGATCCCAGGACCCCGAGATCATTACCTGAGCTGAAGGCAGACACTTAACTGACTGAGCCACCCAGGCACCCAATAATAGTTTTCTTATTTGTAATTTTTTCCCTACAATCTCTTATTATTACTAGACCATGAGATTCTGGATTATTGCCCTAGGAAAGAGGAAGACAAATACCAGAAAAAGCAAGAGATGCCAGGATAATATTTAAGTATCTAAGGACTTAAATGGTCTCTGGAAAGAAGTGCAGGAGAAGGGGAGGGAAAGAACCCAGAACTGGCCCAGCTTAAATGCTAAAGGACTGACACTGTAATAATCCAAAGAGACTTCTTTAACCAAAAGGTGCTGAGTTACCTTGGACCAAATAAATGCCCACTACCTCATTACAAAGTAGAAGCAGAAACTTCATTATTGCAAATACTAAAAAGTATACTTCCACCCATCACAGTTAGTAATGAAAACGTGTATCTGTTACAGACCAGTTGGGAGAGCCTGCATGTTCCCAGGAAGCAGAGCCCTGAGATAAGGTTTGCATGCAGGCAGATAGTTCATTTTGAGAAGTGATCTTAACGAACAAGGATGGGGAACTGGGTAGAGTGAAACAGGGAGGGAAGAGCCAATACAATGGTGCGTTGTCTCGTTGGCCACCCCTGTGGGCAAAGGGGCTTGATGCAAATGGCGCCCCCTGAAGAACCATGTAGAATGAGCCTCAGATCTATCCACCCAAGGGATGGAAGAGAGGGGCTTCTGTCCATACACACTGTCAGGCACAGGCATCACAGGCTGAGGCATCAGAGAAGGCTAGCACGTTAATAGAGAGATGGGCAGAGCACATTGCACCGGGTGCTGCAAGGTGACACTGTGTGGAGCTGCGCGGCCCAGCAAGGGCTGGAGCCAACGGTAGGCCGCGGTGGTGGGAGGCATTTGAGGCAGTTGCAGTGTTCCAGTCACAGGATGATGAGGGCATAGGTGAGAGTACTGACAAAGTGGATGAAAAGGAAAAGATGTCCTGCTGCCCTGCCCTTTTATCTGCAGGTCTCCTCTGTCCTTTCAAAAAGAGCAATAATCCCAGCCTTTGCACAAAAAGCAAGGTTTATTTAGGGACTCTAATGGATATGTGCTACTTAAGGAAACCTCTAAATAAAACTGGAGAAAGGGGAAAAGGCTACCATTTCCCTTTAAAAGTTTCCACTCAGAAAGCTAGACCAATTTGAATGTCATGCCCCCTCAGTGCTACCACCTAGTCTAGTGTAAATTATCATTTCTCAGAGGATGAGTCACTGATTAATGCATTTTACTTACTTTTTCTATAGAATTCTGTGCTAGTTGCCATTACACAGAAAAAGCAGCAAGTAGTTAATGTCCCACACTGACCTCCTTTACCCTGCCCACTATAAATGAAATGCTTTTGACTTTTACCCATGGTCAGACAAATGTCTTTACCAGATAATGGTCTTTGGGTACTGGATTTCTTCCTTTAGAGAGTTTCTCATACTGAAATATTCCCCATTCCATGCGCCTTCACCCCTGCTGGTTTTCACAGTTCAGCATTCTTGACACTGTCGTTATGCAGATAGCAGCAGCCAATAATGTTGTAACTAATGGAGTCAAAACTTTAGTGCAGGTTTCAAAAAAAGGAGATTTGACATGAAAATGAGGGTAAAGAAATGTCTTAGAATTTTGCTGTTAATCACTGCACTCTTAGATTTTCTAAGCACAAGAATCCATTTAGCTAGCGACACCTCTTTTAAAAGATTACAACTTCAGTTATTCTGATTGAAAAAATTTCCATGCTGAGTACATAAGACAGAAAATTACAAGCAAGCTGTGATTCTAGAATATATTGCTAATGCAGTCATCTTTTAAAACCAAGCTAATATGGGGAATTTTTAAGTCAGTGTTAATACTTTTTTCTTCAATGTTTACTAAGGAGCTGTTTGTTATGTGCTAGGTGCTAGGGATTCAAGTTTGAGGAATTCCCTACCCTCAGGGAGTTCACAGTCTAGTGGAAGAGACAGAAAAATAATGATACTCCCTCTGGAAAATGCCACAAGAGGAGTAGGCATAATGTGTTAATGGGTCAGAGAAAACCCCTAACCACCTCTGTGTGTGTGGGGTACGGTGACAGGGATGGGAGCAGAGCAGGAAGAAGGCTGTGAAGAGGTGGCTGCTCTTGCATTGAATCTGGAAGGATGGGTGAAAAATCATCAGAAAACAAGGAAAGGAGGGGCAAGTGCAAAGATGTGGCTTTGACTGTGGCTTATTTGAGGAGCTGCAAGACACGGGGAACACTGATTGTGGAGGTTCTGCTGAGACTGAACTCTACACTCTATCCAGGTATCAGGAAGGCAGTCTAGGGATGTAAGCTGGAGAGCACCAGGATCACATTTGCATTTAGAAAGCAAGCAGGCAGTGGTGGTGTGGGAAATGAGTGATGTGCTGATGCAATGCCCAGTCAAGAGGTGACAAGCACCTGAAGGAATGCAGGTGATGGAGTGAATAAAAAATATACTTGTGAGAAATGCCCAGGGTATAAAACTGCCTGATTCCGTAACCAACAGTGTGAGAGCCAGGATAGGGTTTGGATGGGCTGTGTTTGCTCTTTTATCTTTCCTCACTGCCATCCATACCCCTTGCTACAATTGCTGCTTGCTCTCCTGCCAATAATTCTCCCCGCATGAGTAGATGAGTGACAGTGACAAGACAGGAATGGTGCCTTGTTTGAATGTACCAGTTATAATCTCACCTTCTGGCATTTGACTTTTGATGCAGAAGATGGGCTATTTTTAAGTATCAAGGGGACAGCCATGTTTGCACTAGAATTCTAGAATCATAACAGGAATTGATATAAATCTGCGCAGTTTACAAAGCAATTTTCCATTTGTCATCTCACTTAAGATGCAGGGTAATGTTCTGGTGGGTAAAGCAAGTGCTCTTACTATGCCCATATTGCCATGGGCACTTGTGACTGAGGAAGGGTAAATGACTGGCCCAAACCCACATAGCTTCTGAAGAGCAGGCCCGGGATCCCATAAGATCTTTCTCAGTTCACAATTTTACAGTACTCCACATTAACTGGGCTCTTTGGTTTTTTAGCTTGGAATGTCATTGATTGCTTTTTATTTCTGTTTTAAAGACTTACATATCTATCCAACTTGATTATAACTCTCACAAGGTTAGGAGTTAGGTTCTATACCAGTTTGTGTTACATCACACAGACAACTTAAAATGTAATGCTAGACTTTCTTCTTCTGAAGATCCCTGGCTATTTCACCAACTCCAGCTTCCCACCAAATTGCCTAGCTCTGGCTCTGCCTCCCTCTTCTGCTGCCACAAACAAGAAAACATTCACAGTGACAATGGTTCTTCCTATTGTTGATGAGGTGGAAGAGCGCTCTACAGCTGTCTAACCCCTATTCCCCAATTCAGGATCAAGCCCCTTTCAAATGGCCAAAGAGTATGATGGTGGGTTCCTGCCCCAGGTCTCACACCCCCCTTGTCTCATCTATTATCTCTGTGGGAAGAAAGCAGCCACAAAGAGACTGATTTCTCCACTGAAATGAATTATGCCACCTCTTCTTATAAGGGAGAACCAGCCACAGTTTTTGTTTCAGATGCATTTTTTTCCTCTTACTAATATATTATTATTGTACATTGTGTGATGGATGCTGCCTACTTAATAAGATATAAAAAGATGATATTGAATGAATTGGTTTTTTTAAAAAGCGTCTTTTCATTTGGTCAAGACCTTCACTCCCATCCTAGGATTTGCCATCTGTACTGACTGTAACATTGCACAACTACTCAGGTGATAACTTAAAAAGGAGTTGGGATTGCATGAGATGCAAGAAAACTCCTTGCAAAGCAATGCCATAATTTTGACTCAGATAAACCACCTCTTAAATGGCTAATTTTTCTTCAGCCTTTGGAATAACACAGTGTCTTACGATTACATAGTATCTATAAATTACTGCCATGTTTTCAAGTAACCTCTATTTGAAATAATGGATGTCTTGTTTTTCTGGGACAAGAAACTCATGTCTTTTCTTTGTGCCAATGAAAATGAGGCAATCTCGAAATCATGCAGATCTAGAGATCTGGGTTCTTAAAAAGGTGAATCCCTGAACTTACAGTAAATAAAAAGTTCTGGGATTAGAAATCGAAATTAGAAGTATGCCTTTCACTTCATAGGAACTCCTTCTTGAAATTTTTCCAGTAACTTAACACACTCAGTATCTTGTGACTAGAAGATTTCAACAGAAACTTCTTAAGGAAAGGGAGTAAAACACACTGTTGCTTTCCAATACATGAAGTCAACTCCATAACTAAATTGTCTTTTCTGACAAGCAGTCAGAAATGTTGTATGAACCCAATTAAGTCACGTACTTTACATCTGGGCTTTTTAATTGCCATTTTGATGGAGCATAATAGATAGTTTCACTCAAGAATTTTGCTTTGTTATCTTTAATCTGTCATCATTTTGATTTGGCAATATACATAATGTCTCCAGTTTCAATTTCATTCCTTTTTCAATTTACATTTGATCATTAGACATATGTGAATTCACAGATCCCCTTCAATTTAGAAATGGAATTAGCTTTTGGAATGATCGAACAGAAGACTAAAATCTTGGGGCGCCTGGGTGACTCAGCCAGTTAAGCATCTGCCTTCAGCTCAGGTCATGATCCCAGGGTCCTACAATGGGTCTCTGCTCATTGGGGAGCCTGCTTCTTCCTCTCCCTCCTCCTGCTTCCCTTGCTTGTGCACCACCCCACCCCCATCAAATAAAATAAAATAAATAAATAAAATCTTTGGGAAAAAAAGAAGACTAAAATCTTAACCCAATTCTCAAAACTTAACTGGTATATTAAGAAAAAAAATCTTAAGTTCAAGATACATCAGTGTTGGATTTAGAATTCTTTATTTTGACTTCTGAATAACATTTGTCTTTCCCTGCAAAACTTGCTATTGATAAACTAAAATTCCAACACTAATTCATTGCACAATAGTAATTAAAAACTTGCTTTCCTGCCCAGAATCCTTTCCCCCATCTTCTTAAACAAAACCCACATTCTCCTTCAGAAACCACCGCTCCTTCACTCTCAGTCTAGATGACTGGGGTAGGCAAACTCCTCCTCTTGGCAAGAGCGCAGAGCACGTGAGGAGACCTGCCCAATCAGAGCACTGTATCTCTCAAGAATGGGCAGAGCCAAGAGATGGAGAAAGAAAGAACCTTAATTATTTGAGCTTGGATCCAGCTGGGCCACAATCCAGTCTACCTTGGAGTCCCTGATTGTGTAAGCTCAAGACAGCTTGAGTTAGATTTCCTATTACTTACAATAGACAGAGTTCTGACTATAACAAATAGCTTCAGGACATATTTACTTGGCAGCATCTCAAAAAAGATTTCCCTTTGGTTTATCTCTGTTTGGCCAATAAGTAAGTTCTTCAAGCTAGATATAAGTCACTTAATTTCAAAGGTGACCCAAAAAAAGCACATTCAAGGATTTATTATTTCTGCTTCTGGATTGGTAGCTTTAATTCATATGTCATCCTCAGGAAATCTTTGTAAATTCAAAGTTTGTATTATCCAAACTATTTCTGAGATCTGGGTTTGCATTTCATTTAATATGTTTTGTTACTTTGTTTCTTACTTTTAAAATTTCTAAATGCTTTACCATCTCACAAGAGAGCAGGAAACTGGACAGTATGAGAAGGCCTCTTTAGTGGGCAAAAGTGCCTTTGAGAAGCCTAGGTCCTCCTGTGCTATACCACCATTTACATACTTCCATCTATTCTTTCCGTTCTTGTTTTTGTGTAAGAACTTCCTTTTACGTAAGAATTTCTTTGATTGCTAAGACATATAAATTGAACTGCTTTTAGCTATATAAGAGCAAAAGCCCAACTCAACTGGCTTAATAAAAAATATATATATATATATATATTTCATTTACCAAGAAGCCTAAGCAGGAGAGGCTTCATGACTAGTTAATTCAACAACTAATAGATGGGTTCCCTCCCTCTTTCCACTTTGCCATCTTCAGAAAAATGACCCTCATTAGCAAGATGGCTACAGCAATGCCAGGAGTTATGCACAGATAATAATGTCTAGGAAAGAAGAGCTGTTTCTTCTCCGGTGTCTCTTTTCATCAAAGATGAAATCAGATCCCATTGGTCAGCACTGTGTCATGTGCTCATGCCTAACCGGTTGCTGACAAAGGAAATGGAGATATACTCTCGGCTTAATCCACCCTCCTGGATTTGGGGATGGGACTCATCTCCCCTGAAGGGATGGTCATGTGAAAGAGAAGGAACATCTGTGGATAGCAGTGGGGAAGGTAACTAAAGAGTTCCCTCAGGGTCAGCTTCATGAGTGCACAGCCTTAACAGCTGCACAGAGCCCAGCTCCACAGGGTCCTATCCTTAGTTTCATGCTCTGCTGTCATGAAATTCTTAATTAATTTTGAAAATGATGTAGCCTGTCTGAGCTCTGGCATATAGAATGACAGTGCCAGGAGCTTGGTAGAGTGTCTTCTTCACCTTTCTCTTTTCCATCTCTCCTTGAAAGAATGCAAAAATAAAACTGTGTTGTGAGGAGGTGAAGCAAAATGAGGTAAAAGAATGTGGAAGGCAGTAGCTACTGAGGTAAGGAGGAAGCTGTCAGTACAGATGTGAGCAGTCAGAAAGAGAACAGGAGGGTTGGAAAGTAGAGAGCAGGAAAGGATGAGAACAAGGTATACCCTGGGGATGAGCCAAACAGGTCAATGAGCTCATTTTCAGGGAGCTTATTACCAAAGGAGATTGCTTTCTATAGGAATTGGTCGAGGCAAGTGTTGTGGTTAACTTTATAGTTTTTAACTATCCTTACACTTGCTTATAGTTACCTTTGTTTATTTTAAACCTCTCTCTAAAAAAAGTCTCTCTTCTTACTTCACTAAAATCCAGGATAAAAGCCCTCATTCTTTTCTCTTTGGTTCATAGACAAATTCCTCAAAAGGACTTGCTCTATACTTACAGTCACCATTTCTTCACTTTACTGCCTTGCTTCTGGCCAGCCCGACCCACCACCAGACCATAAAGGAGAATGAGGAAAGCCCCACTGGAGCTCTCCACGGTCCTCCAGCTTCTCTCCCTGGGTCGCAACCCGCTTTTCCTCTAACCCTGTCTTCCCAGTGTCACACCCTTGGTCTACAAACCTTTGGAACTCAGTTACCTTCTCCAGGGCTTGACACCTAGCTTTACTTAAATGACTATAATCTGATTCCCTTCCCCTACTACCTTCCCTAGACACATGGTTCTTTTTCTGCTTTGAGGGGAATATTCCACCCCTAAACTTTAGTGTTAAAGAACCCACCTCAGACAACACAAGAAGCAGGGTAGAGTGAGTCAGGGAGTGTCTGGAGGCCCTTCTCAGTGCCTATAGAACTTCATCTCTTCCTACTCCCCCCGCCACTCTATGCTTTCTAAAATAATTCACCTCAGATTTTTTATTTTTATTTTTTTATTTTTTAATTTTTTTTTAAGATTTTATTTATTTATTCGACAGAGATAGAGACAGCCAGCGAGAGAGGGAACACAAGCAGGGGGAGTGGGAGAGGACGAAGCAGGCTCATAGCGGAAGAGCCTGATGTGGGGCTTGATCCCAGAACGCCGGGATCACGCCCTGAGCCGAAGGCAGACGCTTAACCGCTGTGCCACCCAGGCGCCCCCACCTCAGATTTTTTAAATACAAAGACCTCTTAGTGTACGTGACTGTTATTTAATTTATAAAAATCTGACATGCACATAAATTTGGGGGGAGAAATATTTGCTTAGAGCCGAGTATACTATACAAGTATGTATTAACATTTAGATGTCTTTTTGCAAAGACCTACATGTTCTGTAAGCAGAAAGAATATAAAAGTTTTGTGTTAAGTTTAACCCTCTATCCTAACTGAAAAAAAATCAAAGGCAATAAAGTGTTTGCCTATTGGAAAGCTATTAAAGAGAGCTAGAGGAAGATGTCCTTGAAGAGGGGGTTCCTGGTCTCTCTGTGCAGAAGTCAATACCAGTTCTCCCCACAGACACTAGAGCAGAGATGACTGTGTCCAAGCCAGATGGTGACGAGCATTTTTTAAGACAAACCCAGCATCCTGTCTAATATGATCCACATTCTTCTGAGACTCTGAACAGAAAGAGCACAGATATGATAGTGAAATTTTCAGGCACCTAATTATAAACCAAATGGCATTTCCATCCACAAAGAGGCTGTCACATAATGACATGTTTATAGTTTATTCCTGTCCTTTCACTGGCATGGATTAGAGTGGATAATGCAGTGGCTTTATCAAAAGGTTGTAATGTAAGAAACTGCATGCTGAACACCCCCAAACTCATATAAATGGAGTATGGCTCCATGGAAGAAGAGTCCCTAGAATTAGAATAAATAGTGAAAGATTGAGATATTCAACAAATGAGTACAAATATAAATTTTAAAAGATACTTGAACTCAGGCATTTTGTTTTTTAACATTTGAAGAGAGGCATTGTTTGCTCAAACAGAAATAATTTTCTGCATAGCCAAGTGATTTTGGCAATCAAATTGTAAAATCTGGTCTAATTATTTTTTCATTTTTCTTGGGTTAAGATGAGGATTTTTGTTTGTTTGTTTGTTTGTTTGTTTTTTGTAGACTTTATTTATTTATTTGTCAGAGAGAGAGCAAAAGCAGGGGGAGCGGCAGGCAGAGCAGGCAGAGGGAGAAGTAGGTTCCCAACTGAGCAAGGAGCCCAATGCAGGACTCCATCCCAGGACCCTGGGATCATAACCTGAGTCAAAAGCAGCCGCTTAACTACCCAGGTATCCCAAGATGAGTTTTTAATGTACTATTTTAAAAATAGAATTTGCGATAATGTTTGTTCACAAAAAGTGACCTATTTTTCATTTGTGAGTTAATGGGATTGAGTCAAGGTTGATGTTTTTATAGTGAAAACCTTGAATAAATTCATTAATTCATTTAAAATGATATTGTTCAACTTACAGCAGTAAACATGAAAATGTGAGGTTTACATTCTAATGGAAGAGAAGCAACAATAGATAAATAAGGCAATTTTTGAGAATGATAAGTGCCCTAAAGGGAATAAATAAGATGGTATGAAAATAGATACTAATAGTAGTTATGATTTACTAGATACCATGTGCTGGCACATTGTGTTCTTTAAATATAATCCTATAAGGTAAATACTATTATCCCCATTTTACAGACAAGGAAAGTGAGGCATGTGGAGGTTAAATAACTTGTCCAAAGCCACACAGCTACAATGTAACAGAGTGAGGATTTGAAGTGAAGCAATTTCAGGGCGCCTGGGTGGCACAGCGGTTGGGCGTCTGCCTTCGGCTCAGGGCGTGATCCCGGCGTTATGGGATCGAGCCCCACATCGGGCTCCTCCGCTGTGAGCCTGCTTCTTCCTCTCCCATTCCCCCTGCTTGTGTTCCCTCTCTCGCTGGCTGTCTCTATCTCTGTCAAGTAAATAAATAAAATCTTTAAAAAAAAAAAAATGAAGTGAAGCAATTTCCTGTGTAATGGTGGGCTATGCTATTTGAATCAATTGCCTTGCTAGAATTAACCAAAATACTTAAAAGAAGCATCTTCTTCAAATCATCAAATAAACAAGACAATTTTTTAAAAGGTCAAAAGTGGAGAGAAAAATGAGAATTCTGGAAGGCAAGTGGGCACAGAAGGGAAGTAGGCATAGAAATGCTTTTGCCTTGAAGGCAATTCCTAATCTGGGTAAATCAGAAGCTTTGTTTTAATGATCTTGTTGGATAAGGGATATGGCCCAAAGTGGAGAATCCAGTTTATTTTTCAATAAACTAGGAGCCATCCCCTAAAAGGCTGCACATTCAGGATAAGCATGAACCAGTCCAGAAGAAAATTAAAGCCTGTGATTTAATTATTATCTCAAGACATAAACTTGGTTTATGTGAAAGTGCTCCAGAAGCATAGCAGAAGCAAACAAAAATTCTCTCTGGGGTTAGTACTTTCATCTGTGGACCTCAAATTATTCCCATGAATGATTTTCACATACAATGTCCAACACACAAAGAAAACCAGAAATATAAGGAAACCAGACTTGAGTAAGAACCAGCAGGAACAATAAGGCTTCAGAGGCAACAATAAAAGAACTATGCTAACTTTGTTGAAATAAATAAAAGATAAGCTTGAATTCATCTGCAAGAAATAGAAAACTACAAAAACTAGCAAAGTCGATTTGGAAAAGAAAAAATAAAATGTGATAAAAAAAATGGAGAAATCAATGAATGAGTTTGACATCAGATTCAGCTGAAAAGGTGAAGAAAGCATTAATGATCTGGAATACAGGTTAGAAGAAATTATCCAGAGTATCACATATCATACAGAGAGACAAAGGGGAGGAAAATACAGAGGAAAATGAAGAGAATTAAAGGATAGAGTGATAACGCCATGTGTCATTTATGGGACCCAAGTAAGAAAAGGGATGAAGATGATGAGGCAGGACACAAAACAATGTCATGTAAGAGATTTCAGAAGAATTGGGGATATTTAACATTTATGATTCAATTTTATTCTACAGACACTTTTTGAACATACCCCTGATGCCATGGATGGTTATAGTCACTGGACATACAAAATATATAGGACTGGTTCCCAGTCTCAGAATGTCTGTAGTTTCATTACAGTGTAAACAAGAATAGAAGATTAGGGAGAAAGAAGATAAACTGTCTTATAAGAAAGTAAGGTTGAGGGGCACCAGGGTGGCTTAGTTGGTTGAGCATCTCACTCTAGATTTTGGCTCAACTCTAGATTTGGCTCATACTCTCAGGGTTGTGAGATTGAGCCCCACATTGTGCTCTGTGCTCAGTGTGGAGTCTGCTTGTCCATCTCTCTCTGCTCCTCCCCCCACTTGTACTTTAAGCTTAGAGGCTTAAAGTAATATATATTTACTGTCTTACAGTTTCCATGAATCAGGAATCCAGGCATGATTTAGCAGGGTACTTTGCTTCTGGGCCTCCCACAAGACTGCAACTAAGGTATGGTCAGGGCTGGGGTCTTATCTGAAGACTTGACTGGGGAAGGAGCTGGCTGTTGGCAGAACTTCAGTTCTTCAAGGGCTATTGGACTGAGGGCTGTTGGCCATAGGTCACCTTCATTTCCTTGGTGGGCCTCTCTAACACAGCAATTTGCTTCATCAAAGTGTGTCAGGGAGAGAGTCTATTAACAAGGCACAAGTCACTCTCATGTAACTTAATCATAGAAGTGACACCCGTCATATTCTATGAGTTAGAAACAAGTCACAGAAGCTGCTCACATTCAAGGTGAAGGGATTATTTGCAGACATGCAATGAATTAGAAAATTAGTTAAGATAACCCACCATATTATACTAATTCAAGGGAGAAAACCTCCAATCCATGATCATCTCTACATATACAAAAAAAAAAAAGACATTTGATAAAGTTCCATATTATGAAATAAAGACTTAGTAAAATAGGAATAAAAAAAGATATTTCTTTAATAAATGTTTTAAAGTGTTAGAAGAACAGTAGCTAGTATGGCAAATTGATCACTTGATGGTCCAAATTAATAGCCTCCCTGTGTCCATGCCTTTTTAATGTGAATCTGCATCTCTTCCCATAAAGGGGTAAAGTCTCTTTCCCATATCTTGCATCTGAGCTGGCCTTGTGATTGCTTAGGCTAATAGAAAGCCAAAGAAGTAAACATGTGACAGATTTAAGCCTAGGCCTCAAGAACCCTTGCATGCTTCCACTTTCTCTCTTGGATCTTTGCCTCCACCCTGAACACAAACTCTGGCTAGCCTGCTGAAGGATGAGAAATCATATGGAGGAAGAGCCAAGAGGTGCCAGCCAAGTCCTGGAAGGAGATACTTGTCATCACATGGGTGCATGCAGACATGTAAGGGAGCCCAGGTGAAACCAGCCTACATTGACTACTTGATGTTCAATATCATGAACTAATAAGTGGTTGTTTGAAACCATTAAATTTTAAGGTCGTTTGTGATGCAACAATAGCTAATTGATACAGCTATCAAGTCCACAAAAATCCTCAACTAATTTCCTTTGTTTTGGAAATGATAATTTCTGGCTACCTACATCATCCCTTCCACTCAAAAGAATAGAAGGAAGGAAGAAGAGAGGGAGGGAGAAGAGGGGAATTCAGGTTACATCCAATTCACTGTACATTTCTGAATGATGACAGAGGAAACAAGTCATGAAATGATTATTCTATGTAGATAAGAGCTTTTATTATTGATTTTTACATGAGACTCGGGATACTGATACTTTGTTACTCTTCTCACAATGAAGTTATTTCTAAGAAAGTCTTTATGCATTTAAAGAAATAAGTGGCTTGAGAGAGAATTTTAGCTAGTTTATGCCTTTTTTCCTAACTCATATCTTGAAATTAAGATTCCTGATAATTACTCAGGCTTTATATTCATTTTTTTCTTTTACCAATGATGCTTACTATAAGCTACAACACTTTAAATCACAGTGGAGACACTGAATTTCCAGAATCATAATATTACCTTCATCTTTTGGTTCAAAATTCATCTACCTCCCACATGTCCTTATGGCAGTTGAGCATTTTTCTCCCTTTTTGTGCAATTAAAATAGAGTCTTTAAATCCCTGTCTCCTTTTGGAAAACTTCCACCAAATGACAGCATTGGAAGGATGATTTGGGGCACACTATCTCATTACTTCTTAATGCTTTTCATTTTTATTGCATGGTACTAATTGCTCTGCATTAAATACTGTTTTTCCTTTTCTGGTGCTATACATGATTTGCTATAAAATATAATATAACTTAGATATTCAAGATTGTCCTTTGAGGATCAGCTAGTCATTCTAACCATCATGTGCCATAAAAATTGGACTTCCAGTATAGATGACACAAAGCAATGGAAATCACAACCCTGAGAGTATGAGCCAAATCTTAGTCTGTTAAACAGCCAAAGTCATGATTAAGTAGTCAATGTGAGCTCTAGCTTCTTCCTGAGGATGAAGTGATGGGCCTTGAGGATCCTTCGTAAGTCCCCATGATGTTTTTTGAATGCAACATAATTGAAGGGGATGAGTAATTTAAAATCTGTTTAGAATCTCCAGAATGGCCATTTCCTTATAAACTTAGTCCCAACTAAAAAATTTAAAAATAAAAATAAACAAACAAACTTAGTCCCAACTCTTGAGTTTAATCTTAAATGATTAAACCAAAGCCCTTAGGAGTAAATGCCTTTCCCTTTTTATTTTTATCTCTGAAGATCTGTTTATTTTCCAATTACCTGAGCCTAAGATGGTTCCCCTGGCGCAATGGCTTCAAAATTGTATCTTTGCTGAGGATTTCTCCCATCTTAGGTCTTCTCTGTTTGCCACAACCTCTTCCTGATATTTACTTTATAGATATTTATGGAGCAACTACTATGATCATAACAACAAAGAGATTAAAAGTTTATGGTTTTGCCTCAGGAAGAGAAGATATTAAAGTAATTCTTTTAAGAACACTCCTTTGAAAGGTTTGGCTCCTCTATTATCATCAAGAAAGCTTTTTGGCACCTGTTCCTTAAGGAGCACATCCATGGTTCCTTCTCTTTACTAATAAAGAGAATTATGTTTTGGAGTCAATTTCCAAGCTCAGTTTTCCTGTTTAGAAATGAATGCACTCTAGCCAATAAACCCAATTCTGAAAAACTGTGAAAAAAAATACCTTCTCAATTGCTTGGCTCTGACTCAGTTCTGGTAGTTTCTGATAGTGAGTTGGGAGCCCAGAGAAGGTGCAGAGAGCTCCAAACATGCTTCTCTTCCCATTACCATCACTGGAATGCACAACTCGGTTTGGTCAAAAGCAGTGCTACTGCTAACCCCATGAGATAAAGGAGTCTGTTTCAGGCAAATCCTTTTCACATGTACCCCTTCACCAATTTGTTTTTTGTTTGTTTCATTTTGCTACAAATATACTCCTAAAATAGCCTGCAAATTGGGAATCATTTCACTAGCAAGATGGTTATGTGGAAAATGTAACATGGTGTGAAAAAATTATGAACCTCTGGGACCACGTTTTGTGACAACGATCCAGTTCCTCTTAATCATGCCATCCTCACACCCAGTCAGATTCCTGTCAAACTCCCCTTCCTAAGTTCTTTCATTTCTCTACAGTCTATCACCATGACCCTGATTTACTTCCTTTCTTCTGTTCTATGGCTTTTGGCTCTAATTTGATCTTCCTATTTCCTGTCTTTCCTGATTCCAGTGCATTTTAATTTTAATCATCTTGAGGCCAACTTCAGTCTTATCACTGACATGCTTAAAATTCTTTCATTGTTCTCCATCACCCACAGGATACGATTCAAACCCCTGTGGAGGCATTAACAACCCTCCTTTTCTCACCACAACTTCTGTTTCCAACCAGCCCTCCCCTCTTCACACACCCTATGGCAGAGTTGAACTGATTTACTCATTCCTTCCTATGTCCGCTCTTCTCTTTACTGCCCTTCTGTCTCTGCACTTGTAGTTCCCTTTAACTGAAATACTCTCCCCATCACTTCAAGCATAAACACTATCTTTCCTTCACAGGTCAGAACAGAGGCCACCTTATTGACAAAGTCTCTCTGATAATCCCCATGTAAATGTAACCAATCTATCCCTCTTCCCCATCACCAGCCTTGAGGATGGGGAAAAAAAACTATTTTCCCTTTAATTTTTGGTTCAAATTGCTCTGAAGTGCTACCTCACAGAACGTCCTTCCCCGTTGGAGAGTCCTCTCTGCATGAGAACTCCAGTTCCTCCAGACTTGCTTTCTCAGTCCCAGTGGGCAATATTAATTATTCTTATCTTACAGGGTGGGGAGGAGGGAACCAGAAAACCTGCTCCATCAGCCAATGGGCCTTTCCCTGTACCACACTTCAGGTCCATTACTTGAGGATCTTTGTTATCTCGGACATGTACTACCACCAAGTCTGGCACAATCCCTATCCTCCAAAGAAATTCCTTCAGAAGTCACCTAAGATCGCACAACTGTTGTGGCTTTGACTCCTTCTTAGGAAGGGGAAAAGGAAAAGCCACTCTACTTGCAGGCACAAGCAGCTGCCTTCATCCCCTACCACTCAGAATGTCACTGTTCTGAGGTTACATCTTTCCTCAAGTCTACAATAATGTACCTACAGAGCCTTTGCCCAAGGTACTGTGGGCAGGGCCAGGGTAGCTCATTCTCAAGAGATTTCCATCTTGGCCCCATGCCATGGTTGGAGCCCTTCATCCCCTGCCATTCCATCTCTTGCTACCTGACTTGTATCTCATTCCCCACACTGAGGCTTCACATCGCCCTCCATTCAGTTAAATATGCCTTCCAGGTAATTATCCAAGTCCTTAGGAGATATGTTGGTTAAAATGCCTTTAATTTTAAGTAGTAAAACCAAAAAAAAAAAAAATTAAAGAATTAAAAAAAAAGAACAAACAAGAAAAATCTTGAACCGGATTAAATAATAATGAGATTTGCTGAGTGACATAACTGTAAATTTAGAGGTAGGATAGGTTTGAAGACGACTTAATCCAATAGACAGCCCTTTTTCCTTGTGATTCTTGGCCCTTTCTTCTCTTAGTATTGACTTCATCCTCAAGGCTGGTGATGGGATAGCATTAGAAGTCTGAGCGTCACACCCACACATGTCAAGACCCAGAAGAAGAGTTGAGGGTCACTTCAGCAAGCATTCCTGGAGTAGTGGGCAAAACACTTCCCAGGAGCCCCAGCTCTTCAGGTCTCACTGGCCCATATGGGGACTCCCACTCCTCGGCCAATCACTGGCAAGGAGGAGTAGGATTGCCAATCAGGCTCACCCCATAAAGAATTATATGGGTGGGGGGCACCTAAAAAATGTGGGCTCCCTTAGGAATGACAGGAAAGAATGCTGAGCAGCCATCCACTAGAAGGGAATTTCACACATGCCTTATAATAGCTGCCTTCTTTCTGAACTGGTGATACGGAAAGCATCTCATATACATTGATTAAAATCTCAGATACTGTTATATTACTCAGTTCTTTTTAAAATGCTTTTAGAATCTTACAAACATAATATTGAGTGAAAGAAGACAGACACAAAAGAAACTATATTCCGTAAGATTCCATTTATATAAAAGTTCAAAAAGAGGCAACACTCTATTGTGTTATAAATAAGAGGGGTAACGGCTAGAAAGGGCATGAAGGGGCTTCTGGGGTAATGTTCTGGTTTTTTATTTATGCTAGTTATAGCATAGGTTTAATTTGTTAAATTCATCCGGCTGTACATATGTGATTTACGTAGTTTTGAAATGTATGTTCTACCTCAATTAAGAAGTTAAAAAAAAAATCATAGTGTGAAGTGCTGTGCAAGGTATTACAGTTACCAAGAAAAATAAAGTCTAGTCAAGATTCAGGGACTTTAGAGCTGGGTAGAGGATTCACATAAGTCAGTAATCCATTACTCTATAGTATTAGGACATTTCCTATAACATGGGGGATTAAATCCATGGTTGGAGAAGGCTTTCCAAAAAGGATGACATGTAAGTTGGAGCAAACACAGGGTATGGATATGACTTTGCCTGGTGAGGGCTGAAGATAACAGACTGCCTGAGAATAGGTTGCTATGGCTGGATCTGAGTGTTTAACAAGGACACACATTGAGGTTAGAGAGGTCAACAAAGGTCTTTTAGATTATGTGAAAGAGGTATACCTTATCCTGAGGGCAAAGGAAAGTCACAGAAGAAGACTGCCATGAGCCATCCTCAGCCAAGAACACACTCAACGCTTGTAGTGAAGGGACTTCTATTTGTGTCTAAGAGATTGGAAATAACATCCTTGAAGAGGCTGATAGGCGTCAGGGTTTGGCTGAAAGGAATTAGTGGGAAGCAAATTGGCCTGCAAGTCAGATAATCTAAATTCTTATCCCTACTTTTCCTACAACCTTGATCTGTATCCACAGACAAGGTAGAACAGGGTAGGGTATGAACCCTATTGAATAGTTCCACTACTTGGGCATCTATTTTATCTCATTTAATAATCTCATTTAATATATGCCAATGTCAGAGCTGTTCTTAGCCCCACTTTATAGAAGATGGAATTGAGCCTCAGAAGGACACTACTGGCAGAGCTAAGATTCAAACCCAGGACTTCTGGGGCCCTGGTGCAGCTCTTCTTGCAGTATGCCATGGAAGAGCCACAAGTCCCATCTCTCTGGGGCCATACTTCCCTCATCTGTAAGGTGAAGGATTTCCCTTTGGTTATTTTCAAGGTTCTTCCTAGTTCCTTCCAAGATTCCATCCTATAATTAGGATGCAAATCCTTAACCCAGAGATTAAAATTAAAAGTATGTTTTAACACACTTTTGCAAATTCTTGGTTGTGTTTTTATTCTTTTTTAATAAATAAAAGGAGAATGGGCTTTCAGACATCTCTTTATCTGAAAGCCTAAATTTTACAGGAAATAAAATACTACTTTAACAATCATTAGAAATCTGGAGGCTTTTTAAAAAAGATTCATTTATTTTAGAGAAAGAGAGAGCAAGAGCACGTGAGTGGGGGGAGGGTTAGAGGGAGAAGGAGAAGGAGAGAAGCAGACTCTCCCCTGAGCTTGGAGCCCCACAAGGGCCTCGATTGCACAACCCTGAGATCATGACCTGAGCCTAAATCAAGAGTTGGATATTTAACCGACTGAGCCGCCCAGGCGCCCCAGAAATCTGGAGGCTTTTAAAAGCCAGGCCTCTATATGTTAAAAAGCAATAGTATAACTAATTTCCGTAAAATATCAGTAGAAAAAAATCGCCTCCACTTGACAGAACAATGACTTTCTATAAATACTTAAGCATGGGGTATTGCTATTTTTTGGTTATTAAGTCCCTATTAATTACTCATTCTCTTCTAATTCCTATGACCCTCACAAATTCATTCCATCATGATCTGTCCTAATGCAAAATAAAAATGCCATTGCTAGTATTATCTAGTATACTAGCATCCAGTGTATTTGGTATTGGGCCATTTATTCATGTAATGATTTAGATTTTTTTTTTTTTTTTTTGCCATTGCTGACATCAAATGAATACTTTGTAATGGAAGAACCGAGAGGATCCACGTGATCTTACCTTTTTCTCTCTAGGAATGGAATTAACATCGTGACCTAATGGCCCTATCTGTATCAACATCTATACTCATATGTTTGATCCACAGTAAATTGTTAATAGTGGTGCCCATAAAGAGGAAGTGACACTGTGGGAAAAGGAGGATGAAAAGAAGTTATCACTTTTCCTCATTAAACTTTGACATTGTTAGAATAAGTTTTTTACAGTTAAAATCTTTTCAAATATCAGATGTATAGTTTTAACTTTTTAATTTTTACTTATTTTTATTATTTTATTTTTCATCATGATAAGCATACTCTTTAATCCCCTTCACCTATTTCACCAGCAAAAGTGGTTCTGAGAGGGAAGTTTATAGCAATACAGGCCTACCTCAAGAAGAAAGAGAAATCTCAAATACATGTATAATTTTTAGAAATAAAAAAATACCACTTACCTAGCTTTCAAAATTCTTTTTTTTTTTTTTAAGATTTACTTATTTTTAGAGAGAGAGAGAGAGTGTGCACGTGAACACGTGAGCAGAGGAAGGGGCAGAGAGAGAGGGAAAGAATCTCCAGCAGACTCCCGGCTGAGCACAGAGCCCAGGGCTCCATCCCATGACCATGAGATCATGATCTGAACCAAAACCTAGAGTCCAGTGCTCAACCGACTGAGCAACCCAGGCACCTCTAGCTTTCAAAATTCTTAAGAATTAAATCATTCTGAACAACTGTGCAGCCCGCTAATGACCATATCTAATGGAATCTTATAATTACATAAAAACACTTATATGTTTTACTGCCATTCTTTACAATAGTGGTGTTTTATGTTGAGAACCTTATTTTTTTAAAAGCATTTAATACTATTGACAAAAAGTGTGTGACAAAGAAACAGTTCTATTGAATATTTTATTCCCCGTAAGTGTGAAGGGCAACGATATAAATAAAGTTTCACATCTAAAGCTAAGAAAATCTCTGAGTAATAATAGCAGTGCCCAAGAGCAGTGAATCCCTAAGAGGGGTGAAATGGGGGTTGGGGAACCAACACTGGAATCATGACTCCTACAATTAGATTTAATTCTCAAAGATTTCTTGAGTGGCCACATTAGAGACACCCAGATGAATAAGATACAGTTTTCCAATGCCAAATTGGCAGGCTGATATTTACCGAAGGAACCCTGGAAGTACTACTGCAGTAATGTTATTAGTGTACAAGAGAGGGAAACTTTATTCTGCCCTGGAAGAAGAGAGGGCTGGTGGTTAGGGAGGTTTTCAGAGCAGGTGCCTATACTGGGCTTAAAGGACAGAGAGAATTTCTTCAGACAGAAGAGAAAGTAGGTGAGTTCATTTCTTGGGAGTACAGGAGGGTGAGCGTGATGGCCGCAGCACAAAGACATCTAGGCACTAGAAGTGCTCAAGCAAAGTGACCAGACTGGGAAGTGGGAGGGTGGTGAGTGAAGGATGCTGAATGACTGAGAAGCAGCAGGGTAGGAACTGCACGGGTGGCTTAGGCTGAGTTCAATCCTGGCAGGATGGCAGACTGGATACTCTGAATGGCTCTCCATGATCATACTGCCAATTCCTTAATATTTTTTAAAACGCATGCTTTTGTATCTGTTCATCTGTCGATGGATAAAGAAGAGGTGGTACACACACACACACACACACACACACACACACACACACAATGGAGTATTACTCAACCATCAAAAAGAATGAAATCTTGCCATTTGTAATGACATGGATGGAGCTAGAGTATATTATGCTAAGCGAAAAAAGTCAGTCAGAGAAAGACAAATACAATATGATTTCACTCATATGTGGAATTTAAGGAACAAAACAGATGAACCTAGGGGAAGGGAAGGAAAAATAAAATAAGATGAAAATTGAGAGGGAGGCAAGCCACAAGACACTGAACTCTAGGAAACAAACAGGGTTGCTGGAGGGCAGGTAGGTGGGGGATGGGGTAACTGGGTGATGGGCATTAAGGAGGGCACTTGATGTAATGTGCACTGGGTGTTATATGCAACTGATGAATCATTCAATTCAACCTCCGAAACTAATTTTTTTTTAAAGCATGCCTTTTTAAAGAATTGCTCAGCTCAAAGAAATCAAGAGAAATAGCCTAAGGCCAACTTATTCAGGTGCCTGGGAGAATGATGAAAGAGAAAGAGAAGCACAGGGGTGTAAGGGAACTGGCCAGCCTAGCAACCTTAGTGAAGCCACTCACATTCTCCTCACAAGGGAAATGAGGGTGTTGAGCAAGGAGATCTCCATGATCCCAGCGCTAATATCCTGTCTGACAGCTGAGTGCTTTTCCTGCCACTAGTGCACTGACTTCTCAGATCTCTGTGAACAGGCAGGACCCTTGGAAAGGTCATAGATGTTCCTTTTTCTATTCTTGTTGACACTGGAAACTTAGAACCTAAGAAATTATTAGGACTTTTTAATTTTCAGATAAAAATATAACATCAAGAATATTTAGCTGGCCAAAAGCATCAAAGAAAAAGCCACTGCCATTTCATTTTTCGAATCCTCAATTTACCTCATATAAAGGGAATAATGTAAACAGTGACTCCCAGGAGCAAAAGTCACTTACTTAGGAGAATGTTTAACTTTATTCCATGCCATTGTTCATTTTATAAGCAGAATTTCTAGCTTCGGGTATAGAAAATACTATTATATGAAATAAATAAATATTAATTTAATATATTCAATAAATATCATTTTATGAAATGATAATGTATCTCAAAGAGCAATTTGTGGTTTTACTAGGCTTATAATTATGTAAGAGTGAGTGTGATGTTAGGAAGTCATCCTTTAATAAAGACTTATTTCAGAGAAACAACCTCCTGGTATTATGGGGAAATACACAAAATACGTTACTTGAATAAAGCATTTATTTGGTTATGCTTATTTTATTTCAAATAAATTATCTTTAGCGTTTAAAGGAGCTGCTGAAAAGTTCTGTCTCAATAAGGTGGCTACTATTGTTTTTCTTTGGGTTACCATATTTGCTTTGTCCCCAGAGAACAGAATTTATAAACTTGTGTATTTGCAAATCAATGAGAAAAGACATATTCACTCTTTGGCAGTAGCTATAGAAATCTAATTTCAAATGTGCATGTAATTTATTGGAAGAAAGCTGGAAAGGAGTGAGGGAGAAAAAATCAATAAAAAATTAAAGCTTTCATTAGATAAATATAATTCACAAGTGCAATGGGGAAATATTTATCTTTGCACCTTTCTCACTTATCAGACTTGAAAAAAAATGTTATTAAAACCCTGTTACCATTTTCATTGTACCACTTTTTAAATTTATTCTATCTTTAAGTTTCCTCTGGGGGGAAATACACATCCTCATACAGAGTTTTGAAAATTATTCTGGAAGGAAATCTGTGAAAATCTATATAGTGTAAAAGAAGAACACGATTCAATAATTATTTGTCTTACGTACCCCAGAGATAACATTCAGGGAAATATTAAACTATCATTTCCATTATTAGACTAAGAATATTAATTTTTTTTGGTGCTAAGTAATGTATTTCTTTACAGAGGAATTAGCTTCTCTGAATGACAATAATTCACTCCTAGTTTTTCCCATGGGAAGAATTAACAAAAATGGAGAAACACAGAAAGACAACCAAGGTTATGGTCCTTACCTGAAATACATTTAGGTACCTCAGTTCACCCCTCTATTTTGCCACTTCACTGACGGGCATGCAGCACTGTGCTTTGCTACTTGTACACTTCTAAATACCTCTCAAAAAAGAACCATTGACTATATGACTGGTTCATCAGTGGTGTTCTCCCTTCTGTAGCAGAGAAAATACGTCAAGAGCTCCAAGAGTAAAAATATATGACTTCTTTTCCCCCATTTAATCCACTTCAAAAAATAGGAAAGAAAGAAAATATACATGCTTCATCTAAATTGAAATCTCAGACAAAGGATGGGGAGTGTACTGTTGTACTGTGAAGTTCTTACATGTTACTAAATGGCTTGTAATCAAGGAACTAGGAGGTTCCACAACAGCGTTCTGCAGCTGAACGCCACTAGAATTGGACTCAGTAATAGGATTACACGAACGACGCAGTCCTCACTGAAACACAACTAGCTTTGTGTACAAGTAGGAAAGAAACACAACTAGCTTTGTGTACAAGTAGGAAAGAAAAACATGTATGTTGGTTGGATTCAGCATGTATCAGATTAAACAGGGGAAGTGATTCTCCCCGTTGTAAAGACTGTTAATAATTAATTACATGTGCTTATCACCTTTTTATTTCTGGCCTGACTTGTTATTTAAACCCAATCGATTTTTAAAACATTTTATATTTTTACATCCAGTTCTTCTAAAACATTTCTGGAAGGTCCTTGGATACAGAAAAAATTGTCTTTTTAAATTATCTTCCTGCAGTGTTTTATATGAGGTTGGTATTCAATAAATATTGGTTGATTTGGGTAATGAAATTAAGCAAAGACCAAATTTAATTTAAGCAATTTGGTTTTAAACTTTTTTTCTACTTACAAAGGTAACACATGGTTCGTACTGAAAATGTGACAAACACAGAAAAGCTGAAGGAAAATTCAAAAGTCATCGCAAGTCCTAAACACCTTTCTCCATTTGCCTTTAGCCCCCAGAAAGAGGTAAAAGTTCTTATGGTTTTTTTAACTGTGTTAGTTTGTAGGAAAAAAAATGGTATAAAGCCGTATGAAGAGTTCAGTTTTTACTCAAATACATCATGAAATTCTCCCCATGTCACTAAATATTTTTCCACAACATGACTTTTGTGCTAGTATAGTATTCTATTGCATGGGAGCACCATAATTACTTCTTCAAATTCCTGTTGTTTCTATTTTTTCCACTACAAATTGTGGAATACTGTGAATATTCATGTTAATATTATATCAAATACACATAGCAATTAATAATTAATCAAATAATTGAGCTCTGATAAGGGAGGATGCTTAATTAAAAAGAGACAAAGAATGGATTTAAATGGGTTTATGCAATCATGTATTGCATATTTTACATTTTCACATAGGAAAATTACTAATCTTGGGGCACCTGGGTGGCTCAGTTGGTTAAGCATCTGACTCTTGGTTTTGGCTCAGGTCATGATCTCAGGGTCATGAGACTGAGCCCTGAGCTGATGGGGAGTCTGCTTGAGATTCTCTCCCTTTCCCTCTGCCCCTCCCCCCTACTTTCTCTCTCTCTAAAATAAACGAATAAATCTTAAAAAAGAAAAATTACCAATCTCTTGAGTTCTGAAATGTGATTAAGAAATAAGATACTAAGATTTTACAGGTAAAAAATATGCCTTTATAAAATGACTAATTTCTTTTTTTAGAGTATAAAATGATTCTAGATAACTAAAGCCTTAAATCACTTAAAATGGAGCAAACAAAAGGTTTAGTGTTTATTTTCTACATCATTTGCCTTATCTCGGTAAGTTACTAAAAAAAAATATATGGGGAAGAATTCTTGCTAATTCAGGAAAGTCTGAAGACAAGTACATTCCAGATAAATTATATAAATGCTCATGATACATGAGCACTGATCAATTCAATCTTGACTTGTGTCACATGCAAAAACCTACTATATGACTTCTACAAAACTCTAAAACTCTAGATTATGATTACATACTTATTTAATTATAAAGTATGAGAATGAGATTATCTGTCACAGGCCAACATCATTTTTTTTCATAATTCCATCACCAATACAGATGATGAAAAAAACTCAAAAAATATCTCGGAATGTCATTTAAAGCAATCAGCTCATGGACTATTTGTTTCTTCTCTTTTCTAGCAATCCTCATAGCTGGTGACCTTTTCCCCCCTAATCTAAAAACTTTTATAGTAGGTAAAACATCAGACTGTTAATAAAGAAAGGCTTTGGGGGAAAAGATTATTCCTAAGGTTAGCAGTCTCTTATTCCATGTGATTCCTTGACACCCAAAGTAGCTTTATACCTTAATTATGGGCCAACAAATAAAAGAGTAATAAAAGAAGGTTTTCAGAGAAAAAGAAACAAAATGGATCTAAGACATGGGACAGAGAGATTCACACAGAATCTAGAACTTCTGCTCTAAAGAATTCAGAATATTCTTGGAATTTAAATTTTTAATCTAGCCCTATAAATGTAAGCAGTTATTGCCCAATAAGAACATAAAGATGATCACAGTTTAGAGAGGATAATGTTTAGATAAAATACACTTAAGAAGTTCCCGTCATCACCATCACCCCTTCCCTGACCGCCATATTTATTGGTTTACATCATTACCTGTAACAAAAGAACGTTCTGGTCAAAATCAAATTCCCAAGGCATTTATTAAGCACTAGGTTGCCAGAACTCAAGAATGAATAAACATAGTCCTCATCCTCTAGAGTAACATCCTGAAGGGAAAACAATTTGTAAAAATAGTGGTTGTTCATAAATAACAGATTCTGAAATGTATATTTTTGTCGCTTCATAGAGTTAATCTATATTGTTATCCTTTCTCCAAACAAGCCATGACTCTTCACATGTTTCTACTTGCCTCCATTTCCCACCTCTTTCCGTGTTGTGAGGGTCAGACAGTAGTAACAGCTCTCTTGATAGTCTTAGTCTTGCTCTCATGTGAGGTCACGCCTGAGGACTGCATGTTTTCCTCCAGGCACATTCAGCTGTACCAGCGGAGGCATGGCACAACAGAATTAGTTCTGCCAAGTGAATATGGGGAAAGGAGAGGAGGTGAGGGAGTTGGGGGCATTACACAGGGAATGGAAATAATCATGATCCTAACATCTAAGTTGGGTAAAGGGGCATGTGGAATAGGGAAAGGGGCAGGATTGATGGATTGGAGATCTGGAAAGATTGGAGTATTGCTGGAGTTGTGCTACTAGAGGAAGTCAACTGCCTCTATAGGGGGTGGGAAGGTCAGAGTGAGGGGGATGAAACGGAGATCCCAGAGGACTGGTTATCACAAATTCTAGGATATGATCATGGATTTAACAACTGAAGTAGAATGCAGGACAAGATAGAGGAAAGGAGTTCAAGAAGCTGAGAGGCCAGGGTGTTGGAAATACTATCTACATATATATTGAATCTTCAAAAATTAATAAAGGAAATGTGCTGGATAGAGTGACAGCGAGTCAGCAGCTAAAATCATAGAGAAATTTAGGAGTGACACAGGCATAAGTACGTGAGCGCAACAATGAGACTTAGTTGGTAATATCATTTGATGACATTAGATTCAAGCTAGGGGCGGAGGGAGGAAGAATGGTCTCAAGCAGGAGAAAAAAAAAAAAAAAGAGCAAAGACAGCTACCCTGATTACATCGACCCTGATTCAAGGTCTAAAAATACATAGGGTGTGGTAGAAGAAAGAGCCCCAACTTGAGAAGACTGCAGGGCAAGAAGCATCCTCAGAAGACAGCCAAGTTCTCTGCAGAGCAAGAAGGTGAAGGAAACTCTCAGGAAAGAGGCAGAAGATGTGGCAGATTTTGCTGAGGATGGATCGTGAGTTCCAGAAGGCACAATGGAAGAAATTCAGGAGTTTGGTGAGCGATGTGTGGGAGATGGGGTCAGAAGTAGAAATGCACAGAGTTGATGGGAGAAGAGGGTGCCCTGGAGTCTAGAGTTTCTTATGGTGAGTGACATAAACGTGTAGATAAAGGCATAATGAAGACAGTCCCGGTAGACTCCAGGCAGACAGTGTAGTCCTGGGAAGGCTGTAACTGCTATGGGGCAGGGAAAGAAGTTACCCAGGATATTCAGGGCTCCTTCAGGTCCTCAGCAGTTACAGATAAGGAGGCAGAGAAGTGCTCTTGCGGAGGCTTCTTGACACCTGTTGATGAGGGCGTCTGACCAGGGAGATATATCTTATTCAATGTGTACTAGATTCGCTCTTGACCCCTGCTGCTCAGGACTGCTGATGGGAGTGTAAACAACTACATTCTCCTTATAGGGCAATTTCTTAGTACCTAAATAAACAGAAAGTGTATATATATTTTGACTCAAAAATTTTAGGAATTTTCTTCAAAATACTCTCCTGTGGTGATCAATTTAGAAACAAGTTAAATGATGAATGGTTAAATATAGTATATCCATATCATAAAATAGGGTAGATTGTTAAGCAAAAATTAAAAATTGCAAAATAGAAACTACACTACAGTTCCATTTATATCATTTAGAAAGCAACATAGAAACCTATACTTGGATCGCATATGTAGCAACTACTTCAAAAGAATCTACTATGTGCAGGGAACTGTTCTAGGTGCTTTATGTATTAACTTCCTTAATCAGTTACGTACTATTACGATTATTGCTATTTTATGGATAAGGAAACCGAGACCCACAAAGATAAGGAATTTGCCCCCAACCCCCAAAATATTAAGGGGTAGAGCTTGAATTTTGTCCCAAACACCCTGACTCCAGGGTCTGTGCTTTTAAATACATTAAACTGCCTATCAGGTATATAAGTATAAAGAAAAAAATCCTGAAACAATATGCCCCAAATTCTTAAATGCAGTTACTTTTTTTTTTCAAGATTTTGTTTATTGGTCAGAGAGAGAGAGTACAAGCAGGGGGAGCAACAGGCAGAGGGAGACGCAGGCTCCCCGCTGAGCAAGGAGCCTGATGCAGGACTGGATCCGAGGACCCCAGGATCATGACCTGAGTTGAAGGCAGATGCTTAACCCACCGAGCCACCCAGGTGTCCCAACTGCAGTTACTTTTGAGGAGAGTGGGATTGATGGAGGTTGAAAGTGAAAATAATTGTTAGTTGTTACTTTGACGACATCAAGTTTTTTTAAACTTTTAACAATTGGAATATGTTCACTTGTACAGTTTGTTGGGTTTTTTTTTCTTTTCCTCACTTGCTTAAAAAAATTTGCTGTACTGTTCCAGTCTGCACCAGGGTTGTACACAGTACTGTGGTGGCATTACTTAAAAGGGTAAAAGGATACTGATTAACTTGCCTCAAGGAAGGACACTTCAAGGAGGAGATTTTTGACTCTTAAAGGATGAAGAGTTTGCCAGGAAGATGTTTCGGAAAGGGCCTATAGTTGGTGCTCAATAACTTTTTGAATGAATGTATGCTATCTAGATAGAGGGGATACATATACAAAGCTTCAAAGGAAAGGTAGCTAGAGATAAGGTTGGAAGGGTAGGCAAGGGCCACATCACACATGTGAAGTAAAGGACATTATCTGGCAGCAATGAGAAGACTTGGAAGGGTTTTAAGTGGTGAACTTCTCACTGTTCTATGAGTATGGGTTTAACAGGTTTCCAGCACATCATCCTACAGAGTCTCATTTCGCACTAAACAGAAAGAAATAATAGCAAAGAATGGCTGCTGGTGGTGGTGATTTGAGCTCCTGGGACTCTGATCATGACTGTCTCATATGGTCCACCAGTCTTGTATTTTCTGCATTTAAGATCATTTCATTCATGGCCACATTAATATAATGGGAGTTTTAACTTCCTTAGGCACTGGTGATTTTTGTCCTGCTTTGTACTCAATTTTGTATTTTGTGTTTATATAAAAGCAGCTCTGAAACAGATCTCAACACATGAATAAGATCTTTTTATATATTCTCACAAAAAGTCATTCTAATTAAACTATCCAGTTTTTTTTCCCCTGAACAGTTCTAATAGATATAAATCCTTAATGCCCTCTCGTGCTCATTATGTGCTTTTATTATTCCTCCAGAAATCAGTTCATTTGTGGATATTGGGCTTTTGCCAAATTATCTACAAAGGTGTCTTTGTTGATGTTTTAATGTATTTGGCTACAGTACACATAATATTTCTAGGCATGGATAAGCCGAATATTTCTAAATAACTATTATTGGTGGCATAGGCCCTTCAATGCATTTTTGGTAAAAATCCACCTGTGATTTGCTAAGCTGATTTTACATGAAAATTGAAGCCATTTATGGTTTGGGAGACTGCCATGCCTTTCTGATGTGTGAGAAGCCTCTTTCTCTCTTTGGGATTTCAGCATTTTAAGCTGCAAGCTAAACAGTTGAGTAGGGGAAAAAATTCTCATAAAACAAATAAAACATTCTAAATAAACGATTCCTTTTGGTTGTTCAGTAGCCAAGACTAATGTAAAACTTTTATGAGAAATACTTTTATGTGCAGGAATTGTTTGCTTGATACAGATACCAGCTCTTTTATTACTGTGCCTGGGTTCTGCAGCAAAGTCCCTTGGTCAAAGCTCCCTTTCCAGGATAAAACACATTTAAGCCAAGATTTAAAGCTTCCACTTTCAAATTACATTTTAGACAATTCTGTTTTGTAGTGAAGCCTAAATCTATTGTATGCAAAAGTCTATAACTTGTTTTGTTTTGGGTTTACAAGAATGCAGATCCTTATTAATTGCTCTCCATTCCCAGTTCCAACTCGTAATGATAACAGAAGTTCTGACTGGGTTATATCCAAGGCTTGAATTTAAAAAGCACAAACTTTCAACGAAGACTCAATTGTTTACTGAATTTGATTTGTATATATCTAGTTGGACTTCCCCAGTCCTTGTAAATATAAGTGGCATTGGACATCAATGCTTCCCAGGAACCCTCAGAGATATCACTTAATGTCCCCCTTTGAAAACTTGTCGCTAAGAGATATAGCAATCTTCATAACGAGGGCAGTTACTCACAGACTTAAGTAACTTACTCATTGAGTAAGATGTAAGCCACATCAGGGGTCAGTTAGGCATCTGACTCTTGATCTCAACTCAGGTCTTGGTCTCAGAGTTGTGAGTTTGAGCTCCACATTGGGCTCCATGCTGGGCCTGGAGCCTACTCACAAAAAAAAGATTCAAGTCACATCCCTGCTTTTCCCCTCCTGCATCTACAACGTTTTCCAAGAAAGGTTTTATTGCATTACAAAACAATTTATAGAGGTAAGAGAATCACATTTTTAAAAACTATTTACCTGATAAAGATATCAATGTATACATATGAACATTTAGCCAGAACAGAACTGAGGGATTAAAGCATTCTAAGGTGACTATACCAAATGTCCTTTAAGATATGTTTCAAATCCACATAGTTCATGATTTTCTAGACAATGTAATTTCCTCCCTTTCCTTTATCCCTAAAATCCTTAAAGACATTATGATGATTATAATGTCATATCAAAAGTATTAATAATTGAGTTACATGTTTTTTGTTGTGTGAATATCCTGCAATTTTAATTTTTAATCAAAATTCATATTAAAATGAGACCATTGAGCATCTGTATATGTGGGAATTTCATTTTCAAGATAATTTATTCCAGATGAATATATGGAGAAACAGAAAACTTTGCCTTCTCTCCTATTTCTCTTTCCTTTTACTTTCTCTTAACACTTTTGCCTAAAGTTAAGAGTTACAGGATAGAGGAATTACATTTGAAGATCGAGGGTAGGAAGTTGGGGGCTGGGAAGGGGGAAACATTGTTAAAGCAATGGGGAAACGTTGTTCTTTATATATTCAGAGTGTCTAAGCGGGGCCCACTTTCCCCTCTCTAAATCCATATCTGCTCAGACTTGGGGTGTAAGTCAGGTCTCATTTCATCTATTGGTGGTGAGTAGATCCTTGTGCTTTTAAATACAACAAAGGACAGCGAACTGGTAATGTGGATACCAGCAGCTTTACCCTAAGTCTATTACTGAACAACATAGACCTTAAAATGGGATTGCATTTGCAACCTCTTAAGAGACAGGTGTAGCACAGAATTAATTTGACATAGAACGGCTATGTGAACAGGAAAAGGAAAGAGAATTACACTTTAGTTTTCATGACCATTATTAATTTGTCCTAAGAATTCACCCTGTGTAGGAATAATATAAATAAGAAATGAATTAGCTCGTTTCACTAAAGGTGAAAATACTATGACTGGAAAGATTGAACTTCTCCATTTTTCCAAATTCCCTTTCTGACAGGTGACTTACAGGACATGTTTCTGCCAGTTTCCCATTTGTATGTAATCAGCATTTCTTTCCTCCCTCAAGGAAGGACAAATATAACTTTGAGGAACATGTCTTTAAAGAGGTTTTGGAAAGAGGTGGGCCAGGATCATAGGGATTAGGATGCAGCAGAGTTGTTCTTATCTTTGCCAAAAAACAGAGGCTACACAGATTTGATTTCTGTATGTACACACAGACAGAGGTCGAGGAAATGAAAGCTGAACATGCACCCTAACTTTCCCCCCAGCCTCTAGACACAACAGCACTCAGAGCCCCAAGGGGCGGTGCCAGCATCAACTCACTCCTCAGATTGTCGATACAAAACTGTGAGCATGTATGAAGTCTGTATCTTATTAGCAGAGAACATTGATTTCCTCTGGCACTTGTTTCACATAAAAAGTCATATTAGCAAATATGTAAAATAATTGGCATAGAAAAATTAATCGATAACGCATTTAGTCCCACGGCAGAGTTATCACAATCCCTTTAAGAACCTAATTTACTCTTGGATTGTGGTGAGCATAGCATAACATATAGACTTGTTGAATCACTATGTTGTACACCTGAAACTAATGTAACATTTTGTGTCAACTATATTTCAATTGAAAAGAAAAAAAATGAACCTAATTTACTCTTGAGATTTCTTCTCGGCAGGGAAGGGGGGAACAGTTGTGAGTTTTTTCATCTGTAGATGTAACAGTTGTCAAGAATTATGAAACATCTGAAATTGTACACTATTTGCAAGCTCACAAGTTGACATAGTTTCATGGATGCTAGCAGAAGGCACAAAACTCCCGGACCAGAGACAAAGGACGGTTTATTACTCACAGCAATAACAGGAGCCTGGGTGTCAGCATTTGTGCCAGTTCCCTGAGTCCCAGTTCCCACAGAGTGACATGAAGAGTGTTAGATGATCCCTGCACAGGCAGTGGGTGTATTACAAGAGAGGAACCCTGAGCTTGGGTAACTGAATCTTTTGTAATGATCAGTAAGCCCATGTGAACTTTGCCCCAGAAGGAGCATTCTCTTTGTTATACTAGACAGTAAACAAACTTCTTTTTGCTTCACAGAGGGACTCTATCACTGTCTTTCAAGGCTAAGGCTATTTTCTTTTCTTTTTTTTTTTTTTTAAGATTTTATTTATTTTATTTGAGAGAGAGAGAGACAGCCAGCGAGAGAGGGAACACAAGCAGGGGGAGTGGGAGAGGAAGAAGCAGGCTCCTAGCAGAAGAGCCTGACATGGGGCTCGACCCCAGAACTCCGGGATCACTCCCTGAGCTGAAGGCAGAAGCTTAATGACTGAGCCACCCAGGCGCCCCAAGGCTGTTTTCTATACAAACACCCTTGAAAAGATATTCCAGAACAAAAGCAGCCATTGCCTCTGCTTCCAAGATGTATAGAAATGTGAGGCACTCGTGGAGAATTGATTAATAAATTTCTGTCCATTATTTTCTCATGCCTGAGACTATACATTAAGTCCCTAGCTCTGTCCCTTAGTTCATTTTCTATTCTCCCCCCCCCCAAAATGGGAGTCTTTCTTGACAATACTATGGGCAGATGCTAATGGGGAGAGGGATGAGGGCAATTTTAAATCAGTTGGCTATTATAACTTTAGTAGTGGGAAGATGAAAGATGAAAGTCAAAAACTCTGTAGGAAAGTTACCTCAGAGCAGGCTTGCTATTTGGCAGCTCTCAACAGCCCCCGCCATCCTCCCCAAAAGCATCTTCCTTTCATTTCACTTCAACACACAACTAATGGATAATCACTACAGTTTTGAAAAATGTAAATCTCTTGGAGCATTAAGGACTCTTGGGTTTTCACACACATGACTGCGAATTTGTGTAAGACACTTGTCCTTTAAAAGCTAGCTGAGATTGGCTGCTCTGAGGGAAGAGCAATTTTGACCGGTAGGGAATAAGAAAGGTAATTGTGAAGTTTGGAGCAGTTTTGGGGTATAGCAGGCCAGAGAGATAACACTGTGGGAGAATTAAAACAATAAGAAGTCACAGAGTCCATAGAGCAGGGCAGCTTGGCACTATAAGGTGGGAAAAGCTGTGAGACAAAGAGTAGAGAGAGAAAGACTAGGGAGATACCAAAGAGAAATTGCATCCATTCTGATTTTCTTGAAGTTGGCACTGTGCCCAAAGCAGAGGAAGAACATCCTCTTCCTCCTTCTCCCCACTCCTGGATCTTCTTTCCATAAATATTTACTGAGTATCTCTTGTTACAACTGCCACTGCTACTATTACTAGTTACCATTTATTGAACACTTGCTATGCTTCTAGTTTTATGCTTACATGGGTGTGACAAGGTCAGATAAGACATTACAGTCCCACGTGAGAGACAGACATGGAAGTCAACAGTTATACAATTTAGTAAATGCATCTAAATCAGACAAGTTAGGTCCTTGCTTTAGGACCCAGACTTCACATTTCCATCAGTAGTTCTATAATCCACAATAGTGAACTAATAGTAGCTAATTCTTACACAGTACCTATCATGGCCCAGGCAAAGTTTTAAGTGCAATTAACAATGAGCATCTTTATGACAGCCCTATGAAATAGGCACTATGGTTATATCTTATAGAGTGTATATCTATATACTCCAATGTCACAGAACCAGTAAGCAGCTGAGGGGGGATTTGATTCCAGGCCTCTGGCCCAGTATAGGGGGGTAAACTGACACTGAATCAAGTGTAAGCTAACTAGGCATTTGTGAGCTGCCCAGGAAATACAGCCATTACTTAACACTTCTTTCTGTGATAAAGTATATTTTGACTTCCAAACTTGTGACTCATAAAGAAATTTTCAAATGAGTGTTTTAAGGTAGGAAAGTAACTGAAACCTCCTGGGAATAGAAGAGACCTGTGAGCATTAGTGACCTATAGTTAATAAGACATTGTAAATTCGATGCAAAAGGCAACAGAGTATTAACTGCCAAACTGTAAGTTCAGGGACCCTCCTTTTTTAGGTTCAATTGTTCTTATAGGCAGCAGTTCCCACCTTACCAGTTTATGCTGCTAAGAAAATTAATGACTTAAGTTTACTTTAAAAAGCAAAGAATCAAAAGAATGAGAAGACAAGCCACAGACTGGGAGAAAATATTTACAAAAGATACATCTGATTAAGGAGTGTTATTCAAAACACACAAAGTCTTAAAACTCAACATTAAGAAAACAAACAACCAGATTAAAAATGGGCCAAAGATTTAAACAGACACCTCACCGAAGAAGATACACAGATGGCAAATAAGCATATGAAAAGTGCTCAACACCATATGTCATTAGGGAAACACAGACTGAAACAATGAGATACCACTACATGTCTTTTGGAACGACCAAAATCCAGCACACTGACAACACTAAATGCTGGCGAGGATGTGGAGCAATAGGAATTCTCATTCATGCAGGTGGGAATGCAAAATAATACAGCCATTTTGGAAGATAGTTTGGACGTTTCTTATAAAAGTAAACATACTTTTACCATATGATCCAGCAAGCATGTTCCTTGGTATCTGCCAAAGGAGTTGAAAATGTACGCCCACACAAAAACCTGCATATGGATGTTTATAACAGCTTTATTTATAATCGCCCAAACTTGGAAACAACCAAGAGCCCCCTCTTTAGGTGAGTAGATAAAGAAACTGTGGTACATCAGACACTGGAATATTATTCAGTGCTTAAAAGAAATGAGCTCTCAAGCTATTAAAGGACATGAAGGAAACCGAAATGCATCTTACTAAATGAAAGAAGGCAATCTGCAAAGGCTACACACTGTATGATTCCGACTCTGGAATTTCCAATTCTGGAAAAGGCAAAACTATAAAGACAATAAAAAAGACAATAAAAAGATCAGTGGTTGCCAGGGGTTAGGAGGGAGGAGAGATGAACAGGCAGAGCAGAGAAGATATTTAGGGCAGTGAAACTACTCCGTAAGGCAGATACATGTCATTTTAAATTTGTCCAACCCACAGAATGTACAACTCCAAAAGTGAATTCTAATGAATTCTAATGAAAACTATAGACTCTGGTTGATAGTGATGTGTCAATGTAGCTTCATCAATGTTAACAAATGTGCCACTTTGGTTGGGGATATCGGTAATGGGGGAGGCTATGCATATATGCATAGGGTATATGGGAAATCTCTGTACTTTCTAATCAGTTGTTCTGCCAACCTAAAACTGCTCCAAAAAATAAAATCTATTTTTTAAAAAAGCAAAACAAAATTCATTTATAAGAGAACTTCTATTCTTAAGGAGGAAAAGAAAATGTGCACTATTTGGAACATTATACCTGTTCCCATGCTCTTGCTCCCTTGAGAAAATTGCTAACCTTCATCCTGGAGTGCAAGAATTACTGCTCAATAGTGTCTTCTTATTAAGTGTGTTACAGACAGCCCTGGAGAAAGGGAGAGAGAGGGCGAGGGAGAGAAAGAGGCAGAGAAAGAGAACAGGGGCTATCCACAGTATGTGAAATAGATTTTAAAGAAGACACAGCATTTTCTTAGACATTTAGGAGGAAATTTGGAGACCATCTTTTGCTCTCAGGTTAAAAAATCACTTTTATTTTATTTGGGCTTATCATAAAAGTTATGCTTTACTTATGCCTCAGTGGCCACCTCCTTCTGAAAATAATCTTCCTCAACAGTTGGATTTTCTGAATATTGAATAACGATTTTTCCCCCAAAGGAGTAATGGGTTTTCAATGTATGCTAGGCGAACCCTCATTTCATGAATACACAGACAGCTAACAGCATACATGCAGTGATAGATCCTCTTTTACAAAAGAAGGAAAGAAGATAAAGCTGGCTTATGTCAGGGAAATCCATATTTCCTCTCTCTTCAAGAACCTACTTTCTTTCAGATTTCCTCTCCTCTGGGTTTTCATCAATCTCAGGGGCATACTTCATAAGAATAAAAATGTTAGCAGACTCTGGGAAGAGCGTTCCCTCAGACCAGAAGAGTTTATGTTATGAGCTGAACTGCGCCACCCCCCCCCGCCCTCTGTCCCCCGCAAATTTATATGTTGAAGTCACACTCCCCAATACCTCAGGATGTCTATTAGAAGATAGAATCTTTAAAGAGGTAATTAAGTTAAAAATGAGGTTATAAGCCCTAACCCAAATGACTGATATACTTATAAGAGATTAGGACACAGACACAGAAGGAAGACCACACGAAGACAGAGGAGAAGACGACCATCTACAATCTGTCAGAGGAAAATAACCCTGCCAACATCTTCATCTCAGACTTCTAGCCCCCAGAATTGTCAGAAAATAAATTTCTGTTTTTCATCCAGTCTGTAATACTTTGTTATGGCAGCCCTAGCAAAACTAATATAGTGTGTAAAAGTAAACCCTGGTGACTCCAGCTTTCCCAAAGTGCTTCTATTCAGAGCCTAATAAGAGCAGATCAAGAGGCACCTGGGTGGCTCATTCGGTTAGGAGTCTGCCGTTGGCTCAGGCCATGGTCCCAGGGTCCTGGGATCCAGCCCCTAGTCCTCCACAGGCAGGGTCCCTGCTCCACAGGGAGTCTGCTTCTCCCTCTCCCTCTGTCCCCTCCCCCACTCATGCTCTCTTTCCCACTCTCTCTCTCTCAATAAATAGAATCTTTTTTTTAAAAAAAAGAGCAGTCCATGAACTTGTTAACATAATTATAAAGAAGCTGTAGACTTCATAAATTAATTCAGCAAATATTTGTTGAGCTTCTCCAGCACATCATGTACTGAGCTAAGTGGCAAAGACAAAAAGATAAGCCCCCAAGTGGCTCAAAGTAAATAAGACCCTAGACCATCCTCAATGAATTCAGTCTAAAGAGGAGACAGGCACAGAAAGAGTTAATTTCAATATGACCAGTGGTAAGATTTTGGTATGCACAGAGTGCCATGGGTAAGGACCAAGGGCTATGAGAACTTCACTGAGATATAGAAAGGGATCAGATTGGAAGCCACATCTAACCTAAGTCTTTAGGAAAAAGTAGAAGTGTGCCAGGTGGACAGGGGAAGAGAGACATTTTGGTGATAGGAGTACCGGATACAAAGACAGGGAAATGAATAAGTGTCTAGAATGTCAGGTGATGAGTGAGAAGTTCAGGGTAACTGGAGTTAGGATGTGTATGAGGGAGGGTGGGAGGAGAGAGTGAAGAAACAGGGTCAGACCACTAAGGGCTGGGCATGCCAAATTTGGATCTTAACCTGAAAGCAGTGGAAAGCCACCAGAGATTTTTATAGAGAAAAGTCACGATCAGACTTGCTCTGAGCATAGTCTGTCTAATAGCGTAGAAAATGAAATGGTATGGGGAGAGGTAGGTTGCATAAAGACAAAGAATAGGGAGGTTGATGGGAGCCTGAACTGAAGCAGGGGTATTGGGGTGCAGAGTGCAGTCTTGCTTTAGGGATATTTCAGAGGTGGAATTGAAGGGGTCTAGAAACATATGGTGTGAAGGTTTTAACACTTCTATTTCTGCATGTGCTAATACGGAAAAGGTGCTTCCAAGTGTAAAGCACTAGACAATATTTATTGTATTTTCGGTGTTAGATGTACAAATAAATATCATTGTTTCCTTAAACATGGAGATTTGTTATCAACTTAATAAAACACACAATATTTTATTTACTTGTTAAGACTTGAATTCAAAAAGCTACTACATTTCCTTGTGTTTTATTTAATTTCAGGATGAACTACTCCTTGAAAAAAGACAGCATAATTGAATACAGTTAAAACATGAGTATCTTATTTTATCTCATCATAGCATGTCTGGTATTTCTGTGGTTCTTCCAAGTTGGACTCGACTGAAAAATGCATATTTGAGGCAATAGAAAGCCTTGGGAAATACACTCACCTCAGTCTAATCTGACTTTTTCTCGCTAGCAGCCTTTTGTAACTAGTTTACTTCATCTTTCTAGGCCTCAGTTTTGTTATTTCTAAAACAAGGGATAAATTCTCTGACCCTTAAGAGTCTTTTTGACTAAAATTCCATGAGTCTTTTCTTCCAGAAGAACTAATGCTTTTGACTTTTAAAATGAAAAAAAAAAAAAAAAGTCTTATTTATTATTGTTGTTGTTGTTGAAGTTTTAAAAAGGAGACTAAATTTTTCTGGAAAATATTTCTTGGCATGTATGTAAATCTTGTTAGATGGTTTTGAGATTTATTAAAAAAAAAACAAAAACAAAACCTGAATCACCAAGCACGTTCAAACATTACCGTTCTTGGGGTACAAAGGCACTCAAGGAAATGTACTTAAACCTCTGTAGTTTCAACTAAGAGTAACACAAACGAACAAGTGATGCTTGTTGAAACAAATCTGGAGTCGAAGTGGGTAAACAGAGCTGCAGAAAAATTAGCAAGCCAGACGATTTCCTTTTCCCTTCCTCAGGAAACTTGTATCTGTAAATGGGAAGGGGCTCTAGATCCTCCGGCAGAGAAACAGGAGAATACGGAGGGAAGTTTCTCTATTTCCTCACTCCCTACCTGCTAGTCTGATCGCCTCTCCTGCGCGCTCTGATAAGGAATTGATTCTCCCCCCTTCTCTCCCTCCCTCCCCCCGCTCCCTCCCTCTCTGTCCTTCACCCTGAGTAACGGTAGTGTCCTAGCAAGTGATGCTGTCGGAGACAGGAGCCGGGCACGGAGGAGGCTTCGGCGCCGCCGCCGCCGCCGCCGGGCGGGAGAGCCTTTCCCAGCACCAGCGCCCCACTCCGCCCCGGGCTTCCCCCTCACAGCCACAGCCGCCGCGGCTGCTCCCACGGTTTCATGGTGGGCGGCGGCGGCCACTCGGCTTTCGTTCCCGCCTCTAACTGCTCCGCGTCGGGCCGCGCCGTTCTTTCCTCCTGCCTTCCCGCCCGGGGCTGCCCGGGGCTGCCGGAGCGGCTGGCGGTGGGGAAGGGGCGACGCGAACAGACCCGGCGGCTGCGGCCGGCGGGCATCCCCACGCTCCGACCGCGGCGGGCGCGATGTCCACCAAGGTCAGGAAGTGCAAGGAGCAAGCGAGGGTGACCTTCCCCGCGCCGGAGGAGGAGGAGGAGGAGGGCGAGGACGAGGGCTCGGAGCCGCAGCGCCGCCGGCGGGGTTGGAGGGGCGTCAACGGGGGGCTCGAGCCGCGCTCGGCGCCCTCACAGCGGGAACCGCACGGCTACTGCCCGCCGCCCTTCTCCCCGGGGCTGGACATGTGAGTACCCGGCCGGCCCGCGGCCCGCGCTTCGGGAGGGCAGTGCCGGGCGGGGGGCAGAATGGCGGGCTCCCGGCCGCCCCGCGACGTGTCGGGGACCCCCAAACGCCGCCCGGCACGGCATGGCAGTTCTATGAGGGGCGACTTGGGGATGAAGACCTCGGTCGGGAGCTCGTCCCCTTGGTTCTGCTTTGTGGAGGGACTTGGGGACCCCTGAAGGCGTGGCTGGGGCTCTGTCCCGGTTCAAGCGCACCGAAGGGCCCCGCGGACCGACACAACGGACGCCAGACTCGCTTTGCAGCAAGCAGACACGTCCTCTCCTACACGCACACTACTGCCGCATGGGCTGGGACCCCTCAGCGAATGAACCCCGCGCTTACCCGAGGAAGTCAAAAGAATGGGCAGGTGTGCGTAGACTCAGGCGCGCGCTCGAACTTCGACCTCCTCTCCAGCTTCCCAGCGCGGAACTACCCTGGGAACGTGCGTCTCCCCCGCGACGCTCCCGGCGGTGCCAAGCCGCGGCAGGGGAGTGGGGAGAAGGGAAGGGAAGGTGCGCCATATGGAGTGTGGTGTAAGTTTGCCCAGTCGCCTTGTTTCTCGACGGTCCATTCACAGTTAGGGGCAAACTGAAGCCAAATCCTCAGGGGAGAGTGGGCGCGGGGCAGCCGCGGGAACTGTTTAATGCTAACTTTGGCTGTAGTTCCCAGGCGACTCAGGGTCAGTAGCTGTTTTCTTTTTAAAGGAAGGTAGAGGTCGGCACTGTAGTGTGTGAGAAAGAGCAACTTTTCTCAATTTCCAGATCTTGGAGCCAGCCTTAGCAGCTATGAGACATAGGATTAAAACAGAGCACTTAGTTTTATAGGGTGCATGCTACTTGTCTTGTCACATACCCTGGCCGTACCAAGGGGTTTAACTGTCTTTTTTAGGAAAAACGCACAGACCTAGGTAGAGAACTTGGGGTCAGACGTGGCGGGAGGCACTAACCGTCTGGGTGGGGTAGTGGTGCTTGGTGAAGGGACCGAGGTTATGCAGCGCCCCCTGCTGTCCTAGAGCTGCCACATAGGGCGACCTCTAGACCGACCTAACCTCGCATTGTTCTGCCGGCGCAGAGCCCGCGCCTGGCCCTTCCGGATTTGCTTATTAAAAAAAAAAAAAAAACAGAAATCGGCGGCTAGAAGTAGATCGCCTAGGGAAGCGTTCTGATTTAAAATGAGCGACGCATCCCGATGCGGTTCAGTTATTGCCGGAAGATTAGCCTGGAGTGGAAATGGCCCAGGAAATGGAAGGAAGGTATATCCTTAGGGATTAAAGCACTGCCAGCTCGCTTCCAGGCCTCCCTAAGATTTGAAGACATTGTCTGTTTTTCCTTTTGCCAATTTGGTTTTTATAACCCAGTTCAATTTCTTGATTACTTAATTTTTTTTTTCTGTTACCCTGAATCCACCCTAAAAGGGACACCACAGCCCTCTATCTAAGAAAGTAGGGTGGAGCAGAGACTACTCACTTTGCCTTTTGGAGTTTGAGGTCAACTGAACAAAATACTGAGGCAAATTCTCTCATAGACTTGTCTATTTGCTAATAGAACATTTTCTTTCTATTTTCTGACTTTACATAATTCAACAAGTAAACGTCCTAGTGTATTTACTTGGTAAAACGGTTGAGAAGACCCAGTCATTTTAAGGAGACAAACATTAATAAATGTTTCTTCGGGAGGTAGGGCAGCAAACTCTTCATGTTTGAGTCCTGTCATTTCTTAATGTCGGATACCTGTTTGATATCTGTAGCAAAATCCAGCTCTTTATTTCACCTTCAAGTAGAATATGGCCACAGTTTAACAACTCAGAAAGTGAGCACAGCAAGCCTGGGATGGAATTGGAGCAGGATAACCAGTCTCTCAAAGCCCCAGGGCCATTTTCAGTAGTCAGAATAGAATAGTTGGATTTAACAGTCAGCCAGGATGCTGACAATAGAATCCCACTTTTACCAAAAAGATTCCTCAGGGTAATCTTGTTGCTCTTTTCACTGCTCCGTGCTCCAGTATTCCATTTAGGAATTTTAAACAGACTGACTTAGGACAAAGAATGTCATCTGATATATCACTAATAAGACTTTTTGAAAATATCCTTTGATAGAACTCTTGATTCAACCATTGATTCAAACCAAGACTTTCTTTTTCCCAATTGTTTGCAAACCTAGGACCAAGTAGTTTGTCATTGGCAAGATTACCTCATTCTCGAAGTTTTTAGTTATTAAATATATCTGATGAAACTCCAAGAAGGCATCTGAAGGCAGTTCTCATGATTTTCGACTCAAAGACATTTCTTAATCACCTGCATGTGCCAAGTGCAAGTTAGGTACAGCAAGCCCCGAAGATGAATATGACAACTTTTCTGCACTCAAGGAGTTTAAAATCTCATGGGAAAGAGGTGGAAATGAAATTGGGCATAAGCTATTATACTATAGATTAGAGTAAAATAAGTATGATAAAAACATACACACAGGGTGGAGCTATGAAGGGTCAAGTATGAAGGAGCGATGGACTATGTAAGGTCATGGAGAAATCAAGGAAACCTTTATGGGCTCTAAAAGATTGGTAGGAGACAGAGACAGAGTGGGAAATTAATTGAAGCCCTTCCCCCAAAATGCTAGGCATGTCTGGGGAACATTAATTGAGTTTGGTTGGAACATAGAGTATGTGTAGGAGAGCAGTGAGATTTAGCTGGATGTATTGGTTTGGGACATTAATATGGAGGATCTTGCCAGGAGGAGACAATAGGGAGCCATGGATGGTTACAGAGCAGCAGCAATTTGATCAGAGCCAGTCTGAGAGCAGGATGGATTGAAGTGGCAATTGAGAGAATGTCAATAAATAAATTAGGAGGCTACTATAGCTGTTCAGGCTAAGATTAAGATCTGTAATAGTGTAGTACTGGTGGGATAGAAAAGGGAGAGTTGGAAGACAGAATACACAGATAGGGTCTATGGGAATATGCAACTAACTGCCCATGAGGGATTTGAAGAGAAAGCAGGGGGGTGCCTGTGTGGCTCAGTCGATTAAGTGCGTGCCTTCTGCTCAGGTCACAGATCCCAAGGTCCTGGGATCAAGCCCCAGGGCAAGCTCCTTGCTCAGGGGGGAGCTTGCTTCTCCAGCTCCCTCTGCCCCCTTCCCCATTCATGCTCTCTCTCTCACTTTCTATCTCAAGTAAATAAATAAAACCTTAGGGAAAAAAAAAAAAGAAAGAAAAAGCAGGGTCAGAGATGACTTGGTGATTTTGACCTAGATAACTAAGATCATTGATTTCATTGTTGAGAAGGAAAGGACAAAGAATGGGATCTGATTTTTCAGGTAATTCTGATTAGAGGTGTCAAGCAGGAAGATGGAATACAAGTTTAAAACTTGGGAGGATTTGAGAATCTACTGTCTCATGAGGCTAGGTGCTAAGTCATGTGAACATATGATATAACCCAAAGAAAGAGTGTAAAGAGAGAAACAAAGAGAGCTCTAGACTCTCTTTTCTGAAGGATTTTTGTTGTTGTTGTTTAGAGAGTAGAGGGAAAGTGTAGCAAGCAAAGGACACAGAAAAAGATGAAGGAGCAGGTGGGTACTAAGGCAAAGGCGGCTAGAAAGAACAGTTTCAAGAAAAGAGAAGAATTGACCCATAGTTGGCAAATACTTGATAAATCAAGAGAGAAACTTACGAGTCTACTCTTAGGAAGAAGAATCAATCCTTATATGTATTAACATACATGCACATAATCATTAGATTTCTCAGCGGTGTTATCTTTAAAAGAGAAAGACTTCTATAAAGGAAGATTCTGTTTAGATTTTCTTCAGAGGAAGTACTGCCAAAAATGTGTCATGACAAAAGCAGTAATTTGTGTTTATATAATATTTCATGCTGGAACTGGGAAGGGATCCCCTGTTCTTAGTGCCTGCCCTCTCTTGGGTCTGGTATACCCATAACCAGAGCATCTCTGTTTCTATTTCTCTGGAGATTTCATATCCTATCTCGCTTATAGGGGTGAGGGTATCAGTCAGTGGGGTAGAGATCTGGGGAAAGAGTTCTACATACTCTTCATATGGACTTTCACCCAATTCCCTTATTTTGGGCTCTTGCCTCATCTCTTCTTTCTGGGATTTCTTTTGCCTTCAATTTCTGGGTCTTTTCTGACAGTGAGCAGGGTGGATCAACTTGCTTCTTGTTATAGGCACTCTGGCACTCTGGTTGGACCTTCCTTATCTCCACTAAATCATTTACTTTTCTTCCAACTCGTCTTCTTTCCAACTTCATATATTGTGTAGTTGCAGATATTACAAATGTCTTCTGATTTCATGGAAGATGAAATCTGTGTTACTTTCCTCTGTTTTCCTTGCTGTTTAGGGGGATAACTTTGGAGAGGAGAAAGGGTAAAAGAGGCCTTTATTCTATCGGCTTGAAACCAAATAGCCCTACAATTATGTTTCAGGTGTTCATTTAAGCCCCAGTGAAGACTATACTATTAACAGGCCAAGATTGCAGAAGGAAAAATATTCTTAATCGTGACTAATCTTATTGGACAAATTGAATAGATAGTAAGCTATAAAGTGTGATATGAGGGTCATTTGAACTCCCCCACCTGAAGTCATCTTAGTACCACGCTTCCTAAATCTAACTAGTATAGAATATTTTGGGGGAAAAAATAGAATGTTTGAGTTGCAAAGGATTTCTTCTAGTCCAGTCTCTTCTTTTACAAACTGATTAAGTGAAGCTGAAGTTTGACCTCTAATTCACAGCAGCCCCAGGTCATCTGAAATCTCTAGGCTTTTAGGGCTGAGCTATTCACACCATGGCCTCCTTTGGGTTCAGCTTTTCTCTCTTCCTCAAAGAAATTTAAAAAAGCATTTACTCCTGGGAGTTATAACACAGGATACTACTAATTAGTATTAATTCATTTATGAGATCCAATTAATTCATCATTTCAATTTGACTGTTGATGGCCCATCAACTTGAGAAAGTTTTAAGCTAAGTGGAAGGACTAAGAATGGAAACAAAAGGAGAAAAGAATATCTCAAAATATAATTGACCCCCTGTCAAATGTCATTTATGGTTTTCTCTTTTCTTAATATCATCAAAGTGGTGAGAGGATCATGGAGCAAGACTGGGGGATCATCTGATGATGGGGTTAGAATTTTAGGGATTTTTCCTTACTGGCCTGGGATAGCAAATGTCTGTTCTCTCCCTCTCTCTCTCTCTCTCTCTCTCTCTCTCTTTCTCCCACCCTTCTTCCCTTTCCCTCTGCACCCCTCTTCTCAATATTCTTAACCATTGAGCTTTGCCTTTGCCTACAATATCCCATAAACCCCCTTACCCTAGTTGACAGTAAGCAATAAAACACCATGGGAAATGTAACAGGATGAAGAAACCTGTTTTTACTGGGCTCCTAGGCTCTTGGTAGGAAGGAGTACTTTTAACTTCCTGGCTCGGGATTGAGGTTGTCTCCTCAGGGAACATGCTTAAGTAACAGTGAATGGAAGATGAGCATTCTTCTGAGGAGAGAGGCTCTTACTTGACCAGCAGTCTTCCTTCTCAAGCCTGCCCTCAACACCACACAGTATAAGTCTGGCAGGGAACCTGGATTAGTGGCCTGTGCGGGGTGAGCATGTAGGAATCTGGCCCCAGATAGAAGATCTGGAGTTGTAGGGGCGCCTGGGTGACGCAGTCCTTAAGCGTCTGCCTTTGGCTCAGGGCGTGATCCCAGCGTTCTGGGATCGAGCCCCACATCAGGCTCCTGTGCTAGGAGCCTGCTTCTTCCTCTCCCACTCCCCCTGCTTGTGTTCCCTCTCTTGCTGGCTGTCTCTCTCTGTCAAATAAATAAAACAAAATCTTTAAAAAAAGAAGAAGAAGAAGAAGAAGATCTGGAGTTGTGAACTATAGGGTGACCAACTTCAGACTTGGGCATAAGGGGCTCAGCAGTGACTTTATCAGAATAATTAGGATTGTTACAGTGTTTTGTCTTTAATTTAACATCGAGGTCAGGGACGTTTGTCTATAGTTACCTAGTCAAAAGAAATCCCCTGTTAAAAAGTAAACTTTCCCTTTTTTGTACTATTCAAATAATAGGTGACAGTACAGATTTGGTCTTGGCCTTTTAAAAAATGAGATTTAAATGTCCACAAGTATATGACCTGTTAAGGAAAGGACATGACGATGCTAATATTCTACACCAGTTTTGCATTTCTAAATATATTTTGTCAAGTTGTACTGATGCATATGGATTCTGTTGAAAAGTAGGTTGCAGGGTGATGAGACAGGAGCAAGCATCTAAAAACGTCAAACTTTTGACTTAGGATACGGATGATAGTGATAGAAAACCAGATCCCTTTGCTTCTAATAATAATAAAAGTATATACATATAAAATAAGTTTATATATATTACATAAAATATTAATATACATGTAATAGGATCTAATATATTTAAGTAGCCAAATATGAACTTCTCTCAGGTCAGTAGAAGTTTTCGATTTTATTATTGAGTTTATTTCATCTCAATTCTTGTTCAGTTACAGACTGAATTCATATTTGACTGCTAATTTCATTGTTACTTAATATTCCTGAAATAATAAACACTAGTTTTAGAAAGTATTGTGAAATAGTTTATTTTTGAAGATAAGCTTTATTATTAGAGCTTATTAATTCTAAGATTGATCCCCATATTATCCTGACAAACGTCACTTTAATATCAAAATCAAGACATGTAGAATTCATCAGACACTTTTTGTGGTGTAACTAAGATTAAATGTGATTAAGCAGAAATCTGCTTGGAAAGAAGAATAATATTTACATTACTTTAGTTTCTGATTAGTAATTTATATTATTCATGACTTCTATAGAAGAATTATTCTGATTCCCCTCCACCACTACTTCCACACATTATCATATGTGAACAAAAGTTTTCTTTAATCTGGAGGGGAAAATTGTCTGTTCCCTGGGTCTTCAGTGTTGCGGTTTAAGCACTCATGCATCTGTGCATCCATGGCTCCAACAGATAGATATTCATCAGCCATGTACTAAAACCAGGTATATAGAGACTAAGGGAGGCGGTCTCTGCCATTAAGGATGTTACAGTATCGTTGAAGAGCCAGGCAGGAAAACAGACAATTAAAGAGCAATGCCTGAGATGCCTGAGTGGCTCAGGTGGTTAAGTGTCTGCCTTTGGCTCGGGCCATGATCTCAGGGTCCTGGGATCCAGCCCTGCATCTGGCTCCCTGCTCAGTGGGGAGCCTGCTTCTCCCTCTCCTACTCCCCCTGCTTGTGCTCTCTCTTTCCCTCTCTGTCTCTCTGTTAAATAAATAAAATCTTTAAAAGAAAAAAAAAAACAATGCAACTGTCAGTTTAACAGAGTTGTACACAAAATACAGTTCCTGGAAGCAGAAACATCTAAGTTCTAAAAGGTACATGCGTTTAAGAAGTATTATCATGCCATGCAGGCAATGATTAGGGGTCTTCACCTCTGCTCCCAGTGGAGGAAGGAACACATTGTTAAGTGGCCTTTTGCTTTTCTGGTTTTGGCTGCTAAGGGGTCTGGCAAAGAGCTTTCATGAGAGAGATGACAAGGAAAGTGATTAAGAGGCAAGACCGGAGCTTTCCTTCTTAAATATACAACAGCCTCTTTTCTCTGACTTGGCGATTAGGGTATATACCCAAATTAGCATTGTCTAATAGATTTATTAAACTCATACCTAGAGGATTCTGAATATAGCACAGGCCAACAGAAACCGTCAGGAAATTAATTACTGTGGGGACCCAGATATCTCTCCAGACTTGTAAGTGCTGGAAGCTCTACCTATTAATTTTTTTTTTTTTTTTTGGTGGTATGAGAATCTTTAGAAATGAAAGCTGTGATTTCCTGTTTCTTAAATGGAGCTCCTTATCTTGTTGGTTTGGTTGCTATTGAGACAATGTGTTATTGAGCTGTTTGTGGTGTCAGTAGATGTGAGCTCAGCAGCAGGCGGTGTGGGACGTGGGACTCCCCATAGCCCTGTACCCTATACACCAAACAGTTGAACAGATTGGGCTGCCTTCCTCTAGCCTTGCATACTTGGGGCCCTTAGGGGATATCCTGGAGTTCAGAGTGTCTCCCACTCCACTTCTTCCCCTCTCCAAATAACATATATTAAGAGATTTTCAAAACATGTGTTTTTGAGGACACCATTGAGGCTGTTTGTGAGACGCCCTCCCTCCCTGTGAGGACACTCACACAAAAGCCGTAAGGGGTAGACGGGTAGACGTTGGGTGTCTCCAGAGGCAGCCACGTTGACTGACAGCTGCCTGCTTGCCAGGGGGACTATGAGGTTTGTCTATTTTTTGACTTTTCATCTCTGACTTTCTTGTCCTTTGTCAGCGCCTGCTGCTTCCCACCCTTATCATCGCTTCCAATTATCACCCCCCTCGACGCTGTAACATGGCCATTGCTCGCTAATGCTTTTCCCCCTCCTCTGTGCTTTTCGCACTACTTATCTTCTGTGGCTCCTTCTGCTCTTCTTGCCCTTCACAGAATGACAGACTGGATCCTGGCCGGTTGGCACATTCACTTCCTTCAGTGGAGTGAACAGCTTCTTCAGAACAACTTGGGTGTTATTCGCATTGCTTGGTTCACATTGATGGTGTTATTACTCTGTTTGCCAGCCTGCTAGATGAATCAAGCAGTTGGCTAATTCTTCATTTCAATAAAGGATTTGACTTCTTTAATAATGTTCATTTGTTGCTGAGTGCTAAAGAGATTGGGATTCAATCCAAAGAGCAGTTTTTGAAGCTGTTCTTTGTAGAACCCAAATGTTCCAAAACACAAGCTAAGCATACATTTTAATAATGTTATTTTGATTTGCAACCTTTATTCATTTTTTTCTTATTCCCCGGAGACAGCATGGTAGAGTACAGAGAGCCTTGGGAGAGGACCTCTGAGCTCTCTTCTTCTAATTCTTTATCTTTTAATGACCGTAAGGAAGTGACTTACCATTCTGACTGAATCTCTTTTTCTATAGACTTAGTATCAATTGGACAGAAATAAGAGTAGGCGCAGGGATGGAAACAAAACATCCAGACGCAGGTGTTGCAGGGTTAAGAAACTGGAACAACTTAGATGAGCACAACGTGTTGCTCCTGTAATCTACCTATAATAGGTCTTTCGCTTGAGCTTCCCACCTGCTGACCAGGAGAGGAAAAAAATGAATCAAATCTCCATTCTGTGGTTTAAATTCATTTTTTAAATTTTGGGGTTTTTTTTGTTTGTTTGTTTGCTAAACAGACATTCTTATCCAACAAGTGAGTTAAACAATCAATAAATTAAGCAATTAAGTTAATTAAGCGATTAAGCAGTTACGTGAGTTAATAGGAGGAAAGACTTGCCCTACATTATCACAGGGTTTAGGTCAACTAGGACAGTGTCTCCTTGTGCCTTGAGCTCATATCTAAGGGATTTTTGCTTGCTGATTCTCCCCCCCAATCTCTACAAGGGGTCGTAGTCTCATGGTTCATGTATACACCCTTAGTTCAGGGAACTCTGGGGAGATGCTGTGAAGCCAATTTCATTGATCCTTGATGTTATAAAGTAAATTTTCCTTTTAACAAATAGCGTCTCACTTGGATAAAATAGCTCAGGCTCTCAGAAAGTGCCCTCCCCCCCCCCCCCAACTGTCTTCTGTAGCATCTGGGCACTGGAGGAAGGGAGCTTATGTGTCCCCTGGAGGAAAGAAAGAGTTGTTGTCCTCATTCTTCTGGTCTCTGGGCGATGTTCATTGTCTACTTGGGTGCTGCTTGTCAGTGAAAATAACTCGATCTTGGCTGACTTGCCTTTGTTATAACCCAGATATGCTCCTTGGCATATACGGTTTGAGCCTGGCTCCCAGGAGCTAGAGAGCTCTAATACAGCTTACAGCACCAGCGGTGTCCCTAGTCAGGGTGCCGCCTCTCTGGCTCTCAGCACAGGGTCCACACCACATGGGAATGTAGGGTGGCTTGAGAAAACCCACACCATTCTCAACTTAACCGGGCTGGGCTCTCCTAGATCTCTTGCCCTCAGTGGTTCCTTAATTTCTTGGATCCACATCTTAATTTTTACTTCCCTTCTATTTGTTCTTTCCTCTGTTAGGACAGGAAACATCATGGCTTTGGTGTCGAAAGAGGTCTTGCCTGCATGATGAGAGCGCTCTGTGATTAGGTTCCTTCAGAACTAATTAGAAAAATAAAGGAACCGAGCAAATCTTTCTTCAAGACAATTTCTCTTTTTCCTGAATTCTGCTTGCAAAACCCCATTTTTCCTACAAAAAGCTGAAAATTACCTTGCTCTTCCTCTTTGCGCTCTTCTAAAATTTTTCTTCTCTACTTCTCCCCTAAACACACCCACTTAACTCTAACTAACCACTCCTCCCCACACACACACCTCTCCTGCTACCCCCACAGCAAGGTGTCCTGAGTCAACCAGAGCGAAGACATTGGATTTGGAAAGACCAAAGAGAAAAGCACCTTACTACTTTTTCCAAAAATACCCTTGATGGTATAGGAATACCCTTGACAGTATAGAAATGAGCAGGATAATGTGTTTTGTAGGACAGTGAAAAAATGAATCTGAGAAGCAAGAAAAACAAGGTTGGCTGGGCAGCAACCTTGAAAGTCAACCAGAGGATTCTAGTTTGTTTGTTATTGTTGTTTAAGACAAGTAAAAGCAGAATTTAAGAAGATCAAGATGCTGGGGATGGCTGTGGCACACAAGCAGGAAAATTGGGAGTAGCTTATGGCACTGGAAAGAATCTGGAGTCCAACAGACAGACTCCAAGTTGAAGCCCAGATCTGCATGTTGCTATATGTGTTACGGTGGGCAGGTTTTTTAATCTCAGTTTTCTCATCTATGAAAAGGAAGTACTAGCTGCTTCATAACTAAATGGGAATTAAATATGATAGTGCATGAAAAAACATACATATATGCCAGGTGCTGAGTAAAGTTTAGTAGCCTTCCTTCATGCCATCGCTGCTGGAAAACTGTTGTAATAATCCAGGTATGATTGGTTAAAGATCTGGAAGATGGTGCTGGCAATGAGAATTGGAAGGGAGGGTCCAGTACAAGAAACTTCCAAAGGAGAAGCTTTAGAACTTTGAGACTGACAGCATCAAGACGGTGAGTCATAGATGACCTTGAAGTTGCTTGATCTGAATAAGGAGGGGGTGCTTGTTAAGGAAGAGTGTGAGTTGGGACATTTTAGAGTTACCAGAGGACAGATAGTTGTACATGTGGGATCTGAGGCCAAGGGAGAGGATAGGGCCTGGGAAGAGATTTGGGAGCTCAATGGAACAGACTGAGTATTTACTCCCTATGGGTCACTGGATAATGAGAAATAAAGTATTACCTGACCATCCAGGAATGTGTGCATATATGAGGGGATATTTATTAATACTGTATTTGTTTAAAAAAATTCATGTAACCATAAAATAGGTTTAGAACACATGGAATATAGGATAATTGATTTTAAACCTATGTGAGAAATCATTTAGGAAGAGAGAAAAGAATGTACCAGAAATCTGGGGTAGAATAGTGATGGTAACTGAGCACTTTTGTTTTGTTTTGTTTTTTAAAGATTTTATTTATTTGACAGAGAGAGACACAGTGAGCGAGGGAACACAAGCAGGGGGAGTGGGAGAGGGAGGAGCAGGCTTTCGGCTGAGCAGGGAGCCCGATGTGGGGCTCGATCCCAGGACCCTGGGATCATGACCTGAGCCAAAGGCAGATGCTTAACGGCTGAGCCAACCAGGTGCCCCGGTAACTGAGCACTCGATCTAAGCTAAATTACCAGATTTCCTGGGCCCAAAAAAAAAAAAAAAAAAAAAAGGCAAGGGTTATATAGTTTATAAATTAGCAGATTAAAGGAAGCAAACTCATCTAGAGAGAGAGGTCTATTAATACACAATTCTAGGATAACTTTAGTACTTGCATCCTCATAAAAGGTACAATGGACAAAGATATGACAACCTCTTTAACCCTTTAAATGCACTTTTGAAGATGACATAGTAACCTTTTAAAAATATCAATCCTTGATAAAAGCAAGGGCATGACATTAGAGAGTCACTGGTGAAGGCATTTTGCAGGCTTCTTATTTACTGTGAGTCAGGTGACTTGCTTCCTGAAGTTCAAATTTTAAATGTTAATAAAACATGGGGAACTAAAACAACATAAGGCTGCTTGTCTCTTAGGCAACACTGCTCACACATGTTATTTCAACTTCACTTTTGGCAGGGCCAGTAAGACAGTGTTTAAAGGCCTCATAGTGTGGGGTCATTGATTCAGGATAATCCCATTGTTTTTGTCCTGGAGGCTCCCAATCTTTAGTGTGCTTGGGAATTTCAAAGGGTGCTCACTTAAAATTCATATTCCTGGGCGCCTGGATGGCTCAGCCAGTTAAGCGTCTGCCTTCGGCTCGGTTATGATCCCAGGGTCCTGGGATAGAGTCCTGCATCAGTCTCCCTCTACCCCTTCCCCCTGCCTGTACACTCTTTCTCTCTCTCAAGCTCTCTCTCACTCTCTCTCAAATAAATAAATAAACTCTTTTTAAAAAAATAAAATACATATTCCATAGTCCTACCCTGGAGAGATTCTGATTTAGTTCATCTAAAATGCGTCCCAGAAATCTGCATTTTAATAGGCTCTCCAAGTGATTTTCAGGCAAGTTGTCCTCATGTCACATTTAGAGAAAGTGTTAGAAATCAAATGAGTTTATGTCAAATTTATGAAAACTGAGGAATATTACTTGTATTTTTACCTCTGAATGCATTGGAGCAAAGGGTTGCCTTTGGGTACACCAAAATATTTCTTAGAAAGAACTTTTTATCTGCTTAAGTATTTGAAAGAAGTACCATGAACCCAAAGTTTGTTTCATATAGCATGAATTTTTTTTTTCTTAAGATGTATGGTCACCGTCTTACTCAGCTTGCGCTGTCAACAAAATACCATAGCCTGGCTTAAACAACAGAGGTGTTTTTGTTTTTGTTTTGTTTTCACAGTTCTGGAGGTCAGAAGTCAGAGATCATGGTGGCAGTATGGTCAGGTTCTAGTGAGAGCTCTCTCTTCCTGGCTTGCAGATGGCTGTTTTCTTGCTGGAGTGGGGGTGGAGTGGAGTGGGGATGGGGTGGGGGGCGAGAGGTGGGGAGAGAGAGGGAGGGAAAGAACATGAGAGGTCTCTGCTGTTTCTTCTTACAAGGGCACTGATCCCATCATGAGAGCTCTACCCTTATAACCTCATCTAATCACAATTGCCTCCAAACCTCCCAAAGACTCATCCCCAGATGCCATCACATTGGGGGTTAGGGCTTAAACATATGGATTTGTGGGGGGACACAGTTCAGTCCATAGCAGTCAGATATTACCAGCCATCCACATCAGCTTGAGCTTGCACAGGGACTTGTCTGGTTTAGGTCAGTGGTACTCCAGTGTTCTTATAAGAAAGAAGGCCCTGTGCAATATATCCTTGCAGTGCTGAATGAGACAACCCACTGGATGGGGATCTGAAGGGAAGAAAATGTCTGGCAAAATGATTTTAGTGTTAGTATTACTAAAGTGAGACATCCTCTCCCTTTCACCCTCATTCCTTCCTTATTTCTCATGCTAGAGGAGATGCATTGCCAGGACCAGCTGAGATTGGGGCATGTTTATGAGTTGTGGACAAGTTGAATTCAATGTGACTCATACCATTCTATCATTCCAGATTAATGAAGCTTGTTTTACCTAATACTGTAAGGAAAGTTGTTGTTGTTGTTTTTTAAAGGCACTTCCTACATGGATTCACCATGAAAATAAGAAGCATTAGATCAGCTCTTTTATTTGAAAAAAACCAGCATAATTTGTTCTAATTCAGAAATCTGACTTCACACTTAACTCAGTGTTAGAATCTTTTAAAGACAAAATCAAAATGACTCATGTGACATGTGTTGTATAGTACTAAAATCCCACATTTCAACTCATATACACAATATGGAGATACTAGTTCTGAAAGAGGAAGATATACTAAGAAAAGCTTTAAAATATTAAGAAATGCAAAGAAAAATTCATTGAAGAATCATTTTCTGGTATTTTCAAATCACACTCAAAAATGTGGGGTTTTAGTAAGTGATTTTTGTTGTAGATAGCAATCATTAGATAAAGAGCACTTTCCATTAAGATGTGACACTTTAATAATGAGTTTATTTCCCCAAAGATAATGTATCTGAGTATAGATTGGAATTCTTCAGACATACATACTCTGCAACTACCTTCTGCGGTTATAAAAAAATGTCAATATATTATCATTGGTAAGCACAAAATTCATCTTTTATACCATTTGGAAATTCTAGCCATTTGAAGAGTTCCAGTTTGTAGCTTCATAGCAAAAATATTAACCCAATAAAGTCAGTACCGTTAGTAGTCACAAAACATGCTCACCTACCACAATAACAGTATTTACCAGATCGGTTTAAACCATTTTATTAACATTGTCATAGAGTTTGGTTTTGCAACAAGGTTCTCTTCCATGCAGTTCAGTGAATGCTATTTCCCAGTTCTTGTCCACCTAAAAGTCATCCTCATACCAACACACACAGACACACACATACGTACACACACAACATACCCTATCCCCAACCCAACCTTGCACGTCTTTGTTCTCACACACAGCCACACATTCCACACACTTCACTCTACATGCTACCCTACACAAGACACATCCATACCCTACCGAAAGGGCATTTATGTAGCTTCAGAAAGATTATAATGTAACGGTTGCCAATAAGCACCATTAAAAACATGAATTTTATTTTTATTTATTTTCATTTTTTAAATGATTTTGAGAGAGAGAGAGAGAGAGAGAGAGCACGCACAAGCAGGGAGGAGGGGCTGAGGGAGAAGCAGACTCCTTGCTGAGCAGGGAGCCCAAAACGGGGCTCAATCCCAGGACCTCAGGATCATGACCTGAGCCAAAGGCAGACGCTTAACTGACTGAGCCACCCAGGCACCCATGATGAATTTTATTTTTAATAAAAATATTCAAACTATTGATAAAACTATTAAAATATACAAAAGGGTGACGTGAAGAGCAACAGTCTCCCTTCTCCTATGACTCTAGTTCCACTGCTCAGAGCCCAGGTACCACAACAATTAAAAGCCTCTTGTGTTGCTTTCTGGAAATTGCTACCAATACATATATATGTGTGTACGTACATATATGTACATATATAAAGGTGTGTATATATATAAATACTATATTTATTTAATTCTTAAAAGTTGATCTCCCGACACTAGTTGAGCAGTTAGAATGGGGTGCCAGTCTACTACTGTCACCCTTGGAGTTAATATGCCTCTCCGGACCTCTTTGGTTATCACCTCTGTAGACCCAGGTTTGCCTGGCCATGTTCCCTTGGTTTCCATGGGAAACCTCTGCCAGTGCCTTCTGTACTCCTCTATTGGTCTAAGGCCGAGAGAGGTGAGAATTGAGTGGTGGCCGGTAACTGCCTCTGACTTCTTCTGTGCCCAGACCCCCAGGGAGAGGAACAGTGTCCTCTCTAGCTAGTTTTCAGCTCCTGACTCAGAATATTGTTTTATCGATGGTGGAAAGTATTTCTGGAATATATATTATAGAAGGAAAGCATTTTTCTCCCCCAGCCATTCACTTTTAACTTGTCGCTATTATTTGCTTTAAAGCCGGTAATGTAAAAAGAGCTTTATCTGGTATTTTTGGTGCAACTCATACAGAAAACAAAAATCACAGATATTTTAAAGGAGCTTATCTTAAGCATTTCAGTCAGCAAGAATGTTAGAACTGGGTAAGGGTAAAGATGCAGATTTGTATTTATAATAAGCCATTTAAATAGTAAAAGTAATCACAATGTTAAAAAAAGTAATCACAGTGTTAAAAATTATGTTGTTTATTTAGCATCGTTTTTCAGAGACTCAGAACTTCTAAAAAAGCTTTTCGTTCATGTGCTCATGGGGAGACACAGGAGCACTTTGTAAATTTCCATTTTACATCTGGGGTAAGGAAGTCCAAAAAAATGAATTTACTCGCCATCACAGAAATTAAAATGTGAACCTGAATCACTGTAGGCATCACTTTCATAATGCAGCTAAATCTCAATGAATGTGGTTGGTATTAGGTACATTGTTCTGGATATACAATTAGTGTCCAGTCGCTTTATTCATAAAATAATAGTAGTGGGGTTTGTTTGTTTGTTTGTTTCTAGAGAAAGGGGGTGGGAAGGAGCAGAGGGGGAGAAAGAGAGAAAGGGAGAGAGAATCTTAGGCAGGGTCCTTGCCCAGTGTGGAGCAGGATGTGGGGCTCTGGGCTTGATCTCACAACCCTGAGAGCATGACCTGAGTGGAAATCAAGAGTCAGAGGCTTAAGGCACCCCAATGCCTGGGGTGCCTTTAAACCATAAATCATACCATATCCTTTTACTTCAAAGAGGGAATTATATAGTATTGGTAATTAAACAACTCTTATTACAAAGTAACAGTTATTTTCAACAAAATAAGTTTAGATGGATGCTCTAATTTTATAATTGCTAAATCTTGTCTGTGTCATTGAAAAAAATGAATCTTGCTGGTTTTTCTTTTGGAGGGTTAGGCAAGATACCTCTAAGAGAAAAAGGTAACAAAGGTAAGATCCTGAAAGATTCTTGGCCTAAATCCTAGGCTTTTTCCCCCCTGTCAATTATTTTATTTAGTTAAAAATATACAGTGACTTGAGAGGAGTCTTCTGGCTTAAGTCTTGAAAAATTTGCTTTCTTTAGCCTTGAATCCTAGTGCTTTGGTGCCAAGAACCTGGAGACCTCTGTTTTCAAGACTTTAAGACTAGTATGGTTATTTATACAAGGTCCAATGAGTTCCGTCTTTACCAGGGCCACAAGGGAGGCATGGATATCTGGACATTGTTTATATTATTTCTTCTGAATGCCATTTTCTTTTGAACAGGAACCCTTGTTCTGATAGGCTACCGGCTCCTTTCTGGGTTCAAGCAGCCCATATTAGGTACAGGTGTAAATTTCAGGTGCGTTCTTTAGCAACTGACCTAGCTGCCGGCACGCCACGGGTCGGCTGTAGGTGCTGTGTACTTGGAAAGGGCTGGATATGTGGGAGGAAGCAATACGCCCTAATAGCCTACAGTTGTTTTTCATTACTGTTGATTAGGTCCATGGAGGGAAGCCCATCTCTGAGGCGCAAGACGGTGATGCGGGAGAAGGGCCGGCGCCAGGCGGTCCGGGGCCCGGCTTTCATGTTCAATGACCGGGGCACTAGCCTCACCGCGGAGGAGGAGCGCTTCCTTGACGCTGCCGAGTATGGCAACATCCCTGTGGTGCGCAAGATGCTGGAGGAGTCCAAGACGCTGAACGTCAACTGTGTGGATTACATGGGCCAGAACGCGCTGCAGCTGGCCGTGGGCAACGAGCACCTGGAGGTGACAGAGCTGCTGCTCAAGAAGGAGAACCTGGCGCGAATCGGCGATGCCCTGCTGCTTGCCATCAGCAAGGGATACGTGCGCATCGTGGAAGCCATCCTCAACCACCCCGGCTTCGCGGCCAGCAAGCGCCTGACCCTGAGCCCCTGTGAGCAGGAGCTGCAGGACGACGACTTCTACGCCTACGACGAGGACGGCACGCGCTTCTCGCCCGACATCACTCCCATCATCCTGGCGGCGCACTGCCAGAAGTACGAGGTGGTACACATGCTGCTGATGAAGGGTGCCAGGATCGAGCGGCCACACGACTATTTCTGCAAGTGCGGAGACTGCATGGAGAAGCAGAGGCACGACTCTTTCAGTCACTCACGCTCGAGGATCAATGCCTACAAGGGGCTGGCCAGCCCTGCTTACCTGTCCTTGTCTAGTGAGGACCCGGTGCTCACCGCCCTGGAGCTCAGCAACGAGCTGGCCAAGCTAGCCAACATAGAGAAGGAGTTCAAGGTAAGTTCCATGCTCCACCCGGGCTACCCTGCACGCTCATCCACTCTCCTGCTGCCGTCTTGTGCCTTCCAGAGTTTGCTCTGGAGTCAGTTTTGCCCAGCGGATTTAAAATCATGAGAGATTGGAAATGTTCAGAAATGATCTGATGATTTCCCCCTCTCAGCATGGTGCTGTGATAAATTCTCTTTGGGGTTGGGTATATACTGGATCAGAGAGCTACCGTTATTGTGCTGTTCTGTGTGGATGAGCATTAAGTAAAACACAAGACTCCCCCCACCCCTTCTGTTTAAAGGAGGGATTTGGTGTGACTTTTTGCCTCCCAAATTCTTCTTCCTCTTCTGTAGTTAGTAGCATCGTGACACACAACACAGAAGGGTATTTAGTTTTGCTGTTTATTGACCCAAACATCAGTATATCCCTTTAGATAGGAAGTTAAAAGACTAATATGAAATACAATTAAAGTCGTTTTATTAGTATGACAAAAATGCCTCTCCCTGAAATCCACAAATGCGTATTCAGAGTGGTGAGCCATAGACATTGGTCAACCCAGAAATAGAAGGATAGTAAATTGTTTTGTTTTAATGGATGAACTTTTTTTCTGACCATCATTTCCAGTCAAGCAGTATCAGTATTTTTTAAGCAGTGTTATTTTTTATAAAAATTATACATTAATGATACAACATTTTAATCTTTTATTCAGTTGCTGCATCCTCCAATGCATTTTGGATGGTTCTACCTATTAAATCTGGGACAAAAGGAGATTTCATGGTTCTGGTGAAAGTCAGACTGTTTTTCAGCAGGTTCTTGTCTCCTGTTGTCCACCTAAGAAGATTATTGCAGACATCAATTCCTTAAATTATTTTCTGGCTGCTGAGTTAATCTGCTTTTTAGTGTTGTAGTGTCAGATCACAGAAAGAGTGATTATTCTGTCTTTCAAATCTTATTACAGTTTTTCATACTTAAGTGAGATTCGCGCAAATGCAACTAGCAATATAATTCAGGTTAAGGGGTTGCAAGAAAATGGTATGAAACAAAGAAATGAGCTATTAAGCCATGCAAAGACATGGAGGAACCTTATGTGCATATTACTAAGTGACAGAAGCCAATCTGAAAAGGCTACAGATTGTACAATTCCAACTATCTGACATTCTGGGAAAGGCAAAACTGTGGAGACAGTAACAAGATCAGTGTTGCTAGGGGTGAGTGGAGAGGGAGGAATAAATCAGTGGAGCACAGAGGATTTTTAGGGCAGTGAAAATACTCCATGTGATACTATGATGATGGATACATGTCATTATACATTTATCCAAACCCATAGAATTTACAACACCAAGAGAGAACCCTAATGTGAACTATGGACTTTGGATGATTATGATGTGTCAGTGAGGGTCCATCAGTTGTAAGAAATGTACCACTCTGGTGAGAGATGTTGATGATTGAAGCTATGCACGTTTTGGGGCAGGGCATACATGGAAACTCTATGTACCTTCCTCTTAATTTTATTGTGAACCTAAACCTGCTCTAGAAAATGGTCTTTTAAAAAAATCGTAAAAAAAATGGCGGGAAAATTTGGCATGTTTTTTGTTTCCCTTTCCATACACACCAGATCACGTAGATAATCATCAACCCTCATCTTGTCCGGGTAGAGATCTGGCCTTAGTGTAATTTTATTATTCCATTAAAATTTTTTCTGATATAAAAGCTACACATATTTATTGTAAAAATGTGGAAAAATTCAAAGAAAAGATAAATATCACCTTATATTTACTCTCTTTGAAGAGATTCATTATATGTCTGTATTTCCTTGGACTCAAAATGAATTTATTTATTTATTTATTTATTTTAGACAGAACTCAGAGCAAATTGAAAACTTCAAATTCTGTTTAGAGAGAATAGAAAAGCATTGAGGTAAAATAGTTTTAAATATCACTATTTTGACATAGTAATAAAAATATAATTCTAAATTTATTTGTCACTATTTCAAATGTCATTCGAGCCTTGTTTTTTGCATTTTACTTGATAATATATTGAAAAGCTGTAAAAGAGATTCTACAAAAGGGAATATTTTCTAATATTATGCTTTAATAATTTATAAAAGATGGTGATGTTTGCAATTCTGCCCAGAGAAGTCATCTCAGTGAAGCGATAGCTTAAAAATTTGTTATTCATAGTTTTCCCCTGAAGCTGGTTAAAACTGTATTGATAGTACTTAGAACCTCCTTTACCCTGACTTGAAGAGTCACCTCTGATAACCTTTCAAAAAATGTGGGAAAATATTACAAGAGGCAAAAAGAGAAGAAAGCACAACCGAGTCTAAGAGGGAGTCCAGAAAGCTACCAAGTTATCTAAGGATATGCAAAAATCATCTAAATCTTACAGTTCCCTTTTCTGAACTGTATGGAAAGCACTTGTGTAGCATAACCCTCTCTGAGCCAGAATACAGATGGTTCTTCAGAAGTTACAGTCTCTAAGGACAAGTCTCTCTCCCCTGACTAAATGTTTCTTTGCTTTCCTGTTCTTGCCTGTCCTTATTATTCCTTGCATATCTGCCTTCCTTTCATCTCTTTGCCCTCTTGTCCTATGCTCCTGTCTATCTGTCAGGGCTTTGGACAGACGGAGAAAATAGTGCTTTCACGACACAGACCCCGAGACTCTAAGCTCGGAAAGGGCAGTGGAAGTGAAGCTCATTTCTGAGGCAAACAGGTAACCTAATTTGCCCTATTCCGTGCGTTCACTATATTCTTTCCATAGAGACCACGCGCTTAAAATACTAGCCTCGAAATGAAAAAGTAATGTGTTCCCTAGTGAAAAAGAGGTGATTTTTTTTTCCTTTTTTAGACACCTGTACCTATTTTATCTTATCAATGGTCTGTAAGATTAGCATCTCACCCCTCAAATTGCCATCACTTAGGTGCTTCCGAGAAGGGTCTCAGGCAGCGTGCAGTTTTCAGAGTTCCTGGAAGAATACAGGAGGCATGATGCCGAAAACATATGAAGGTCATTACCCCAAGAGGTTGAACATTCTACGATATAGATTTAGATAAATTAATGGAAGACAGCTTGGTGACAGGTTATTAAAGAAATAGTTTGGGTGTGCAAATGATGTTTGAAGCTATTCTGAGAAACAGAATATTGGACGTGATGGACTCCAGGTCTAATCTGCCAATTGTCAGTGGTAAGAAAGCTAGTCATTTATTACGCTGTGAGGATGCAAAGTGAAGTTTCTTAATTCTGAGTCAATGATGCACTTTTTTTTTTTTTTTTTGGAAAAAGAAGAAGGTATTTGCCTCCCTGGTGCCTCAGTTTTCCTCTCTTTAAATTAGAAAAGCAATTTTAACTTACATCACAGTAGGGCCGTGAGGAAGAGGTAAAGAAATATAATCCAAGGGGCGCCTGGGTGGCACAGCGGTTAAGCGTCTGCCTTCGGCTCAGGGCGTGATCCCGGCGTTGTGGGATCGAGCCCCACATCAGGCTCCTCCGCTATGAGCCTGCTTCTTCCTCTCCCACTCCCCCTGCCTGTGTTCCCTCTCTCGCTGGCTGTCTCTATCTCTGTCAAATAAATAAATAAAATCTTAAAAAAAAAAAAAAAAAAAAGAAATATAATCCAAAAGCAAGATGGCATTTTATAAAGCAGGAAGATAGCCTAGGAGTCCTCTGACTGTACAGACATCTTACTTTACAAATGAGAAAACAAAGCCTATTAGCCAAGGACCCATCTGCTAAGCCTAGATTTAGGTGTCTTGGGTCCCAGGCCTAGATATTCTATCTAACGCGCTGTACCGGATAACATTCAAGTATTTCTATAGTACCTGTTGTGTACTAAGCATGCTGTAAGCATATAATCCTCATAGCAGCAATATTAGGTAGGCTTATTCTCATCAGAGAGGCTAAGTAATTTCCACAGGATCACACAGCTAGTAGGCGGTAGAAACAGTGTTTGAATCCAGGAAGTCTAGCTTTAGATTTATGTTTTTAACTACTATCCTATCCTGCCCCTTTTGTTAGTAGGGAACAGATCTGGCCAAACCAAACCTCCTTAGAGTTGAATTTCAATTTTTCTCTTAAAGATAAAAAGGCATTAGAATGATGATTAAACCATAAACATTAAAATAAGTGTTGCTCAAACCTGTAGACAGGTTGTGACAAGGACCAGACATCCTTGTTCTTTCCCTGGCTTGCACAGGCTTCAGGCTTTTGAGTTCCTCGCTCTATAAAGAAGGTAGCAGGTCCCTCCGGTAACTTCGTGGAAAGCCGTGGTGCTACGAGACTGGCGCAATGAAGATGATTAAGCAGAACTAAATTAAGAGAGAATGACTAGAAAATGCAGACCAGACAAATGGGCCGAGTCGTGAAGTAACATAAGGCAGGACCTCATGGTAGAACTAATATAGTCCCCTCGGGGTGCAATGTGACTTCGGAGAGTTCCTTTTGCAACTGCGAAACAGCTGTCTTTAGCTGGCGCCTTCCATCTTTCCCTGGGAGCGCCACATATATTGATAAAGTGGCATCCCATGACCATGATAAAAGAAATTGCCATTATCTACAGCGTTGATTGTTTTCTGCACTTGGGCAACAGACTTCTTCCAGCAGGAAATGCTTACAGTGTTATGAAGACAAAGTGTTGTTTTTGCAACTTTCATGACTACCGGTTATGGTTTCTTGATTGATGTTTCTGTGGATGTGAACAAACCACACAGCTTTCTTTAAGGCAAGACAATTTGCTGATTATGATTTTTTGAAACAATGAGTTATTATTTAGGTGTTACTGCAGAGGTGGCCACTGTTTTCTTCAGGCATTGCAATAGTCTCTCTTTTTTTCTGGTCAATGGAGAAATGGTCATCCTATGTTGCACCAAATCTTATAGAACAGTCTGAACTGAGGAGTAACATGAGGAAATTTCATCTAAAGAAATTGTATTAAAAGGGGAGCTTTATATGGAAACAGACATGAATTTAATACTTCTGGATGCTATAATAAAATATTTCATTAGTCTTTCAGGAATGGAAGGCAGATGGATGTTTAACTGACACGTCATCTGCATAGAAACCAGAGACTGAACATTTTATTAATTTTATCAGTTGCATGGCACCAACTTGAATGGAAACTAAAGATTGAAGTTTTTATTCATTTTATCTATTCTCTTATGAGGGGAAAAGGATTAACTGTAACTGTTCCTTATCTGAATTTCTGATATCTGAAATGGAAACTATTCTAGTCTGTGTAGCCTTTAAACAGTCTCTCTTCCTTATTTTAGTCAGTGACGTGATTTTTGCCCATCAAATTAATTGTTTATTTAAAGGAAAAAATTCAAATTCTTCATGTCTTTTTTTTTTTTTAAGTAGGATTTTCAGAAGCCTGGAAATTCTGCTGTGCTAGGTATTACTTGATTATCAGACACATATAGTATCTCGGGCCATATTGAAACGGGGAACTCTATTTTCTTCAAGTGTGCCAGATTAAGACCATCATCCGGTTAACTTTCTTAATGGGCTAAAATTGTAGTGAAAGCCATAGAAGTAGAACTGGGGTTTCTGAAAGTAAGATACTTTCCCAAGAGATGGTCGTTGATACCTTGACTGGAACGAAAGGACTAGAAATAAAACTCCATTCAGAAGGTAACAGGGAATGCTGCCAAGTGACTTCCTTATACCAGTCCATGCACTATATAAATATGCTAATGAAATTAAAGATTCACAGATTATTTTTAGCAAGGTGTTAGTTCCAGTGGCCTGGAACTGTTTTCTCAGGTATTGGTATTCTGCAACCCTTGAGAATTCAATTACGGATAATCAGACATTTCTTTCCTTCCAGTTCTGTAGGACATGATAACCTTCAGACAAACAAGGAAAAATACCTCCTCCCTCTGTTGGTACCTGTCCATCTCTTTACATTCACTACAAACCAGTCATCCTCAGACATAAATGTGTATCACAAACACACAGAGGGTGTGTTTACACAGATTGCTGAGCCCATCCTCAGTTTCTAAACAGGAACAAGTGGGGTGGGCTCCAAGAATCCATTTCTAATACAGGTCCAGGTGCTGTTGATGCTGCCGGTTTGAGGACTGCACTTTGAGAAGCTGTCTCCAACAAGGCCAGGGAGAGTATAAACTGAACTAGTTATTTTCATGTATAGTCAATCTTCTGTGTCAGATCACCACTTTAGAACAATAACCATTTAAACAAATTTTCACTACTGAAATGGTTTTGTTTTGGCTTTAAGGAAACTATTGTTTATGTAAGAGAGATGTAATGCTTTCTGATCCTTTGGTCTGTCAGCATTAGTGTTTAGCCAACATCTCTTAATACAAACCGGTAATAAACGTGCGTACGGTTTTCAGAACTGTCTCATACGGGTGGGCGGATTGCAGAAGGTACTGGCTGAGATTGCGAGAGGGGGCAAATCCTGCCTGTGTCTAATTCAGCAAGCCTCGCATCCTTGTAGGAACAGCAGCTTCCTACCCAAAAGAAGGGACCCCTTTTTTGTAATTCACAAAAACTCTAAACACTTTCTATTGAAGTAAAGCAAATTCCTTGAATTAAACTTTAAACCTCTTGTTCTTAGAATGACTACCGGAAGCTCTCCATGCAATGCAAAGACTTTGTAGTGGGTGTGTTGGATCTTTGCCGAGACTCAGAAGAAGTAGAAGCTATTCTGAATGGAGATCTGGAATCCGCAGAGCCTCTAGAGCTACACAGGCATAAGGCTTCACTGAGTCGTGTCAAGCTTGCTATTAAGTATGAAGTCAAAAAGGTGAGTAGCCCACTTTTATCCAGCACCATATTGGAATAAACATGTAATATCAACTATGCCATAATCCCAGGAAAATTTTTTAAATAATAAAGATGTTATTGATAAAAGACTTTTTTTTTTCCTTCATGAAAGAGATTAAGTGAAATGTGGTAAAGTTATGAGTCAAGTATCTAGCTTCTGCGATCCTTTCCACTTTTTGTCTGCTGTGAGACCTTGGATAAGTCCTAAAACTTCTTTACACTTCAGTTTCCTCATGTAAAAGAAGGATAATATCTCTTATCTATCTCAGATAATATGATTTCGGTGGATTAAGACATGCAAAAGAACTTTGTGAACTGCTCATTACAATACAATTAAAAATAATAAAATGTTACTTGTATACATTTTTGTAAATCACTGTTACAACTGTCGTGTTAATCCTTGTGACAAGCCTATATTATTATCCATTTCACCTATAAAATAGGTAAAGTAGTTGATGACATTTCTATTCTACAAGGAAACTGAGGTTTTCCAAGCTTAAGTAATAAGTCTAGGTCACAGAGCTATGGATACCAGAAATACAATTTATGATTACTTTTTTACTCTATTTATTGCAGATAAACTGTTAAGTGTATGTATTTGCTGCTTATATGGGGCTTTCAGATAATTCTTGAAAATTGTAGTTATGATGTTTTACTATAATAAAAATCTCGGTTATCTACAACCTAGCAACATTTATGTTAGATAACTGATATTTTTTTGTACTCTAAGAATAACATCAATAAGTCACCAAGAAGTAAGCTGTAATCAGGAACAGATCTAGTTTCATGAATTTTGGTTAGTCTCTGTATAGCTGAATTTTCTCTCCTCCCTGCAAGGTGCTTAAGAGAGCAGGGAGCCAGCCTGCAGGGCTTCAAGTCCTGAGTTAATGACCTGTTCCCTATGTGGTGACGGGCATGTCACCCAACCAGGCCAAGCCTCAGTCTGCTCAGTTAGTGAAATAGGGACCCTAAAAGCAACTACTTTTTCAGTTGTTTATAAGGTTATAAGAGCTAATGCATGTAAAGTAATTAGTACAGGTCAAGTACATGGTGATTGTTTAACATGTATTAGCTAATAACATTTCTGCATTATGAAAATTCATTCTCAGAATGATGACTCTTAAACAAGTTCAGCTTTTAGTCATCAAACACAGATTTCATGTTCATTGTGTTCACTCCAGTCCTCAGTAATCCAGTCCTCAGTAACAGACTACAGCCGATTTAGGCAGAAAGGAATTTAGTAAGGGATCTGAGGAGACCCACAGAATCATTAGGAGAGGTGGAGGAACAAGCATATCTAAGTTGTGCCTCCAGAAACCTTACTCAGAACCAGGCCCAGAATGGACGTCTGTGCATATGCCTCTGACCCGTGGAACCAAGGCAAGCGTGGGCACCCTACCAGCAAGTGAGCACGAGGGAAACTTCCTCTCATTCCTTTTCTCTTTTTGTATGTGTGCACGTGCGCATGCACACACACACACAAATTCTACCACAATGTAGAGAACTTTCACATATAGTGTTCATGTTTTCAGCCAACCCTTAATCACAGATATCCCCTCAACTTAATAAGACAGGGAGATGTGAAGATTCTTAGTAAATACCGATGTAAAATAACTTTTCAAGGAATTATCATTTAAAAGTAAATTGGCTCAGGGGCGCCTGGGTGGCTCAGTGGTTAAGCGACTGCTTTCGGCTCAGGGCGTGATCCCAGCGTTCTGGGATCAAACCCCACATCAGGCTCCTCCACTGAGAGCCTGCTTCTTCCTCTCCCACTCCCCTGCTTGTGTTCCCTCTCTCGCTGGCTGTCTCTATCTCTGTCGAATAAATGAGTAAAATCTTTAAAAAAAAAAAAAAAAAGTAAATTGGCTCAACTGCCTTCCTCTGAGAGCATTCTTTTTTTCTTTAAGTTTTTACTTTTTAATTCCAGTTAGTTAACATACAGTGTACTATTAGTTTCAGGTGTACAATGTAGCGATTCAATACTTCCATACAACACCTGGTGCCCATCACGAGTGCGCTCCTTAATCCCCATCACCCATTTCCCCCATCCGCCTGCCCACCTCTCCTCCCGTAACCACCAGTGCATCTCTATAGTTAAGAGTCTGTTTCTTGTTTTGCCTCTCTCTCTTTTTTTCCCCTTTGCTTATTTGTTTTGTTTCTTAAATTCCACATATGAGTGAAATCATGTGGTATTTGCTTTTCTCTAGAGCATTCTTGCTAGTTGAGGTTTTGCTGTATTGAAGGAAAAAATATAATTTTGATTAAGATTAATATTAAACCATTTTTGAAAGCTGTCTAGACATTTATTCACAGATCTTGCAATACACATCTCTTTTCTTTAGCACCTGAGAGGAGAGAATTGATTTCAGTTGTCACTGGTTCTTTATCATTGCTTTGACAGTGTCCTATGAGCAGAGGCAGCTCATCCATAGATGTGCTTCTGTTAACTAAACTGTCTCAAGACAGTGAATGTCTTCCTGGCATGTTAATTTTAAATACATTGATGTATAGCTTGCAATGTATGAGGTGTCATTAATAATAAATTTGTTATCAGTCAACTACCAGGAAAAAACAAAAACAAAAAATATTTGAAACTGAAAGGAGATTTAGGGCTTTGCAGGTATTTCTGGGTTGGTTTGTTTTATGCTATAAAAGGAGTATTAGTCAAAGTATTTGATTTGGAAGCTTCATTCAATGTATATAAAAACTTTGTTCTAGCATGCCCAAATAAGCCCAAAAGACTTCCTTTGTTCTTCACTCAACAAACACGTGTCTCCATCTAGCAAGGAGGAAAGATGCCCTATCCCTTCTGGTGCTTCCTTTTCCTTCATCTCATTTCCAGTCCTGAAGTGAAGCCACTTCTTGGCTTACAGGGATGTGTGAGCCCTACCCATCGTGGCACTGAGGTAGTCTGCAGCTACATGCGAGATATTGGGATTTCAAAATATATGTTACAGAATTTTTTCCTCCTGATAACATAATAAGCTTTTATTTATTATTCAAATAAACTCATAATTCCAGCAAGGAAACCAGTTTTGTGTAACAGTAAGCTGTTTTCCACGAGAAGCTCAAGAATTCTCTTCTGCCACGTGCCCAAGATGTACCCCAGCTCTGGTTCTGAGACTACGAGCTTCTCACAGGCCCCAGTGCTCAGGTCTTCCCTAGAAATCATGCCACAAGTTCTACCCAGGCCTTATAGACCTTGGTGGCAGTTAGTCAAGAAAATGAAAATCTGAAAGACCTGAATAGGAGAGATCTGAACACGAATTCTTTTTTTTTTTTTTTTTTTAAGAAAGAGAGTGAGAGTGAGAGCGCATGCCCGCCAGTGTGTTCACATGGGGCAGTCTCAGAGAGAGAGAGAGAGAGACAGGGAGAGAGAACCCTAACCAAGCTCCATGCCCAGTATGGAACCCCACGTGGGGCTTGATCTCATGACCCTGAGATCATCACCTGAGCCGAAATCAAGAGTCAGTTGCCCAACTGACTGAGCCACCCAGATGCCCTGATCTGAACATGAATTTAATGTTTATGTGAGAAAGAACTTTCTAATATAAAAGTAATCAAAGAAATAACAAAGCAAAAAGGTTAATAATCTGACAACATACAACTTAAAATCTCTTTACACAGATAATAAAAAAGTGAAGGGCAATGTGAGAAAGGTATAATTTCTCAATTCTAACATACAAAGAATTGCTATTCTTAATATCCAAAGAGCTCAAACAAATTTTAAAGAAAACTTTCTAGAGCCCTGTTGAAAAACAAGCAAAGGGCTTGAATAGACAACTCACAGAAAATTCAAATGGCTAACAAACATATTTAAAATTTTCAAACCCTCTAGTACTAAAATAAATGCATCCTAATATACAAATAACATTTCCTGTCTCTCAAATTTAAAGAATAAAAAATCTTCTCAGTGCTGTTGGTGAAATGGGCAATCTTATGCTACTGATGAGGAACAAACAATAATGCATTCTCTATCAGGGAGAGGATGTTTTAGATTATTCATTCCAGAATCATTTCTGAGGAGTCTCTAAGGTAAATAATAATATTGGAAAGTTAGGAAATATTATTACTGTTTATAGAGTTACCCATGTTATTCTATAAAAGAGAATGGAATAGAGTGAAAGATGAAATTTGGTTTTTTGAAAGAGTACAAGAAGATTAACTTTCAGGCAAAAACATCAATTATTTTCCATTTAGAATAGGTTATTTACTTCCCTGAAAAAGCTCTGAGTTTTAATTCTGCCTTAACCTCTGTCTTCTCTGCAACTTGAGGATGAACATCAGTCGCCCCATAGAAATAATGAGAGCTTCACCTGCTTCTAGGAAGCTCTGTCTATTCTGAGAAAGCCCTTGACAAAGATAAAAGATACTAGAAGTGGATAGACCATCGATTGTGGAAAACTGGGCTATTAAGAAAAAGGAGAGAATTTCCTAGGTTCTTCCTCTTTGTTCTCTTATTTCCTCTGTGGGGAGATTAGATTTAACTATAGAAATATCATCTAGAAAAGAGACATGCAGCAATATATGCACATAAAATTACCCACTGTGTATGAAGAAAGTGTGCTTTCCCTAATTTCAAAAGTTGAGCAATGCGATTGGAGTGGTAATTATACAGAGACCTTGGGCAGGGTGCATGTGCTGGCCGGTGCAGTCCTGTGTCCTACACTGGGCAGCCTCTTGGCCAAGTTCATGTCCAGCACCAAGAAAGAACAGAACATTTTGCACTCTGGGTTCGAAATCCAGCAACCTTACACAGTGTAAATTTTCAGTTTATATTTCACAACTCAAAGAACTTTATTTTTCTTAATTATTATTTTTTTATTATGTTACGTTAGTGACCATACAGTACTTCATTAATTTTTGATATAGTGTTCCATGATTCATTGTTTGCATATAACACCCAATGCTCATTGCAATACATGTGCTCCTTAATACCCATCACTGGGCTAACCCATTCCTCCACCCGCCTTCCATTCTGAAATGATCAGTTTGTTTCCCAGAGTCCATAGTCTCTCATGGTTTGTCTCCCCCTCCGATTCCCCCCCCCCTTCATTTTTCCCTTCCTTCTCCTAATGTCCTCCATGCTATTCCTTATGATCCACATGTAAGTGAAACCATATGATAATTGTCTTTCTCTGCTTGACTTATTTCACTTAGCATAATCCCTTCCAGTTCCATCCACGTCAGTGCAAATGGTGGGTATTCATCCTTTCTGATGGCTGAGTAATATTCCTTTGTATATATGGACCACATCTTTTTTATCCACTTGTCTGTTGAAGGGCCTCTTGGCTCCTTCCACAGTTTGGCTAAGAACTTTAAAAAGAAATTGAATGATGTAGCTTTTATTCATAGCAGTATTTTAAAGGGTACGAACTGTGCCTCCTACCATGTCATTAAAACAAAAACAGAGTGTTCCTACCACGTTTTTGTACAACCGTAGTCCCATGAAGGTAGTTCTTGTAAGGGCTGATTTGATAAGACAGTGTAGCATGAATTTTTTTTTAAGTTGAAAATTATCTCATTGTTTTCCATTAAACTGCCCTGATTGGCGGTTCTGTTTATAATCTGTTAGTCATTTGGCAGGAAAAAAAAAAAATGTTTGCTCTCTACGCTACAGTAGTTTTGTTCCATTGAAAGATTGAGATTTTCTTGTGTGTTAAGCATTCTCCTTTTAAATCAGAAAACCTCAAATAAGGGTGTTAGTTTTGTAATGATTTCAATTTGTTGGTCCACTGAAGTTAGAATGCAGCATACAAATTTTATCCAACTGGCTATGACTGGTGTGGCAGCATTGGAGATTTTTTAGGAAGTAAACAATTTTAAGAGATAAAGGTCACTGTCCTATTTTGAAGTCCTTGAAAAGAACAAAACTCATCTCCCAGAGGGATTAACTTTTTGCCCTCACTTGTTACTATTGTATTGATTTGATTTTATTTTTTTAAATGTTCCTTGTGTGCTTGCATTAGGATTTTCAGTTATTGGAGGAAAACATCCATTTGTGTTTTCTTCCTGTGAATTGAAAGGGATGAACAGACACCATATGCTGGTGTATTACTACCTCAATTAAGAAGAGAGTAGAATTAATAGTATGGGAAATATAGTTGTTCAGCTGAATTTAAAAGTATAACAAGTAAAATGCAAACAATTGGGCCAATATTTAACATATATTAAGTGTTTGCATTGTATATTACAAGTCACAATGGGTCGAAGATTGATCATTATATAATGCCATCTGGAAAGCACTGATTTCCATCAAGTCTTTAAGGGATGTGTAACCTATATACAATGTAATTAATGCCATAAAGCACATCTTCAGATTTGAAGATTATCTGGAAGAAGAGGATCAAGGAGAGGGAGCCATACTACAACATAAATATTTCTGTCCTCAAGAGTTTAAAACCTAAGAAAGCAAGGCTGGACACTCGCAAAAGCGAAATTTGTCCACCAATTCTATATGGACCCATGTCCACCTATCTCTCAACTTCATGGGGATTTTCAGTCTTGCAGAAACCCTCAGCCTATAAAAAAGTGCATGTTGACTTCCCAAGTGGTGATCTGATTTGATGACATTGTCTGTTCCACCTGTAGATTTCTCTGAATGCACCATTCCCCATCCTCAGCTGAGCCTAGCTGGAGTCACGGGATGGCTTTTTTTTTTTTTAAAAAGATTTTATTTATTTATCTGACAGAGGGAGACAGCCAGCGAGAGAGGGAACACAAGCAGGGGGAGTGGGAGAGGAAGAAGCAGGCTCCTAGCAGAGAAGCCTGATGTGGGGCTCGATTCCAGAACGCTGGGCTCACGCTCTGAGCTGAAGGCAGATGCCTAACGACTGCGCCACCCAGGCGCCCCAACAGGACGGCTTTTTATTTGCATCTGTCCAATTTCTCACAAATGCAGACCCTCCAAATAGCAAGACCTTCAGACCAACATTCAAACTAGTACTGTTTTAAATGTTAATTATTTATCTTGGCAAGCATGAGGAGACTGTCTCCATTTTTTTAAAGATTTATTTATTTATTTGAGAGAGAGAGAGCGAGTGAGTGAGCCTGGGTGTGTGGGAAGGGCAGGGGGGTAGATAAGAGAATCTCAAGCGGACTCCCTGCCAAGCATGGAGCCCAGTGTGGGGCTGGATCCCATGACAAACCCGAGATCATGACCTGCGCCTAAATCAAGAGTCGGACACTTAACCCTCTGAGCCACCCAGGCGCCCCTCCATTTTTTTTCACGTTTATTGAGAGCTTACTATGTGCCCTAGAACAGAAACTGCTTATCACTTAATGCATACTGATGCTTCCATTTTCACCTTATTCTACCAAATACCTAACACAGTACCTGGCTCATAGGAAGACCCACAACATTTTAAAGAGTGAATGAATAAATGAATGAATGACATCTAGGAATTCAAAGGAGATGAAGATTTTTAACAGAGAAAGAGGGGTAAAGCAGGAAGGAAATGATCCAGTAGAGTATAGGGGCAGAAGTGGAAGTTTAGCAAAGTTCTCAGGAATCCTAGAAAGTTGTCACCAAGACCCCAGGGCTTTCAGCCTTGATTGCATTTTATCATGAGTTCAAATACTGACTGTATTGATCAAAAATCAGAACTTTGGAAGAGTGACAGGATCTGGAGTCTGGAAAGGAGATCTACTATAGACCTAACAGCTAGCAATGACCAGTGAGTGAGCTTTAGGACCTGGGATTTTTATAATTGAATTAAAAGACACTTATAAGATAAAATATGCTTTTTCACACTGAACTCATTAAGTGAGAAAAGATAGCATTTTCATTATAGTACTTTAAATCTTCTAAATCCTACCAGTTTGTATTATTGAAATAAATTCAGTTAAGTACTTCAAATCTAATATTTGTAAACTCATCCTTACCACTTCTGCTAGCACAAGGCCCCCTGGGCACAGCCGTCACCAGAGCAGTTATCACTGGACTTCCTAGAAGACGGGTGCACACAGGGTCAAAAGTGGGGATTTGGGGAAAATTGCGTCTCTACTGCCTACCCTGGGGGATGAGGTTTTATTTTTTAATTTTATTATTATTTTTAATTAGAAGAGCTAATGGGAAACTATACACCAGTAGGTAGAAACCTTTTCATTTCCTTGAAGACATGTTATTGACAAATAGCCAAATAACTCGAGGAATTGCCTAGAGTTGCTAAGAATCATTAGGATCATTAACTAGAACTTGATTAAAGACGAACCCTTCACCTGGTGGGGACTGCAGTTGTTTTCTTTGCCTCTAAGAGTTTGCGAAAAAACATTTCACGAGTACTTCCTAACAGGTTCATTGTTATTTTTTTATTCTTTTTTTTGAGAAGATAGTGATACCTTGAATTTTATATTGCTAAACACACTTTAAAAAATATTTTGGTACTCATAATTGATTTGTGAATGGCCCTGAATAATTTCCAAGCTTGGGCAAAGTGCACCTGGTCATTCAAAGACAGGCATGTCTCATCACAAATGGGCACCTGTTGATGTAGGGGCCTTTTCACATGAGCCTGACTACAAATACATTCTGCTACCTGAATAAGGACAGATCTTTAATGAAGTCCCAGGCCCTCTGAATAGATGCTGGCGGATGACTTAGCAAAACCAGATGGCAAAATAAAATGGCAGGGCTGAAATAAGCATAATTTGCTCAGTTTTTCCTGGTTAGAAGCATAGTTACAAAAGAACTGTTGGAGATACATGTTTGTGGTTTTTGACCTGAGAGAGAGGAAGCAACAAACATAGGACAGATTACTGAAATAGGATGGAAGGGACATTTGATGCCAGGTCCTGGAGGCAGTGCAAGTGTGGACCGAGTGTAATTCTTACTGGTTCATTGGCTTTTTGCAGATCTTGGCAGATTTGCTGTGGAAGTACATACGTATACATAGGGCACATTGTGTATATATTTTTCATACATGTAGCATTTTAGGAATTGCTTGTGAAACTTGACACATTTTTCTCTTAGCTGTAGTCTACAATAAACCAAATGACTATTCTTTTCCATTTTGAACCAAATGCAAGTAAACTAGCAGACAGCAGGCTGGGACACATTTCCACAAAGGAAAGCATATGTCACCCAGATTCTGGAGAGGAATCAGGGAGTTGCAGAGAATTTCAATCAGAAAGAACTGTAATTAAGGACAACATCAATTTTACCCTTTTGTTGCCACTTTAATTCTAATTCTGAAGCAATTTTGGGGAAATGGAGGGAAGGCAAAGGAAAATATTACCAGAACCTTCTGGTGCCTATATTCCAGAAAAGTGTGCATTAATATCTTTAGGGTGCATGTGCATTCAGTAGTTGAAGTGTCCCTAATGGCACAGTCACCTACGTCTCTTTCTGCCAACAGTTTGTGGCTCACCCGAACTGCCAACAGCAGCTCTTGACAATCTGGTATGAGAACCTCTCGGGTCTGCGGGAACAGACCATAGCTATCAAGTGTCTGGTCGTGCTGGTTGTGGCCTTGGGCCTTCCGTTCCTCGCCATCGGCTACTGGATTGCACCGTGCAGCAGGGTACGTGTTTTTCTCCATCCATTTCCTCTATGGTTGGTGTGCCACGTGCTTTGGGGATGAAACAAGAAAAAAGCCCCTACTTGAGGTCTTTATCAGTTTTACCCTGAATGGTAATTGACTCAGGAACACAAATTCTGCTTTTTAATGACTGTGTCCATTCAAATAAGGGATGAAAAAGGATCTGGTACTAGTGCAGTAGTTCACATTTGAAGGTGTATAATACTTATTAGGCTTTTAAGGTAAAATCCCCATGGTAGTCAAGAGGAAATGCTGGCTGAGTGAGGTAGCACTTTTGCTGATTCCATTGACAGCTTAATAAACTGTTGGCCTGTGTTAGGAGAACAGCCCTACTGCAGTGGTACCAAGAAACAGTTAAGCTGAGAATTGGAAGGGCAACTCATTGGAACCTGTCGAGAGATCGGAGGCTGAATGTATTAAGTACTGTCACGAACAGTGGGGTTAATTTAAAGAATTCAAGAAAGTGCATGCCAGGCTCCCCCAGCCCTTTGTTCTTTCAGAAGATTCTAAAGAAGGTAGAATTTGGGTTTGGGGGCTTTGGAATCCTTAGACTGTTTATCTATTTAGTTTTGCTTGAATCGTTTTGTTTGCTACACTCATCCCTCTCCACTTGCCAGTATAGACTCAATTGTGCCTAAGAGATCCTCTGAACAAGACATGGAAAGGAATACTAGTCATGCTAACAGAATCCGTATGAGGTTAATAAAGGGCACCGCCAGGGAGAAGAAGCCGCTGTGAGATCCTTTAATCCTGTTTTTATATTCCAAAATCTGGTTTTGTTTAAATCAGAGGCAGGTTCAGGAAAAATGAGTCAAGGCCACTTACAAACGATCCTGGAAATCTGTCATTTCTCTGGCTCAGTCGTCTTTCTGGCAGAGTTTGAGTCCCGTTCTGCAGGCCCCATGCACACGTGAGAACATTCCTCCACCTCACTTCATTGTGGAGCTGCCTGAGCAACTTAAGGCAGAAAGTTTGTCATTCTGATCAGTTTCGATGACTCAACTAAGTTCCTTTATTATGTATCATGAGAAAGTACCTTACGATTCCTCAAATATATAAACCTTGAAGACTGAAGTCTGTAAATGACGAGAGAGCATGCATTAAAGCAAAAATCACTTCCCATGCAAATAATTTCCCTTTCTGAGGGAAATGACTGGAAGTTCAGATTTCTAAGTGTTCATCTTTGGGGACAGCTTAATCAGTGAAAACATTGAAGTCCACTCCTTTTTCTTCTCCACTTCTAAAAGCGCAGCTCTAATAAATGGTGTGGTGACCTCTCTGTCCAGCGGAGAGGGTTAAAGGAGGGAATGGAGTCATTTCTGGGGCCCACATTTATACCTGCCATATACCAGCTAGCCTGTGGCAGAAAGACAGCATAGCAAGAGTTCTCCACATATATCCCATCTTTAAGATAGGCATGCTGCTCTGTTTTCATGTTATTTCAAGTTTTAAAAGATCGGCCTTGATGAGAAACAGACTTGGCAACTCCCAAGAAGTCACTGTGTGCTACGGACGAGCTCCCCCAAATGTGCCCTTTGCAGCTGCAGAACAGCACAGCGATGTGTAAATTGTTGTTTATTTTTCTATGTCTAATATGGAAAATGTGACATTTGTCTGTCTACATTCATGTTCAACTCCAGAAATGCTTAACATTCTTTGGTTATTTGTTGACATCAAATTAAGGTTCCGGACATACAAAAACATTTGTTTGAAGTTGCGGTGTCTTAAATGTGAACCTTGGTACTTTTTAAGGTCACAGACTGAGTTTGGAAGTTGGTTCTGAGTATGTAGGCTGGAGAACTTATTTGATAAATCTACCAAATGTACCTAATTCTTGGGCTACAGAAGCCCTTGGGACAGGCAGAATTGTTTTTCATTTCTACTAGAACATGGGGCTTTTAAGGACATTATATCACATGGGATTTTAAAGGAGTTACCTTAAAATAATTATGCACTGAACTTTAGAAATGCTTTTGTACTATTTATATGATTTTCCAAACTCAGGGCTCACTTAAGTTAACCTACTTAAAGGTTTTAGTTATTATATATCTCCTTGTTCTTATTGAGGTAATAACACATAAAATATTTACTTGACTCTAATATCTTCTGCCTTTTTTTATAGCATACAAAGTGCCACTTGATTGCAGAATATTTAGAAGTGAGAACGAAAATTTATTTCTGTAGTAGTAAGGTTTTTAATCTTCAAAGGCCTTGTTAGGTACTACAAACACATCATAACACTTCAATTATAAATGAATGAGTCTCCAAACTCATAACATTTCAATTATAAAGCAATAAAGAATACACACTACAGATTTGGAGTTTCTTTTCCTAGACTCTTAGAACCTAGATGTTGACTGCATAGTCTTTCATGTAAAAATAAAAATAACCAGCATATGCCTTGTACTTTTCAGAAATGCATCTGTGGATGTGGTCAACCCTAAGACATATTGGATATTTAGAAACAATGAAGTTTGAAGACTTCTTAAATTATTCTTGGAGGAAGCATCCCCTAAAAGGAGTAGTTTTCATAGTGTATAGATCTTCACAAACAGAAGCAGAATTTTGAAAGTCTTCTCATTTCATCTATTTTTTTTTAATGCTGTATAGTCATTTTCAAAAGCGGAAGCCAAGTTTTCCAAAGTAAACGTTTCTTCTTCTTTGTTTGTTTTTTTGTTGTCCTACAGCTGGGGAAAATTCTGCGAAGCCCTTTTATGAAGTTTGTGGCACATGCTGCTTCTTTCATCATCTTCCTGGGCCTGCTCGTGTTCAATGCCTCAGACAGATTCGAAGGCATCACCACGTTGCCCAATATCACTGTTATTGACTATCCCAAGCAGATCTTCAGGGTGAAAACCACTCAGTTCACGTGGACCGAGATGCTAATTATGGTCTGGGTTCTTGGTGAGCTTTCTATTTTAAATATTCTAATTTCTACCAAAAAACAGTGTCTATATAATGATTACCTTTTTTCTTTAAAATGTTATCGTGCATTATATGGTGACAACATCATTTGCAGATGTTGTCTGCATAAGCAGAAGGGCAAAATAATTGGCATAAGTAGCCATAAACTGATGATTGAAGAACATTTTTTGCTTTCATTTCAGAGGTTTTCTAGGAGAGTTTCCATTTTCAGAATGCTTGTTATTTCACATTATGATAGTCCACTTTTTTGCTTTTGTAAAATTTTTATTAGCAAAGTGTAGATGACATGCAATGTTATATTAGTTTCAGGTGTATGACATTGTGATTTGACAATTCTATATATTACTCAGTGCTCCCCATGATAAGTGTAGTCTCCATACAATGTTATTACAATATTATTGACTGTATTCCCTGTGCTGTGCTTTTTATTTCCATGTCTTATTTATCTTATTAACTACAAGTTTCTATACCTCTTAATGTCCTTTTTTCCACCTATCCCCCCACTGACCTCCCCTCTAGCAGCCACCACTTTTTCTCTGTATTGAAGATTCTGTTGTTCATTTGTTTTGATTTTTAGATTCCACATGGAAGTGCAATCATATGGTGTTTCTCTTTCTTTCACTTAGTATATACCCTCTAAGTCCACCCATGTCGTCGCAAACCTGAGATCTCATTCATTTTTATGGCTGAATAATATTTCAGTGTGTATATCTCATATCTTTATCCATCCATCGACCATGGACACTTAACTTGCTTTCGTATCGTGGCTCACAAGAGCCCATTTTGAATAACTGTGTTAAAGTTAAAAATTTTAAGCAATGAAAAAAGTTGCTGTGGCTGATGTCAAAGAGGATGCAACCTATGTTCTCCTTTATGATTTTGATGGATTCCTGTCTCACATTGAGGTCTTTCATCCATTTGGAGTTTATCTTTGTGTGTCGTGTGAGAGAGTGGTCAAGTTTCATTCTTTTGCATATAGCTGTCCAATTTTCCCAGCACCATTTTTTGAAGAGACTGCCTTTTTTGCACTGGATGTTTTTTCCTGCTTTATCAAAGATTAGTTGCCCAAAGAGCCGAGGGTCCATAGATAGGAAGATTGGTAGGAGAAGGAAGGGAAGAATGAAAGGGGGGTAAACAGAAGGGGGGATGAACCATAAGAGACTATGGACTCTGGGAAACAAACTGAGGGCTTCAGAGGGGAGGAGGGTGGGTGATTGGGATAGACCGGTGATGGGTGTTAAGGAGGGCACATATTGCATGGTGCACTGGGTGTTATATGCAAATAATGAATCATGGAACATTGCATCAAAAACTGGGGATGTACTGTATGGTGACTAATATAACAAAATAAAAATTATAAAAAAAAATTTTAAGCAATGAGAGAAAAAAAAATGGAGGTAGGAGCTAGTTTGTCTATCGATCACTGATCCAGAGTCACTTTTATCTATTTTCTCTGTTTTACCCAGAGTGTTTTTGGTATCTTCTCAGTTTTTGAATTAATAGGTTGGTTATTCCCCTCAACCTGAGTCAAATAACTATTTTATGAATTTTATTTTGAGCTATGACATTTTTTAAAATTCCACAATATCTTCCCCTTACATAGGACAAGTTGTTAAATTGGACTATTTTGCCCTTTTCTCCCAGAATGGCATTTTCTGCTTTCAGTTTCTTCACAGTGTCCTAGGGCCCCTGCTTAAGGGTTCCTTCTTTTTCCAGTGATATTCCTCACCTCTCTGGCATGAAACTAGAAAGAGGAGAGAAGGTAGGGGAATGATGTAAGTGTCCCTTCATGATTGGGACATTGATCTTGTTAAAAGTCTCCAGTAAGTTTCTCATTTAGGGGTTTATTTCACCAATAATTACTATGGTGTGTAACTGTTGGGATTCACAAAGATGAATTTTCTCCTCTCCTCCAAAAGTCTCATAGGGCAAAATCATTTGACTTGAAGAGTCTTCTTTGCTTATTTCCCCTCCCTCTTTCCTGCCCACCCTTCTGCATAAATAGCCCCATTTCTGGTGCCAAACGTAGAACTATGTTTCTCCAAATTCTAATTCTGACTTAGTTGAAGAGTTTTCCTCCATTTAACTCTGCCCAGGGTGTCAGGGTGCTTAACAGTAGTTGGTGCTTTGTGGTGCCTAGTATGGTGCTTTATCTATGAAGCGTTTTCTAGGTGGGGACTGATGGTGGACAAAATCACAGCTTCTCTGTCTAAACTGTAAGACGTAATCTGTACCTTCCATGTGTGACAGGAATGATGTGGTCGGAGTGTAAGGAGCTCTGGCTTGAAGGACCTAGGGAATATATTTTGCAGTTGTGGAATGTGCTGGACTTTGGGATGCTGTCCATCTTCATTGCTGCTTTCACGGCCAGATTCCTAGCTTTCCTTCAGGCAACAAAAGCACAACAGTATGTGGACAGTTATGTCCAAGAGAGTGACCTCAGTGAAGTTACACTTCCACCGGAGATCCAGTATTTCACTTATGGTGAGTTATTAACTGCAGGGTCCTCTTATGTGTCGGAGAAGGTACTGAAACCACATTTTGGAAGGAAATGTCCATATGTTTAGTATAAGCTGTGTGTTGAATGTGTATGAACAGAGGAGAGAGCATGAGCTTTGGAACTATACAAAATTGGATTCCTGTCAAGGCTACGACTCTCCCTTGCTGTGTGTGACTTTGTTCAAGTCAATTTACTTCTCTGTGCTGCAGTTTTCAAATCTATAAAGAAAAGATGTTGCAAGATGGGAGAAAATTATCTTTAAGCCTAACAACATAATTACTCTTATATATTCTTAGGGTATGAAACTGTCTTAGTTGGGAAAAGAGCTTGATAAACTGATCAAGGTGGAGGATGAGTCCCCGAGAGCATAGTTCGGAGGAGACGAACGAGTAAAGGGTGCTGTGGAGCAGTGCAGGGGAAGTAGACAAAAACTCAGCAGAGGCAGGAAGTAGGAGCTAAAGTGAGAATGTAAGCTTGGAAGAACAGGCAGAAATACAGGGGCAGATGACCTGTTCCTCAACACGAGGTGGCAGGGAATTCATGCCTAACTTCTCTGAATCACGAAGAGCAGTGAGGCCCCAGCCGACAACCATGTGCAAGGATATTGACCCCTTCCTTGCCCAGCACAAACCAGTGGTAAGCAATGTGAGCCTCCCCTCCCTTGAGGCCAGACTGGGGAGGTACGATTAGCAAATTTTCATGTAATTGTACAATCTGAAATCTGGAAAGGACTTTAGAAATGTATTGCCTACCCCTTATTTTAATGATAAGGAAACTTAGGCACAGAGTTCAAATGTGTTCTGATCGTGAAGAATAATTCTTTGTAAGTGTAATTAAGGCTTACATTGTGAGAAGTACAAGTGGCATGTTAACATTATTGAGGAAGAAGCGCCAAAATATTTCACACATTGTGAAATTTAAACACATTTTCTCTTATTGTCAGCAAGCAAAGAGTTTTATATGCCAAGGAGACCAGATCAAATGAGTAAATGATTACCAATAATAATTAAATAGCTTAAATTGTATTTTTGTGTAATATCTATCCTATTTCAATAACCTATTTATTTAAATTTATTATGACTGTCCTCTAGAGGAAAAATTTGTGAGTTCAGGATTTACTTCTTAGTGTGTGTATGATTTTAATCAAGTATTTAGCCTTTTTAAGTCTTGGTTTCTGCATCTCTAAAGAGTGGATAATAATAACATCAAATCCATAGAGTTATAGGAAATCACTGTGTCTGGTACACATTAAACACTCAATAAATGTTGATTTTTATTATTGCAAATGTCTACAATATATCCATTCTTCTGGGAGTGACTCAGTTTGCACAAAATTAGCCACATAGTATTTCACTGACCTTCCAGGGAAATGAGTATCCAGTAGTCTGCTGTGAACTTACTAAGTGGCCTTGAAAGGGGTGGGGTCCTCATTTAGAATCTATATCTCAAATTTTTGCACCTCAGTAGCATTTAACATTTTCAGGGAACAAGTTACATTGCTCAGATATCACACTGGCAGCACCACTGTGATTCAGTTGACATTCTTCTCACAATACGACATTTTACTTGCACGAACTGTTAGATGAGCTAATTTCCCCCATGAAATATGGAAAAGAAGTTTTGTGCCAACTGAGCCTGTGGGGTGACAGAATAGCTGGTCAATAAATCTAGTAACTGAGGGGACATTAGTCAAATCGGTTGTTTTGTCATTCTGGACACAGTCTGTGTATGGTGAAGGGTTCTCACCTCTTTCTTTATCTTTTGTGCTTGATTCTGTTTCTACTCAATGTGAAGCAGGCTAAGTATCTTTATAACAGTGTTTCCTCCATTAAAAGATTCCATGTGAGTGTGGAATTCATAGGTTTCTGGTTTAACATGAAAAACAGTGCCTCGACAGTTAATTAAATCTAGAGTAGTTTCAACTGATATAAAAACCACCTACCTAAAAAATAGATATTATTTGAGGTATTTATTTTGCATAGCTAGCAATGAATAGAAAGTTCCATTTCTAATCCCTCTCTCTTTCTTTTTCTAGCCAGAGATAAATGGCTCCCTTCTGACCCTCAGATCATATCTGAAGGTCTCTATGCTATAGCTGTCGTGCTCAGCTTCTCTCGGATTGCGTATATCCTTCCTGCAAATGAGAGCTTTGGCCCCTTGCAGATCTCTCTTGGAAGGACTGTGAAGGACATTTTCAAGTTCATGGTCCTCTTTATTATGGTGTTTCTTGCCTTTATGATTGGCATGTTCATACTGTATTCTTACTACCTTGGAGCTAAAGTAAATGCTGCTTTTACCACGTAAGTAAAACATCTTATAAAAAAAAAGTGTGATGAAGAGAATTTCTAACAAATCTAGATGAAGCAAAAACACAAAAAATTCAGAAATCATAATAAAGATGTTTTTAGGGGGGAAAAATCCATTGAAACGATGCTTATGTGTGATTACATTGCTCCAAAGCCTTGTTTCTTTGAGCTTAGTAAGTGTTTGACCATGAAACAGAATCAGAATTTGGAAAAATCCTAGACAAAACTGACTATTTTAAGAGAATTGGGCAGCAAATTTTTAATACTGGATGTCTCTTATATTATGTATGACATTAAATTTAGTTTCATCATTTTGTAGCCATTACTATTCAAAAAAGAAGCATTGGCTTTTATTTTAATGTATCATTAATCAGCACAGGAGTTGAGTAAGAATAAATTAGAGCTAAATATTGTACAGCTCCGTGTAACACTAAAACCACTTCCTTCCTGTGGCCACACTGGTTTCTGCAGGGAGACTCACCTTGCCTGGGAAGTCTTCCTTGATTAAACTTCCTTAATCATTGTCCCTTGAAGTTCCCTCAGCATGGAGACATCCAGTTGTGAGATCCTCTCACTCACTGGTGTTTAGTTCGTCGGGACATGGGCCCTCCCTTTGTACTGCAGTCATTCCAGGTAGGGAGATCTTAAGCCCTCCCTGCCTTCCTGTGTACCCTGTCATGCCACGACTGGAAAGAATCTAGACCTTCAATAAGTTCCCTGTAGACTAAAATAGAATATTAAGCCCTTTCAGGCATCTAAATTGTTTTGAATTTTTTTTCAAATAGTCATATAGAGCAAGTCTTAGGGGTAAAAGAGAACTGAAACTCACTTTATTGTAATGAAAAAAAATTCTGTTTGAACCCACTCACGGGAAGAGACAGAGAGATCCTACACACAGTGCCACCCCTTTGAACTCTGTGAGAACTCACTTTATACAACACATTATCTTCCCTGTTTTGTGTGAGGATGTGGCAACTTGATATGGTGAAAAGAATACAGGCTGGAAAATCAGGCAGGCCTGGATGTGGTTGCAGTCTCTCTGCTGGTTTCTGGTCAAGTTACTCAACAGTCGTCGGTGTTAGTTTCCTTCTTTTTAAAATAAACACAATAAGGTTGGAATCAGGTTGTTGTGAGGACTATAGGTCAGTGATAGAGAGCCTCTTGCCCACAGTAAGAGCTCAGGAACTACCCATGTCCTCCCCTTTTCTGCTGTCTGCCTCTTCCCACACATGTAGGTTCTCAGGAATCTGTATTCTTGTGGTTAGAGGCAGAAGGTCTGCAAAAGAGCAAGATGAAGGACTCAGAATTTGGGGATACTGTTACATTAATGGCGAGGAACAGAGAGGTTATAGTTTTTCTTAGTCTCCTGCTACCACCTATGGTATAACATCACACAATGAAATGTTTTGTGAGAGAGAGTAACTGTATAGAAATAGGAACCTTTCTCTTCAACTTTTTTTTTTTTTAAGATTTTATTTATTTATTTGACAGAGATAGAGACAGCCAGCGAGAGAGGGAACACAGGCAGGGGGAGTGAGAGAGGAAGAAGCAGGCTCATAGTGGAGGAGCCTGATGTGGGGCTGGATCCCATAACGCCGGGATCATGCCCTGAGGCGAAGGCAGACGCCCAACCGCTGTGCCACCCAGGCGCCCCTCTCTTCAACTTTCTATCCTCAGGGTCTAGCACACTTTCTAGAACATAATAGGTGTTCCATCAATATTTGCTGAACGATGGAAGGAATACACAAACTAGTACTAAAACCTTCAAATCTATAGAATTGTTATTTAGAATCTGTTACAAAATTTTTTTTTTTTAAAAAGCACTGTTCCCATAAATGTTTCTTTGGAAAAAGGTCTGACTTCTGAACCTTCTGCGTAATGGAATTCTACATGTGTAATTGTTTAATTTAAGGATTACTTTTGTGGTTCACAAAGCAGTGAATACATCCTGGTTATATGCCAAAACCAGGCAAATTCGGTTGGCAAAGTTCACTGAAGGGATAAAACTAGGTAATTAGTCTGGTAAGGGCCTAAGTGTTCATGGCTGTGATGGAACACTAGTTATATAAATTAAGTAAGTTATATAAATTAAAGGAAAAGAACAGGAATCTTTCAATCTGTTGCCTCCTTTTCATTTCCAGTTAAGTAATAACTTCTAGGTAGGTAATATATTCTCATGGCAAAAAATTCATAGAGTGGTGTCTACAGTCAAAAGCATGTCCCCTCCTTCACCACTGGACCCCAGTTTCTTATTTCTCCTTAGTTCACAGAGGCAGTGGTTTCTTTTGGATACTCTCAGAGATATTTTATACATAAACAAGAATATAAGTATTCATAACCCCCCTTTTTTTAGTCAAATGGTAGACTATTTTACTCTTGCTATATCTTATTTTTTTACGTAACAGATCTCAGACATCATTTTATTAATTTTTTTTAAGATTTTATTATTTGACAGAGAGAGACACAGTCAGAGAGGGAACACAAGCAGAGGGAGAGGGAGAAGTAGGCTTCCTGCTGAGCAGGGAGCCCGATGCAGGGCTCGATCCCTGGACCCTGGGATCATGACCTGAGCTGAAGGCAGACACTTAACGACTGAGCCACCCAGGCACCCCACAGACATCATTATATATAAACACATGTAGATAGATCTGTCATTTCCCAGTGGCCGCATACCATCTATCATACAGATGTCAGAATTATTTACCCACTCCCCTATTGATGGGTATTTAGGTGGTTTTCGTTCTTCCCTACTGCCATGGTGCAGGGAATCTGTACACACTTTTTTTTGAAGTGAGTATATACTTTTAATTCTGGCCTTGTTCTACTCCAGAAAACCTGATTTAAATGTCTAAACCACCTACAAAACCAAACCCCCGATTTCCATCCTTCTAGGAGAAAGGAATGGGTATTGTGGCATGATGTCACCTTTCCTCTGCTGAGTTCAGAGAATTCCCACTTGGTGATAACTTCCAGAAAAGCTGGGCGTTGGTGTTATTTAATCACAAACTCCTGAAAACCTGAAAGAATGATTTATATTAAATACTATGATGAAATAATTATACTCTTGGGGTTTATTATGATGATATTTAATGATGGCATTTTACCTCTGTACAGAATTCAGACCCTAATTTGTTTCTCTTTTGACTTTTTCATACTGAAAACTCTTGATTTATTTACTGTGTGCCTTATTCTTTCAACAGTGTAGAAGAAAGTTTCAAGACTTTGTTTTGGTCGATATTTGGGTTGTCTGAAGTCACTTCCGTTGTGCTCAAATACGATCACAAATTCATAGAGAATATTGGATACGTTCTTTATGGAATATACAATGTAACTATGGTGGTCGTTTTACTCAACATGTTAATTGCTATGATTAATAGCTCATATCAAGAAATTGAGGTAAACCTGCTTTCTATCCATGATGTCTATTCTTATCATCCCATTCTAATAGTATACTACATCTGTTTCTGTGCCCTGTGGTGGATTTCCGGCTCATCTATATAAAGGCGCTTGCTTATACCCAAGCAGAGGGAGCCAGGACCTTTCCCTGCATTTTCCTCCTGGGTAAATAGGCTCAGGGCCTCCAGTGTCTTCTAGGAGCACAGCAGGGGTCCCCCTGAATTTATCATCACTCTGCCTCCTCTCAAATTACATTTCAAAAGTTTTGAAATTAAGGGCTAGCTATAGTGAAATTATTCTCTCCTAGGTTAGCCGACCAACCATCGGAAAGATCCCAGTGGAGGAATTACTAGATGTCTGGCAAACACTGATGATGTTCTGTATCCAGTCAGAATTTCTGGTGTTCTGAAGTGACTAGAAGTCACTCGAGTACTTGTTTTGTCTTGGGCTTGGTTTGGTACCTTCCTTCATCATTGTTATGTATGTTTTCCCATGTCCTCCAGGTTAGTGTTCAGTATCTTGTTAGCGCTTTGCTGTTTGTTAAATGCATGAGTCTGTGTGTGTTTTAGAAACACATAAAATGGTTTTTCAGAGTGGAAGTTAGGTCCCCCAGAAGTGAAAACTGTGGGACCCCGAATACCTGCTGGAGTGTGGTAATGGCAATCTGGGCAGTGTGAAATATGCCAACTTCTTCCACCTTTGGACCCCCTCCTCTTCATTTCTTCTCTCTATCACCATGGGCCAGGACTGAGAATGAAAAGGTTACAGGATTTTTTCTCCTTTGTCGGTGCCTGCAGTTCTTGGTCACGCTGCTTCAAAGAATGAAGAGGTAGACCAGACCAAGAGTGGTGGGAAACAAAGCAGTTTATTGAGTGATAGCAAAGGGATAGTACATATCTCCCAAGGTGGGAGGGGATCTGAGAGAGTTGCCACCAAAGTTTCTAAGTCTAGGGGTTTTTATGGGCTTGTTGAGATAGGCTGTTTCAATCTGATTAACCCTCCCTGTGCCTGTTATCCAATCAGGTTTTTGCCACCGATCACGTGGAAAGGGCAGAGGGCTCCTTCCAGAGTGGTGTGAAATCCTTTTAAGGGTGGTTTCCTCTTGGAGGGGAGTGCTTGTCCCTGCCTGCCTGCCTTTCTTCCAATTATTCTTTATCAAAAGGACCTACAAGACAGGAATAAGTCACTGAGGGCCTCAGGTGACATTTGAGGACAGATAGCAGACCACAGCCTCCAAAGTTCAATTCAACTGAGTGCTATTTTTTTCCTTTTGCTTTTGAAGTATGTTATGGTCTATCTACAGCCTGCCTTGGAGGTGTCTAGATGAGGAGGGAAGGCAGGTAAAGAGTGGGGAAGTACTGTTGAATATGTGGAATTGGCAGGGGTGGGGAGGGAGGGGGAGTTAATCTTTTCATCCTTCCTTGACCTGAATTTTTCTAGTATTATTGCTTTGTTTTTGGCTGGTGGACAGGACATTCTTTTTTTTTTTTTTTTTTTTTAAAGATTTTATTTATTCGACAGAGAAAGACAGCCAGCGAGAGAGGGAACACAAGCAGGGGGAGTGGGAGAGGAAGAAGCAGGCTCATAGCGGAAGAGCCCGATGTGGGACTCGATCCCGCAACGCCGGAATCACGCCCTGAGCCGAAGGCAGACGATTAACCGCTGTGCCACCCAGGCGCCCCTGGACAGGACATTCTGGTTAAATTTCAGTGGGTAGAGACAGAGGTATATGGAAGAGAAAAATAAAAACATTCTTAGCAGCAATAAGAATATCTGTAGGCCAATAGAGGTTATATGCAGATAAAAGTATATGTCACTTAACTATTTCAAAAGCGTAATTTAGGTTCATTGTATGACCCTACTGAAATCAGTTACTGAAATATTTGGCTTTTAAAACTGAAGTGGGAAACCGAGGTTCTTGTCTCACAGAGTCAAAGAATGAATCTCTCTGGCAAAGGAGAGTGAGTAAAGTGATAGAAGTTTGTTAAGCAAGGATACAGAAAAAGCTGTCAGGAGTGAGAGGGGTCCAGATAGGGTTGCCACGGAGGGCTTTTAGGGTTGGTCTTTTATTGAAGGCTACCCAGGGAACTTAAAATCTCTACTGATAGCACCACTGAGTAAGGATTAGTGACAACACTTTCAATGGCTTTCTTCCTTTTTAGGGTCCGGTAATTCTTCATTGGTCACAGGTAGCTGTTGTACCAAGATTCCACCTCTGACACCTGGGGCAGGGTGGTCTGGTTTGTTCCCTTCTCTCTGGTTTCCTTACACCTCGCATTTTTGGAATTTCTGTGAACCTGATCCCACAGCACCCTGCCCCCAATCCCTCCCTACCTAGCCCCGCCTGTCCCTTACTCAAAATGAGTCATTCTTTCTTTTCTGTTTTTGTGACACAGGATGACAGTGACGTAGAATGGAAGTTTGCCCGTTCAAAACTTTGGTTATCCTATTTTGATGATGGAAAAACATTACCTCCACCCTTCAGTCTAGTTCCTAGTCCAAAGTCATTTGTTTATTTTGTCATGCGGATCATTAACTTCTCCAAATGCAGGAGGAGCCGGCTACAGAAGGATATAGAGATGGGAATGGGTAACTCCAAGTCCAGGGTAGGTATTTAAAACTCACCAAGACCTGAACATAAATGTTCTGTCTTTCTCCTTGTCTTTGATGTTTGTTCAGTAATTTTTATGTGTGAACTTAGAAGATGTTGAAACTTACTGTCCATTCCGTAGTCTTTCACAGACTAATACTTAATATCTTTACAATGTTTCAAGAAGTCAGTCTGTACCTTGCTTCTGGTCAGAATTTCATGCAAAGTGCCAGATTAAAAACAAACAAAAACACCTTTTTAACTTGTTTAAACAGAAAAGTTATTGTTAGAAGACACTTTGGTTTTTTTGTGTTCCATGCTTCTCAACTGTTATTTGGACATTAAATAGTTTTAACCTCACATTTTCCTCTTGGCTGTATGTATAGTTTAACTGCCACCATATTCTTATTTATAGAAACTCCTGATCGGGCTGAGTAATCTTTTTTTCTTTACTATCATAAAATTGACACAGACCTAAGAGCATCCTCAAATATTAACCATAAATACCATTTTTATAAATAATCAAGAATGGTTTGTCCCAAAGTTGTCCCAGTTAAGTCGCACTTGGATTTTATGCTGAGTCATACTCTGATTTTAACAAAGATGAGTTTTATGATAGTACTATATAATCATGAATTTAATTTTCAGAGGTAGAATTGGTAGAGGAGGTAGAAGGATATGAGCAGGACCTCAGATAACAGAGAGCAAGACAGAGGAGCAACTGTGTGGAGTTAAAATAGCATTTTTGCCGAAAGTTGTGAAAAATGGCCTGTAGTTGTAATACCCTAGGATCCCACCAGATGACAGTGTTACCTACATAAAGTACAGGCCTGTTGCGCGGAGATAGGTACTTGTTCTCAGTTGAAGCTGGGGAAAAAGACTGAGTTACTGCAATTTAAATTCTCACTTTAAAAAATAGATGTGCATTTCCAAGATTTGTAATACCCTGGATTCTTATTCTTTAAGCCTTTAAAAAAATTTTTTTTTTTAGGATTTTTACTTATTTATTTGATAGAGAGACAGCCAGCGGGAGAGGGAACACAAGCAGGGGGAGTGGGAGAGGAAGAAGCAGGCTCCCAGCGGAGGAGCCCAATGCAGGGCTCGATCCCAGAACGCTGGAATCATGCTCTGAGCTGAAGGCAGATGCTTAATGAGTGAGCCACCCAGGTGCCCCAAACCTTTTTAAATTTTACCTACATGTGGGCTCTTAAGGCTATTATGTTCCAAGGCACTGATTTGGCTATATCATCCCGTGATTTCAAATAGTAGCTCATATGTCCACGGTGAAAGCAGTACAGTGTAAGGAAGAGAGACTCTGCGTTAGACCCAGATTTGAATCTTGGTACTTTTGGCTTCCTAGGAAGTAACGTGGATAAGTCATTTCATCACTCTGAGCCTAATTGTCTCATCTGAAAGAGAGAACTTCGTAGGGTTAATGTGAGGGTGGTATGATGTATGCAGTTCCAGCCTCAACAAATATCAGTGCCCTTCCTCATTCACAGTTTACAAAGTGCTTTGCTGTACATTTGAGCCTCATGCAACACTGTGAGGTAGGTATTATTATTCTTCCCATTTTATAGATAGGACCACTGAAACCATTAAAGTAGCTCACTTAGGCAAGGTCAGGGAGCTAGCCAGTTGTGGGGTAGGTGTGGAATCCAAGTTTTCCAGCATCAGATGTCTAGCTCTTTCTACTGCCTTCTACTCAACACCTGCTGCTCTGTTTTGGTTACTTACTTCCTCCCAAGAGGGCTGTACCTTCAGCTGCAGGGCGGCTGGCCTCTTAGAGGGGCCGGGCTCTGATTGCCATCCTGGGCAATTTCTGCTGCTACTGAAATTGACTTTGCTTTGAAGGCGCTTTGTTTCTCTGGGGATTTAATAAGTGAGTCTTTATTACTTAAAACCGGCAGCCTCTCAAGTATGGGAACTCAGAGCTCTTGCACTTCACACCTTAAAGTTTTCTTTCTGTAGAACCCTGATTTCACTGACTTCATTCTTGAGAGTGTCACAGTGTAGAAGGGGAGAAATACCATCAGGTCGAGAAGAGCACATTGGGGTGGCTTGTAAAGGAAATGCAGCTTGCACAAAGGAATGTGAGAGGAGCAGATGTGCTTCATTTACGGTGTCCTCTCCTGCCTATATTGCACCATTGGCAGAAAGAATAGCTTTTTTCAGAGAAGTTGCTAGAAGTAAAAAAAAAAAAAAGTTGAACACTGATCTCTCAGAAGCCAGGAGCCTTGGCTTCCCAGTCTCCCCAGATCCGGTTTAAAACTGTCATTTTGATTTTATTTTTTTAAATTGTGCATGGAGATGTTTAAATCTCTTGAATGTTATTAATACTATGACTATTAATAGATACTCACTGTTTACTGACTTCAGTAAAAATTTAGAGAAATTATATGTCTTTGTTTTTCTTTTTTAGAAGAGAGGAAGGGGAGCCTCAAGAAATCTTTTGTGCTAACCAGTGAAACTAACCTCAGTCAACAGTCAGATACTGACCTCCAGTGGCATATAGGAGAATTAATTTTATTAGCGAAGGTTTTCTCTTGGCATGATTGTGCCACTTCCTTCCTCTTAGCATCCCACTCATTCCTGAGTTATGATGCTGGGAAGTCAGGTGGTGGGGTAAATACATATTTATGATAGAAGGCCCTGCCTTTGAATCATACCTTATCGGTAGCGGCTTGCCCAAGAGCAAGAGGCGGGCCTTACTCACATACATAAAGAGAAGCCAGCAAGAGTGTGCTCCTCTTGCTTTCTCTTTCTACCCTGAAGTTAAACCCTGCAAAGAGAGGGAGAAGAGAAAAGAAGACCAAAATTCTTTAAGCTTATTTCTATTCAAGCTTGTGACTCTGAATCAGTATAAGGGCACGATACCTAGGAAGACATGTTATTTTGGCTCATATTGTAGGGTTATAAAATATTGAATGATACCATTTGAACTTGTCTGTTTGAACTTGTGGGTTTCTGTTCAAGTGTAGGAGAGGAATATAGGCTCGGAAGCAGACAGTTGCTTCCAGGCATCTTTGCCTTCTGGATGCCATGAATACATTTTAACAAAGCATACAGGTCCCCAGGGACAATTCCGTTTAGTATGAGCCAGATTTTAAACTAGATTTTCAGTTCTGTTGCAGTACACCTTTGAACATCCTGATAGATGTGAACCTGTCGCACACGTTAATTTTTTGCTGTTGAAATATATTAAATCACTTAGGAAATTCAACTTCCACAAATGCTTCTTGGAAATGTTGACTCCAGAAATGTTATCAAGGATAGAGTAGATTATATTTTTGATTTCCCAATGACTGTATTCTAATTTACTAGGTTAATTGTATTTTTTCCTAGTTAAACCTCTTCACTCAGTCTAACTCAAGAGTTTTTGAATCACACAGTTTTAACAGCATTCTCAACCAGCCAACACGTTATCAGGTAAGCATTCAGTAGATGTATCTCTTTATCTGTATGTAATTCCCTGTATGTGTGCATGTGTATGTAGTGAGTAGAATTATGTTCTGATGTATTATGAGGATAGAACGGTTCAGAGAAAAAACATAGTATGTTAGTTGGCCAGGACTTTAGACATCAGAGTCCAAGTCCTCATTTTTTTGGTTGAGGAAGGCGAGTTCTTTGTGATATTAAAAGCAAAGTGTTGCCACAGTGTCCAAAGAGCACCTTCAAATACCTTGAGCTGGAGAAGCAGTGAAAGATATGGTATATTGGGAAAATAATGCTCTCACAGCATGGAAACCTGATACATTTCTCTAGGTAATCCATTTTTCCAATGGATTCTTAGGCTATATTGTTTCATCAGTACTACTTTAAAATATATTTTGCATTTTGATATTAGAGATGACATTTGAATGCTAATTTCCAACGCAGAAGAAGTTGTAGCTTTTTCTTTCCATCTGGTTGATCATTTTGACTATCAAATCTATAGACTTCCGATGTGTACAAGATCACAAGAATGAGGATCCTGGAATTTATAATGGATAGTGATGTCAATTAATGGGTACAGTTTTGTACAGTTTTCTTGGAAGCAGCAAATTCTGCAAAATTGCTTGGCACACTTGATTGTCAAAGCCTTTTAGTGGTTACATTATATCCTATTATATAGTTATATTTAATATGTCAGTGTTCTATCAATGGAAATAGAGGGATATGGCCAATATTTAGCTATTACAAGCAACACTGCAGTAAGTAACCTTGTATATATGGCATTTAAAACGTGCAAATCTATGAAATTGTCTGGTATCTAGGCATTTTAATTTTTTAGTTATTATCAAACTGATTTTGACAGAGCTTGTACCAATTTATATTCTTAAAATAAATGTATGAGAGAGCCCATTTCCTCCTTAATGTACCAACAGCGTGTTACCAAAGGCTTTCTATCTTTGCCAAATAGATGGGTGAATATGGTATCACAGTGTAGTTTTATTTTGCATTCTTTGTAATGAACGAACTTGACCATCTTTTTATGTTTAGTGTTCCATATGTTTGAGATCCTATGTATTTACTTTTCTCGATGGGCTTTTTGTTATAAATTAAGAGGAATTCTTTTAAGAATTAATTATTTTAAGAATTCTTTTAAGAAAATCAGCCCTTTGTGATATGAGTTGAGAATTTTTTTGTTTGTTATGTGTCTTTTTAATATTTTTTCCCCAACTTTCTGATTTTTGTATAGTCAACTCCACAAAATTTTTATGGCTTTAGATTTTGTATCCTGATTAGAAAGTTCTTCCCCCACATAAGAATACTTAAGAAAATTTTTACACACATTTTCTTTAGTGCTTTAATGATTTCACATTTTATATGAAAATCTTTGACCCATGTAGAATATATTTTGATGTGAAGTGTGGGATGGGTATCCAAATTTATTTTTTTCCGGATGATTATATAGCTGGATATGTTGAATAATTATCTTTTTTATTAATTTGAAATATCACCTTTATCACTTACTAAATTTCTTTATCTCCTTAGATTTATTTCTAGGCTTTCCATATGTGATAGAACCACGTCATTTTAATTATTATAGTTTAGAACAAAAGCCAAACAAAATATATAGACACAGACCCACACATACACATGTCCTTTAAGACTTATTTTACATAATATTCTGGTTATTCTTTCTTGTTTATATTTCTATTTGAACTTTAGAGTCAACTGTGTAATTTGCAAAACATTCTGTTGATATTTTTATTGTGATTGTATTAACTTAAGTAAAATTGACTTCTTTATAACGTTCTGTCTTCCTTTTCAAGAACATGGTATACCCTTCCATTTATTCAGATCTTCATTTGTGTACTCAGTATCATTATAAAGCAGTTCTCCTATTGTTCATATTAAGTTTGGTGCAAACCACACAAAGCCACCAAGTACCACCCACTAAGTAGTTAAAAAAAAAACAAACACAGAAATTCATTTCTCTCACCTATTCAAGAAGTCAGGAGGTGGTCATTCCAGAGCTGGTATGGTACCTACCAATGTCAGGGACCAAGGCTCTTGGATCATACAATTCTGTCATGACTGGCTTTCAGTCTAATGTGCTCTCATGGTTCAAGAAAGCTATTTGAGCTCTGGCTCTTATGTATGCATTCCAGAATACATTTAGAAGGTAATAGGGAAGAAAGATAAGCATCCTTCCTGTAAGGAACTTCTGTAAAGTTGCACGACTTCCCCGCAATGGAGGCTGGGAAATAAAGTCGTAATTCCTAGTGGCTATTTGCCAAGCTAAAAAACGCAGGAAGAGAATTGGCAGTCTCTGCTGAAATAGATTATATTACTTGTCTTGGTGCTTATCTTTATACCTTTACACATACTTCTATCTCTGTTACTTGATTTATAAGTTGCAAGTTTTATCTTTTGATCCTCCTGCTCTAAAATATGAGAAAATCAATGTGTTTATTTTATCTTCCATCGTTTCCCCCTTCTCCCAGCTTTTGTTGGTTGAATCATTAGAGCTTGTGGGGAGGAAGAAAAAAAAAGAACTTTTCTCTACCCATTAGGTTCTGTAAGTGGGGCCCGTGAATTAAACTGACAAAAGACGGATTGATAGGAGAAAAAAAACCACACAGTTTATTTACACACGCAAAGTTTACACACACAGGAGAACTCAGTGATGAGTAACTCAGGGAGTAGTTAGAATTTGGAGCTTATATATCATCTTATCAAAGAGTAGTCAATTTGGGGAGAAGTGACAAGACAAAGGAAAAGAGGTTTGGGTTCCCAGGGGTGGTAAATTGCAGGAAGGTAATATCTGAGAAAACCAATTCAAGATTAGGGTTAGTTTATTAAGGTTTGGTTGTGCAGACGCATCTCAGTGCCACTTCTCTGTCTCCAGTCATGATTGCTGTTTTAATTCCTCCTGATATGAGACAAGAGAGAGGGAAGACCTTCATAAAGGGAAGTTTAGATCTTGCTTTTAGGCAGATAGGAGAAGGGTAGTGAGCTCTTTCTGTGTTTTCTGCTTCTTAATTGACTTCAGCTCAAAGTAATCCTCATGCCAAAGTGCGGTATATTGGGGTGGCATGTTCTGATCCCTTTCACTACCTGGTCAGGATTAGAACCCACAATTGTTTTCATTTTAGTTCCACAAAGTCAAAACTCACCACTGATCATTTTGCCACAATTTTTGTTTGTGAGCTAAAGTTCGTCTTCCTTTAGTTTCTTTAAAAAGAGCTCATGGGAACTATGTTCTCTGAGTTATTTCACATTCTAAACTATTTTCTATGTATTTATATTGACTTGCCATACAATTCTTAGCTATGACTTGACTTTCTTTTTTTTAAAGATTTTATTTATTTATTTGACAGAGATAGAGAGAGCACAAGCAGGGGGGAGTGGCAAAGGGAGAAGCAGGCTCCCCACTGAGCAGGGGGCCCGATATGGGACTAGATCCCAGGACCCTGGGACCGCGACCCGAGCCACAGGCAGACGCCCAACCGGCTGAGCCACCCAGACGCCCCATGACTTGACTTTCTTAATGTATTTGTGAACTGCTCCTCTGCTCCTGGAATGAAATGGTGATGTGGAAAAGTTTGAGGCTAGATGGTTTTTCTTATACTGTTGACCTGAGATTTTCATTTGCTCAAATTTTCTTTGTTTATTTTTAAAATCCAATAACTTGCTGTTGTTTATTCTGTAGGTGAATCTGCATGATTTTTTTTCTCACTTTTCTTATGACTCTTAAATCCATACATTCAAGTCTTCTTTTATTTCTGAATAATTTCCTTATATTATATCTTGAAATAGTTTTTCTGTTCCTTTATTTGGGTTATCTTCTTTAACAATACCAGTTAGAAGCCTGCTAAATCTTCTTTGCCTATCTCCATAGCTACCATTTTTCCTCTAATCCATTTGAATTTTTCATCCATTTCTCCTTTTGGCTCCTTTTTTCTCATTCTGTATGTTGTTTTTTTTTGGGGGGGGGTCTGTGTCTGTCTTCATATGTACTACTTCGAATTTACCTTTCATTTCTGTGATGATTTTTTTTCTTCCTCCTCTTCTTGAGATTTTCAAATTTATATATCATTTCCTTTTTTGGCTCACCTTGTTTTCCTTGACCTTCTTGTGCTCTTATTTTAAAAACACGATTGGCTCATATTTTTAAAAAATGCATTTAATTGATGGCGTCATGTATTTTCATCCTTTCTTTAACGTTTTTCTGGCAAGTTTTCTCTATTTGCTGTTTGTTTTATCCTTTTTTTTCTTAGACTATTTTAATGTAGACCTTGCATAAATTCCTTGGTGATTACTACTCAGTTTTGAATGAAGTGAGTTCTTGAACCAGCTCGTTTCAGGAGGTTGGAGTGGTTTTGGAGAATTCCAGATCCTCATTCTCAGCTAATAGAATTTTCCTTTTGGGACAGGATTGTATACGTTTACTTTTTCTTCATGTTTCCCTATCAGAAAATAGCATTACAGGTCTAGTCAGACACTCCCTCTCAACTTCACTGAATACTTCTAGCAAATATGGCTTTCCTTGATAATTTCCCCTTCACTCTTCTAGTCTAAGCTTCTCAAGATTGTCACAAAGTCAAGGGAAGTTCTCAGTCATGAATATCTGCCCTTGGCATTTCCTGACACCCCCACTTGATCTTTTCATATAACCTTTCTTAAAAAGAATATGGATGCCTCTAAGTTTCATCAAAGGAGTTTGTATTTCTGTTTCTTATTCTCCTTGTTGCTTTTGAATGATTTAGAAGTGGGGGAAATTCCCAAGTTTATAATCAAATTGAAACTTTTAATGGTCTGCAAATTGTTAATGCTTCTATAAACTCTGAGAAAAAAAGTTTTGATTAGCTATCAAACTTCACATGCCAATCAAACTTCATATAAATGTTTTGGTTATATTTAGATAAAGTCTCTTTATTTATGAACTCCACAAGTGGTAACAATTGGTTTAGTTGTTATGGATTTTTGTCCCATGCAGTGTGATTATATTATATGACTTACCTTAAAGAAATCCTAGATCCTAATCTGCTAAATGGGGATTATCTTCTTCAAAGTGGTAACATTTTGGGATACACCAATTCTAATGGTGCTACCACAGCTCAGAACATTTTTGGAATATCTCTAAAGAATTATGTTTATAATTAGTTTAGAAGACACAAGAAATGCCTTATTCTCATTACTAAACTCAGATAATCATTCACCTTATTAACCAGACTCAATGCCATATGACTTGACATTTTTTTCAAGAATAGTCACACCCATCTTCAAAAAAACACATGGCTGTCACCAGTTGGTTTTACCACCCTATGTGTTTTAGATCTAAATAAGTATTTCCTCACCAATTACTTCAAAAGCAGAGAGATCCAAATGTGCCTTAAAGTACAACAGAGGAAGAGTTTCAAAAATTCCTTGTTCAATGGCAGTATTATTTATATTAACATTAATTATTAGTAGTATGCTGAGATCATTTTTATTATGTGTGTAAATACTTTTTTTTACAGAACTAGGGATGATTTTTCTGAAAAACATAAGAACTTGGAGGGATAGCCTTGATTGAATTCTGCTCACGAACCCCTATGTTAGTTCAAGTTAAAGGTACATAGATATGCTGAGGTGACCTTAAGAAATGGGAATTTTTTTCCAAGGCTCTCTAGAAGCAAGGCTGTAGGTTCTTGGGTCCTATTGTCTCTGGTGTCTCTTATAGCAGCTCTGATTTAACCAACTTCTTTGGCTTGGGGACACCTTTGGCACAGGTAGTATCAGGTTGTCTTTGGCCCACATGGTGGTCCCTGGTCCAATCCATGAAGGCTACCGTAGGTGGCTTGGTTTTACTGGAAAGCACATGGCAGTTTTTCTCTAAAGGAGGCAATATGAGACATTCACATTAAGCTTCACTCACGATGAGCTTGAGGGCACATTTGAGACTCCCACTATTAAGAATGGGCTTTCGTTATAAGGATATAAAGATACAGTTCATGCCTTCAAAGATCTCTCCCTGGAGTGGAAAGGCAGGGTTGAGGTGGAAGGAAGGGAAGGGAAGAAAAAAGTAGATGAACATTCGCACAGCCCTGTGGTGTGGCTATGTGGTATAGGTGAAACATAAATAAAATGGTGTGGGAACCTAGGGAAAGAAACCCAGAGGAGGGGAATATTTGAAAACCAATCAAGTAAAAGAAGCGATTTTCTTCTCTGTTTCTCTAAAGAACAGAACTTGTACCAGTGGTTAGAAGGTACAATGAAGCAGATTTGGTGCAATACCAAAGAATTGCTTTTAAACTGCTACGGTTGTCTAAAAATAGATTAAATCAGCTGTCTGGAAAGAGTAATAGGCTCTGAATCACAGATGTTTATCCAGAGGCTGTGCAATGGTGATGGGTCAAGCCATCTCAAAGTGAGGGGTATGAAAATATGCAAAACACATGACTTCAAGGTCCCTTCCCTCTCTAAAATTCTACTCTTTATTTTTGGGTTCTTTATGTTGGTTTAAATCAGTCTTATCTTACTTTATGGAACTACTGATAACAGTCAAATTTGGCTTCTCTGTAGGATTAAATGAGAAAATGAATGTAAAAGTACCTGATAGAGTGTTTCACAATTGTTAGTTGAATTTGAATCAGTAAAAAATAAGCAAGCGAGAAGAAAAGCTTTGATGCCTTTGGGAATGAAGAGCACACCCATATATCCAACCACCCACATTTCATTCCTTCTCCCAGTCTTAAAGGAGAGTTGAGAAAAGAACTCAGGTTTGTTTGCAAGAGATAGTGTTTAAGGTAACTACTATGTAGGCTTTCCATACCCTGGATAGAGAAAATCCATAGTCTACTCTACAAATGTCACAACGTATACCTTAAAGAGTGATTCACAGAATCATACCAAGAAATTTGGATAGTTCCTGGAGGTGTGCGGATGGTGGAAATTAATCTATAGACTTCTATTCTATTAGTTTTCTATTCCATTAGTTAGTAACTTGACCAAGAAGGGAAATGATGAATCTGTTATTGGTCAATTTAGTTTTTGGTACTGGCTTTGATTAAGGAATCAATTGAAAATTTAAAACTAATATTTATAATGGTAATTTTACGTGTCACATGTAAGTTTTATGATCCTTGCCTATAAAACCATCATTATTAAGATTGGTTAATCAAGATTTGCTTTACAGAAGTATACAGATAATAATAGTTACATTAATTGAGCACCTACTGTGTAATTTACCTATATTATCTCTTTTACAATTCAGATTATAACATTTCCATTATACAGATTAAGTTGCCAAGGTTCCACAGCTTGTAAATAATGGAGTCACAACTCAAATCCAGGCAATTTGCGCTTGTAGCCCACTTTTTTTTTATAAAAGATAAATTTTTTTTATTATAATAATATTTTTTTATTATGTTAGTCACCACACAGTACATCCCTGGTTTTTGATGTAAAGTTCGATGATTCATTATTTGCGTATAACACCCAGTGCATCATGCAATACGTGCCCTCCTTACTACCCATCACCAGCCTATCCCATTCCCCCACCCCCCCCCCCGAAGCCCTCAGTTTGTTTCTCATAGTCCATAGTCTCTCATGCTTCATTCCCCCTTCTGATTACCCCCCCTTCTTTATCCTTTTCTTCTCCTACCAATCTTCGTAGTACTTATGTTCCATAGATGAAAGAAACCATATGATAATTGTCTTTCTCTGCTTGACTTATTTCACTTAGCATTATCTCCTCCAGTGCCATCCATGTTGCAGCAAATGTTGAGAAATCGTTCTTTTTGATAGCTGAGTAATATTCCATTGTATATATGGACCACAACTTCTTAATCCAGGGCATCTCGGATCCTTCCACGATTTAGCTATTGTGGACAATGCTGCTATGAACATTGGTGTGCATATGGCCCTTCTCTTCACTACGTCTGTATCTTTGGGGTGAATACCCAGTAGTGCAATGACTGGATCATAGGGTAGCTCAATTTTTAACTTTTTAAGGGACCTCCACACTGTTTTCTAGAGTGGCTGTACCAACTTGCATTCCCACCAACAATGTAGGAGGGATCCCCTTTCTCCACATCCTCTCCAACATTTGTTGTTTCTTGCCTTGTCAATTTTTGCCATTCTAACTGGCGTAAGGTGGTATCTTAGTGTGGTTTTGATTTGAATTTCCCTGATGGCTAATGATTTTGAACATTTTTTCATGTGTCTGTTAGCCATTTGTATGTCTTCATTAGAAAAGTGTCTGTTCATATCTTCTGCCCATTTTATAATTTGTTTATTTGTTTCTCGCGTATTGAGTTTGAGGAGTTCTTTGTAGAACCTGGACACCAGACTTTTATCTGTAGTATCATTTGCAAATATCTTCTCCCATTCCGTGGGCTGCCTCTTAGTTTTTTTGACTGTTTCCTTGGCTGTGCAGAAGCTTTTTATCTTGATGAAGTCCCACAAGTTCATTTTATCTTTTGTTTTTCTTTTTAGCCCACTTTTTTAACTGCTTACACAATACTGCCTCAGGGTCACCAGACAAGCTACCTAATGGAATGGAAATGGCTAACCTTTGCCCCTTCTCTGAGTTGTACATAAGTTTGGAATTCACATGAATTATCTTTCCAACATGAACTAAAGGATGGAGTATTGCCAGGTAGTGTCATGTGTGGGGAAACTGATTTCAGTCCAGTTTTCTTGCCTTGTAGAGAAGCTCAAACTTAGTACAGTGGTAGATGTAAATATATTTAAGCTGTAAATATTAAGATGAAATTTTTTTAAATGAGAATTTTTGTGGGATACATGGAAAATCTAAAACACCCAATTTTGAAAGGAAAAAATTTAAGCCTGTAACCATAATGTTCCTTATAGGTTAAAGATGAATGTATCTGCCTATTTTCCCTTCAGTGAAGGAATTTAATCTGAGTGACTCTGTACAAGTGTTTCTAGGGAACCTGTACTCTATTTGAATTTTTAAAATATTTTATTTTCCTATCATCTTCCTTTCTGGCAGTAAATATAACTTTTCATAGACTTTTTCTAAGCATAGTTTTGGATAATGTTAAATATTTTAGAGAGTGTCATACTAAAGCATGTGGGTAGCAATATCTTAGCCTTCAAATTTCATCTTTATAAATAATACTAGCGAGAACTAACCTCTTTTAAGCAGAAAATCTGCTTTTTATATGCATTTGATGATTTAATCTGTACAACCTCTGAGTTTTTATTACCCCCATTTTTTTATACAGGGACATGGAAGCTTGGAGAGCTTCAGCACCTTAAGTTCACTCAGCTTATAAATAAAGACCTGTTCAAATTCAGAGATTTTTTTTTTTTACTCCAAACTCCTTCTGTCTCATTTTAATTTTTAAGCAGTTTTATTTTTTGTAGAGGTAGGATTTCAAAATAACACATTTCTGAATGGTTCTAAACAAAACCCTTATAAGCTCTGAATTGCTCAATTTATGTATTAGCTAAAATCTTTACAGCTATGTTTATAAAAGTGAAAAATGTTTGTCTGTTTATTATAATTGAAGGGCTCCTGCTGCTCGAGATGGAATGAATGCCCAGGCTGGTGAGGCACAACAATTTGTTAAGCAGTGTTAAAAACCTACTCAGAAAAATATTTTAATAGTTTTTATTTTATTATATTTTAAATTTTAATTATGAACTATTTCAAACACAGAATGGTAACACAAATATCCTGTTAGACATCAGTGCCACTACCATCTTGATTTAATAAAGGTTAACATTTTGCCGTATTCTTTTTGTACCTTTTTTGTAAGGGTTTTTTGATACAACTAAATGCCCCTACCTTATCACATTAGCCTTCATCCCTCCCTGGTGATCTTCACTATCTTAAAGTTTGTGTTCTTCCCATGTATGCATCTATATATTTATTACTTATATAAGTACATTCATACCTTTATGTACTAGTTTTGTGTGTTTTAAAAATATACATAAATGAATAATATACTACATATTCTGCCCTTTTTCCACTTTATGCTTTTGAGAATTACCTATATTGATACATGTATATCTTGTTTTTCATTCTCACTGCTATAGTATAATATTCTGTTATATGAATAAAGCATTTTTGTTTATTCATTCCTCTATTGATGAATATTTAGCTTATTTTCCTTCTTTGACTGTTATAAATAATGCTGTAATGAGCATCTTAGTAAATGTCTCCTTTTGCACACTTGTAAGTGTTTTTCTGGATGACGTACCTGGGAGTAGTTATATCAGTTTATATTTCCAGCAACATGGTACAAGAGTTTCTCACTGTTCTCAGAAGCACTTGGTGTTAACAGATTTTAAAAATTTTCCCTACTAAAAAATTACTGCCCTGTACATCTTCACAAATGTTAGTATCATGAAAGACAAAGGCCAAGGAACTGTTCCAGATTAAAGGAGACTAAAGATAAATAACTTCTGAAAACAATATTGTTCCTCAATTAGAAAAAAGAGACCGAATATAGGCTATGTATTAAACAGTTTTTGACCCATGTTAGTTTTTCTAAGGTTTGATCATCGTAGCATGGTTATATAAGAGAATATTCTTATTCTTTGGAAATACAGAAGTATTACAGATAAAGGGACATGATGTCTGAAATTTATTTTCAAGTGCCTTAGCAATATAATAATAATACAGACAGAGTAAGGTAAAACAATGTAGCAACTTTCTCACATTGGTGAATCAAGGTGAAGAATGTATGTGAATTCATTTTGCTTTCAAGTCTCCTGTAGATTTGAATTTTTTTCAGAAGAAAAAATGTTTTCTAAACTCATAGGTGTAAATGTATTCATTTTTTAATTTACTCTTCTCTGATTACTAGTGAGATTGAACATCTTTTTATATGTTGGTCATTCAGATTTCCTTTTTTATGAATTTAAATTCCTTTTCCTAATTCTAATTGGCGATTTGTCTTTTCCTTCTTGACTTCTCAAAATTCTGTAACATTCTTCATCCCGATTCTTTGTTGACATGTTTTGCAAACAACTTCTCTTACTTTTTGGTTTGTCTTCTAACTTTGGGTAATGGATTCATTAAGGAGTCTCAGCCTATGAGTATATAAAATGATTTTGTTTTCAGTATTTTTCCACTAGTTGTCCTATTTTGGACTCTTCTATTGGATGGAGGTCCCCTTTACAACATCTTGTCAAGACTCCATAACTTTCCAGTGACTTGGTTATTAAAAAGATTTCATTTTTGTAATTAAAGAGACAGTTAAGTTTATCTTGAACCATGGATCTCCTAATCAAACCTAAAGCTCTTCTCCTGCTTACTCCTAGCACAGGCTAAACCTTTCCATGTCTCTAGTGGAGAAAGGCTGTGGTCTGCTTTGTACACGCATCCCCCTGCTAACTCATCGAGGTGCTAATCCTCTGCTATGTGGAGTGGGCAGAACAAGCCAAAGGGCAAGCCTCTTTCTCTTGGGTTAACTGTGGGTGCAACTTCCTCCTTGTTCGTCACTACTGCTCTAATGCTGACCAAGTTTTAACGTCCTTACTGTGGCAGGCACCCATGTGTTGCCTCTGTAACTGGGCTGGGGGGTAAGTTTAGAGGGTTTGAAAAGGCCATGTGAGCCACTCCCCCTTTACACAGCTCCTGAAGCAGAGATCTAGCTCTGATTTAAGGTTCACATCTAATTTTCACCTTTTCCATAGGGACAGCCCATCATCCCAGTCCCATTCATTGAATAGACTCCCCTTTCCCACTGACGTGTATTACTGCCTTCCACCCAATTAGTGGAAATTTTATCTGTTTGCCAAATAATGGGAGTACAGGTTGACCCAGTGGCTGTTCCACTCTTTTTTTTTTTTTTTTTTAGGTTTGCCCAGGTTGCTTTTTATTATACTGCACTTTGGTAATTTGCATTTTCTGGGAATCTTCTATTACATACAGATTTTGAAATCTATTCATAATATGCCTTTATTACCTTTTAATATTGTTTTAATTGAAAACAATAATGTATTCCCAAATTTAATCCAGATATAAATGATTTCTGTCTTTATTGTTTTGATGGTCTTGACCATTTTGTCTTTTTCAAAGAGAATGTCTTTCTTTTTTTTTTTTTAATAATTTTTTATTATGTTATGTTAGTCACCATACAGTATATCCTTAGGTTTCGATGTAGTGTTCGAACATTTGCAGCAACATGGACAGGACTGGAGGAGATTAGGCTGTTCCACTCTTAACTGAGTTTTTTTGTCCCTGACTTAATTGCCAGGAGCCGCTCAGCAAGTTTGCTGGAATTGATATTTAATTGGGAGCAGGATGCCAGGCCTTTGGTTTAGGCAACTCTAATCTTAATGAGTGATTGCCTTGGTTTTTCCCCCTCCCTTGGCTTCTGGGGAGTGGAGGTACACCTCCCTTCCACCCAGAAAGAAAGAATAACCTCTCCACCCCAAAAGCCCGTGATCCCTCCCATGGCTCAGTCCTTTTCCTTATGTGGAATGAGGAGGAAATTGGTGGTAATTACTGGTCTAATGATTCTCAGTAAGCCTTGAGGGGAGGTGGCTGGCCCCAACTGCTAGTGACAACTTGGTCTTAGACCATGGAGTACTTAGCATCCTTTCTCATCAGCTTTGGATTTGTCAACAATTTCAGGACAACCAGAAAAATCCCATTTGACATAAGGTTACATTTCACTGGTACTTTGTATAAAAGTTTTGAAATGTCTTAATATAGTCAGATTTATTCATGTTTTCCTTATAGTTTATCCTTTCCTTTAGCTGTTTCAAGAAGTATTTCCCTGTTTCTTTCAAAATTTTGTTTTCACATTTAGATCCTTTGTCATTTGACTCTTGAAAAATCTGTTTTATACGGGATATGAGGTAGAGATCTAATTTTAATTTTCCCAAAAGGCTAGTTCTGGTCTCAATACTATTTGTTGAATAGTCTTTCTTTCCCACTGATTTGTATTACTGCCTTTCAAGTTGCTTTTAACTGATATCCATTTCTTTGTATTTTCTTTCTGTAGGAATCACCTTTGCTGTCCCCTAAAGTTAGTTAGATCCCTGACATGTCCACCCATCATGGTGAATTGTTCCAATGACGTTTTATTAGAATAGGAGCTGTGTTCACTATTGCACCCCTAGCATTTAGTGCAGTACCTGGCACCGAGTTGGCTCTCAACAAATATTTGGTGAATGAATGAGCGCGTCCAGGCCAAGATCCACCCAGCTCTGAGTCTGCCCTGAAATCTAGATTCCACAGACTTCAATAGGTTTTCTATTTTATTGTGATTGGTAAAATGGGTTTTTCCATTCCAATAGCATAGTCTCTCTCTTGATCTGTTATTCTTTGAGGTTGACATTTTGAATATTCCTAGATTTCTCCCTTTTCTTGAGGTTGGCATCTAATGGGTCACTTAGCTTCATGAGTTCTACTCCCTTAAAATTAAGGCGTATATTCTATTCCTACTATGTCTTCATTTTAGCTCAGGCCTTTTCCCCCCTTTCCTTTATTTTTTAAATGTGATCTTTGATATATGCCCAAGAATGTGAGTAACACATGATAAGTTACAATTCCATGCACGCCTATGGAAACCACCACTTGCCTAAGATTGGTGACATTATCTGTCCATTCCCTCTACTTAGGTGCTCCTCCCTGGCCCACCCCTTGCCTCCACCTAAGAGGTAATCACTAAGTTGAAGTTTGGGTTTCTCATTCTCTAGCTTTGGTTTTCTTTTCAAATATAGACTTATTACATATAAAAATATTCCTACAATGCCTTATGTAGATTTACTTATTGAACTTTGTAAGAATAGTTTCATACTTTGTGAAGTCGGCAAACTGAATTTTTCATTCAACATTTATGCTTCTAAGATTCATCCATCCTGTTGTGTGTGGCTATGGCTCACTAATTTCATTATTTAATTTCATTAGTGAACACAATGAGATTACATTGTGTAAAATACCATGGTTTCTCTATTCTCCTGTTGATATTTGTTTAGGCTGTTTCCAGATTTATATTTACTACTTGGGCAAGATTGCTATAAACATTGTTGTTTATGTCTCTTGGTCCACATGTGTAAAGTTTTTCCAGGCTCTGTATCAAGGAGTGGACTTTCTGGGTGAAAGGATATGCCACTATTTGACTTTAAAAGATAATGCCAAATTGCTTTTCATTGTGGTCTGTTTATACTCATGCCAGTAAAGTGTAAAAGTCTCCATTGACTCATAGTCTTTCCAATATTTGGCATTATAAGATTTATTAATTTTTTCCCTTTTTAGATGTGAAATTGTGTCTGCTTTTAATTGTAATTTGTATTTCCCCGAGAAAAGAATTTGAGATTGTTTTATATGCCTACTGATTATTCATGATTCCATTTCTGTGCAATGCCTGTTTGTCTTTGGCCTTTTTTCTATTGGGTTATTTAAGTTTTTCTTCTTGAATTAAAGTTCTTCATGTATTTTAGATCCAAATTAAATTTTTTATCAGTTATAAGTATTGTCAGTATTTTCTTCCAGTTTGTGGCTTGTTTTTTTATTTTCTTTATAGTATCTCTATAAACAGAAATTTTAATGAAATTTTAATAGTAATAATGTTGAATTGATCAATCTTTTGTATTGTAATTGGAATTTTTTTATCTTGTTTAAAAAACATCCAGTTCTACACTGAATTTATACATACATTCGCCTATGCTTTCTTTTAAAGGATTTAAAAACTTTGTATTTCACATTTAAGATACATGTAGAATTAATTTTTGTGTGTATGGTATGAAGTAGGGCTCCAATTTTATTTTTTCCTTATGAATAAACAATTATCCTGTAAGAGCATTTATTTAGATTGAAATATAATTACAATATATATTGCTATGAAAAGAAAGCATACAATATAACAGAATATATGGTATTTTAAAAACATAAAATATATGTATAGTATTTAGTGTATATACAAAATTTAAAGAGATATACACCAAAATAACAACAATGATTATCTTTGAATAGTGGGACAAGTGATGACCTTTGTTTATTTCTTCTTTTCTGTATTTTCCAACTTTTATCTGTTGAGCGTATATTTATATTTTTTTAACAGTGAGAAATAAGGTGGTGTTTATAGGTGATAACGTGGTGTCAGCACATCTTAAAGAGAAACCATGAATTAAAATCTTCTAGCTTATCTTCTTTTTCTAGCTTCTTCCATCCCTTAGGGATGAGGGAGAATGTTTGTAGATTATGCAGTATGTCTCAACAGAAGGTGAAAAATGGTTAAGTTCTGAAATCTGCGTGAATCTTCTATAAATAGTTAGATAAAAATTCTCTCTCCTGAACTGCGTTTACTTTACAGATATGTGACTCTTTGGAGAATAGGATCCAGGTTATGTATGTGTATCACTGATGATATAATTATTTCTTTTTGATCAACAGCAGATAATGAAAAGACTTATAAAGCGATACGTTCTGAAAGCACAAGTGGACAAAGAAAATGATGAAGTTAATGAAGGTAAGCATGTCCAACTTGAGAAACATCCTTTTGCAACTAACTTAATGATCTTGGAAAACTTGATATTGAAGGATACTTTAAAAATCCAATCTCAGGTAACAGTTCCAAGACTGATGGGAGAATCTTAGGTTACATTTCTAAAACTCGATCTTTCAAAAGAAAACGTTATTAAAAATGTCATTCAGAGACAGTTGATCTCTACTCAGAATGCCCTGATTCTTAGAATGTAAGACCTGCCATCATTCTGGGAGCATTTAAATTCCTATTACATAAAGTAGTCAGTAGTTTCAATTCGGTTGCAGTGAGTTCACATGAGTGTTATCATTTTTCCAGTGTTAACATTTTCCAATAAAACAGTTGGCCAGTTGACTCAAATAGAACCTACATTCCTTCAGAAAAATTTTTACTTTGTTGTACAGAAAGAAATCTGTAACCCATTTTTCTCATCTGGTGTTTCTCTTTTGCCTTTCACTTTTCTCCTTGGCTCCTTATTTAAAGGTGCCTCTTTTTCCAGGCATATCCTAGCAGGGCATCTGTCTGTACTATAAAAATGTTTCACCAAAGGCTAGGCCAAAGAACAGGCCCAGAGTTGGAAAGAAATCAACCTGGGAAAAGTAAGTTACCTTAAAAATGGAAACTGTAGCTTCCAACAGCCATGAGATGCCACGAGATATCTATGCTATCTATCTATGGTGATAAGAGAAGAAAGGGCTCAACTAAATAAAACTGGTGATGGGCTTCAAAGCCATTATTTTTTATATGCAAGGAATCCTTTGAAAATCTGGGTCAGTCCCCTGGTACATGTATGTAGAAAAGAAGTCTCTGAATGTGTTGTTGAGGACCAGCAGAAATCCAATCATGATGCCCTAGAAACTGTCTCAGGGAGACAGGAGGGAAAGGGGTTGTTGTTTAGAAAGCAAAAATCCTATCATTTGTACAGTAACCTCCCTGGTGGGTGGCAGTGGGGAGAAGAAAAGCAAAGTGATCTGGGGAATTGGATAGCTGACACCATCAGAAACAAAGGAGCACCTTCCACATCCTTGCACCAAAGAGGAAAATGAGTGAATGAGAATTTGGAGTTTTGAACAAAGTTCTAACTAAACTGTCATATTGTTTAACATCCTCATTGATAAATGACAAAGTTGAAGTTTAAGATGTTGAGTAGTTTGTGTTTCCCATATTGGCAGACTACATATAACACTTAATGGATAGTCTCCCCATAACTCAAAAACAAGGAAGGAGGATATCGCACTAGGGAGGTGAAGGGGATCTGGTGGGTTTATAATCCAAATGTCATACTGAATGGTGTGAGAATCCATTTCTTTCACCGAAGACTGGCCTTGTGATTTCAGATTAGATCGTATTGCCAGATGGGAAAGGAAGAAGCTTTTTTTTTTTTCCTAAAAAAAGGGATCTGCAAATGTTTTATGTGTATTCTTGAGGAATAGTTAGAATTCCTTAAGATAAAAAGTTTCTGAACATAGAAATTATACTTTAAAGCATCACAAAGGTACAAGGGAATATCATGGAAGGTATGTTTTACATGTGATTCTTTTACAGAAAGCTTGTTAAAACACCAATAATTTGAAGAATCATTTCTTAGATTCAGGATAAATTTCTGCCCCAAAGTTCACCTTTCAATGTCAATGGCTTATCTACATTACATTTAATATAATCCAGTTCTTAATTGCAAACTACATATGCTCAAAATACTGCCAAGCTGAATTATGGGAATAGTTGTGTTTTAATAGCCAAAAGTCTCCTATGGAGACTCCTATGTGTAAACACAATGCCAGTGGTATCACATTAAACTTAACTTCACCATTGCTTGTTACTTCTTTATACATAGGTTTTCTGTGTCCTACAAAATGTTCCTTGGCCCCAAGTTCATTACCATTGCCTTCCTTAATAGTCACCCCTACTTTTTTTCTTCCCTTCCCTTACTTCAAACCTGACTTAAAATTTACTTGTTCCATGTGAGTATTTGCCTGTTAAACAGATTGAGTCACCTTTAGTAAAGTTTCGTTTTGGTAAGAGTCTCTTCCATTCTAGCAAAGGGAGATGATCCATGCAGGTTTCAACCCTTATGTCTGAGGGAACCAAAGGGACACCCTGTAGACAAAATGGCAATACTCTGGCAGTAGATCAGTTAGCCAAAAAATCACCATTTGTTAAGAGGGGATTGAGCCACGGAACAATACTTTAGTTGACTTTTACTATTGAAAACATAGCTGGACTATTTTTACAGCTTTTTCAAAGGTCAGTATATTTTTAAAGACTAATAGTTCTTGGGACGCCTGGGTGGCTCAGTCGGTTAAGCGTCCGTCTTTGGCTCAGGTCATGATCCCAGGGTCCGGGGAGCGAGTCCTGCATCGGACTCCTTACTTGGCAGGGAGCCTGCTTCTCTGCCTGCCACTCCCCCTGTTTGTGTTCTCACTCTCTTTCTCTGACAGATAAATTTTTTTAAAATCTTTAAAAAAAAAAAAAAAAGAAAAGGCTAATAGTTCTTAAATATACTGAAGGAAAAAAATTTCTTTTTTTTTAAGATTTATTTATTTATTTATTTGACAGAGATAGAGACAGCCAGCGAGAGAGGGAACACAAGCAGGGGGAGTGGGAGAGGAAGAAGCAGGCTCATAGCGGAGGAGCCTGATGCGGGGCTCGATCCCATAACGCTGGGATCACGCCCTGAGCCGAAGGCAGACGCTTAACCGCTGTGCCACCCAGGCGCCCCTGAAGGAAAAAATTTGATGAAACTACCTTGGGCTTTATGAAGCAAATGTGTTCATATTATATGAATTTGAATGAAATTCACTCTTTGTTCTTTTCTAAATCCAAAGAGCAAATTACCAATGATATGTTTTTTTTTAAATACAAATACTGTAGGTGAATTAAAAGAAATCAAGCAAGATATCTCCAGCCTTCGTTATGAACTTTTGGAGGACAAGAGCCAAGCAACTGAGGAATTAGCCGTTCTGATTCATAAACTTAGTGAGAAACTGAATCCTAGCATGCTGAGATGTGAATGATCCAGTAACCTGGAATAATGGCTTTGACTATAGCACAAATGTGGGCAATAATATTTCTAAGTATGAAATACTTGAAAAACTATGGTGTAAATTTTCTAGTATTAACTACCTTTATCATGTGAATCTTTAAAACTTAGGTCTTAATGATTTTACTGTTTTATCACATGAAAATGGTCTTCATTTTAATTGTCTGCCTTGACATTATAAACAATGACATGCCATTGTATTTAAAGGCCCAGTATTATTACATTACTGACATTTTTGTCCACTTTAGAATAAACTCTATGTCTTTGCACTACCTGTTTGCCTCCAAAAGACTGTAAGCTCCTTGGGGACAGGAACCATGTCTTATTCATCTTTGTGTCTCCAGCATCTAGTACAGTGCCTGGTACATAGTAGGTGCTCAATAAATGTTGAAACCAACTGAACGGAACTGCCAACAAAATACAAATAAAAATAAAAAGGCCATCGCTATGTAGCATTTCTTCCCTTGTCCAAGTGCTAAAGAGATTTTTTTTTTAATAGAAACTAAAGAAATTTTATAACCAGCTATGACTTGGTAAGATTTTCTTAGAATTTTTGGCATCATTCATAATTCTAGAAACTTTGAGCCCTGAATGAAGAATTTAACAATGAAATGGATTAATAGAAGATAAATTACATTACATATTTAAGTTTCATAGAATTGTTCCAAACAACACATTAAAGATTTTTCTAAAGTATATACGGTTTGCTCTCTGTCTTAAATTTTCATTTGTTGTTTTTCAGTAATGTAAATTTATTCAGTGGGGTGGTGAGTTTTTTTTAAGCTAGGGGCTATGCAGGGTTGCTATTTTGTGATAACCTTCTGATTTCTGCCTCTGCTGCTTTAATGCTAAATAAGATATCAACAACTGACTTCTGTCTTGCCCATTAGCTTCATTCTGAGTTTTAGAGGGTATGTGTATGGGAAGAACCAAGAAAGAGCAATGGCTGTCTACCTGGAAACACATATTCAAGCATCACCAGGTATGTTTCATTTCCCTTCCAGGTATCTCTTGCTATCATTAGTGATTGACATCCTTTATCAAAGTGTTTCAATTACACTTTTTACACAAAATCGATGGTGATGAACCTGTAATTGATTTATTTATTTTATAACTGAGCTGAATACTGGTGATATCCACACAACCTCATGACTTTAATAAGAAAGGGGATACAGGCCAGTAATATCCCTCATCTCTTCACAGACCATAAAGCACTCAAAGTATTTTTTTTTAACCAGTTGAGTTTTAATCTCTTACAGAATTGTGCTTATCATCTGGATTCTCCCCACTCTGTTTTTTGTCAGGTCTTACAGGAATACGATTTATGATCATAGCCCAAGGATAGTTTTATAGGTTCTAAAAACCAATTAAATACATGATACTTTAAAAATCATTAATATCACACAGGAAGGCTTTCTCGGCATGAAAACAAAAATGAACATTAAATGGTATTACATAAAGTTCTTTAAAGATAATTTCTTAATTTCTACTTTTCAGGAGTTAAAACGGTTAAGGTAAGAAAAGAACTTTATACAGTTTTGCTACCTTTGTAGAGTATTTCATTAACTTTTGTGCTATGCTTATGGTATTTTGTCTGAAACATTTTTCAAACTTTATGTATTTTGTGTTATACCTCAGAACTGAATAAAATATTGATTTTTTCATTGTTATATGTTACTATAGTTTATAATAAAACGGTAAAGGCATGGAGTTTCCATAATAGACAATATTTTTGGTCTTCTAGTATTGTCTAGGATTCCAAGAATAAAAGTTTTTGCCTACAGCTATGGAAGAGCATATTTAGTAATATTCCTGTATGGGACTGGGAACATGTTGAATGAAAAAGTGTCAGATTCATCTGAGGACATCCAGCCTAGGATCCTTGGAGTCTTGAATGAAGATAAAGTTCATGGCATATATACACTGTGAGAAAATACATCCTCTCTCTCTCTCTCTCTCTTTTTTTTTTTTTAGTCTATGCCTCCCACAACTGTAGAGTTCTCAACATAAGTTGTTTTTCCTTTATTTACTATACTTACGTAAAACTGGTATATTTCTGTTATTTCATTTTTTCCCTTCTTCATAGTTTCTAGGTGGTAGCCAAGAAGGAAGATGTGATGCCAAGATGTGGTGGATACTATTGATGCTATTGATGTCCTGCCCAGATGCTTTTTAATGGGCCAGTGCAGGCATCTCCCAAATTCTGTGGGCGTTGGTTCCTTAGCAATTCCCAACTATCCCCTTTCCCAGGGAATTGTCCTCCATTGAAAGGAAGGAGACTTACCCCGGATGTTATGTCTCCTCTTCCCCATGCCAATGACCAACTGACTGGGGTGGAAACAAAACGGCTGGGCCGTTGTTTCAAGGTAGGGCCAACTTCTTGGTGTAATTCATGCTCTAGAGCTCCAGGGGGGATTAGGCTCAGCCAGACTCCAGTTGAGACCAAATCTGTATTTAGCTTTTTTCTCTGTTTTACCCTGTTTCCCTTCCTCCCTTTCTGCTGAGAACATTCCTTCAATAAATCACCACATCCAAATCTTGTTAGGCTTTGTCTTACGCTCATCCTAAGACCTGGGTATTACTGTGGCAATATAGGGACAAGGTAAGGATTACTCTAGGCAATTGCTGTCAAAATTAATACTTCTTTGAGTTTAATGATACAGCTCGAGGTCAGCCAGTCCTTGCCCCACTCACCATTTTAATAGGTTCATTGGGCTTAAAAGCAATGCTCAAAGAAGTCGGTGGGGCAACTCGAGGAAGGGAACATTTTAGCAGGACCAAAAACTATTTGTTTAGTGAAAGACACTTAGGTATTTATGATTAATTAGAAAATTATCAAAGTCCTATATCTCTTTCTCAACTTCCCTGATGTTCTTAGTTTTTTACTCGGTTACAGATAAAGGAAAGGAGGCAACTCTCAAATTGCTTCATAGGCTTACTGTCTAAAAATTTTGACACTTTGTGTTTCTGTATTAAATTTACTGGAGACCCTTGACTTAATGAACTTCACAATATGTTGAGAAGCTTAGATTCATAGACTCGAAATAAAAAAGGGAACTAAGCAAAATAGTATCCAATGTCTTCAGAGTTCTGTGCACTATAATAACTTAAAAATGACATTTATTTTGTGATTATTAAAAGAAAATTTAGTACAACTTAGGATAACTTTTACCCAATCATATCCAATATATTTCATTTACCCACTCATGTCCAATATATTTCAATTTCAAATGTGTTAAGCCAAATGAAAGAAGCTTTTGTAAATGCAAAGGTATAGTGTCTTATGAATGATATCTAATGAGAACTGAAGCCATTTTGATGTTAATTGCATGCCCTGGGACAAATATGGTTTCATACATTGTTCAGTCAAACAGGGTTATGCTACAAGCAGGTTCTCAGTCGTTGGGTGTCACAGAGCTGTTTCAGGGGATTGATATCATGATCCAAGGTGGTAATGATCTCTCTCCCCATGTTTTTTTTTTTTAAATCAATCTAAAAGGTTACTTATTAATTTTTTTTTAAAATAAGAGTTTGAGAGTTTCCAAATTGGTACCACATATTAGTGGAGACCAGTGTATATATTCATAAGTCAGTCATTCATCCAGTAAGCCACCTTTAGCTGTGTGATGGTTTTAACTTTAATGAAATTTTAATTGCTTTTATTCTTAGTCATAAGTTATTTAATTTATACTCAATGATTGTTTTAAGACCACAACATAAGGTTTATAAGTTACTGAAGTGTATGATACTTCTGTAAATTTGTCTCAAGGCAATATTTACCACATCTGAAATATAATCATCTTCTGGTTTTGGTTTTGGATTTTTTTAATGTAGCCCACCAAGACGTCTCTAGTACCTTAAAATATGTTTGGAAAGAGAAATTATAGTGGCAATTTTGTCTAACTTGGCTTTTCATTTTTGTGAATAAAAACCCTGCTAATTATATAAGAAGTATTTAAAATTAGTACTTTGAAAGCTTTGCCATTTAGAAACAAAACACAGTACTTAAAAAAAATTACTTGCCTTTTCTAGATGCAAAGTGAACGAACTTCAAGTATCATATTATGCAAGCTCTTTTTGTCTATTTTTGATGCTATATCACAGCCTCATTTCAATGTTTTAAAAGAAATTTGATCTTCAAAATAAATTCTTTTTTCTTTTACACAGTTAGCTTAAAGTAAAATAAACTGGGCATCACTTGTTAAATGGAAAATAAGTGTTGCCAGTGTATGTTTTTATTACAAATATTGTAAAGATTGCCTGAAGATGAATTTTATAATGCTTTCTTAAATAATATAGCAACCTAAAATAAAATGCCTTTTTTAAAAAGTTACATTTCTACACAAACATTTTCCTTCTGTACAAAATTAAGTACAAAATTGCACAACAAAAATGAAATAATTATTTAAATTCTAAGGGCTTTGAAAGAGTATATACTACTATGAAAGTGGTTTGTGGATCTAAAAGAGAAGACATTGGGCTAATGGTTTCTAAGATTTTGCCTAGCCCTGGAATACTTACCGAATTTCCCAGAGTAATTTTTAAAAAGGTAATTCCTTCCCACTTCATCAGGCTTTCAATATTTTGATTTGTTTATTATAATGCAAAAACAGCAATATTATCAGTGTCATTTTCCTGAAGTTGTTACATGCAATCTCGGGACTTGAGAAGGGAAACAAGAGAATAATGGAAAGATTTGGTACCTACTGTTTTGGATAACCCTTTATCAGAATCTTGCAATCAGAGGGACAGAAGAATGCCCATTTTGGGAACTACGTGGCGTTAAACACAGGAGTCTTAGAATCTCTTACTGTTTAATTTTATTTTATAACAATTTTATTTTTAAATTGCAAAATTTTATTAAAAATGCAAAAATCTGTGTGCCTGGGTGGCTCAGTCACTTAAGGGTCTGCCTTTGGCCCAGGTAATGATCCCAGGGTCCTGGGATTGAGTCCCGCATCAGGCTCTTTGTTCAGCAGGGAGTCCGCTTCTCCCTGTCCCTCTGCCTGCCACTCCCCCTACTTGTCTCTCTCTCTCTATGATCTCTCGCTCTCAAATAAATAAAAGCTTAAGAAAATGCAAAAATCTTATGGAAAACACAAAACAAGATTATAATGCTTTTTAACCAACTAAAAATCTTTGGATTTATTTCATAAGAAGTCCTTTCCTACAATTGTAATTGTAGTATATACACTATTTTATATTCTATTTTTATTATCCTGAACACGTTCCACATTGCTATATAGCCTTCATCACTTTCACTTTGAGTGGCTATGCAGTAGTCCACAAAGTGGATGCACCATTCCCTTTATGTTGGGTAGTTGGTCCTTTTTTTAAATGGTTCCTCAATTATGACTTCTTACCTTGCTTCGTTTTTGTAGATTAAATATTCAAAATTGGGGGTATGGCTTAAAAATAAAATCACATATTTATAGGTTCGGATACATATTGCTACATTGCTTTTGAAAGGGTTTTATTACCAGTGTAAAGCATCACAGTTGATGAGCACATGCTCTCTCTGCAACATACAGTGTTATCACTTAAATCTTTTTCTAATCTGAAAGGCAAAATAAAAAAGATATCTTCCTTTAATATTATTGATTAGAAATGAAGGTAATAGATTTCTATAAATTTGTTCAGTAGCCACTTTGTGAAATGTCTGTTTATATTTTTACCTGTTTACTTATTAGAATCATAATATTTCCATTTTTATTAATTTGTATGAACTGTTTATAAAGATACTAAGTTTACACATACCCCAAATTTTTGTTTATATGTAAAAATTTTTGTCACATATTGAAATGTTTCATCTTTACTTTTAATATGCTTTTTTTCTTTGTGGTTTTTTGTATTCCTCTTTAGATCAGACAAGTTCCCTTCTGTTATGGGTTGAATTGTGTCCCACTTAAACTCATAGGTTGAAGTCCTAATCCCCAGTACCTCAGAACACAACTATATTTGGAGATAGGACCTCTAAAGAGGTAATTAAGTTAGAATGAGGTCATTAGGGTGGGTCTTAATCTAATTTGACTGGTTTCCTTATCAGAAGAGATTAGGACATGGACTGCAAAGAGGGAAGACCTCGTGAAGACTCAAGCAAGAGATTGCCATCTACAAGTCAAGGTGAGATGCTTCAGAAGATTGGTTTGGTTTCCTGCTGACACTTTGATCTTGTACTCCTAGCCTATGAGACCTGTGAGAAAATAAATTTCTGTTGTTCAAAATTATCCAGTTTGTGGTACTTTGTTATGGGGGCCCTAGCTAACTAATATATCTTCCATTTCCCTAAGTTCTACTAAATTCTATACAACTCTATGTTCTCCTGTCTCCTCTATGGCTTTATTTTTCAGTTTACTTCTGAAATTTATCTGTATTTTTGTCAAGTCTAAATCGATGTGTATTTTCCCCAAAATTTCTACACTGTTAACCCATCTTCAGGCACTGCTGTCTATTTTAATATGGAGTTATTTTAGCCTCAGAAAAAGAATTGTCTGGGACATTCTGGTACCTAGTCAAAACCTTCTCAGATCCCTTGCAGGAAATAATTTTTCTACGTAAGAAGCACCTCTTCTCAGGGTTTCAGTTCTTGTTTCACAATCACTTGTGAACTCTCCCCTAGTAGACCAAAGAAATCAGGAAAGTGGCTGTATCTTATTCATCCATTATATAGTATTTCTGTAGGCAGAGCATTGCGTGCATTAAGGAAGGACTGGTGAGAGAATCAGGGAATGTCAGCTCTCAGACCTTGGGTCACTATAGGCCAGTGGTAGTCTGCAGATCCCTGAGGCCTTTTCAGGGGGTCTGTGATTTTGAAACTATCTTCATTACACTAAGATGTTATCTGCCTTTTCCACTGTGTTGACATTTGCACGGATGGTACAAAAACAATGGTGGTTAGTACTGCTGGTACTTAAGCATGCATCAAAGTAGTAGCTTCAAACTGTAGTAATAGTCACTGCATTCCTCATGCCACACATTGGCAGGAAACAAAATTCTAATAAAAATGCACTTTGTGAAACAGTAAAAGTTGTCAATTTTAAGTCTCAACTCTTGAATACGTTTCTTTTTAAATATTCTGTGTGATGAAATGGGAAGTACACATAAAGCATTTCTACTGAATACAGAAGGGTACTGTCTCAAGGGAAAGCATTTGTGTGATTATTTGAGTTGCTTGCTGGAACACTTCTTTTTTAAAAGCACAACTGACAAACATTATGATTATTCAGACTTGGATATTTGGTATTCTCTTTCTTGTGAATTCAAGACTGGAACCTATCATTTCAAGGAAAACAATTGACATTTCTCACCAATGCTTAAAATTTGGCCTTTTAAGCACAAATTAGAACATTGCAAAATCTGTATACATGCCTGAGGTTGATAGCTTTCCAACACTTCAAAACTTTTTTGATGAAATCCATAGTGATATTAACATAGGATTTCTTGGATGTTGTATAATGAAAACACATTCCACATTGCAGTTAGCTCTTCAGAAACTACCACTTGTTGATTTTGGGCCAGATTTTCTTCATATACTTAAAAAAAAACCCACCTATAACAACAGTTGAATGCAGTAGTAGATCTGGGACTTGCCTACTTTTCAGGTGCACAGTAAATAGATTTGCAAATAACACCAGTCTTCTTCCCTCTTTTTTCCTTCGAAAATAAGTCATTTTCATTAATATATTTAGTAAGGTTTTAAAATACGTTTTAAAATTTCAGTTCTAATTTCTAACATGGTAAAGATCAACAGATAACCCATATAAACAAAAGGTCTTTGGGGTCCTCCAAAATGGTTTGTAAGAGTGTTGTAAAGGGGTCGTAAGGCTAAAAGTGTGATAACTACTGTGGTAAGCTAACGCCTATAACTGTGGAACCTACTTCTTTGATGGACCCTTTCCAGTGTCAGTAAAATAGTTCAGAATCTATACAGGTTTCACATCACGGGTCTACACCGAGAAGGACTTACAGGTGCCGCTCTAGATCGCGGTGGGGGTGGAGCCAATACTGCGTTTCGAGTCTCCCGGGCAACCACCTTTCTCGGGTCTCCCGGATCGCTTTCTCCGTTCCTCTCTGCCTCTGATTGGAGGCAGGTTAAGTTCTTGGGCGGTCTTTCGGGAAAGGGGTGGGGCTTCATTTTTATCGGGGGCGTGTCTTCCTCCCGCGAACGTATTGACGTCACGCGGACGCCACTGCCTTGTCGCCTAGGCTTTGCATCCCCTGCTGAGGTTGCTGGGGTTGTTCTTTCGAGGGGACGCGAGCGGTACCCCCTCAGAGGCGTGGGATCTGGCGGCCTCTGTCACTCCTGTGCCGGCCCGGCGCTGAGCAGCGCGTTGGTGCCACCGTCATGGATCTAAATTTAAACCGAGCGGATTATTTACAGGTAAACCCGAGGCGATAAAGCGGGAGCCACGCGGGGTTGAGCCCCCTCCCTGAGAGGATTTTGTCCTTCCACTGAAGTCTGTCGGGTCGCCCGGAGCGGCTGCGGCGGCGAAGTTCTGCGGGGGTGGGTGCTGCGCTAGTGTAGTCCCGGTCACGGGCAACTCCTGCTTGTCCTTGAGGGTCCGTCGGGACTTAGAAAGAAGCGGCCCACGCTACCGCGTTGCTGGCGCCTGCCTGGTCCTAAAGACGCCTAGAAAGACTGACATGATGCCGGATAACTCCCCGGAACCCTTTCTCCTCCCAGGCTGCAGCTACCTGTTGGCCCCTAACTCCCGAATCTCCATCTCTACCTAGCCCCTTCTCCGGAGCTCCAGACACTTCGTACTGTGAGCTGGACCTCACCAGCCAGATCATCATAAAAGCGACGACAACTGCTTACTGTGCATGCAGTTTATTCTAAGAGCTTAACATACATTGCTATTTAATGTTCATAAAAATTCTCGAAGTAGGTAACGTTACACATGGGGATCCCGGAGCTCAGATAAAGCAATTTGCTCAACAGCGAAAAAGGAGCTCCTCTTTGAAACGAAGTCTCTGACTCCAGAGCTGGTGTTCTCTGTTACACCATCCTGCCTCTCATTATTTAAGCTCTAGACATTCTGCCCCTCTTTATCATCTCCTTTTTCAGTAATCATATTTTGGCTAATGGTACAAAAGTTTGCCCCGTCAGTTTACCTGGAAGTTATGCTAGGTACTTTCCCTCTTAATATCTTCCATATTGAACTGGTCACCACATTTTGCTACTGCTTTTGTCTCCTAAATATCTCTTAACTCTGTCCCATTTTCGCCATCTCCATTACCCCCAGTTCAGGTTCTCATCCTCTTGATTGGGCTCCTAGCCTCCAGTTTCACCTCCCTCCAAGCCATCTTTCACATCACTTGTTAGAATGATGTTTCACAAATCCAAATCCAAACAGATTACTTTAAACTTTAATACTACTCCTTAGAATATGGAATAAAATTGTAGTTCTACATTATCTGTAAACTTTACATGATCTGTTATTTTTTCCAACTTCTCCCCCATTGGTCCCCTCTGCCCCACCTCCTATCCTAACCATGCACCACTAGTGATAGTTCCCTGCTGAACAGGCCATGCTGTTTTCATTTTCCATACCTTTTGTAAAATAATCATCATCGATTGGATGTCATTGCCATCAGCATGTTTGGTATTTTAGCAAAAATCTTCTATGTTGCATTTTTAATAATTGTAATCTATTTCCAAAGATTTTTAATCACTTTACAAAAACTCTTTAACAACTGTATGACAATTGTATGTATGAAGTTTTTTATGAAGTCTTTTAGAAATATTTGTTTGTAAAGTATTTTGACACTAGGGACACCTGGGTGGTTCAGTCAGTTAAGCATCTGTCTTTGGCTCAGGTATGATCCCAGTGTCCTGGGATCCAGTCCTGCATCTGGCTCCTTGCTCAGTGGGTAGCTTGCTTCTCCCTCTGCCTGCCACTCCCCCTGCTTGTGCTCACACTCTCTCTCTCTTTCTGGCAAATAAATAAATAAAATCTTTTTTTTTAAAAAAAGGTATTTTGCCACTAATGTCGCATTATTTTTGGCTTGACAATTTTATAGCATAAATTTTAGTATTTTGGGGTGTCCTATATTTTGACTTTTGTGGCATATTTCATTAGAAAATAAGTTCATCATTGATCATAATTATTTCATATCAGTAACTGCAATAAAAAATAAGTCTCACTATGATCTGAACTGCTAGTCCTTTTAATCTCTGATGTAATCATTTCAATTTAGTGTATCAGAAAACATTCATTAGGTGACTCGTGTGTTTCCGTAGGTGGGAGTGACCTCTCCGAAGACTATGAAGCTACTTCCTGCCTCAAGACATAGAGCTACACAAAAGGTACTGTAGAGATACTGGTTTCTCCCTATCTCTTTAACTCCGACAGAGAGCTTTATATTTCTTTATTGGTAAGTTACTCTTTTTAAAATACTAATGTTAAAATGTAAATAAATTTCTCTTAATTTGAACAGAGGTTGGAATACCAAGGGACATTTTATAGGCAGTAATTTTCTTGGACGTTATAATTTTTATGTACAATCTGTAATGGATAAGCAAACTTGTTGAAAAACATATTCCATTTTCCTGTTAATAATTTACTCAGTGTGTACTTGTGTGTACCAGATTACGTATATGAAAAAGAAACATGAAGCACCATAAGATACAGAGAAAATTCTTTTAAAACCTTATTGTATTTTTAAGAGTGATTAAGTATTAGGTGCCTTGGTGGCTCAGTCAGTTAAGTGTCCAACTCTTAGTTTTGGCTCAGGTCGTGATCTCAGGGTCCTGAGATTGAGCCCGGCATTGGGCTCCATGTTCATTGGGGAATCTGCTTGTCCCGCTCTCTCTGCTTCCCCCCAGCGCCACTCTCTCTTTCTCATAAATAAAAATGAACTCCTTAAAAAAAAAGAGTAATTAAGTATTTTGATATTGAACGTTCTATTTAACTAATATTAATTATTTTTATAGAAATAGTGATCTTATGATTTCAATAAGCCAATTATAACTTCTTAGTAGACTAGTAGGATATTTTAATAGCTACAAAATAAATACACTATCCTGATGTAACAATATTTCATTAAGATAAATCAACAGATTTCTGATTGTCATTTATTGTATTTGGTCTACTAGATCAGAACTTCTCAAATTCTTTTTGGTCTCAGCACCCTTTTACACTCTGAAATTATATAGGATCCCAAAGAACTTGTGTTTATTTGGGTTATATCTATCAATATTATTATATTAAGATTAAAACTGAGAAATGTCTAAAATATTAATTTTATTTTTTTAAATAATAAACACATTGCACTTACATAAATAACATTTTAATGAAAAATAACCGTGTTTTCAAAAACTGAATTTCAAACACAGAATTTAGTGAGAACAGTGGCCTTGTATTACGCTTTTGCAAATTCTTTAGTCTGGCACAGACAAAGGCACTTGGCTTCTCATGTTGGTTTCCTACAGTCTGTTGTGATATATTATTTTGGTTGAAGTATACAAAGAAAATCTAGCTCACACAGACACACAGTTGAAGATAGGAGTTATTTAAATAGATTTTCCAGATAATTATGGCTCTTCATATGATATGACACATATACTTGACAAATAGTAGTTTCTTAAATACTAGTTGCAATGTGGAATATGAAACCATATTGATTACCTTTTCATATTTTGGTACATTAAAAACCATTTGTACTTTGCATGGATCTTTGACGCATGCATGGTTTTATAGGATCTTGTAATGGTCATTTGAGATTATTAGTTCGTTGAGTTATATAGATTCCCAGAGACTGGATGTTCAGGGGCGCCTGGGTAGCGCAGTCGTTAAGCGTCTGCCTTCAGCTCAGGGCATGATCCTGGCGTTCTGGGATTGAGCCCCACATCAGGCTCCTCCGCTGGGAGCCTGCTTCTTCCTCTCCCACTCCCCCTGCTTGTGTTCCCTCTCTTGCTGGCTCTCTCTCTCTCTGTCAAATAAATAAATAAAATCTTAAAAAAAAAAAAAAAGACTGAATGTTCAAATGTTGATTGTGCCAAATGTTATTATAGAATATCAAACAAATCATATTTGATGATATCACTACAGATTTCATCAGAAAAGTTGTTTAATATGGAATAGCTGTCAACCTCCCAGTGTCAGATACAAGTCTTCCAGAGTACTTATTTTCACTTGAAAGCTCAAATTTTATCATTGGGAGCAAACACTCTCAATTATTTTCCTTTAAAATGACAAGCTCGCTTCCTTCAGTTAAAAAAAAAAAAAGTCTACAAATACCCAAGTGTTAATAGCAATTTGTTATTAACCATTGTTAATGGTTGCCAGTTGTTCTTTCATTCTTAAAATTGTGTTTCTTGGGGTGCCTAGGTGGTGCAGTCGGTTAAGCTCTAACTCTTGGTTTCAGCTCAGGTCTGATCTCAGGGTTATGAGATCAAGCCCATGTCCAACTCAGTGCTCAGGATGGAGTCTGCTTTCTTCTCCCTTTCCCTCTGCCCCCCCTCACCTCCCTGCCACTGGTTCTCTCTCTCTGTATCTAAAATAAAATAAATCTTTTAAAAAAACTGCGTTTCTTGAAAACATTGAGTAGTTCAGCTTGTGACTGAAACAATTATATAAGTGCTTTTTGGTTTGCAGCAAAAGTGTTTTATGCGTATTTTCTTTTCTTTTTTTTTTAAAAAGATCCATCCATGTATTTTAGAGAGCAGGCTGCAGACAGTGTCTTAACCAGACTCCACACTGAGTGCCAGTTCAACTTGGGGCTAGATCTCAGGACCCTGAGACCATGACCTGAGCCTAAACCAAGAGTCTGATGCTCAACCAACTGCACCACCCAGGTGCCCCAATTTTATGCATATTTTCTATGTTCTCACACTAATACTAAAAAGACATGACTTAAGGGCCAAAATTTAACAGATTAATCATTTGTATTGCTTCATCAAGAATATTCTTTTTTTTAAAAAAAAAAAATTTATTTATTTATTTATTTATTTATTTATTTATTTGACAGAGAGAGACAGCCAGTGAGAGAGGGAACACAAGCAGGGGGAGTGGGAGAGGAAGAAGCAGGCTCCTAGTGGAGGAACCTGATGTGGGGCTCGATCCCGGAATGCCAGGATCACGCCCTGAGCCGAAGGCAGACGCTTAACGACTGCGCCACCCAGGCGCCCCCATCAAGAACATTCTTACATGAAGTTGGATTTTTTTTCTTTACTCTCAAGTTTTGAGGAAGATTACAGTGACCACTGGTGTGGTTTGTTGTCATTGTTTTGATTCTTGCCAGACACTAGCAATTTTATCCACAATTGCTTTTGTACCATCACTGTAAATATCAACCTAGTGAAAAAGGAAAATAAAGACTTACTGAGAAAAATAGTTTTCACTTGGCAGATTCCCTGAAAAGTTCTTGTTGACCCCAGGAGTCTAGAAATCACACTTTGTGAATCCCTGTAATAGATTATTGTTTTTACAAATTATTCGAGTATTGTAGCGTTAAAAAACTCAAAACCTTAACTGTTCTTATGTATTTTTTCATCTGAATAGAAATCTGCCAGTACCAAAGATCTATATATCTCCTGAAAATGTGTGCATAATTATTTGTGGATATTCATTGTTCTGAGGAGAAAGTCCATAGCTTTTATCAAATGCACAATAGGGTTTGTGATCCCCCTACCACAAAGTTAAGAATCACGGGCCTCGGGTACCTAGGTGGCTCAGTCAGTTAAGCGTCTGCCTTCAGTTCAGGTCATGATCCTGGGGTCCTTGGATCGAGTCCCATGGCAGGGAGCCTGCTTCTCCTTCTGCCTCTGCCTCTGCCTCTCTCTCTGTCTCTCATGAATGAATAAATAAAATCTTTAAAAAAATTTTAAGAAGGGGGCACTTGGGTGGCTCAGCTGGTTGGACAGACGTCTCTGCCTTTGGCTCGTGGTTCTGGGGTCCTGGGAGCAAGCCCCACATCGGGTTCCCTGCTCAGTGGGGAGTCTGCCTTCTCCCTTTGCCCCTCCACCCTCCTCGAGATCTCTCTCTCATGTTTTCTCTCTCTCTCAAATAAATAAAATCTTTAAAAATAATTTAAAAAAAAAGAATCAGGGGCCTAAAAATATGCTCTGCAACATCAAGGTTTTGATATTTGAGACTTATTTTATTTATGTCCTAATACATGGTCAATATTCTAATGTTCCTGTGTGCTTGAAAAGAACATTTATAATTTAATTCTTAGGATGAATGATTACTTATTTATACATGTGCATACACAACACACACACCCTACATATATGTACATGTGTGTATACATATGTGCCTATATATTAGATCAAAGGTAATTGTTTTTCTAATCTATATCCTTATCTTTTATCTGCTTGATTATCAATTCCTGAGAAAGAAGTGTTGAAATCTCCCTTTGCATTTATTTCAAAATAATCCACTGGTTACATGTTGATAATTGTTGAGGCTGAGTGATGGATACATGGGAAATCATTATAACATTCTGTCTACTTTTGTATATGTTAAGATTTTTCTATTACAAAGGTTTTAAAAATATCAAAGAGGTCGGTCACAACCTTAATTGATAATCTGTTTTGAAAGTTAATCTTAACATGTTCATATGCTCCAGTTGAGAAAAAAAAATTACCTCCCTGTCATTTCTATCTCTGTTATCTTATTCTGTTACATTATAGGAACAAAATATATGGCCAACTACTTGCATAATGACTTTCCATACCTCCTCTTTGCCCTTTTCGTATAATTCCTTGGAGTATTATTTTGTGGGGGGGTACTTTTCTAGATTTTCTGATCTCTACTTTTAAAGGCATACTTTATAGGGGTGCCTGGGTGGCTCAATCGTTTGGGCATCTGCCTTCGGCTCAGGTTATGATCCCAGGGTCCTGGGATCGAGCCCGACATCGGGCTCCTTGCTTAGTGGGGAGCTGGCTTCTCCCTCTCCCCCTGCCTGCTGCTCCCCCCTGCTTGTGTTCTCGCTCTCTAATAAATAAATAAAATCTTAAAAAAAAAAGGAAAAAAATAAAATTATAATGTATATTGAGAATCTTGTTTCCCCCATATAAGCTAATAGGGCATAATAATAGTAATTTTAGATTCTCTTCAATCTATTGTAGGTGGTTATTGGAGATCACGATGGGGTAGTGATGTGCTTTGGCATGAAAAAAGGAGAAGCAGTGGTATGTATAGCTTTTTTTTTTCTTAAGGAGGAAAAAACTGATTTTCTAAAAGAGAAACATACTACTTATTGAATACTCTTAGGTTAAAATTGCCCTAAAAGCCATGAAAAATGGGTTGTGAGGGAAATAGTTATATGGAGTATGAGGCTACAGGCACACACGAGTCATGTGCTAGCTAGCTGTAGAACAGATTGCTTCAAACTTCAGGGTTTAAAACAATGCACATTTATTATCTCACAGTTTCTGTGGGTCAGGAGTCTGAGCTCAGTGTCTCACATGGCTGCAGTACTAGGCTCTATTCCTTTCTGGAACTGGGGTCCTATTCCAAGCTCACATGACAAGATTCAGATTCTTGCTGTTGTAGGACTGAGGTCCCCACTTTATTGCTGTCTGTACACAAGGACCTGCTCTCATCATCTTGAGGTCCCCACAGTTCCTTGCCTTGTGGTCCTCTCACAGGCCCACTCCTAACATGGTGACCTACTTCTTTAGGCCAGCAGGAAAATCTGTCCAGCCAGCTAAGGTGGAGTCTTATGTAACATAATGTAACATGAAGTGACTGTCCCATCACCTCTGCCACTTAATGTAATAAGCTAATCAAGGATGTGATTAGTACATCATCATATTCACAGATCATAGTTTACAAGCAATAGGTCTGAGCTATGAATAGTTATATTCACTGTACATTACGAAGAGTTTATAAAAAGATGAATAGGTAAAAACTGTCAGAAGCCCAGTGCTTCCATTATTCATATATCCTCCAAGATACTTTATTCTCTGTGTAAAGTCATTGAGGGGAGGGAAAGAAACTGGTGCCGGTAATAAAATGGAAAATAACCAGGAAAAAATTAATGATGTACATGTTGTATCCAATTAGATATTAAGTTTTACATTTGGGTTTTCAGTAAATTCTACAGCCTTTTATTTATAGTACTAAATTCATAAAAAATATAAAGGAAACAGGAGGGATTTGTTTTTAAAATATTAAAATGCAAAAATATGACCATTGGAGGCAGTGAGGGAATCTTGTTAAAATGCAGGTTCTCATTCAGTAGAGTTGGGGTTGAGCCTGAGATTCCGCATTTTTAATAAGGTTAATCATACTGATGCCACTGCTTAATGAACTGTACTTTGAGATGCAGAAGTTTAGATTTTAATGATGTGGCTGAAATATGTGTGGCAGTAAATATTCCAGATTTGGAAGATATGTAGCCAAAAACCTTGAAGACTCACTGAAGTAAATACATTCATATCTAAAGATGTTTCTATAGTGGAACTATAGTGTTTTGTGTGTTTGAAATCACAGCATTTTTTTACAGTAAAGGAAAATGCTTACAGTAAGTTTGTGTACTTAATTTTTTCCCCGATGATTTTTTCAGGCAGTGTTCAAGACTTTACCAGGGCAGAAAATTGCAAGATTGGAGCTAGGAGGGGTTCTTAACACACCCCAGGAGAAAATTTTTATTGCTGCAGGATCTGAGATTAGAGGCTTCACAAAAAGAGGAAAACAGTTTCTCTCTTTTGAAACCAACCTCACCGAAAGCATTAAAGCCATGTATGTTTATCCTTTTTTTATTTTTACATATCCATTTATAATATTTTGGATAGGTGACAAACATCAGATTGAGTATCATATCTTAATAGGTTTCCTGAGAAATAAAATTGACTAAAGGTACTTTATTAGTCAGAAATTAATTAACATGGAATCAGTACAAAATCAGTTGGTTGTTGAAATGTTTTCTTTTTAAGATCCTTATAATATTTATTCATTCATTTTTTGACTAAATGATCCAGTTGATTCATGATCAAGGTATAAAAGAAAAAAATAAATCTAGAGATATTTAGATTTCTGTTCCTTTGCTGTCTCTGGTCATTTTGGTTGTGAAGTAGCATCGTTTGTTAAAAAGCTGGCTGTCAACGTTGGTAACTACCAATAGGCTATAATTTCAGGTAAATCAAGTAAGACCCTGAGTAAAAAAATAACTCCCTCAATGACTTCCTGATTCGTGAGATTTTGTGAGTAAAATTTTAGTTTTTTTAATAATGGGGGACTGGAAAAGGTTTTAAAGTTTATCTAATCCACTGTCCTCAGACCTACTACTTAGGAGAATCCCTTGGAAGCTTAAAAGAGTAGATTTCTCGTCCTATTTTTACCTGAAGAATCAGAATTATTAGGAATGGGTGAAAAGAAAAAAGTTCTTCATTTGACTGTGATGCAGCCAGGTTGTCTAAATAACCAGACCTTGGTTTGAAAACTACTAATTCAGTCCAGAGTTTTGTGTGATGCACAGCTGTCCTGCATAATTCTGTGTAATGCACATCACATGTCCTGATGTCCAGGGTCTAAAACTCTGCCTTTGCGAGATTAGATAAAAATTAAACCATGGCAAGTTGGAATGAGTTCAGTGGTTTAACAAGAATGTAGCATTTTTGAAATGGCCAATGATAATTGTGAAATACTAAAATGAAAGTAATCAATTAATAATTTGCATAACTCCACATTCAGAAAGGTGTGTGGACAGAGGTTTGAGGAAGATCAGGAGTTTCCCAACCAATAGTCTCTTTTGCTAGTTTGCTGGAGTGGCAGAGGTGAGATGGAGAAGATCTTTACTCAATTTTTAAAAATTTATTGTCTGAATCCCCAGATTTATAAGGGTGCACAGGAAAGCAAGGTTATAACTTGAAAATATTCAATAAGAAACTGAGTACTTAAAAAGTTGGTTACCGTTCACGCATCCTTCTCTGCTTAATGCTTCCATCTGTCTCCACTCTTGTCAACAATAGTGATTGCAGGGGTGCCTGGGTGGCATAGCGGTTAAGCGTCTGCCTTCGGCTCAGGGCGTGATCCCGGCGATCTGGGATCGAGCCCCACATCAGGCTCTTCTGCTATGAGCCTGCTTCTTCCTCTCCCACTCCCCCTGCTTGTGTTCCCTCTCTCGCTGGCTGTCTCTATCTCTGTTGAATAAATAAATAAAAAAATCTTTAAAAAAAACAAACAAACAAAAAAAAAAACAATAGTGATTGCAAGTAAATCTTTGGAAAATGTGTAATTGCAATATAATTGCAATTGTAGTGCAGATGGATTTCAAGATGAAACTTAAAGTCTTGAAAAAGTTAGAATTTCATTAGATTGGTAAAAATGATATTAAGAGGACTACTGAAATCATATGCAGAGCCACAAAGTGAGGCCACTTAAGCAATAATCAAAGAAGAGAAAATGAAGATCATCATAGCAAAGGGAATGATTTTAGTACCAAAACTTGTTAACTAGACTTTAGAGCAGTGGAGAAATAGATGAAACCTTCAGATAAAATTACATTCTTTATGATTACATGGTTATAGCAATCTAGAAGTGAAAGGTAATACACTAGTCAATGATTTTTGTCAAATTTCAGCTCTCCCAGTGAAAACTGGATTCAATATAAGAATTAGAACATTGTTATGATTATTGCCTAAATTTTGTTCAATATAATTTGAAATGAACTTGTTTTCATTTCTTTTTTCAAGATAAAATCCTAATGAAATCATTTTTTCCCACCGTTTATCATTTAAAGTAGATTTGCTTCCAATAGGCTTCTCCAGACAATTTAGTGTAGTAGTAAGAAAGCTAACTTTAGAGCTAAAAGCCACCTGAGCTGCAATCCATTCCATTACTAGTTGTGTGCCATTAGGCAAGTTACTTAACATTTTATTGTTCTTTGTAAAAAGGGATAATAATGGTCCCTAGTTTAAGAATTATGAGGATTAAGCTAATACGTGTAATACATGTAAATCTGTTAGGACAGTGCTTGGCACATAGTGAGCATTCAGAAAAAGTTACTTTTTGACATTCATTGTCTTGTTTTCAGTTTTTCTGAGCTTAATTTTTTTTTTAAAGATTTTATTTATTTATTTGACAGAGATAGAGACAGCCAGCGAGAGAGGGAACACAAGCAGGGGGAGTGGGAGAGGAAGAAGCAGGCTCCCAGTGAAGGAGCCCAATGCGGGGCTCGATCCCAGAATGCCAGGATCATGCCCTGAGCCGAAGGCAGACGCTCAACGACTCAGCCACCCAGGCGCCCCTTCTGAGCTTAATTTTTGAGATGCCTGAGGCCTTAAAATCCTTATTTTCAGCTTTTTAAAATCAGTGTTATATCAAAAGACTACAAATTAAGTGGGGGAGATGGCGGGGAAAACTATTCTTAAAGTCTGTGATAAAATGATAGAAACTGAATAAATAAATTTTTATTTTCATGTCAAAAGAATTCAGGCATTTCCTATGCTTATTTTTTAAAAATATGAATATTTTAAATTATTTTTAATGTTCTCAGGCATATATCTGGCTCAGACCTCTTTCTCAGTGCAAGTTACATCTATAACCATTATTGTGATTGCAAAGACCAACATTATTACCTTTCTGGGGACAAAATCAATGACGTCATCTGCCTTCCAGTGGAAAGATTACCTCGTATTACACCAGTATTGGCCTGCCAGGACAGAGTGCTCAGAGTTTTACAGGTTTCTGTTATTTGCATTTTTATAGTTTTTCATTATTTATGTAAATGAGTATTGCTGAACAGTGCATACTTGAGATAAATTACTTATTACTATGACTTTTTAAATGTCCTACTTAAAATTATATCTGGAAAAAATGCTTTTTAATTGGAAGTTAATTTTTTTTAACTTGAGGCAAATGTATTGGGATCTTTGGCAAGTTTTTAGAGAGGCATATATGGGAAAAAGGATGCTTTTCTGCCCCCATGCATGATTTCTGAGCTAGTTCAGTCAGAATGGAGTGCCTTTGTTACAAAGAACCCTTTCTAGCTTTTTTTTTTCTTTCTTCCTCCATTACTCTTCCCTCCCTCAAAAACCAAATTAATGGAGAAAATTAGGTTGGGGAGAGGCTGTTAAGTTTTAACAAAGAAGGAATAGTTGTGATCAGGATTGTATCATTTGAGTTTATTCCACATTTAGGACAGTATGTGGACCAGAATAAGTACTCAGTAAATACTTGTTGGATAAGTAAATGAATGATAGAGAGAAAAATCATTTAATTGTCCTTATATTTCTATTAAAAACCATGATTGGTTAAAACAACTGCATAAGGCATTGTTATTAGTAGTAAGAGTTACAACTATGTCTTCTCAAAAGTGGCTTCCAATAAGATACACATACATAAACACACCAGGATCCATAAAATAAAGTTTAAATGTAAATATCCTAGAACAGGTGGATTACTTGGGTTAGAAAGTTGGGCTGATGATAGTGCTGTTGAACAAAACATTTGGCCGTTTATTCTGTGTCATCACTGGCTTTCTCACTCTTCAGAATTTCATAGCCAGATGGCCATTTCTTGATATCAGTCCTTTAATAGAAGGAAAAATCCTGTAGTTCTATGAGGTTTTATTTTTTTTCTATGGGAAAACAAAGTTAATGTTCAAGGTTCATTCTAGGAGCATCAATGATTAATTTCTTCCATAGCCTGTGCTCCCAAATACGGTTGTTATGAATAAGGCTTTTAACAGGTGCTGGCTAGTATTCAATTAGGAATTGGTCTGGCTGATTGGAGGATTCTGCTTTGTTTAACAAGAAGAGATCCATGTGCTTACTGTAAAAATAAAAAAATCACTAAGGATTTGTGGGAAGTTAAAACTTGAAGCCTTTGCTCTGCCCTTCACATATCCCTACTCCCTGTGGACTCCCCATTTGTAAACAATCCGTTGCCCCAGAGGTAGCCTTTTTTTAAAGGTTTTTTTTTTTGTATATTCTTTTATGTTTATATAGTTAATACCTGTGAAGTTTCAAATGTAATTTTAGATAAAGCCTATGACTTTTATATGTTCTACATATATTTAATTTTTTTAAGAAAAATGTTATCATTCCATATTTACTATAATTTGGGGGTTTTTTTTGTTGAATGATTGATTTATCATAGATATTTTTCCCATATTAGTATAAGTACTTCTACCTCATTCTTTAACAGCTTCACAAATACTATATACTAAATGAAAACATTACAAGTGTCAAAATTTTTAAAAAGACAAATGGACATAATTTGTTTTCTTATCTAAATAACAGGTCATTCGGTCTCTCACTGGAGTAGGTTTTGGAAATATCCGAAAGAAAAGCCAACATTCTTCTTACGAAGTAACCTTGGGTCTGTTTAAATGTTTGAATGTGCTCTAAGTTAAACTGGAAAAAAGAAACAACTTGTTCCTGGAAAGCTTTGATAGGAAAATTTACCAGTGTCAGTCAAGTTTTTGGGCAAAGTATTTAAAATGAAAAATATTTAAAGTGTAGAATATTTTATATATTTCTTCTTGATCTTTACATTTTGTATGTATTTTTAAATGAATGAACATATACAAAATTGCTAACAAAGGCAAATTAATAATCACAACCTTTTTCTGGCAGTTTTATTCTAGAATTCTTTATATGAATATTGATGTTATCTGTGAGTGCCTATATTTTTTTAAATTTGTATTCTGTTTCAGTTTTGAAATATTTGTTCTCCTTCAGGGATCTGATGTGCTGTATGAAACTGAAGTGCCTGGCCCACCTACTGTTTTAGCACTACACAACGGAAATGGCGGTAATCACAATCAAATAAGGGAGTGCCTTATGTTAAGTCTAGATATTTCAGGTTTAATCATTTAACTGTATATTAAGTGAAAATGGGAAATTGTAGAAAGAACATGAGCTGGAATTGAGACAGTAGTCTTCAGATAACTTGCCAGTAACTAACAGTAATGAATTATTGAACTTTAATTTTCAGTTTCCTCATCTTAAAATTAGATGATGAGGAAGGGTCTTATCTTTTATATTTATAAAATTCTCTGACTATATAACCAACCTTCCAAAGTAAGTGTTCTGTCTTTTTATATTTTTTAAATGAGATTTTTATGTGAAAATCAATGTATATGAAAAATTTTCAGTTTTAAAGAGATATTACGAGTCATGGGATAAATATAACGTGTTGACTTTAATTATAACTAGGTGATTCTGGGGAAGACCTTTTGTATGGAACGTCAGATGGTAAACTTGGGCTTATTCAGATCACTACCTCCAAACCAATACACAAGTGGGAAATTCGAAATGAGAAAAAGCGGGGAGGTATGTTTTTGATATAATTTAGATTCTGAAATTTCATTGATTATTAAATATCCTAAATTATATAGTTCATTCTGTTTTATTTATTCATAGCACATGGTAGATTTAGCAGTTCACAGAGTCACCTTACTGTTTATTTAACAGGTCTGTCATACTTTGGCATAATTATTAATTAAGAAAGCTAATAGTAATTTAGGATAGATAGGCTTTTATGGGCTAATGTCCATCCATAACATCATTCTATGCTCAAATCCATTATTCACTGTTTGGTGTAGGAAATTAATTTGAATCTGAGAGTATTTGATAGGAGGCAAGGAAAACGTCCAATGGGTCAGGGAATAGTTGTGTTTTCTAGGAAATTGATACTTCTCTGAGGGAATTTATATCTGACTTAGAAGATAGTGAGATGGCTATTTATAGGTATAGTAATTGTATTCATATATTCATTTATTCCTTCAACAAATACTTGTTAGGAGAGACAGAGAATAAACAAGTGAATAAATAAGATAGCTTCATCCAGTCATCTGCAAGAAATATCAGAGGGTGTTGTATTAGTGATGGGTGGAAGGAGGAAGACTATATTTAGACTGGGTGGCAATGGAAGGCATCTTATAAAGGGTAAAATTTGAGCTGAGATCTGATTGATAAGAAAAGGAGTTAGTAATGTAAAAATTTGGGGGAAATTATGCTACAGAAAGAGGAAAAAGTCAGGACTTGAGGCAGAGGTAAATTTGATTCATATGAGGAGCAGAGGAAAGACCAGTGTGGCTAAATGCATTAGCATGGCAAGAAAAGAAGTTAGGGAAGTAGCATAGATCCAAATTATGTAGGTCCTTGTGGGCCTTGGAAAAGGGTTTGGATATTAATGTAAGTGCAGTGGGAAGTCTTTGGAGAATTGTAAGTGGGTATATGACATGATCTAATCTACCAAAACAAAACAAAAAATCTACCAGGGAGAATGGATTTGAGGGGGAAGCAGGTCAAAATTGGAAGCACAGAGATCTGTTAGGAAGTTGTTGTTATAGGTGTTATAATTTATTTTACTCTAGACTAGAGATATATATAAGTGGTCGGGGCTAAGATAATGGTAGTTGGAAATGGAAAGGAGACAATTTCAGTATGTGTTTTGAAGATAGGGCTGGTAAGATTTGCTAAGCGATTTGATCTGGACTGTGAGAAAAAAAGAGGAATCAGAGATGTAGCCTAGAATTTTGGCCTGAGAAACGGGGTGATACCTTACTGAGATGAGGAGAGATTGGGGAAGGAGCATTGAGGGGGGTGTGATAAAGGGGAATGAAGAGTTTTCATTGGGGCATGGAAAGTTTGAGATGCAAATGTATGTCTCAAAGAATATGCTGAATAGAGACTTGGAATATACGCGTCTGGAGCTCTAGGGAGAGGCCAGAGCTGGAGATATAAATTTATGAGCCATTTCTATTTAGATTATATTTAAAGTCTTAGAAATGGATAAATGTAGATGGAAAAGAGGACACCTGATTATGCTTCAAGGTTTTTGTTGTTTTGTCTTCCCATTCTGATTTGTTACATACATTTTTTTTATTCTTTTCTTTGTATATACTTGACTATAATGTTAGTTTTACTAATAACTTGTCACCTCTATTATCTTTTTAAAGGGATTTTGTGTGTTGACAGCTTTGACATTGTGGGTGATGGGGTTAAGGATTTACTTGTTGGGAGAGATGATGGACTGGTGGAAGTGTACAGTTTTGACAATGCAAATGAACCTGTTCTACGATTTGATCAGGTCAGTTCATTTTTAAAAAGACTATATATGCTTATTCATCAAATAATTATAGATATGACTATGATGGTGTCAGTTTTATTAAATCAAATATATCTAAAATCTTGTGTTTGGCTTAGAATATTGTACCTTTGATGTTATCAAAATCGTCTCTAGACCACTTGTGTTTGAATAATAGACTGTTGCCTTCTAGCTGAATAATAAATTACTGCTTCATTTGGTTTCTAAATATTATATATTTGAAGTATTAAATATTTTGCCTTTCTATAATGCATAGTAGATACAGGAGTAACATATATATGTTTGGGTAACATAAACAAGACTGTGTTGTTTCAGAATAATCATGTTTTAGGAGTAAACTCATGTTGTTAGGACAATATCAAAATAACCTCAAGCAGAGAGAGACAAGTTGCAATTTCACTTCTAGCCACCCAAGAGTTTACTATATGAGAAGAATTACTAGGTAAGAATAATTTTAGTTCACACATTTTAAGTATAGTTCGGCTTGCTTATCCTAAGGTACAGAGTTACTGGAGAATCATTGTGCTGTAAATGGAATCTTTCATTGTCATGAAGTGATGTTCTCCAGTCCATGGTTTCTCATCCTGCCTTAGGCAGGATTCATTGAGGCTATTTTAAAAAACAACCATAAAAATCCACAACTCAGTATCAGCGAACATTTCTTTGTCTAATTTCTCTGCTGGTGCCACCTCTCAGTTCCAGCTTTAACTGCAGATCAGCAAATACAGATGTTTTGATGTATAGAGAAAGTATATTACACAGATAATACGGGGATAAAAAATTCTCTAAAGGTTTCATGTAGGCTATCATCTTTTTTATCCATTAAAAGAAACTATTTGGAAAAAAACACATGAGAGATGGTATATGGAATTCAGATAATAGACTAAACATATTAGGAGTTTTGCTTATGTAATTTATTTAAAAAAACTTCTTTCTTGGGGCACCTGGATGGCACAGTTGGTTGAGTGTCCGACTCTTGGTTTCCTCTCAGGTCATGATCTCAGGGTCATGGAATTGAGCCCCACCTCAGACTCTGGGCTCAGAGGAGAGTCTTCTTAAGTTTCTCTCTCCCTCTCTCTCTGTCTTCCCTACCCCCTGCTCAAGCACTTGTGCACACATTCTCCCTTTCTCTCTCTCTCAAATAAATCAATCTTTAAAATCAAAAAGCAGAAAATTTCTTTATATAAATAAATGATTTATGCTCATTAGGTGACTAATGAGGCTAGGTACAACACACAAATATAGGAGTCATTTTTAATCTTCTTTCCCCAAATTTAAAAGCACTGGAATTTTCTGCCATTTGTGCAGGATTTTTGCCTTCCAATGTCAATGTTTCCACATGGTAAGTATTCAGTAAATGTATGTTGAATGTCTGGAGATGGGAAAATAAGTTTTATGGCTCATTTTAATACGTAAACTTTTTAGTTATTAATGAAGTGCTTGATCTTAAATTTATTTTAGATGTTGTCTGAAAGCATCACATCTATCCAGGGTGGTTGTATAGGGAAAGACGGCTATGATGAAATCGTGGTATCCACATACTCAGGTAAGGTAAACGGTAATAAGTAAGGGAAGAATCAATAAGAAAAAACTTTAATAAATTAGTTTTGATGACTACTTTTTAAAAAAAGTGTTAGTAAATCTTACCTACATCATTAAATCTTTATTGGTTAAAAAATGAGGGAAGGATGGGGCGCCTGGGTGGCACAGCGGTTGGGCGTCTGCCTTCGGCTCAGAGCGTGATCCCGGCGTTCTGGGATCGAGCCCCACATCAGGCTCCTCCGCTATGAGCCTGCTTCTTCCTCTCCCACTCCCCCTGCTTGTGTTCTCTCTCGCGCTGGCTGTCTCTATCTCTGTTGAATAAATAAATAAAATCTTTAAAAAAAAAAAAAATGAGGGAAGGAATGGGTGTATTGATTTATAAAACAGTTAATATTTGAATAATACTTGTTAAGAGTACTTAGCATGCTCTAGTATTTTGAAAATTAAATGATATTCTTTAGTTTAAAAAGAAGTATTTACTGAAATTTAGTTTATGTTTTGTTATTGTGTACATTTCTTACAAAAATTTCCTTGCTTTTGAGTTTGTCATTTTTGCATTCTCAAAATAGCCAATATGAGTGTTTAACTTTCCATGACAATGATTTTTGAAAGACTGTTTTAATTCATCAGGTATTTGCTAGAATGTGTTAACTTATTCCATACTCGAAAACTAAAACTACAAGAAGTGAAAGATTTCTTTAATCATAGTATTATAGTGTTTCAGGCAAAATAAAAATAGTATCACAAAATGCTTAAGTAATTTTTTTATGGTTTGAATATTTTCCAGCTTGATTTCTTTTGTTTTTGTTTTGCTTTGTTTTTTGAAGGAGAATAAGTCCTAGGACTAAATGAGGTTGCTGTTGGTGGACAAAGGGGCATATATAATTGGGGTTTCTTTTAACACTAGCAGCACTTAATGGTGCATGATTGTAATTTCATCTCTACAGGCTGGGTTACAGGTCTGACAACAGAGCCTATACATAAGGAAAGTGGACCAGGAGAAGAACTGAAAATTAATCAGGAGATGCAGAATAAAATTTCTTCTTTAAGGTAATTTTGGACTTTTTGTTTACTTTTTTTTTCATTTCATGAAGTGTGTGGTTGTTTTTTTTATTACTAAATTTTGCAGAAGTTAATGTCTCAAATTCTTGTCATCATTCTAAGGACTTCAAATGTGTATACTTATAGGTGACAGAGTTGTATGTATTTTCCTCTAGGGTTGAGCTGGAACAGCTGCAGTATAAGGTACTACAGGAAAGAGAGAAATATCAACAGTCTTCTCAGTCAAGCAAAGCAAAATCAGCAGTACCTTCAGTTAGCATAAATGATAAGTTTACATTAAATAAAGATGATGCCAGCTACAGTCTCATCTTAGAGGTGCAGACAGCAATAGATAATGTCTTAATACAGGTAAGCAAAATGTCTAATTTATTTGTTTTGTGATTGGATTTTGCAGACCAGTCATATGCAGTAATTATTATTGAACACTTAATTTTAGACAGTAATTTTAAGTGTTTACCTTTTTTTTTTCAAGATTTTATTTGAGAGAGAGAGAGGGAGAGAAAGGGAGAGCACAAATGGGAGGAGGGGCAGGCAGAGGGAGAGGGAGAAGCAGACTCCCCACTGAGCAGGGAGCCCAATGCTGGGTGGGCTCCATCCCAGAACCCTGGGATCATGACCTGAGCCGAAGGCAGATGCTTAACCAACTGAGCCACCCAGGCGCCCCTTTAAGTGTTTATCGTTTAAGCATTGCGTTTAGTTTAGATAATTTTAAAGGCTTATCTTAATCTTCCATTAGAAAATCAGTTGCTCATAGATTACCTAAATTATATCTTTACTTTTTATTTATCCTGTAAGTATCCAGCAAAAGACTGATGAACTTAAGTTTCAGGAAACATCAAAAAGAACGTTAAGGGTTTTGTTCTTTGGATGACCTTTAAGAGAATTTTAAGAGATGTGATAAAAAACTGCAGTATTTAATGCCCTTATTAGAATCTTTTTTTAAGCTTCTAAAATGGTAGCTTACAGTACAGCTTGCTCATTAGCTACCAGTTTCTAGGTAGGTCATTAGACAAAGTGGATAATGACAAAGGGTAGAATTTAGGGATAATAAAATACAACACCATTCAACAATATATTTAATTAGTTTTTCTTTAAATTGGATGATATTCAGAGAATAGAAAAGGATGATAGTAGGATGAATGGAAAACAAGCAAAAGATAGAAAATCCATCAGAAAATGAGAAAAGAATAAAGATGAGGAAGAAGACAAGGTTTAAAAAGATGTGGGGGACAGATCAGATTATTAAAAAGTAAAGGCTGAAATCTGTCTTAAGTAATGCTAGCTCAAGGGCTGCATTAAACAACTCATTTACATGGAACTGATTGCAGCAGCAGTGTCCTAGAAACTGCCTCTCCAGAGGAGATCAAAAATGATCTCCTTTCTGTGTTACAGGTGAAAATAAAATTGATAAAAATGAACTGATATAATCAGAATGGCCTTATTAGGAAGATTATACTTTAAGGAGGGTGGTGAGAGATGAGTCTGTGATCCCTGATAAAATTAGAAAAAAAATAAGTCATTGTAATATAGCATTTATTCTTTATTGCATTTATTTCCTAGAAGTACATGTTATCAAATATAAATTAAGAGAATTCACATGCTTAGATTTAAAGATGACCATGAACTAGAACTAAAGAGAACCCTTACAGAAAATAATGTTTTGTTGGGTGCCTAAGTGGTTCCGTTGGTTAAGTGTCTGCCTTCGGCTCAGGTCATGATCCTGGGGTCCTGGGATCGAGTTCCGCATAGGGCTCCTTGCTCAGCGGGGAGCCTGCTTTTCCCTCTCCCTCTGTCTCTCACCCCGCTCTCATGCTCTCTCTCCCTCTTTCTTAAATAAATAAAATTTTTAAGAGAAAATAATGTTTTGTGAAAATTTTTAGTTTTCCATCTGAACCATTTTTTTTTAAATATTGACTGTAGAGCGATGTTCCAATAGACTTACTTGATGTGGATAAAAATTCGGCTGTTGTCAGCTTTAGCAGCTGTGATTCTGAGGTGAGTAGAAAGTATAAAGAATTTTTCAGACGCTTTCCTTTCTATTATGCCATTTTGAATAAAGTCTATAAATGCTACTAGGGTTTTATGTTTCTTCTTCAATCTCTTTTTTATAACCTTTCCCTCAAAATCTGCTTCTGCTCTTTTTTCCCTGTTTTTGGATAATCCAGAAAACTGGGGTGTTGTCCTGGATTCCTTACTTTCTCTGATCTGTTAAATCCAGTTAGTCACTAGTTTCTGCCAGTTCTATGTCCTTGGCTCTTTCATCTCTACTCTGCTTCATTTTTACTTCTTTATTTTTTTAATTTTATTTTTATTTTTGTTTAAGATTTTATTTATTTATTTGGGAGACAGAGAGCACAAGTGAGAAGAGGGATAGAGGGAAAGGGAGAAGCTGACTCCCTACTGAGCAGAGAGCCCGACAATGCAGGACTCTATCCCAGGACCCCAAGATAATGACCGGAGCCAAAGGCAGACTCTTAATGGACTGAGCCACCTGGGCGCCCCTTCATTTCCACTTCCACTGGTAACTTTCCAGGCCCTTATCATGTTTGCTTGAACTACTTGTCTACCAGTATTTCTGCCTCCAGTATTGCCTCTCACCTCTAGGCTCTACTGTACACTGCCACCAGAGAGGTCTTCCTAAATTATAAACATCTCTGTGTCATCTCTTCTCTCAAAACATTTTAAAGATTCCTTATTCCCTGTTGCATATAAGTCTAGATTTCTTATTGTGGCATAACAACTTTCTATGATTCAGCTCTTGATTATATCTCTAGCTTATCTCTTACCAGCTGCTATCTTCCCTCCCATGCACATTATTTCTGCCAAGCTGAAGTTCTTAAAATTTCTTGAAAACGCTATATAGTTTCACACATCCTACATTTGAACATGGTCTGTTCCTTCTGCCTATTCTTTTTCACCTTTTCTGGGCTTTTTGAATCTTGCTTAACCTTTATCTAATAGACATTTGTTGAGTACTTCCCATGTGCAAAGTACCTTGGATGAGCTTTTGGTTGGCTATGCTTACTATATCACTTCTTTTTGCTTAGTACTAGCTGCCTAGCATTCTCAGAGCTAAGTGTGGCTCCTGAAGAGAAGCGAGGGTAAAGGTCTGGAGTAGTTGCATTGAAGAAGGCAAGCCAGAGCAGGAGATGGGGACTAGAGTTGGCAGGTAGTTATACACATAAAAAAGGGAGGAATAAAAAGAGCAGATGAAGAACAAAGTTGATGGCTGTATTAGGGAATAGTTTTCAATATAATTTTATCGTAAAGCTTTTTTTGATAAGAGATTTTTATAACAGCTGTATTATATAATGTATTGTTTGTCATCCCTGTTTGAGAATAAAGCATGAAAGATTGGAGCCTACATTTTTATTTTCATTTAAAAAATGAAGTGATCTTAAAATTTTGATTTCTTAGTTGCTGTGAAAGATTAACCTATTTTATTTACATCACTGCAGGATTCTTTGAAATGAGTATTTTATACTAATTTAAAGCCCATTTTCTAGAATAATGGCTTTAAAAAAGCCTTGTTATGGAGATTTCAGGTATATACAGAAGTAGAGACGATAGTATAATAACATCATGTGCTCATGAATAACTTCAACGTATGACTAGTCTTGTTTTATGCTCTTCTCCCTGTCCTATCCCAAGCCTAATCCTAGTATTTTTAATCTTTATTGTCTTATCCATAAATACTTAAGTATATAGCATTTGTTTTTAATCACGTGAAAGCGTATTTATTTTTAGGTTGACTGATATTCTGTGTTTACTAAATTTAAATGATTTGAAATTAAAATGGTCAAATTTTCTTTTTGATATTAGCATCTTTTTTATTTTTTCAGTTATTTATTAAAAAGAGGAAAATAGCAGTACCTGAAAATTTCATACTAAATATTTCATGTTGCTTTGTTTTTGCAATTCCTGCACACAGATAAATTTCTCTGTTTTTAATAGTTTAATATTCAGTTTCAGGAAGTTATAATATTTGAAGTAACATCTCCAATTTAGTTCAACAAACATGTATTGAATGCTTACAGTATCATCCCAGGCTCTGTGCTATTTGCTGGAAATACAGAGAGGAGATATTTCTTAGTCCTCTATAAGTATTTGTGAAAGTCAAAGTCAACCCCAAACACTGATGTTTTTGTCTTTTAATATAAACATTAGGAGTGTGTGCTGTCAGTTAAATTTTTAGGACAATTAATATTTAAATGTTATTGTAGAAGCTCAGGATGGAAAGAGCATGAGCTTTAGAGTCTTAAAAGATACGAATTTGGATTCCAATTTCATTACTTACTAGCTTTTGGGAAATTTTCCTAACCTGTAATGCTGCAATGTATTTGTCTGTTAAAACTCACTTAGTGAAACTTCACATACGGTTGTTTGCAAGAATAAAAAAAGCACTTATCACAGTGTCACCCAAATGATATGTGCTTAGTAGATGGTAACCATTATTATTTTTGATGATGTTTTTATTATTAAAAAACATGAATTCATCCTTTTTCCTTAACTTTGAATTCTTCCCAGTCAAATGACAACTTTCTTCTCGCTACTTATCGGTGCCAGGCAAATACCACAAGGCTGGAACTCAAGGTAAAAGCATTTGAAATTACCTTTAATTGAAAGCTTGAAGTTTTCTTCCCCTTGGTATATCTTGCAACATATGATATAATTTCTCCGTATATTTTCTCCCTGAAATGAGTCATTTTAGAGTGGATGACCAGTTAGGTTTTAACTCAGCCGCAACCATTATCTCTGCTGTTGGCTTCTCTAAAATTGTACATCCTGAATTTGCTCTAGGTGGAATTTTTTTTTTCTAATTCTCTGTCATGGAAAGTTTCAAACAATGACTTCAGCTTCAGCACTCATCAACTCATGACATTCTTATTTATACTGTCACTGTCCATTCCAAATTATTTTGAAGCAAATACAAGATATTTTGTAATTTCATTTGTAAATATTTCAGTACGTATGTCCAAAAGATAAGAACTATTTGTTAAAACATAACCACAATACTATAATCACACCTATGGAAAATTAACAATAATTCCTTAGTATCATCAAATATTTAGTATTTAGATTTCACTGATTTTTGTTTTTACAGTTTGTTTGATCCAGTCATGGTCCATAATTTGGTTATTGAAGTATCTGAGCATTTGCCCTTTATTTTCCTACCACCCAGATTTCCAATAATATCATTTATTACCATCTATTCTAGAGAATATCTTTTAATGTTTTCTTTAGCAATTTAGTAATATGATCTTTTTTATAATTAAATACTGATTGTAGCACACAAATCTATTTTAGTTATTTAATTCGTGTGAAGTTTTTTTAAAAAATTATTTTTGATACATTTATGATCTAAATATTAAGGACTATAACTCTTTACATAGTGTTGCTGATGTTCAGAGTCTCAAAGCCTGTTTTTTTCAAGAGAGATGCTACATAATAACTTTTTCACATCTAGCTAAGGAAATTCCAGTTAAATGTAGAGTTTTTTTCTAAACAATTTATTTTAGTCTGCATAAGTTCCCTTTTGTGTATTTTGAAAGAAAAATTGAAAACTGGAATAAATTTATTTCTAAAGGAATATACTTAAACATATTTTATGTAACTTAATTTAGCATTTTAAATTACATTTCCATTGAACAAGACTGTGCCATTAAATTGGGAAGTAAGCCTAAAAATATTAAAAAGCTGTGTTTTTTAAAAATTGGATGCAATAATAGATGCGAGAAAACTGAAAAAGAAGAAAAAGGTGGAACTTATTTTGCCATATGGTAAAACATCCATAAAACTACTATAATAAAGATACTGTAGGGTATTTATAAGGCCTAAATAAATAGGCAGTACAACAGAATAGTCTAGTAATAGAGCCCACTACACATTTACGGAAATTTAACAAATGTCATTTTTATGTAGGGAAAAATACTATTAAATAATTATTTCTATTTAAAAATTGGTGTTGACACAATTGGCATCGATCTGGAAGAAAATTAAGTGGATTCTTATCTTAATGCCATAAATAATAAATAAATTCAGATGAGTTAAGTACCTAGTTATTTTTAAAAAGAAGGAAATTTAGTTGTCTTCTAGGTAATGGGTGAATATCAATAAAATACAAAGACTGTCTATAACTTCTTATTTTAAAAAAAAAAAAAAAAAGACTACCCAGTAAGGAAAATAGGCCAAGAATATGTATAGACAATTCATACAAGGAGTCAAAATAGCTAACAAATATTAAAAGAAAATGTTCTACCTTATTATTAGTTAGGGAAATTCAAATTAAAATAAACAAAAAACATTTTCTGGTCTAACAGATTGGCAAAAATTTTAGAAAGCAACATCACCAGATGGCAGGGTTGAGAAAAATGACACTCTCAATCATAGCTGAAGAAAATAAAAACTGTTACAGCCACTTTGGAAAAATAGGCAATAGTCCCATTTGGAGGAATCTTTTATAGCAATAAAATCACAGTATTATACACACAAATATGTATTTAATAAACTGCAGCGTTGTTTGTAGAGTTAGAAAAGTGGAAACAAAATGAACATTTAATAATTGAATGCTTGAATAAATAGCTCTTTATACATTCCATGGAATATAGCACAGCTGCAATAAAGAATTCATTGATTTATTCCTGTTAACATGGAGTCAATTCCATGAAAAACAAAATGTGGATAAAATTCCTATATGTGTAAGAAAGGTATGAAAAGAAACACACTTGTCTGGTATGATAGGTTATGCAGTAGGGGGAAAGCATGGGTGGGATGGGAGTGGGTAGGAGGTGATGGCATTAGGAGAGGCAAGGATAAGGGAAAAAACTGTTTATTAGAAATAAAAACAAAAGATGTCTATGATATAAATTTATTCATATGAAATTATACTTTTGTTTTTGTACATCTGCATAGAGAACTGTATGAAGGCATGACTACCAAAATAGCAATAATGATCACCTCTGGATGGTAGGATTTTAGGTGACTTATATGTTTGTCCTAATTTTTCTTTATTTATATTTTTTAATAATAAATATAAATTGTTATATAATCAAAGCAGTATGACTTTTTGTTCTGGAAAAAATTATGTGCCAGTGTAAACTTACCTTTTAAAAAGAAACCCTGAAATATAGCTGTGTCAGATGTATTTTTTATTTCCTGTCTGTATTTTTATTTTTTATCTTTTTATCTTTCCTCTCTTTCCATTTAGAGCAATATTTGCAGTGTAACACTTGCAAAACACCTTGCTTTAAACTTTTATTTATGTTTCCCGTTTAGGTAAAACATTGATTCCTCCCCCACCCACCAACAACATGCTAAGAAAAGTCTGAATTAAAATATCAGCTAGGTTAGAGAAGCTACCATTGTAATAAAAGAGGTACTACAATCCATCTCTTGAGTTTGAACTGACTGGAACGGAAAGTGGGCCAGGAGGGAGAAACTGGACAACTTTCCAACTCCTCTAACATTAATTCTTCACAGTTTAATGAATTATTATTTTCTGTTAAGTGTAGTTTTTCACTTTCTGTTAAGTGTTTTGAATTCTCAGAATGTTCAACCAGGTATATTTAAAATAACTCAAAAGAATATCCTAATCCAAATACATAATAATTAGATGGTGTATACTTCTCTATTTTCATAGAAAATCAAGAATTAAGTTCTTGGTAACATTTTTTCTGTCAATAGTTTTTTTTTTTTTTTTTTAATTATATTTTAGAGAGAAAGAGAGTAGAGCGATGGGAGGGACAGGGGGAGAAGCAGACTCCCCGCTGGGCAGGGAACCCAACACGGGGCTCAATCCCAGGACCCTGAGATCATGACCTGAGCCGAAGGCAGACACTTAACCAACTGAGCCACCCAGGGGCCCCTCTGTCAATAGATTTTTATAACAATAACTATATGCTGTAATACCCTCATGAGAAATGAAGTATTCCATTTAAATCCTAGTTATTTAAAAACTCACTTATCCCCTCAACAAAAATGTCTAAATTTTAACCATTTTTTATGTGAATCTTATGAAATATATTATACACCTGTGTTTTTAGATGTGGTGGGTAGTACGTGAGAATGTATGTTTTTTGGAACCGCATAGCACTGCTAAGTATAGACAAATCACCTAAATGTATGTGGTGGGGCTCACTTTTATAGATAGATTAAGTTTGCTTTTGACTGCCAAAATCTTTTAAAATTTTCCTTTACTCTAGGTAAAAAGTAGTTGTTTAATAGAACGCCATTATTTACTTCAGAATATTACAGAAGAGATTAAGGTCTAATTACTTGATTACTTGTGTTGAACATTTTAAAGATAACGTGTTATGCTGCTAGATATTTTTATTTTCTCTTTTGTGTTAAATCAGATTCGTTCAATTGAAGGCCAGTATGGCACACTTCAAGCGTATGTGACTCCGAGGATTCAACCTAAAACCTGTCAGGCTCTCCAGTACCTTATCAAACCCCTTTCACTCCATCAAAGAACTCACTTTATTGATCATGACAGGTAGGACAAAGGAGGAAGGAATTTATTTTTTAGGATATTACATGATGTGAATAAACTTCCTTTTCATTTTTATACTATAAATTCTGGTAGCTATTTATACATTTTAAAAATTAAATATTTAAGCAGTATGGATTCATATTTTTAATATAAGATTTGTCTTTTAAAGATTGGTTTGAGTTGCACTTTCCTATCTTTCTCATATATTACCATTCTGATATCAGTAGAGTAATAGTTCTCTCTCCCAAACACCTATGATGAATAAATACGATTTAGTATTTGAGTTTCTCTGTGAATAGGATCTTATAGTAGTAGCCTCAAACATTATATTTCCTTTCTATTTCACCTCAGGGAATACTGGTAAAGCAATTGGTTGGATAGTCCCTTATTTCTGACTTCCATTCCAATTTAAGCATCCTCCTCTTGGTAGTTTTTCACTTTCTTTATTCTATATCCCTGCAAGATAGCAGATATTTTTCTCTAACTTGCCCAATGGCTCAGAGTTAGTAAACAGCTAGTAAATAATGGAGCAGGGTTTCAAATCCATGTCTATTTTACTTGAAAGCCCAATTCTTTACCTTAACATTATACTGATTCTTTCCCTCAGGAAATTCTTAAGTACGTTTTGTAGTTTATATACGTGAACTTTTAAAAAATGAAGTCTACCTGAATAAACTGAATTTTACTTGTAAAGCTGTTGTGCTACTTAGTTGACTATTAAAAGCACAGATATAGATAAGCATTCTTTTTTTCCGTGAAATTGAAAATTTTTAGTTATCTGGTGGTTAATATTAATCTGAGGGAAATTAAATGGATACTTTTATATTTGTTTAACCACTATTGCAGAATTCTGTTTGTTCATGTGTGTTGTGTACATAAATTACCTCCATGTGTTCCCACACACAAATGTGTACCTCCACTATTAAATTACAGACCCATGAATACACTGACTTTAACGGGCCAGTTCAGTTTTGCTGAAGTTCACTCCTGGGTGGTTTTTTGCCTGCCTGAAGTTCCTGAAAAACCTCCAGCAGGAGAATGTGTGACATTTTACTTTCAGAACACCTTCCTGGATACACAACTTGAAAGTACCTACAGGTAAATAAAACTTATTATTGGTTCACAAGTGTTTTTTAATATATGGAGCTTCTAATTTTTCATTTGTTTTAAGGTAAGAATAACTTGAAAATAATGAGATTGAAAACATGTACTCTTCAAGAGAATCTATTGAAAAACAAGTAAAATTAATGAGCTTAAAAAAATGAGTGAATAAAGATGAGTATGAAAGATATTTCCTATTCCCAACAATAACCAGTTAGAAAAAAATTATTTGAAAAGATCCTTTCAGAGTAGCAATAATAACAATATCCATATAAAAATCTGTAGGAATATTCATTAGAAATATGCAGAACTTACATGAAGAAAACCTCAAAATTTATTGAGATAAAAGACTTGATTAAATGGAGTAATATATTCTACAGTCATCAATAGGAAGACTTTGTAAACATGGCAGTCTTTCCCAAATTGTTTCAAACATTTATCCTAATTCTAATAAAAATTCCAGTTGAATTTCTTTATGCAAAAATAGGAAATGGCACAGAACTTGAGAGTTTAGAACATACAGGCTTTTGAACCTATCATGTTAAAAGGTGAAGGTCATATTCTTCTACACTCTTCTTAAGCTCCTAGTTGCACTCCTGCCCCTTCACTGTCACTACTCACTAATTTCCCATAGGCTTCCATAATTTCTGTTTCTGAATAGAGTAGAGGCTAAATTTTCCTTCTTTGTTCCTGTCTCTGAATGTGAAATGACCTGCTTCTTGGGTAAGGCTAATTTTTCTGTCTGCTCTTTGAACTTGTACATTTTTTTTTTTTAATTTGAGAGAGAGAGGGTGCCTGCGAGACCATGGGTGGCGCGGGGGGGGTGTGGTGGAGAGGGGACAGAGGGAGGCAGACTCCCCACTGAGCAGGGAGCCCAATGTGGGGCTTGAAACCAGGACGCTGGGATCATCACCTGAGCCGAAGGCAGATGCTTAACCAACTGAGCACCCAGGCGCCCTGTTTTTGGGTGTTTTTTGTGGGCAGCAAATTAAAGTTTATTGAGCTATAGTACAAAGCTCCCAAAGAGGGAGGGGACCTGAGAGGGTTGCCCTCTTACTTCTTTAAGGTGTTTGCATTCTCTTTCTCATATCTGTAGGTTTTTGTTTATTTGACCTTTTGGGGGGATTTTTGTTTTTATTTTGTTTTGGAGAGGGGTGGACTTCTTATTTGTCTAGGTTTTGAGATCAAGAAGTCTCCAGAAATATAACTGGTTTTTTGCATCAGTTATACTTGTTTTACTTGAAACCCTTCAGGGGATCTTACATGTGTCTAAACCTGTAATAATGACTCCTGTTTTCAAGTACCACAGTGTTACGGGATTTTTTTCTCCTTCTTCAGTGTCCGCAGTTTTTGGTCATGCTGCTTCGAAAAATGAAGAGGTAGACCAGACCAGGAGTGGTGGGAAACAAAGCAAAGATTAATGAGTGATAGCAAAGTGATAGTACAAAAGCTCCCAAGGAGGGAGGGGATCCAGGAGGGTTGCCACCAGAGTTTCTAAGTCTAGGGGTTTTTTAATGGGCTTGTTGAGACAGGCTGTTTCAATTTGATTCACCCTCACTGCACCTGTCATCCGATCAGGTCACCTATCATATGGGAAAGGGTGGAGGGCTCCTCCCAGGGTGGTGTGAAATCCTTTTAAGGGTGGTTTTTTCTTGGGGGGGGCAGCTTGTCCCTGCCTGCCTACTTTCCAACTACCCATCATTCCCTCCTCTGAAGAGGTAACCCTAACTTCTTTTAGAGAAAAAGATGATACTTCGTGCTGGTCAGAGATGTTGGATGGAGTGGCAGTCAGGGTTCCTCTCATCCCGATCTATCAAGGGGTCCACTGCAGATATCTGGTTTGACCTCTATGTGAGGCTTCTTATAAAGCTGGTTAGGGCGTTTAAGAGGCAAGGCCCAAAGCACAAGTACAGTGCTTTGTACTGTACAAGCAAGACCGAATACAGCCAGAGGTTCTGTGAGAGATAGAGGATATAGGGAGAGTAACAATATCTGTGTCATGTCGCTTCAAGACTAGTTTGAGGTCCTCTCTGGGTTCACAGAGAGATTGTTGTTAGGCCCCATTGGGTACCAGGGTTTGACTCTGTTCAAAACCTATGTCCAGTAATCAATGCTTTAGCGCTCTGTCCTATTAGGAAAAGACCTAGATGTAATCCTATTTATCATCCAAGCAAAACTTTCTTAACAACTACCCATGAAAACTTTGAGATAGACAAGATTAACCACCATTTTAACATGAGCTTATTTGACATTCAGCAAACCTAGGTAGAATTGTTCCCTGCTCTAAACCTCGTCAGCTCAACAGAGGAGCAGACGCCATGTTTTTTCCACCAAAGTGGAAATACACAGTCCGTGTCAGGCCGGAGAAGACAGGGAATTTCCCCAAAACAAAGGGAGTTTCAGTTTGGGGATATTTGTCAAAGTCTTGGTCCTGAGGTAGACTAACCACAGTTGGCTCCAATTATAGCCATTAACCCCAGAAATGAGGAAGAAGCCCCCATGTACTGCTCAGTCCCTCTATGATGCAGGTTTGTAAGTGATATGGTGATACCAGTTTCCAAGGGGATAGTTAGGATCCTAATTGGGGTCTTGAGAGGATCCCAGCTGGGGTCTTGAGGAGGTACAGCCTGGGCTCCAGTTGGAAACTTAACCTGGCCTTTGATCCCCTTATCTTTCAGCAGTGGCCAGAACCTGATATTTTTATGCTTTGCAGAGGGTCTGACTTAACAAAAGCATTACACCCAAGTTTGAAAAACTTTGAGGTCCCCCTTTGTCTCAGGTCTTATAGTTGTACTTCCCCTTGGTCCTCCTTTGAGCACTACCTGTTCTTGCAGAGTGTAAATCCCTCTTGCCACCCGCAGGAGTTCCAGGATAGGGTGGGACAGGTAAGGGGACCTGATCTCACCTTAGGAAGGGTGGAGCCAAGGGTAGAGATTCCCCTGTGGACTCTATTTGTCTGTCTACTTTTGATGTGGACGTGGTATACCTTTGTTCCTTCCCACCCCACCCCCACCCCCACCCCCCAGGGGTGGGGCGTTGCAGAAGAGAGCAGCCAGGAGGCTGGGATCAATCCTACATTGCTGAGATCAGAAGAAAAAGAGACGCCTTTTTCCCAGTTAAAACCTGGAAGGCTTTGTCCCTCATGAGGTGGCTATGTCTCATCCTCCAACTTGTATTGTGGCCATGCCCTAGAACAAAAGAAAATGAGTTGCCTCTGCCCAGTTAAACCTAGGATGGCATCCAAGTAAACGATATTGAGCTATTTATGAGTCTGATACTCTTCCTATAGCCTATAATGCCAGGAAGGGACTTTAAAGGAGTAAGGGTCTTGGTCCAGGAATTATCCATCTACAAGAAGAGAAGAAAAGGCATCCCTTACCTCAGTTTCTTATAGTTGACCAGGGAGACTTGGGAAGAGAGGAAAAGGCATCCCGCACCTCAGGTCCTCCTCATCTTGATATGTGGCTCTAGCTACTCAGGCGACTGACAGCCAGAGCCACTGTCCTCTCTGCGAGGTACGGGGAGTAGTTGCACTTACCCAGGCTTGGTGCTACCTCCAGAGAGTGACCCTGGTTTCCCTACCCTTAAGTCTCCCTTAGAAGTCAGTGGATACACTAGACTTCTTTTTAGTAGAGTTCTTCTGTCTGGCATAGCCACCTAATCATCTTTTAGTAGAATTGGGCACCCGGGGATGGGAAGTCCACCTGGAATAAGCCCAACAGAACTGAAAGGTTGGGAGATCCCTTAGATCTTAGTTCATTTGCCTTGCCTGGCCATTCCTTCACATAGCGGGTATAGCTAGTCTGCGGGGTGTCCTAGCAATCCCCGGGACAGGAGGAGTCAGAAACAGGAGACTGTTTCTCACCCTAACAGGGAACAGAGTGAGATCCCTTGGAGGCCACCTGAACCACTCACAGGGGAATATCCAGGGGACCCACCTGGGCTTTCCCACTCATTCGCTAGGGGAGGAATCAGCTGAGATAGAGTAGTAGAGGGGTTTCTCTCTGGATGCCTGGATGGGCAAGTAAGAAACTAGGTCCCTCTGAGAGTCTTTGGGTATCCAAAGGGTAGCCTTGATCAGGCCCTTAAACTGCTGCTAGGTTTTCCCTAGGTCCCTCACATCCAGTGATCTGCCCCAAAAGGAGTTCTGAGTCCTTACCAAACCGACATTCCCAACTTCTATTAGGGGGATCAATCAGAAAGGAGCCCAGAGAGCCTGTCACCCAAGACTTGAGAATGGCAGCCACGCTAATCGCTCTTACATGGCTGACGGGTGCCCATTGTTTCAACAAACAAAATGGGGGGAAGGGGATAGAGAGAGACTTGCTGCCCACTACTCACAGTTAGTTATCCTTAATGATGGTGGAGACCCCAGACGAGCTCCCATAAATGTTGCAGGATTTTTTTCTCTGTCAGTGCCTGCCATTCTTGGTCATGCTGCTTCGAAAAATGAAGAGGTAGACCAGACCAAGAGTGGTGGGAAACAAAGCAAAGTTTATTGAGGGATAGCAAAGCGGTAGTACGAAGACCCCAAGGAGGCAGCGGATCCAAGAAGGTTGCCACCAGAGTTTCTAAGTCTAGGGGTTTTTAAATGGGCTTGTTGAGACAGGTTGTTTATCTGATTAATCCTCACTGTGCCTGTCGTCCAATCAGGTTTTTGTCACCTATCATAAGGGAAAGGGTGGAGGGTTCCTTCCAGGGTGGTGTAAAATCCTTTTAAGGGTGGTTTCCTCTTGGAGGTGGGGGCCCTTGTCCCTACCTGCCTTCCAACTATCCTTCATCAATAGTAAACCTCATACTTTAGTCATAGCAATCAATTCAACATGCCCCTGGCATATTCTGTATATTATAATAGCATACCTTTGCTCTTTCCGATTCTGTGTCTTTAAATATTCTTTCCTTAACAATCAAAACTCTAGGGATGCCTGGGTAGCTCAGTTAATTAAGCGTTGCCTTTGGCTCAGGTCATGATCTCAGGGTCCTGGGATCGAGTTCTCCCTCCGTCTGCCGCTCCCCCTGCTTGTGCTCTCTCTCTCATAAATAAATTTTTAAAAATCTTAAAAAAAAATGAATGCCTTAAATAAAATGCCTTAAAAAAAAACAGTCAAAACTCTACTTATCCTCCATGGCTCAACTCAATAGCTATATTTTGAAGCCTTCCTTGATTCTCTTTTCTGTTCTTACCTGTCTTAGGTTTTTTATTGTTATTTGTTCCAAGTATATAGTAATTTTTATGTAAGTGTCTCTCTTCAAATTAGACTTTAAGCTCCTCATGGGCAGAGTCAATTTCTTAATTAATTTGTATGTTTCCTCCAAGTACCTACTGCATGGCTTTGAACATAGTGGTGCTTAATAATTGTTTTTAGGGTGCCTGAATAAAATACATATATATGGACAAAGTGTGCTTTGGAGGCAGACATACTTGGGTTTAAATCATGGTTCTGTGACTTACCTGCTATTTGTCCTATCTGGACTATTTAACTCTCTGAGCTTCAGTTTTATTTTCTGAGGGATGGAAATAATAGCACTACATTGAGTTGTGATATTAAAAGAAGATAAACCATGTGAATCATTCCACAGTGCTAGGTACTGTGTATTTAATATTAAATATCGTCAGTTAAAATTAAAGATAATGAAAATACCATGATTTCTAAGACATAATTGGAATCAAGATATTATATATGATTCATCTTCCTAGAAAAAAAGAATTAGCATTTGTCTACAGCTAGTTAATATAAACTATTAGTGTGTATGAAAACCAAATAAAAAGATATCATTTAATACATGAAAGATGGTATATATATTAGTTAGGAAATGTTTGGTTATCATAAAAAAGGAACCAAATGGAAGCAGACCAGCATACTGAATAAAAGGAATTTATCAGCTCATATAATTTAAAAGTCCAGTAGTAATCTGCCTCAGGCACAACTGGATCACTGGCTTAACTAATGTCTTCAAGACTATCCCTTTCCGGGGCGCCTGGGTGGCACAGCGGTTGAGGGTCTGCCTTCGGCTCAGGGCGTGATCCCGGCGTTGTGGGATGGAGCCCCACATCAGGCTCCTCCGCTATGAGCCTGCTTCTTCCTCTCCCACTCCCCCTGCTTGTGTTCCCTCTCTCGCTGGCTGTCTCTATATCTGTCAAATAAATAAATAAAATCTTTAAAAAAAAGACTATCCCTTTCCACAATAAAATAAGACGAAACCAGAGAGGGAGACAAACCATAAGAGACTCTTAATCATAGGAAACAAACTGAGGGTTGCTGGAGGGGAGGGAGATGGGGGATGGGGTAATGGGTGATGGACATTGGGGAGGGTATGTGTTGTAATGAACACTAGATATTATATAAGACTGATAAGTAACAGACCTGTACCCCTGAAACAAATAATATAGGTTAATTAATTGAATTTAAATTAAAAAATTTAAAAAAATAAGACTATTCCTTTCCATTTCCGCTCCTTTCTTATCTTTTTAGGCTTTCCTGTTAAGTGCCATGGTGGCCATCAGCAGTTCTGTCCAGTTTTCTATCTTTTCAGCTCTCATAGACCCTCTGTTTCTCACTGGTTCCAATAAAAGTCCCAGGGTTGAGTGTCATTGTAGAGCTGTGAATCACTGTGGTCGGGAGGATGGAATATACACTGCTAAATGCTTCCTCTTAAAGTCCCACAAATGGGGTTGAGGCCAGTGCCAGTGAAACTACAGTTGACCCGTAAACACAGGTGTAAACTGCATGGGACCATTTATATGTAGATTTTTAAAAAAATACAGTACTGTAAATGTATTTTCTTGTATGATTTTCTTTCTTTTTTTTTTTTTAAAGATTTTTAAATGTATTCATTTGAGAAAGAGAGACAGAGAGAGCAGAAGCAGGGGGAGAGGCAGAGGGAGAGGGAGAGGGAGAGGGAGACGCAGACTCCCTGCTGAGCTGGGAGCCTGACATGGGGCTCGATCCCAGGGCCTGGAGATCATGACCTGAGCCGAAGGCAGACACTTAACCATCTGAGCCATCCAGGCACCCCATCTTATGATTTTCTTAATAACATTTTCTTTTCTCTAACTTTACTGTAAGAATGTAGTATATAATACATCTACAAAATATGTGTTGATCGACTGTTTATATTATTGGTAAGGCTTCTGGTCAATAGTAGGCTATTACTAGTTTTTGGGGAGTCAAAAGTTATATGTGGATTTTTTACTGCAGGGGTTCGGCACCCCAATCTCCACATTGTTCAAGGGTCAACTTTATATGGATTGAGAAGGGTAATAGAAAGAAGAAGTGGTTCTATGAAGAAGACGAAGGTCCTGTGTCCATAAGAAGGGGCAATGGATGATGGGCATGGAAGAACAAAAGCTGTCATTCTTAGGCTTAATGTCAGCTTTCTTTTGAGAATGAAAAATGTAGTCATGTTGTAATTTATGTGATTACATCAAAGAAAAACATACTTATATGTAAATAAGCAATTCTAAATACATTTTATATACCTATGGAGTTAGCTGTTGGAAATTAGTGAAAGTGAAGAAAAAAAAGATGCTTTAATGAAGGATTTATATAAATTGTCATGTTTAGGAGGCATATATCTAACATCTTTTGTTTAGTTTCACAATTATCTTCAGAACTTGAATTTATATAAAAGGTTACACATTTAAGTATGTTTTATATTAATAATGAGATATGTATATAAAGAGATCTAAAATCAAATGAATTCTAAACACCAGGTACTAATCACAAAATGTGTATTTACTGGACCTATGTACTCTATGTATTTTCTTCTAATGCTGTTCTTTTAAAAATATATTAATTTTATAGAAAAGGAGAAGGAGTTTTTAAATCTGACAACATTTCTACTATATCCATCCTAAAAGATGTGCTCTCTAAAGAAGCTACCAAAAGGAAAATTAACCTCAACATATCATACGGTAAAAAAAAAAAAGAAGAAGAAGAAGAAAAATAAATCATTCTTTCTGGGGTATTGTTTTTTGGTTGTTGTTACAATAAGAATGTTTCTGGTCAAAGTAACTTAGCTAATTGTGCCTGACTCACCTTCTTCTAGAGATAAATGAAGTATCAGTCAAACACACTTTAAAGCTAATCCACCCAAAGCTGGAATACCAGTTGCTTTTGGCTAAGAAAGTGCAATTAATTGATGCTTTAAAAGTAAGTATACATTTCATGGACTCATGATCATTACTTTATTGTGATGGAATTTCTAAAATTGTAAAGACTTAAAGTTATACTGGATTGGATTTTGAATATTAAAGTCCTTCTGTTATTAATTTTAAATAAGGAATTGCAGGTTCATGAGGGAAATACAAACTTTCTGATACCAGAATATCGCTGTATTCTAGAAGAGGCAGATCACCTACAAGAAGAATACAAAAAGCAACCTGCACATCTTGAAAGACTGTACGGTTAGTGGACTATTCTAGAAAACCTTGCCATATTTCATTTTCTACTGGCTATTTGTGAAAGATCATGTGAGAGAAGCTAGGCAGAAAGATAAGCAAAGATTACAACAGTCATGAACCAGTGACAAACAATTTATTGCATCGAATATTTATTTTGTCAAATTTGTTTTAATATTTAATATTTTTACTTGAAAAAATGAAAGGAAAGGGATGCCTGGGTGGCTCAGTCAGTTAAGCATGTGCCTTCGGATCAGGTCATGATCCCAGAGTCCTAGGATCGAGTCCACATCGGGCTTCTTACTCAGCAGGGAGCCTGCTTTTCCCTCTGCCTGCCACTCCCCCTGCTTGTGCTCTCTCCATCTGACAAATTTTTAAAGAATCTAGAAAAAATGAAAGTGAAAATTAAGTGAAATAAGTGTAATGCAGTAAATTAATCTCTGTATATGAAGAAACCTGGTGTGAAATGAATGTAACCAGTGAACCAATAAAATGTAGGTCATATTTCACAGAAATAATTTTCAGGTTCTGTTGATGTTGTGAAATATCAAAAGGCAGCATTTAATATTTTTTTAGGTAAAATATAATAAAGGATATATATGTGCTGTGAATTTACAGCAAAACTTGTTTTGCTTTGGTGGTGACAAGTTGGGTGTTTCACAAATTATCTTGAAAAACATCGAGAGCAAGAGGGAGATATGCAGGAAGGGAGAGAAAGAGGAAGGATGGAACAGCTTAAGGAAAACATTTTTTTTGTGATCTTTATATAAGCTAAGCTTATTTATTTCCTATTTCTTTATAACATCTTCATTAATCAGCTATTTAAGAAATAGCATTTGTCTATAGCTAGTTAATATAAACTATTAGTGTGTGTGAAAACCAAATAAAAATATAGTATTTAATCTACTCTGCAAAGTAGATGGTGTTATCTTCATTTTTCACATTTTTTCAACTGAAATCTGACACTAAGAATTTGTTGTCACATAGGTAGTGGCAAAGCTGCATTAGAACTTCCTTACCCCAAAATGTTTGCTTTTTGCAGTATGCCAAGTCTTCTGTAAAGTCAGTTGGTATCATCAGTCCACACTGATCTTTGAGCCTGCCTAATGAATTTATTTTATCCCAGGGACTTGCTCACAAACTATAACAATAATATCTAATATCTTAATATTTACTATATGACAAACACATGATCTTTTATCCTTATAATAACTTGAAGATGGGTGGTTTTCTATTATCACCAGTTCCAAAATCTAGAAAGCTTTGAAAACTAAAACATAAATCATTTGGCAGCAAATTTGACTTGATCTGAATTAATAATTTAATGATAAAACGTCACTTAAACTGACATGAGGTTATTTATAGACATTTTTATTCCACTTAGTGTGAAATATTCATCCATATATTTTGTTGCAGAAACACTATTATGTTTTATTATCAGATGCTGCCACTCATTCCCCTTGGATATTATGCCATATATGGTATATCTCTTTTATTATCTCTCTAAAATATGAAAAATTCTGAAACGTGTCTTGGATAAGTCCCAAGAATGGTCAACATATTGATGGAATATTTTAATTCAAATGGAACTTAAGAACAGACTCTTTCGGGGCACTGGGTGGCTCAGTCGTTCACGTGTCTGCCTTCAGCTCAGGTCATGATCCTGGGGTCCTGAGATCAAGCCCTGAGTGGGGCTCCCTGCTCAGTGGGAAGTCTGCTTCTCCCTCTCCCCGCCTCCCCCCCCAACTCATGCTCACTCTCAAATAAATAAAATCTTTTTTAAAAAAAAGAAAAAAGAACAGAATGTTTTTTTTTTTTTTTTTAAGATTTTATTTATTTATTTGACAGAGAAACAGCCAGCGAGAGAGGGAACACAAGCAGGGAGAGTGGGAGAGGAAGAAGCAGGCTTCCCAGCGGAGCAGGGAGCCCGATGCGGGGCTCGATTCCAGGACCCTGGGATCAGGCCCTGGGCCGAAGGCAGATAGATGCTTAAAGACTGAGCCACTCAGGCGCCGCAAAAGAACAGAATCTGTCTACACAGTCAAAATGGTTAGCTTGGTGGGAAAAATAAACCCCTTGTTGTGATATTATTTACACTATTAGCAATTCAAAACTGGTCAGCAGTTAGTTGTCTGAATTTAGTAACTTTTAACCAATTATTAAGAGGATTATTAGCCAAATGATTAATGTTTTGAAACCTGCCTTAAAATCCCCCCAAATAAATATTTTTGTAAAGTATCAGTACCTGGAGTGCTTGGGTGGCTGTCAGTTAAGCATAAGTCTTTGGCTCAGGTCATGATCTCAGGATCCTGGGATCCAGCCCTGCATTGGGCTCCCTGCTCACTGAGGGGAGTCTACTTCCTCACACTCTCCCTCTCCCTCTGTGCTCTGTCTCTCTCAAATAAATAAATAAAATCTTTTAAAAAAAGTATCAGTACCTTTAGGTTTGTATATTAAATAATGCAGTGATAAGTGCTTAGAAATAGATTCTCAAATAATCACTCACTTTCATTAAGTACTGTGTTATTAATTAGAACTAATCACTGACAGGAAATTAACATTTTTCTTTACAGGAATGATCACTGATCTTTTCATAGATAAGTTCAAGTTCAAAGGCACCAATGTAAAAACCAAAGTACCTCTTTTACTGGAGATCCTGGACAGTTATGACCAAAATGCATTGATTGCTTTCTTTGATGCTGCATGAAATATAAACAAGGTGAAGTTCCAAAGAAGTCTTTTTAAATGAAATGTTAAAACACAATTATGGCACAAGCTAACTGTACAGACTTTTATTTCAAATGCTTTTTAATATTGTCTAAAAATATTTAAGATGTGACTTCTTTTAGTAATGCTTCTATTTTGAGAAATGAGCTTTTTAAAAATAAAGAGAATTTTTATTTTAAAACAAGTGGAATGATTGTAAGGAGTTTTCATGAATTTTTCCAAGTGGATGTTTTAACTTTTAAATTGAGAAATATTTGTGGGGCGCCTGGGTGGCACAGCGGTTAAGCGTCTGCCTTTGGCTCAGGGCGTGATCCCGGAGTTCTGGGATCGAGCCCCACGTCAGGCTCTTCCTCTATGAGCCTGCTTCTTCCTCTCCCACTCCCCCTGCTTGTGTTCCCTCTCTCGCTGGCTGTCTCTCTCTCTCTGTCAAATAAATAAATAAAATCTTTAAAAAAAAAATAAATAAATTGAGAAATATTTGGAAATAAAAATATATTCAATTATTTAAGCTATACACATATGTATAAACTGCTTTACAGTTTTCAGAATGTATTTACATTAATTACTTCATCTGATCTTCACAATATATATTGTTATTTTGTCAAGTCATATAAGAAAACAGATTCTCTGTGAGGTTAAGTGATTAAGAGGACATGCTGTTAGTATTCTGTAAAGCTGGGACCAGATTCCACGTTCTGGTGCCTGGTTTGTGTCCTGGTTACTATATATACGTGTTGTTAACCAGGGGAAATAACTTATCAATTACTTTTTCTAGGAGTTGAAACTGATTCGCAACTGCTTTCACTCTTGCTAGGTAATGTTTCGTGACCCGTGTTCAGTTTGTGAAATGCTTGAGTTGGTTCAGTGCTATAAATTGTGGCCAGGGAAATGAGCAGAGCTTGCCCAGATTGAAGCGATCTTCACTTGCTGTTCTGTAACCAGTAGACTGTGCAAGTGTACTACATATGAATAGTGCAGAAATAGTGATGGCTTCTTAGATTTTCCTGTACTAGTATCCACTGATTTCTGTTTTATCACATATGGAGGGAAATAAGACTTTAAAGCTACAGAAGTTTTATTCATTAATCTTAATTCATGTTATTTCATATTCAGGGAAATGTTGTATTTAAAGGTTGCTTTAAAATGGTATAAACATTATATAATTATGTAAGGGCACAAGAAGGGCACATTCATGAATTTGTCAGAAAACAAGAATGTTTCTTAATGATATACCATGATATTTATTATATGCAAGCCTTGTATATTAAATTTGAAAATTTGTTAAAGGCACATATCACTGAGAGTTTTATTTTAATAAGGTCATATTGTTATTATATTTAAACAACCTTCATTGCTAAATGGAACAAATGGAACAAATAGTTGTATCTAGGTCACTAGAATTTCGCTGGGTCCTTTTTGTTGGCTGCCACAGCTTGGGGAAAAATGCCTCAAAATCAGTGACTGTCTAGTTGAATTTCTTATAGTACATTACTTTTGTTTTATATATATATGTATCTCCACAGTGGTTCAAGGTGGCACCTTCCCTAATTGCATCTTCATTAGGTAAATTCAAAGGCATGACTGAAGAACCCCCTAAATGGTAAGATGACATTATAGTCCGCCATTTGAGTACCAGTTACCACGCGAGCAGCGTGTTGATGATTTAGGCACATTATATAATCATGACAACCATATGACATGTAGATATTTTTACTCCTAATTAATAGATAAGAAAACTGAGAATCGGAAACCTTGAATAACTGGAGCAAGACTACCAGGCCAATTAGGGGCTGGGTCAGATCTTAGAGCTTTGGAAACCAGTCAAGCCAGCTGAAGGTCCCAGGGCTCACGTTAGGCTGAGGCGGCCCACTAACAATTGCTGAAGTTTTACTCCGTTTAGCCTGGAGACAGCCCTTTCCCAGAACCCAGGGATCACCTAGTGCCCCAGTTTAAAGTCTCGGGAAACTCAGGCCCCGCCTCTTGGGCCGGCGCAGGCGTTTTTCCTCCCGCCGCGGTTCGGCGTTTCTCCGCCCCTGCTCCGTGGCCTTCGCGGCCGCCTTCGTTCGCCTGCGACCGCGTCGCCTCCAGTGGCGTCACGGGCGTCGGCCCTTCCCATTGGCCCATTTCAATAGTCGCGGGATACTTGAACTGCACGAACAGCCGCCGCTCCGGCGGGCTGCTAACTACACCTCGGGGGCGTCTTTAGCCCTCCAAGCCCGGCGGTTCCTGCCCAAGCCTTTCGCAACCTCTTCGGAACTGCGCGATCCCGAGCGAGCAGGCTGGCCCGGGCTGTGGCGGCTGGCTACGGCTGGAGCGTTTCTCGGCGGGGTCGGCGGGACGGAGGACACGCTGCTTGGCGCCGTAGGCTGATCCCGCCGCGACCCCGGGAGCAGTGATGTTGGGCAGCTCCGAGCCCAGGCCTGCGGCCCGCGAGGCGGGCTCGTCGCTGCTAACATTGCCGCATACGGCGCTCCAAGAGGACCAGGAGAACATCAACCCCGAGAAGGCGGCGCCCGCCCAGCAGCCCCGGACCCGGGCCGGGCTGGCGGTACTGAAGGCCGGGAACCCGCGCGTTCCGGCGCCGCAGCAGAGGCCCAAGACACGACGGGTAAAGAGATGAGCGATATCTGCGGGAGGGAGGGCCGAGCGGGAGTTTTGCACGAGGTTTAGCAGGTCGAGGAACATGGAGAGAAAGCATCTTCCGATCTTTTTTAAGGGAGGCCTGGGTCTGGAGTCCCCTTGATCCCTAGTTTTCTGGCGTGTGGGATGCCACTTAACAGCTTCTCTCCCATTGCTCTCTCCGCCAGCGCTGTGTTTTGCTGCTTGTCGGCTCTTTATTGGGGGTATTTTTCGATAGTGAGGTCAAACCCAGCCCTACGAAAGTCCGCCCTTTTCTCGAGCTTTAAACCCTAGGCATTGCCCTAGGATCAGGACCCCCTTCCTGCCTTCCATATGGTTAAGATTACTTCTATTTTAGGAAAGGGTATAAAAAATACTTTGCTTTTAGTAAATTCCGCCATTTTACCGGATTTGCTCTGTTGCTCCACCCTGGGGCGAAAGTGGTGAACCTACACCTCTTTGCCGGCTCTCCTAAACTTGTCATTTTTCAGCCTACCACTCCACTCATCTTGTAGCCCTGATTAGTTTTACATTATTTCACTTAGTGTGATTCTTTCTATAACTTACGTAGAAATGCCTGTAACTAATTTGAACATCACTTTCTTCAGCCACTCAAACTTTACTGCCTGGATTTCGTCCCAGATAGTTTAATTTCCTGAGAGTATTTGGGAGTGAAAGCAGAAACTGAGACCCATAAGGCAAAGAAAGCAAACTCCATTTAATAGGCTCAAAGATATTCATTTCTTTTTAGGTTGCACCTCTTAAGGATCTTCCTATAAATGATGAACATGTCACTGTTCCTCCCTGGAAAGCAAACAGTAAACAGCCTGCATTTACCATTCATGTGGATGAAGCAGAAGAAGAGACTCAGAAGAGGCCAGCTGAATCTAAAAACACAGAGCATGAAAATGTCCTGGCTTTTAATTCAGCTATTACTTTACCTGGACCAAGAAAACCACTGGTACCTCTTGATTATCCAATGGATGGTAGTTTTGGTAAGTTTTAAAGAACATCTGTATTAAATCAATGTAACCATAATTATTAAATAGGCTGAATTAATGATATTTTGCATTTTAAGACATTATCTTACCTGATCCTTATTACATAATGAAACTGATTTAATGTAACAAAGTTTAGAAAGTGTGTGACTTATTTCAGATCTCACAGCTAATACGTTGACCTAGTGACCTATAAATCCTAATTGGGTGCTCCTCCCTTCCCGTATACTGCTGATCAGATCAGTTTAATAGATCTCAAACACTTTGCTTGCTTGGGAGAATAGATTTCAGTTGTACTGATAAAACTCACTCTGTGCATACCACTTCAGGGAGTATTTGAATAGGATACAACTTTCAATATTGTGTATCTAACATCTCTTACGGCTTTAAAATTTTCTGTAAATCTGGTCTGATACCAGAGAGGGACACTGTCCTGTGAGTCAAGAGTTGAATCATGGCTGTTTGCAGTTAACCACCTATAGAATAAAGTAGATGCTGTAAAGACAGCTCTGCCAACGGTCTGTGCAACTGCTTTACCATAGGTCTGTCAAGTCACTGACAACTCATTAAGTTCAATCTCATTTAGGTTTTAGTTCTATTGTGAGAAGTGGCCTGGGAGTAGCAGAAAAATCCTTTGGAAAAAAAGTAGTTTTGTATTTTTATTGAACATTTGTAAAAAGTTTTAACCCCAAAATGAACCTTGAAGTGAAAAGAGTAATGAAATATATTCTTTGCCTCAAAAGGTAATTTAAAATTACAAAACACGAAACACTTGTTGATTGTAGTGCTAATTTGTTTGAACTGCTCATAACAAACCTAATTTTCATTGACACATTAGTCCTCCTTCTAGTTATTGCTACATTGTACTTTGAATTTATCGGACTTTGGGGTCTACAAACTCTCATCGGGTAAATACTACATAATATCACAAAACTTGGATTTTAACTCTGTCTTCATAGGATCACTGTGCCATCTGCTCTTCTTTCTCATGGAATATGAATGATACTTTAACATAATACATCTTCAAATGCACTTTCCTTTTAAAGTGGCCTATCAGTATTTTCTCCTGTTGATTAAAACCAAGTGGTGATGGACATTGGGGGAGGGTATGTGCAATGGTGAGCGCTCAGAATTGTGTAAGACTGAATCACAGACCTGTACCCCTGAAACAAATAATACATTATATGTTAATAAAAATAAATAAATTATTAAAAAAACAAAACCTAGTGGGCAGAGGTACTAAAACCAGAGCGAAATATTCTTTGTACTTTGTCATGAGAAGCCCTTTTTAGTTAGATGAAATGCTTTTGTATGGGACACCTTACAAGGGCAATCAGTTTTGGCTATTAAATGAATTAGAAAATTAAACGATGAACTTATACTTTTATATTCTCCCAGAGTCACCACATACTATGGACATATCAATTGTATTAGAAGATGAAAAGCCATTGAGTGTCAATGAAGTCCCAGACTACCATGAGGACATTCACACATACCTTAGGGAAATGGAGGTAAGAGCTCTTGGAATCCAGTTTTTATACTGTTGTTTATTCATTATGGCAAAACGAAACTGAGAGAATGTTTTTAAGTTCTTTAACTGCTAGTGAATTATTCTAATGTTATGTTTCTAGTATGTACCATCTTTGTTAATGGTAGAATAATCTAATTGCAATTTTAACATTATACTAAGTAACTTTCTCAACAGGTTAAATGTAAGCCTAAAGTGGGTTACATGAAGAAACAGCCAGACATCACTAACAGTATGAGGGCTATCCTTGTGGACTGGTTAGTTGAAGTAGGAGAAGAATATAAACTACAGAATGAGACCCTGCACTTGGCTGTGAACTACATTGATAGGTTCCTTTCATCGATGTCTGTGTTGAGAGGAAAACTTCAGCTTGTGGGCACTGCTGCTATGCTGTTGGCCTCGTAAGTCCAACTTGGTCTGTTGGATTAAAAATGATACCTTTCTGTGTAGGGAAGAAGTGATTTTTAACATTGTGACATTTTAATATATCCACAAGGCAGAAAGCAGTGACTACTTTTAGGGGTAGCAGTATGAAACTGTGTGAAACTAATTTAGGACATTAATTTTCCCAGTTCTAAATTCCAGGGTACCTTCTTGAATGAAGATGGGAGACTGGCTACATTTTAATACACTAGGACTAGATTACCAAGTTTAAAGAGTGTGGTTCCTTCCATCAAAAAGTGCTTTCTGGCATAAAATCATATCTTCTCCCATGGAAATTAAATAAATTAAAAAACTAAAAATGTTTATTTTTCTAAGAATTTCCTAAATTTCCAGTTACTTGGTGAACTCTGACATTGTACCCATCTTGGGAACTCTCTTGCCTCTTATATCCTTTGACTGCATTGGGACAAAATCCCAAGTCCTAGATGCATTTGGGTCTTTTAGTTAGCATTTATCTAGCTCTGCTGGAAATGGTCAAGTATCAGGGGAAACAGGCAATTGGTGGAGTATAGGTTTTGGACTCATTTCATGTATTCTGCTAAAGGGATTTCAGAATTAGATAAACAGCTTGCTTCACTTTTTGGAAGGACTGATTACTTAAAACTTTTTTCATTGTAGAAAGTTTGAAGAAATATACCCCCCAGAAGTAGCAGAGTTTGTGTACATTACAGATGATACCTATACCAAGAAACAGGTCCTGAGAATGGAGCACCTAGTTTTGAAAGTGCTTGCTTTTGACCTAGCTGCACCAACAGTAAATCAGTTTCTTACCCAATACTTTCTGCACCAGCAGTCTGCCAACTGCAAAGTTGAAAGTTTAGCAATGGTAAGTTCTTTTCATTTTGTTGAATGAAGATTCTTAGGTCACACAGTTTAATTATATAGCTGTGGTCAAGGAATTTAGTGTTTCAGGGACAAATTAGTGTTGCAGTATAAAGAGAGCCTACCATTGGCAAAAGGTAACATGAACTGGGAATGTACTAAGAATAGTGGCAGGAGGATGAAGTCTTAGGAAATGGTAGCCAGAAGAGTTGTTTTACAAATTATTAAAAGAGGAAAAGTACAGGATGAGGATAGATAAGGCTATGGGAGTTTTTTTTCTTTGGTTGTCATAGAGCCAGTCTTCTAAATATTTTATTTATTTTAGAGAGCACAGAGGGAGAGTGAGAGGGAGAAGCAGACTCCCCACTGAGCAGGGAGCCCAACGTGGGGCTTGACCCCAGAACCCTGGGATCATGACCTGAGCTGAAGGCAGACGCTTAACTGAGCCACCCAGATGCCCCGCCATAGAGCTAGTCTTAAAGACAGAAAAATATTAGGGCAGAAGGCAAAAATTTGAGGCTTGAATTCTAGAGCTCTTGTGATCATAAAGTATATTTGCTTTTTCATTCCAGTTTTTGGGAGAATTAAGTCTGATAGATGCTGACCCCTACCTGAAGTATCTGCCATCAGTTATTGCTGCAGCGGCTTTTCATTTAGCACTCTACACAGTCACAGGACAGAGCTGGGTATGTATCACCGTGTCCTCACACATCTGCCTTGCAACTTAAAGATTTGTGCCAGATCTGTTAAATAACTGTCCTATACAAGTGTTGCTAATATAGAGGTACCTACCTGGAAAAACTGTTCAAAAAATCCATGCTGTTTAAAGCGTCTTACCTGTTTAGTAACATATGTTTGCTTGTTAGGTAGAAAGCTTCGTTATTACTTGGGTTTGAAAAGTGTGTGTAAAGAATTAGGGCCATAGGACCCACTGCTGGCAGGGAAAGTGGTACAAATTGATCAAAGTCAGCATAATAGATGGAATAATGGCTTGAGAAATCTGGAAGATTTGTTAGTTGGAATTGTTAGTCTTGAAATTTAACAAAACTCAAGTTTAATGCCAATACTGACTCATTGTGTTTAGTGTCTTGCTAAAAATAAAATTCAGTGGTTCTCTACTCCCTTCTCTGCAGCCTGAATCTTTAGTTCAAAAGACTGGATATACCTTGGAAAGTCTTAAGCCTTGTCTCATGGACCTTCACCAGACCTACCTCAGAGCACCACAGCACGCACAACAGTCAATAAGAGAAAAGTACAAAAGTTCAAAGTAAGAATTAACGTGAACAGATATTAGAGAAGCTTGCTTTTCCAGGCTACCACTGGATTGAGATCCTTGACATTTTAACTTTATCAAAGGATTCACAAAACAGGCACAGCCTCCTCTTAGCAGGCCAGGTGTTTTGAGTAGGTTGTATTTATGCTTTACGTCCTGCATTTGAGGGAGAAGAGGGGAGAGGAACGGGGCATGCATGCATGCATATTTTGTGGCCCAATGATTCTATAATCATTAACTCAGTCAGAATAGAAGTAGCATTTCTGAGTTCCTAGTTATATGTATCATTCCATGATCTCCTTTACCCAATGAATATTTACTGAGTTTTTTTCCTACTTACAGGTATCATGGTGTTTCTCTCCTCAACCCACCAGAGACACTAAATGTGTAACAGTGAAAGACTGCCATTGTTTTCTAAGATGTAAATCACTCAAAGTATATGGTGTACAGTTTTTTTGTAAGGTTTTAATTTTACAATCATTTCTGAATAGAGTTATGGTCAAGTACAAATTATGGTATCTATTACTTTTTAAATGGTTTTAATTTGTATATCTTTTGTACATGTAACTATCTTAGATATTTGGCTAATTTTAAGTGGTTTTGTTAAAGTATTAATGATGCCAGCTGTCAGCACAGTAAGAATAAGAACTAATAAATGGATTTGGAAAATTTGTTTGTAAGTCAAATTTGATTTGACTTCATGATATCAGAAAGAATTAATTTGATTTACTATAGAAGGGAACTGGGAAGGCTTCTCCTGAAATGAAAAAATAGTTTTAGGAAAACAGATAAAAGTTTGAGCATTCATTTTTCCTAAGGAACTGGATCAGTTAGGTGACTTGAGCATAATCTAAGCATATCTGGAATAAATCTGTGCTTACTTATCAGTTGTGATGATCCTGAGAATCTTTCAGCCCTTTGTACACACTATGAAAATGTTTTTTCATTCCTCATCAACTTTTCCACTTTACTGAAGTGACAATTATTTAAAACCTGCTAAGTTGTCCAGAAGGTTTTATTTTAAAGCATAATGTAAAAAATTATATAAAGAATCGACTAGATTTTATAATGGATTTGTGAACAGAAAAATACTCAAGTTATTAGCACTGAATAAATATCCTTTTAATAGTTATATACACAAATATACAACTATGTGAGCTTCAATTAGCAGCTCTCTTCTTTTTTCTCTTTTTCACTGGCTTTTTACTTGGTGCTTTTTCTTGTTTTGCACTGATGGTTTGTGTTCTGTGAACAAAATAAATTAACAGTTTACTAACAGTATTAGCACTATAAAGCCGATACGATGGATGGACTTACACCATTTTACTCGTTAAATTTTAGACTACCAAAATAGGAGACTTTTTTTTCCAGGAGAATATATAACATTTGCAAACTAAGAATAAAATGCAGTAACCTTAAAAGGCATCCATACAGTTTTATAGAATTAGGTCCTGTTTTTAAATCTCAGTTTGAAGAAACCACAGAAAGAACAGCTAGATTTCAAATTAAAAAGGGGTGTCTTTGTTTATAGGATAAGATGAGAATAAAACCAGAGAAGTCTTGAGTTATGTGTATACATTTGAAATAAACCAGAAATTTGTTACCTTATTTTCTTTGGGTTCTTGTCTGGTTCTAAAATGATCATTTCTTCTTCTTCACTGTCCGAGAGTACTATCGGGGCATCTTTAAGAAAATGTTAAGGAAACAATATAAATATAATCTCTTGGAAAATTTCTATGTGGATTTATGTCAGCAGTTCTAATATTCTATTTCCATACAAATAGCCCCAGCTACTCTGAGTAGAGGCTTACAGAACTACTTGTTCTTTCCTTCCCTGAAGTAAAACTCCTTGGAGCTCTGAAAAATAACACACTTTATTTCCTTAAAATTCTGTAATTATATGATCATTTTGTACATGTCATAATGGGGGGAAAGTCTATATAACTTCTATTATAAACAACACTGGAAGGAAAATACCTAGAAGCAGAATTATTGGGTCAAAAGGTACATAACATTCTAAAAAATATTTTGCTAAATCCACCCAAAATACTGTTACAATTTATATGAAAAACTCATTTTCCTATGCACCCTTGCCAATTTTTTTTTTCTTAAGATTTTTGTTGATTTGAGAGGGAGAGAAAGAGCACAGGCGGGGGAGGATCAGAGGGAGAGGGACAAGCAGACTCCACACTAAGCATGGAGCCCAAACCGGGGCTTGCTCTCACAACCCTGAGATCATGACCTGAGCAAAAATCAAGGGTCAGACGCTTAACCTCAACCACCCAGGAGTCGTAATTTTTAATACTATCTGATACAGTACTTAGAAAACATCCCTTTTTGCTTTGAATTTATTTCCTTTATTACTACTATGGTTGAAATATGTTACCAGCCATTTGTTTTTGAGAGTTACTTTGTATCTTTGGCCAGTTTTTCTCCTGAGCCTTAGTTAATAATGTATATAAAATGTGAATTAACCCTTTTCCCAGTTGGCATATCAATCTTTGAGCTTTCAGTTAGTTTTCTCCTTGTGTTCATATGCTTTAGAAAGGCTTTACCTGCTTTATCCTCCCAATTATCTTAGGTCCACTTTCATTATTCAGTTGAAAATATTACTCTTCAAAGCAGTAACTGAATGTTTAGCTATTAATCTTCCTAATCTTAGAAAAACATTTCACAAATATATAAAGAGGCATATGCAAAGATGCTTTACTGTAGCACTGTAACAGAAAATGGTAACATTTATCAATAAGGGAATGTTATTAAGCTAACCTAGTTATTGTCAAAGCCAGAATTCTGTGCAGCATTTAAAAATGTGGCTGATTGGGGCGCCTGGGTGGCACAGCGGTTAAGCGTCTGCCTTCGGCTCAGGGCGTGATCCCGGCGTTATGGGATCGAGCCCCACATCAGGCTCTTCCGCTATGAGCCTGCTTCTTCCTCTCCCACTCCCCCTACTTGTGTTCCCTCTCTCGCTGGCTGTCTCTATCTCTGTCGAATAAATAAATAAAATCTTTAAAAAAAAAATGTGGCTGATGACATGAAAAAATTCTAAAGATTCATTCACAGTCCCTGTGTTCAAGCAGCTTATATTGGTGTAAATATATAGTAAATAAATACATGGAACAAGGTCTGGAAGAATAATACCAAACAGAAGTAACCACTACAAAAGCTGAATAAGGCTCCCAATCAATGAGGATTTTTTTTTTCCTTACAAAAAAAGCCCCAGCAGGCTCTCAGTAATGTTTACAGGTAATTAATTTCATTCCTTGAAGGTTGACAGGTATGTACATTATACATACCTAAACTGTAAGGCCTTCACTATTTTTTTCAGCCAGATTTAGTAAATACACCCTTTAGTTCTCTGCCAGCCTACTTGCTACATCCATCCTTGTATGATTTGGGTCTGAAAAGCCCAATTCCTGATTATTATGGGCCAAGCAAGAATCTGGTTTTCCGAAGAGTAAAAATATACACAGGTTAAAAACAATTTTCTCCAGTTCTACAGCTTTCAGAATGCAAAGAACATCTAGGACTACCATTATTCCAGGTTATTCTAGAGTTCTGTAAGTTTTAATACTGCTCTATTAACAGTCATATATAGCTATGTAATTTTCTATTAACTAAAATTAAAATTTAGAATTCAGTTCTGTCACAAACCACATTTCAAATGCTCAATATCTGCATGTGGCTAGTGCCTATTATATTTATTGAACAGTGTACATACGGAACATTTCTAACATTATAGTTCCATCTGGACAGCTCTAATGTTATGATATGATATGGCTTTTTATGTTTGAGTCATAGAAACTACAAAGAAAAAACAGCGTGCAGGAATGAACTTTTTAAGAAACTCATCCCCTTAAAACTGGCCCACGTATACATATAAAAAAAACAACAGCAACAACACATTTTTAACTAAAAATGTCAGTACATACAACAGAGTACCACTACTCCACAAAGCACATTCTTTTAGAAAATAAGATCCCTAAAACAGGAAGGTATATATGTTATGTATATATGAGATACATAATTACATAAAAGCTATAAATAAAGCGCTACCTACCTTGGCTTCCAATATTGGAGACTTCTACTCCAGTGTCCATTTTCAGACTATCAAGAATGATAGCTTCATCAGTGCCATCTTCATCCTCCTCTTCCTTCTCAGAGTCTTCAAGATCACCCCAGGAGTTTTCTATTCCCTCTCCAATTTGGGCAGTTCCAGGAGTCCAAAGCACGGGATTAGAAACACTTGACAAGTTAAGAAAACTATGAATAACAAAAATACTGCTATTTGATGCAGTGTTGAAAAAGAGGAGAGTAAAAGTTTTAAGACTCAAGTGTGCATCAAGTTTGTGCAAAAAACTTCCACTAATAGCTACACTATGGGTGGCTGAGCAAGAAGAAAGAAACAAAAACTGTAACTCAGGTTAAGATTTTATGGAAACGATGGTGAGAAATACCGAGACATGCTGGCTCAACAGTTGCCGTAATAAATATAGCAAATGGAGGAATAAATAATTTCCAAGAACAATGTGTAATAGTACATAAAGTGCTTGACTGAGATTAAGGAACAATTATCCAAAGAAAAATAAAATGCTGTACATTGGCTAATAAGAGAAAATTTTCGGTTTTTGTAGGATAGCTGAAGAGGTGGGTGTTATATCAAAGACTTAAGACTAATCACTGTCTTGTATCTTAAATGTTTTCTCTAACAAAGCAGTGTTTCAGAAAATAAACTTCAGTATGTACACCCTTCACATATACCTAATAATCCCAAGTGTTATGAATCATGTTGTTACTGAAAAAACCATCCAATAAAGATACACTTCTGAAGGAGGTTCAGCTTCAGCAATAATTTCTTCTGCTTTCTCTTCGACATCGGAGGTATCAATAGGGGCCTTTTCCATTTTAAATGCTGTGATTCTTTGACTTGCTATAGACTCTGCAAAGCCAAATTTTCCACCTTCTTTCCTGTGTGGGTTTTTTATTGGGGGTGGGGAGGGGTGGAGGAGGGGGAATGATAGATGGAAGAGAAAACAGGAAGGGAAAAGTTAACCATTTTATCCTTTTGATGGAGGGGAAACTGGAAGAAAAGCTATCTGACTAAACCTCATTTATTATGCTTATCAAGAGAAATAAAAAGTTACTATAATTAATTTATTGAACCACATGCCAGGCAAGTGCTAAGTGCTTTAAGTATATTATTCTCTAATCCTCAAACCAACGCTACCAAGTAGGTATTACCTCCCACATTACTGAAGACACTGAAGTGCTGGGTTATAGAAGAAGCAGAGAACCAACCCCAGTTTGTGTTCCTTCTGTTAATCTGAGCTACTAGATTCTTTTTTCTAAAGAAAATGTTAATTTTTTAAAAGAAAAATATTACGTGGCTTCTCAATACAGATTATATTTAAATTGGAATACAATATAACACTTCTGTATATTCAACTTAGATTAACAGATAAGGAAAAATGGGAGTGTGAAAATTACGCGGGTACTCTTGTGCAAGAAAGGTCCTTAACAGAAAAATCTGTTAAAAATAAAAAGACCATTTAGTTCTAAAAAAAAATTAAACTTACCTTACTTTCTGGTCGTTCTCCAAAGCCTTCTGTATTAGCTCTGTAATTTCCAATACTTTCACACCAGCTATTTTACTACATCTCAAAACCTATTTATAAAAGTACATTGTTATTTAAAGACAACAAACCACGCAGCTCTCTCTAACAAAACTATAAACATAAGAATAGTTTTTCTACCTTTAAAATATAAGCTTGACCATTTCAAATATGAAAATACAATGTAAACACAAATTAATGCAAAATGTGAGACTTGTTTTAAAATATCTGAAGGATTACACGTTAGGAAAACAGACTCAAAAACCTCTTGACAGCGTAAAAGATACCACTGAAAAGGCCACAGACATGTTATATTACTCAGGGATGCACTAACTACCTTTCAATGTGAGTGATCCAAAGCATTAGATCAAGACATGGCTGCAGTATCCCCTGGGAAATAAGCAAAGATTCCCAGGCCTCAGGGACCTAATAGATCAGAATCTCTGGAAACAGGGATCTGGTAATGGTCATGATACCGGTAACAGAAACTCACACAGCACACTTAATATATGCTACACAGTGCAATACACCCATTGTTTATCCTTATATTCCTTAACAAGTGTCGACAGTACCTTTAATAAAGTTAATAAAGAAGGTCAGTTAGTGTAAGGCAGAACCGGAATTCCAACTAAAGCAGCCTCTGTGCCCCACCTGTGCTATATGTTATATGCCAATCGATTTTCTAGAAGCCTTCATGTGAATCTGATATGTAGCTGGATTTGAGAACTACTGCTTATTGAACCTAACTTCTGAGAGTACCTATTTCTACCTTTTTGACACTTTTTTTTTGCATGTGTGAATAGGTAGATGAATCTCTTTTCTCATGGGAAAGAAAATAAGTGTTCCTCTATGTAGAAGGGTTAGACCCTGAGGGCAATACATGGGAGCAGCAAATAGAAAGGATATCTTGTAGCCACCAGTCAACAGAATGTAATAATATTGAAACCAGATTCTAACATATCTTAGATTCAATCATGGAAAATATCCTTGAGGGGTGCCTGGGTGGCTCAGTCGTTAAGCGTCTGCCTTCGGCTCAGGGCATGATCCCAGGGTCCTGGGATCGGGCCCCGCATCAGGCTCCCTGCTCTGCTGGGAAGCCTGCTTCTGCCTCTCCCACTCCCCCTACTTGTGTTCCCTCTCTCGCTGGCTGTCTCTCTCTCAAATAAATAAAATCTTAAAAAAAAAAAAAAAAGAAAATATCCTTGATAGCTTTTAGTTAAAAAACAGGAAAAAGCTTCTAAAAAGAAGAGACCTATTCTTAATAGAACATTAATCAGAGCACTAACTTGATCTTTCAGCAGCATTATCCCACCACTGGACTGGATAGTACAAATCTCTCGATGCTTGTTCATAGCAATCACCAGCAGGCCATCCATTACACGTTCTTCTCGTTCATTGGGATCCACCAATAAATATGTACTGAAATGAATGTTAAATGGACCTGAGCAAATCTGAGGTTGAATGCTTGTCAATTTTAAGATACCATTTTTAAAAGATAGCATTAATAAAGTCAACACAGTGAAGGTCTGAGCCTGTGGATGAGTCACTTTAATGGGAAAACAGATGAGAATCATTGTTTTTATGGACAAAATAAATGCTAAGGGGATATCATTAGCTATTACAGTAAAATCTCTTAAGTTATATTGGTTTTCTTTAAATAATATGTAATCTAAACCAAAAGCTATCACTTTGGTTAAATGACTTGTTGCTCATTAATAAAAACTTAGATAACATTAATTTGTTAATTTTAAATGTCCCCTAGTGTGTCCTAGATTCTGAAGTTCTTTTAGGTTCTGCTAATGGTTCATTAATACTATTTTTGCACTGTCCAATGGTGGCCTCTCGTCACATGTGGCTATTGAGCCTCTGAAATGCGGCTAGTCCAAATTGAGATGTACATGAGTGAAAAATACCAGATTTCAAAGATTTAGTAGAAAGAAAGGAATGCAAAATATCTCGTGAATAATTTTAATACCACATATTAAGATAATGTTACATGTAAGATAAAATATTTACCAAAATCAATTTTCCCTGTTTCTTTTTACTTTTAATGAGGCTACTGGAAAATTTTAAATTACATATATGGCTCATGTTGTATTTCTACTGGACAGTGCTGGTCTATTTCCCACTAATGAAATTCTACACTACAATGACTAAAAGTTGAAAGAGTCCCTAGTTTTTATTCATAAAGCTGTTAAAATATTTATATCTCCCTTTGTTTCTGAAGAGATTTAAGGCCCAAGTTTTCATTTAAAGGCACCATTACATGGACCTAAGACTCCAGTTTTTCTGTTGTAGGAAGAATTAAGTGAATTGTGAAGAAACTACTAGAGAGCTGAAGAAAACTAAATTTATCCTATTTGCGAACCTTTCCCCTTTGTGACTTGCTCCTCTAACATGCTCCAAAGTCCTATCTTCCATTAATCCACAGTAATTCCCACCCTACTTTCCCAAATTAGAGCCTAGCACACAACTCTATTAAACACCTGTACATCTCTAGCACCACCAGGGTACAGTATATTTTAAGAATCCTGTGAAAAGTGTTGTGAAGTCTCTTCATTACAGAAGAATTTGCCACTTCTATTGAGAAAGCTTTCTGCCAACTAATGCTCTTACAAAGAAAGAAAGAAAAAAAAGCATAAGGTGCTTTAATATTAGAGGAGGTGTTTATTCATCTGTCCACAGCACATTTGAACAGAACAAAAAAGTTCCTAGCTCCATGTACAATTTCAGCCCATGACAAGGAAACCTACCCTTGCTGGAAGAAGGCAAAACTGACACAAATGGGCATGTGGTGGATGCTTAACGGTACAGGATCTCGCTCTTCAGGTGTATACTGTTTGAAAATAAAAGCTTCAATAATTAGTCACTAAATTATAAACATAAAAAAAAAATCTTGCACATCAAATATTAAACTAAAAAATATAATTCCTTGAATCATCAGTTGAGTACCTAAATTAACTCTTTCACAATTACCTATTTGACTTCGCCACTCGTGTTTCTTAAAACTTTATGCATATGTCAAAAAGCTTTACTGGGGTATAAGTACCATAAAATCCATTCATCGTAAGTATATATCTACTCACTTTGTACTAAATTTATAATTATGTAACTATCACCACAATCCAGTTTTCTGACCTTTCCAATACCCCCCCAAATCTCCTTGAGCCTATTTGCAGTCACTTCTCACTCCCACTCCCAGCCCCAAGCATTTCATGTAAGTGGAATCAAACAATTTTGTCTTTTGCGTCTGCTTCCTTTGAAGCTAGCAAGTTTTTTCATCCATCTTGCAGTATGTATCACTAGTTCGGTCCTTTTTACTGCTGAATAGCATTCCACCATATGGATATACCACCATTTGTTTTTCCACTTACCAAATGATGAACATTTGGATTGTTTCCAGTTTGGGGCTATTATGAATAATGCTGCCATTCAACATTCATATGAAAGTCTTTGACTGAAAATATACTACCATTTCTCCTGAACAGTTTCCTAGGCATGGAACTGCGGGGCTGTATAAGTTGACACTTAACTTTTTAAGAAACTGCCAAACTTTTCCAATGTGGCTATACCATTCTACGTTACCACTAGCAATAACTCTACAATATTTTTAAATTGATCTCTCACTCTCTCTCTTACTTCCTTATACCAATTCCCTTCTCTACAGGAACATGTCTATTGTTAATAAACCTTTGTCTCTACCTCTAAGTCTTTAGAGTCTAGTCTAATGCCTAAAAGCAGCACATGAAGGACTGCTCAGAAATGTGGGCATCTGATGTTTCCTGTCACAACTTTAAGACACAAACTATCTACAGTGTACTTTCATTATTCCAGCAAGAATTCATATAAATTGAAGATGACATACTTAGCACAAGAGAAAGGCAACGTAAACAGTACATATCAACAGTTTTCAAAATGTGGCCCTTCCACTGGCAGCATCAGTATCACCTCGAAACTCAGAAGTACAAATTTTAGGTTCCACTGCTACCCTACTCTGAGGGTGGCGCCTAGCAATATGTCTTAATAAGCCTACCAGTTGTTTCTGAAGGACTTTTGCCAGACAGTAAGCACAAGTATCTCAATGTCCTGAGAACCATGTATTTCTCACACATGTGGCTCCTAAACATAAGCCAACTGCTTCATCTAATGCTCAATCCCAAGACAAAGTCATCTAGTTTTATCCTAGAAAAGCAAGATAGGCTTTTACTGACAGACACTTTAATATAAGAGATTTAACAGATTTCAAGGACAATTTTGACCACATATCATGCTTGCCTTATCAACAAATTTTAGAACATACTTAATCACCATATACAATAAGAACTCACTAACAACAAGTTGCCTGAACATCAAGGATATTCCTTCATTCATAGGGAGAAGCCTGGCTCGAATCATGGGAGCTTACCAGCGTTACTTCATCTCCTTGGACAGAGACATCAGGTCTTCGGAAGTGACACAAGGCTACAATTGCAGCAATGCTGGCGGCATCAATAATATTCCCATCATGATTTAATAAATGTAGGTCCACACGTATTTGCCAAACCTGAATGTGAATTTAAAACAAAAATAAACCATTGGCTACTCATAAGGAAAGTAACACTGCTTGCAAATTTTTCTCTTGCAGTTAAAATATGCAGTTACTCCTTCTATTCTATTAGTAAAAATGTATTAAGAGAAATGTTAAGCCAGGCCAACATCTGAAGTACCAATAGCTCACTTTTCTGAGTCATCTGACCACAGTAATATATACACTCTAAATAAATAGAACCATTGCACAATTAATACTAAGATTTTCCCAATCCTAAATATATTTTTATTGTCTCCTAACTCAAAAACCTCAAACTCTTAGGTTTTACTTGACAATATTATAATGACCCTACAAGTAATCCAAATAGGAAGTATCATTTTCAAGGATATAATGTGGAAAGTGACTTCTCTGGAGTCAAAAAGATAGTCAAAATACCCTAATCAAGTGTAAAGTTCTAAAACATTATCATGTAGCACAATTTATTAGAGTAACATTTCCAGTGTCAGTCTACCACTGACTCCCTATGTAGCCCTGTATAAGTCAATAAACCTACACAAAAGAAGGATTTAATCTGTTCTTCAGTTCTTCATTCATAAAAAAGGAACATATTACCTGCTTCTATCAACTCACTTAAAGAAGAGAATAAAACCGAATATATGAAAAACCACAAGTTCTCTGAATAAGACATTTTTATACACATCCAAGTTGATACTTCCACCAATGTTTATTGTCCCTTCAGAGAGAGAGAGATGGCAAAGTTCTACGGGTAGCACTCAGGAACATTTGAAGTGAAGTGAATCAGTATAAAACTGAATTAACGGAAGCTCTGAGAATAAAAGTACAGATATAGGAATCCATTAATCAACAATACTCAACCTAAGAGTAAGAATTTTGGGCATATTCCCCACCTTTTCACCAGCAACAACACAGAGAGATTCAGTGTCTATACACTTCGAATTTCTTAGACATCTTTCCAAGAGTCGATTCAACTTCACCAAGAGATCTGACTGCCTATGAAAATAGGAATGGGCTAATGTCATGAAATATAACACCAGGCATTAAAACAATAGCTCACTGCTGTTATCTTCTCTTTTAGCCTCATTAAGCGGCTAAAAAGCAGCTTTAAAAATTAAAAAAAAAAAAAAAAAAGATTTAAATACCTGCCAGGTTCAAAAGCTGGGGCAGCCATCTGAGAGAGTTCAAGGTTAAAAAAAAGAATACCTTCTGTTGCCCTATTGAGCTTTGGAGAAACAAGTTCACAGGAAACCTGTCCAAGAACTCTGCAAAATAAATACAAATCTGTTAACTAAATATATCTCCTTTCCAATTAAAAATTAATCTCAAACAGGTACCAATTAAGTTTCACTCTTACTCTGAGTAACAACATACTCAGTATGACATATCAATTAGAGGCTGAAATTACATATAAAGTATAGGATATATATAGAAATAAAACACATATTGGCATACACAAAAAGATGACAAGAAAAAACATCTCTTATTACAATACTGACTATTCCACAGATTTTTTTACAAATCAATGATCTTTACTTCTCTTTTCTAAAACAAATATTTATTGACACAAGATGGCATGAAAACTTGCGATTTCTTAGTTTTCATATGGGCACAGCTGGCCAACATTATCTGAACAATATTCTCACAGCTTCCAAAAGAATATTAAAAACCTAATTCTCATGTCTGGAAAATAAGAAAAGTAGGCCTACTTAATGGGAAGTGCAGAAAACAAATTCAGGGGAATTACTGCTGGCTGTATATACGACTTAAAGAGATTAGAAAACTATGTGATACTCATGTGATGAAAAATGTATTTATGGTTAAAAATCAAAAACTCTTGCATTAAAGAAGATATACTTATTTTGGCAGCGAAACAAAGAAGTCTGTCCACACTTCTTAGCTGCTTTGTAAACAACTGAGTCGATAAGGTTCTTTTAAACTTCTCCCTATTGAGCTTTTATCTAATTTGAATCCTTTGTTACCTTGTTTTCCCAAGTTCCACAATACAGCACCCATAATCTGTTCCAAATGAGATCTTGATGTTCCTATAATCATAGGTTTGTCTGCCATCCAGCCGCTGTAAGCATAACATTCATTCGTTTATTCCTTCAACAAATATTTATTAAGCAGCTACTCTACGCCAGGGCTAAACACTTGGGAGATAGGTGGATGCCTAATCACTCCCCATAGGAAAGTGGAAACTAGGTGCCCGAGCACTACTAGTCGCTGGTGTGACTCCAGCTTTGAACCCAACTGGAGCCAAAAAAAAAAAAAAAAAAGCTTGAGGGATTGGGGGAACGCACCGGCGGTTCCCTCCAGGGGCTCCGTGGGCCTGCGAGGGACAGCTCTGTGCGTCCAAGACGGAAGGCTGTGAGCGGCGGTGCGACCAGAGCGCCCACGCACCGCGAAGTTCCCCGGGACCATTTACCTTCTTCTCTTCGATGGCGCGGAGTAGGAAACGGCGCTCGCAGTTTGAAAGTGGTGTCTCCTTCATGCTGCAGGACCACAATACAGTAGCACCGGAATCCGCTAGGAAAAGTGAACTAGGTCCCCTTCACGCGTTCTCCGCTCGCTCTGACGCGCAGGAAATTTACGTCATCAAAGCTCGGCGGGTTAGGAAAGCCAAGGCTGAGGGAGGTCGCTAGTGCGCAAGCTCAAAGCTGTGTTGGTGTTAGGGGGCTGGCTGGGTAGGAGAGGCAAGTGCGTTTAAGGAGGCGGGTTTCTGAACGTGAAGATCTAGTTTTTTGGTTTTGTTTTTGTTTTATCATAAAGTGTAGGGAAGAAAAGGATCCCAAAACAACTATCAGTGATAGAAATCACTATCAGTATAGGGTTTTCGCATTTCACCGTATCTTCAGTTCTAGCGGGGTAGGTTAGACAGGTATTATTGTTATTTTATACAGATGAGGAAGTTGAGGTTTAGCCAGAAAGCTGCAGAGGCAGAGTTTGTAGCATTTTCAATGGAGAAACCCTGGAATGAACGGGCGAAGTAGAGAGGAGGGAGGAGAAGAAACTTGAGACGGTGAGGTAGGGTATTATTGCGGGCTGAAGGTGAAATCTTGTAGACTTGAGAAGTTGACAAGAATTGAAAAATATTAGCACTTCGTAACTAACGGTGTTATAATACCACAAGCTGAAGCAAAATTTGTTGTTTATTTTTTCAGCCTTCCCGGTTATTTTAAGCCGATAAACTTATTTTTATGGGCGTGGAGGAACCGGATGCTCGCGCCGCCAACCACTGGGGTTTTTTAGAGAGGCAGTATCAAGAAGTAGTTAAAAGCAGGAACTCCAAACTATCCGGGTTCGAATTCTGACTCTGCCCTTGACTAGTTCTGTGACCCTGGCCAAGTTAGCTTATGTGCTTCACTTTACTCATCTGCAAAGTAGGAGTGATAAACCTATTTATCATGAGGGATGAAAACGAGTTAATACATGTGAAACGCTTAAAACAGTGTCTGGAATCAGTAAGTACTATGTGTTTGCATATTATTTTGTTAACATTTGTTTCTGAGGTGATGGGCACTGTAACTCCTTTTCAGTCTCCATTCTACTACTTTTGTCTCTTCTAACACGGTTTTGTTTTGTTTTTTCCTACCAGTGATGCAGTGTAGTCTGTTTCTACCACTTGCAATCCATGTACTCAATAAGTTACTTTTGTTGTGGGGGGGGGCTTCTGGGTCCCAAGAATAATTTCAAGTGCTGGAGAACAGGGGTGGACAAAATCCTGTTCCTCAAGGAGTTCGTGTTCTCTCATATTCTGTTTGGAAGAGACAAACTACAGTAACTTAAACAAAAACAACAACAACAACAAAAACCCCAAGTTCACATACTGAATGCTCTGTGAGAATGGGGTTGCTGTTTTAATAGGGATAGTTGCAGAAAGAGGTTGTTTTGTAGAGGTGGCATTTAAGTAAATTCTCAGTGATGAAAAGGAGCCGCCATGATGTCATCCGGGGGAAAGGAAGTGTTTCAAGCAGAAGGAGCAACATGAGCCAAGAATGAGTTAGGATGAGCTTAACGTGGCCTGGAGATAGAAATTGTGAAGAAGGAGGAAAAGTGGACAGAAACTGTGTCCACATGCTCAGACGGTTGACTGATTTTCAAATAGGCAAGGGCATTACAGAGTATAGACCATTCAAGTTCTTTAACAACATAAGTTCTTTTATAGTACAACTTCATAACAGAACTCCTGGCTAACTTCATCATTTACATCCTTGTGTTCTTTTAGTGGGCATTTACTAATTACTCTTTTTGTCAGAAATGAAATGTTGGCCTTCATTGAAATAGTCTATCCTTTCCTGGGGGACAGCTTGGTAGTGGAAAAAGAATGTTGTTTAGTTTCAGATAGACTTCATTTCAAATGAACCTTGGGTGAATTAAGTAATCTTTGTGAATTTCAACTTCTGTATCTTAGTTTGGAAATATTAATTACTTTGTGTTAAGGTGAAAGAATCTAACACAGTTTGGACAGGATAGCTGTTCAATTAGTTTCCTTCCGTTTTTGGCTTGCCGAAGGCTTCCCTTGAAATCACCCAGATTTGCCATGTCAGATTACTGTTCTGAGATTGCTGCTTGATTACTTTGCCTTTGCTTTTCTCCACTTTGGTAGAATTTCCACCGTTCTTTCCTACTTTCACTACTGTATTATTGTAATGTTAACATCTGCCTTTTATTGGAGTTAATCCAAAGATGTATAAACCATCTCCACTCACCTTTGCATACCATCACAAAATGTATTTACTTCACAATCTCATTTTTAGTAAGAAACTTTTGAAACACCTGAAGGACCTTGGCTTCATGTTTTCAGGAGGAAAAGTTTTTGAAGTTTGAAAAGAGGTTCAGATAATATTGTACATTCTGCTCTTTAAAAAGAATCTATTTGAATCAGCATATTAACCTGGATTATCTGTCTAAATATAACCTGGTTTTCAACAAAATATTTGAGTACACATCTTTTTTTTTTCCCTCTTTATTGGGCATCTGTTGATTTGTCTGACCAGCATCCTTCTATTTTGGGGAGAAATGCCCTTTCCTGATCCCACATTCTTCTGGTGTTAATGTTAATAGCAGGCAGGGTATGACCAGGCCCGACTACTCATGGAACTCCATTCCTCTCTCCTCATTGCCTGTTCACCCAGGCAGGGCTAAACAGTCACTTCATCAGTTTTGACATGTGAACTCTGGGAGAGAGTAGGTCTTTCCTTCTCTAAGATTATGAACTTTAGGGACAAGGCAAGTCTGGAACTGTTAGGGGCCATCTTGCCACCACATGGAGAGAATGTGTTTGAAAATGAAGTCAGACAGGCCAGTAAACTGAGAAATAAGGGAGAGAAGTGGAGCCCTTATGTAGAAATAGTTTGTAGCAGTTCTTGGACTTCCCAGTTGGCGAGCCAATACATTTGATTTGGTCTCTGGTTAAGTGTATCCAGAAGAGTCCTGACTAAATACACTTCTACTAGATTATAAAGATCCATGTCTTATTAACCTTTATAGCACCTACTGAAACTGATAGTGTATGTTATGAGTAAATGGATGAATGATCTATTATAGCACATCTGGTGGAAGAAATTAATAGGTGGTGAATAAGTGAACGAATGAAATCTTACAATTTTGTTTACCATATGATATGTCTGCTGTACAATTTGTCTGTATAGAAATTGGTTTTCCAGAAATTATCCTGGAAAGAAATGCAAAATGTTAAGATGGTTATTTCTGGGTGGTGGGATTCTGGGAATTTTTTTTTTCTTTTTGAACTTTCTTCTTTTTGAATTTCCCAAATCTTCTGTAAGGCATATGAATAGCTTTTATCATCAGAAAAAGTAAAAATGAAAATGTGTTTTCCTTTTCTTGTTCTGACACATTTAACTATTTAGAGAAATTTTTGGCTTTCAACTACATTTTAACAAAGACATTTGGTTTGTTGTTTTTCAAGACTCAAACTGGAAACTACATAGTTAATATGTGAAAAGATTTTATGCATTGACAACGGCTATGGTCTGAATGTTTGTGTCCCCCTGCAAATTCATATGTTAAAATTCTGACCCCCAAAAGTGATCATGTTAGGAGGTAGGGGTCTTTGGAAGGGAAGGATGGACCCCTCATGAGAGGAATTAGTACTCTTATAAAAGAGACCCCACAGAGCTCTCTGGCCCCTTCCACCACATGAGGATACCTTAAGAAGTCTATGACTCAGAGAGAGCCCTCACCCAGTCATGCCAGGACCCCAATTTCAGTCTTCCAGCCTCCAGAACGGTGAGAAATAAATTTCTATTGTTTATAAGCCACCCAGTCTGTGATATTTTGGTTATAGCAGCCCGAACAGACTAAGACAAAAATGACTGAACACTAATAAGTCACATGGAGTGTGTGTTTCCCTTCCATATTTTTCTTCCATATTATAAATTAAAAAACCCTAGACTATCAAGTTCATCTCTAGTTTCTATGAAATAGTTAAAAGTGCTTGCTTTTCTTTATTGTTTGCTATGATCAAATATCTATATATGATCTCTCATTATTATTAAACTTTTTCTATATGTTTAGAGAAATAAAAATTATTATCTTCAGTTTATAAATAGAACAAAATGAGGGGGAAAGAGAAGCAGGGGGCATTTTGATTTACACTGCTCTCAGGTAGTTGAAACATGTGGGTAATCCTGGACACAAAGAAAATTAGGCAACTCTCAGGTTCCACCCCAGACTTACTGAAGCAGAAACTCTGCAAAAGGGTCCCTACCATCTGTGTTTAAAAAACTCCTCCAGATGATTTTTATACACACTAAAGTTAGAGAAGCCCTGATCTAAATTTCTTGGAGAAAGAGAGATACCTGGTCTTGTCCATAGCTCTGGGATTCCCAGTCAGTTTTATGCAAAATGTGCTTGCAGATGTCATCCATTGCCCTTCCCCAGGGGACACTGCTTAATTGAGGGCTTACAGATTTCTGGGGGAAAGTGGAGGCAGAAAAGGAATTACGGAGCTCCTAATATGTGCCAGGCAATGTGATTGGTGCCAGCAAAGTTGTGTTTCCATACAGTGATTTACAACTTGCTCTTCACTGATTTTACAGAAGGAGAGCTTTCAATTACGATCTAAACCTGAGCTATATTTCAACAGCATGGATTTTTTATTATTTTATTTTATTTTTTTAACAGCCTGGATTTTTAAAAGTTAATAAACACATGTTTAAGAGCCCAGCAAAACTGAATGGAAAATACAGAGTTCCTATATACCCTTCCTTCCCCAACCTCACTATATACACACAGCTTCCCCCACCATCAACATCCCCAATCGGTATGTTACATTTGTTACCTTTGATGAACCAACATGGACACATCATTATCACCCAAAGTCCATAGTTTACATTCGGGTTTACTCTCGGTGGTATACATTTTATGGTTTTGGACAAATATATAATGACATATATTTGCTATTAGTTATCATACAAAATAGTTTCACTGCCCTAAAAATCACCTGTGCTCCACCTGTTCATCCCTCCCTCTCCCCTAGCCCATGGCAACCACTAATCTTTTTACTGCCTCTACAGTTTTGCCTTTTCCAGAATATGGTATAGGTGGAATTATAAAGTATGTTGCCTTTTCAGATTTCTTTAACTTAGCAATATGCATTTAAGTTTCTTTGGTGTCTTTTTGTGGCTTGATAACTCATTTCTTTTTATCACTGAATAATATTCCATTGTATGGATGTACCGTAATTTCTCTATCCATTCACCTATTGAAGGACTTCTTGGTTGCTTCCAAGTTTTGACAATTATGAATAAATCTGCTATAAACATTCACATGCAGGTTTTTGTGTGGACATCAGTTTTCAACTCATTTGATTAAATACCAAAGCGCACAATTGCTGCATCATATGGTAAGCGTTCTAAGAAACCTGTCAGACTGTATTCCAGAGTGGCCGTACCATTTTGCATTCCAGCCAACAGCGAATGAAAGATCTTGTTGCTCCACATCTGCACCATTTGCTCTTGTCACTGTTTGGGGTTTTGACCATTCCAATAGGTATATGGTGGTATCTTGTTATTTTAATTTGTGATTCCTTAATGGCATGTGATATTAACATATGTTGAGGAAATATATATGCTTATTTGCTGTTTACAAATCTTTGGTGAGGTGTCCAGATCTTTTTCCCATTTTTAAATTGAGTTTTACATTTTCTTATTCTTGAGTTTCAAGAGTTCTTTGTATAAAAAAAAATTTTTTTTTAAGAATTCTTTGTATATTTTGGATTGTTAGGTTTGGCCAGCAAACCCCGCGGCGGTGAACAAAAAGATTACTCCAGACACCTTAGTAAGAGAAAGGAGAAGACATGGGGACCAGACATTCTAGTGGTGAAAGGTCCTGAGCCAAGCTCTGCCTCCACTTTTATTGTGAATGTTATGAATACATCAAGGAAATAAGAAAAACAAGGAGGAGTGCGAAGCTTTAATAATTAGGGCAGTAACATAGGGAGTATCCTGTGATTAGAACAAGCATGCTTGTATCGCCTGTGCAGGCAGGGAGTACGTAACCACCAAAATAAATGTTTCTCCTAAGGATTTACTCCCTGGGTGAATGCATTGAGCCACAACAAGGATCCAGCTCTTTTCAGCCCAGAAACTGCAAAGCAGGCGCAGTTTTCCGGACACTCCTTGTTTGCTTTTCAATTACTCTCACCCAGGGAAGCATATATTTATTAAATTTTATCTAGCCAGGCATTACGAATTCCCACATTGGATGATAAATATGTGTTTGCAGTGTTTTCTCCCAGTCTGTAGCTTGTCTTCTCATTCTGTTGACAGTGTCTTTCACATAGCAGAAGTTTTTAGTTCTAATGAAGTCCAACTTGTCAATGTTTCTTTTTTGGATTGTGTCTTTGGCATTGTATCTAAAAAGTCGTCATCTCCAAACCAAAGGTCATCTAGATCGTCTCGTGTGTTCTTAAATGTTGTCTACTTTTTCCATTAGAGCCCTTAGCGTATTAATTATAGTTATTTTAAATTCCTGGTCTGATCATTCCAACATCCTTGCCATATCTGAGACTGGTTCTGATGTTTGCTCTGTCTCTTCAAACTATGTTGTTGGTCTATTAGTATGCCTTGTAACTTATTGTTGGAAACCAGACATCACGTACTGGATAAAAGGAACTGGAACACATAGCCCTTTAGTGTTGGTAAGGTGTGGGGAAGGGGAAGCATTCTATAGTCCTCTGATTTGGTCTGTCTTTTAGTGAGCCTGGGCCCCTAGGCTGTGACCTTTACAAGTGGTTCTCAGTTTCCCACCCCACCTTCCTTAGGTAAGACAGGAAAACTAGTGGGGAATGGAGTTGGGTCTTTCTTTTCCCCCAGGTCAGGTGGGCTCTGGTAAAAGCCCAGTCTCTTGGGCTCTGGTTACATAATTTCTCTTGAGGACAGGCCTTATTACGAAGAACAGAGTGTTCTGGCCCTATGTCAAAATGGCCATGATTACCCCCCTTTGCCAGAGCATGAGAAGACTTTTTTTCTCAATCTTCACTGTGAAAGCCTGGTAGGCTTCTGGAAGTAAACTCACAAAAGGGTGGGAGTCATCCTGTGAGTGATCCCCAGCTGGAGTTTTTAACTGTCAGACTTGTCTGCACTGAACTCCAGCAATTAGTCCATTACAGCCTAGCTGTTCTACCGCAGAGGTTCCCGTAGAGGTTTCTGTATGTGTTTCGGTTCTGGTAAGTTGTGGTTCTCTATGTCTGCATGACTGCCTGTCCAGATTTTGTGGCAGTGATTTGTTCTGTGGCCTCACTTCTGAAACAGATCTAAGAAAAGTTGATTTGTAGTTTGTTCAGCTTTTTTCTTTTCATGTGGACAGAAATGACCATTTCCAAAATGACTGTGTGCTAGACCAGAAACTGGAAGTCACGTGAAGTAAAAACTGAAAACAGATTCTTTTATTTAACAAACATGCATATAACACTATGTGCCAGGTCTTAATTTAAGCACTTATAAATATTAATCCTAATAACTACCCTATGAGGTAGGTCAAATTATTATCTCTGTTTTACAGGTGGGAAACCCAAGACACAGCGAGATTAAGTGACTTGCCTAGAGTCACACAGCTAATAAATCATAAAACCAGGACTCATTTGCAGGTAGTCTGTGTCAGGGGACTGTATTGATAACCACTACCCTGTGCTGCTTCTTATAAATGGGAATCCATTTCTATGCCAAGTATATGATCTTCACCTTAACACCAAGTCAATTTATTTTCTTTCTCTGTGAGGATCTGAACTTTCCCCTTTCAATTATATTGACCTCTACAGTTGACCCTTGAATAACATGGGTTCAAACTGTATGGGTCCACTTTTATGTGATTTTTTTTCTGATAAATACAATACAGTACTGTAAATGTGTTTTCCTAATGTTTTCTTTTCTCTGGCTTATTTTGTTGTAAGAATACAGCATATCATGCATATAACATAAAATATGTTTGATCGATTATGTTATTGGTAAGGCTTCTGGTCATCAGTAAGCTATTAGTAGTTAAGGGGGTGCCTGGGTGCCTCAGTTGGTTGCGTATCTGCCTTTGGCTCAGGTGGTGATCTCGGGGTCCTGGGATCAAGCCCCGAGTCAGGCTCCCTGCTCAGTGGAGCTTCTCCCTCTACCCCCCCCCCCCCCCCGCTCATGCTCTCTTGTTGCTGTCTCTCTCTTTCTCAAATAAATGGGTAAAAATCTTAAAAATTAAAAAAAAAGCTGTTAGTAGTTAAGTTTTTAGGGACTCAAAAGTTATATGCAGATTTTTGACACTGTGGGAGGTCAGTGCCCCTAACTCCTGCATTGTTCAAAGGTCAACCATACATAGAGAAGAAAGCTGCTATTATATTACCCAAACTCAATTTCTTATGCTTAGAGTTGACATGCAATTAGACGTACAACCATGAAGTAGGGCTCATTAATGCAAAGAGACATGATGAGATCCAACTGTAATCCCAAAGCTTGCATACAGACAGGAGTAAGATTGTAATTTAGCTTTTATTAATAAGCAATAGGAGAACTTCTACGTGCAAAAGTGGTGTTGGTTCTTGATTGAGAGACTCTTACAGAATATGTCATTTGTACAACCTTTAGCCCTAAAGCCCACGGATGTTCTCCCTACGTCATTGATCAACTCTTTATTCAAATTAATGATTTAAGAGGAAAAATTTCTACTTTACTTCTTGTTTTCACTTTGTTTATCTCTTCCTAAAGTTGCCCAGGAAGGAAGGCTTATATCGTTTCAGAAGCAGCAGCATCAGCAGAAGTGGGAGCATACCAGATGATGGTGACTCTCAAGAGAGGTAATAGTGGACAGCCAAAGCGAGAAGGTGGTTTCATGTGGGCATGACTCTTTTTTTTTTTTTTAAAGATTTGATTTATTTATTCGACAGAAATAGAGACAGCCAGCGAGAGAGGGAACACAAGCAGGGGGAGTGGGAGAGGAAGAAGCAGGCTCATAGCAGAAGAGCCTGATGTGGGGCTCGATCCCATAACGCCGGGATCACGCTCTGAGCCGAAGGCAGACGCTTAACCGCTGTGCCACCCAGGCGCCCCTGGGCATGACTCTTTAACAACCAATAAAGTAGGGGTGCCTGGGTAGCTCAGTCCGTTAAATGTCCTACTTGTCCTACTTCGGCTCAGGTCGTGGTCTCATGGTCAGCGGGGAGTCTGCTTCTCCTTCTTCCTCTGCCCCTCACCCCCCTGCTACTCTCTTTTTCTCTCTCTCTCTCTCTCTCAAATAAATAAAATATTTTTTAAAAAAATAGGCAATAAAGTAGTATCTTGAGATAGTACTTCGGTGGTAGGCAGCCTCAAAGATGGTCCCCAGCGATCCCCACCTCGTGGTATTCAGGGCCTGCGTAATCCTCTCCCTTTGAGTGACTCGCCTTGAACCAGTAGACTCCTTCAACATTGAGAGGATGATACGTTTGTGATTATATTACAAGAGAATGTAATGTCCATCATCCTAGGAGTTTCACTTTCTTGTTGGCTGTGATGAAGCACTTTTCTATGTTAGGGGGCCCCACAGGCAAGGAAGTAAAGATGTCTTCCAACCAACAGCCATGTAGATATTGAGGCCTACAATCCACAGCCCAAATGGAGTTGAATACTGCCAATGGTCACGTAAGTGAGCTTGGAAAAAGATCCTTCCCAAATTGAGCTTTCAGGTAAGACCCCAGCCCTGACTGACATCTTGATAGCAGCCTTAAGGAGACCCAACTGAGCTGTGCCTGGATTCCTGACTCACAGAAACTATGAGATAGTAAACATTTATTGTTTAAGCTGCTAAGTAGCAATAGACAGCTAATGCAATTTCTAGCACAAACTCTTAGGTAAGCATTACTTCTGGATTTCATATTTCCATTGACCTAGTCTCATCTTGTTGATAGTGTAAAGAAAATCTGTATTTAACATTTTTTGCAACCTCTGAGTTTATCAAAATGTTGATAAAATATTTTGTGAAGGGATTTGTGACACATAAATGCTAATTCCTTATCACTGAAGTGTGCTTTCTTTAGTGACCAGGAAATTTTTTGATGATCTTTAAGAGGTTAGCTGAAAGGAAAGTATGGTTTGTATCTCAAGAATCTTACTATAGTTAAGTACTACTGGACTAGAACTGTAATTTTTATCTCTGGCAATATAACATGTATGGGAAAATGACTTCTAATGTACAGATGGAAAAGCCTTGACCGACTTAGCTCTTACTTAAAACAAAAAACTGAGCCTGAACATGTGGTTTGTTGAAATTCACTGACAAGCAAAAATCCATTCAGCAATGGATTTTTTTTATCAGATCCAATAATGTTATCTGAAGAGGTGAACGCATATTGAAATCTCTGTTATGAGTACATATCTATAAAAAGAAATACCAGTCTGTTTATAAACAGAGACTGGAAAGGAAAGCTGAAATTAACAGAAATTCTGTATTATGTCTGATGGTAGCGTTTTTCTTTGATTTTCATTTCTGATATTACTAGTAATAATTAGATTGTTTAGCAAATAAGAATCTGAGAGAATTCAGTCATTTATATAAATATTTTTTGTGAGCAAGCTATGTGCCAGGCTCTACTCTAAGCACTGGAATAATATAGTAAATAAAATAGACAAAGTCCCTTGGAGCTTATGTTATAGAGACAGGTGGACAGTAAAATAATCAATAAACAAGCAAATTAATAATACCTGTCAATGACAAGTGATACAAAGAACAGTAAAACCAGGTTTGGGTGAGAGAGAGTGGCCAGAAGGTTACTGTGCAGATAACATAATCAGTAAGGGGCCTCTCTGATGAGTAGGCATTCGAGGAAATTTGAAAATGTGGGGAATGAATTACTAAGTGGACTTTGGTATTCCAAATGACCAAATAGGCTGTGAGGGGGTTCCTGGAAACAAATAAATGACTTCTTTGAGGTTCTGTGGCACGTACTATACAGAGCTGGACATAGTTTTATGAGAGGGAATTTAAAAAGCTTAGGCTCCAGTGCCAACCTCCTGTTTTAAATTCCAACTCTGTAACTTATTAGCTGGGTGACCTTGGTCAAGTTGTAAACCTCTCTGAAAAAAATAAATGAAGCTAATAATCACACCCTCATAAAGTGGTCATGAGGGTTAAATAATGTGGAAAAGCACTTAGAACAGGCGTCAGCCCATATTTAGCAATAATAAACATTAGCTACTGTTCTTAATAAGTTTTCTCTATTACAATATTTATTCGTTATTAAATAAGGTCAACACATCTCTCTCTCTGGAGGTATAACGATCTGCCTTTTAGAAGGTGAGGGCTCTAGCCTTCAAATTTGCAAGTCCAGTTTCCTAAGTAGCTTTCCTGGCCTCTAGGAGAGTTTTAGCACAGGACCCCAGAACTAGCTTCCCAGACACATTAGGTATACATTGTTAAAACAAAGGTATAAAGAAGTAGGTTTCAAGGGTTCTTGGAAATCATCTAAGAAAGTCACACATTTTCTAAACTGTAATTTTTACAGTGATCAGGGCATCAGGGAGCCTTGGGTTTAGATCCCAGTTTGGAAACAGTGGTGTCTTGGACACATCATCCTACCTCTCTAAACTGGAGTTGTTATAGCTGACACTCTTACAGCATTTATTATGTGCCAGATACTTTTCTAAGATGTTTACATACATTAGCTCATTTAATCTTCACATTCCCTTTACAAAGTCGTTACTATTATCCCCATTTTACAAATGAGCAAATTGAGGCAGAGATCAAGTGACTTTCTCAAGGTCACACAGCCATTTAAGTGACAGAGTCAGGGTTTGAATGGATTCTGTGTGGCTCCAAGTCTGTGTGCTTAAAAGCCTTATCCTCTACTGCCTCCATAATAACAGTTTCTACTTCATAGGTAGAACTATATTAAAAGAGGTTGTGTGTAAGCACTCAGCACAGTGCAAGACACTAAGTAAGTGCTCAATAAATATTTGTTGAATGATTAATTATGCAAAGTCATAGTAAATTATATCATAGTATATAGACCATCTGTATACTTTATTATGGCGGAATAATTATTTTTCACGTTTTAAGGTAATCTTGTCTTTATTACATCAACCTTGCAAATCCATTATAGTCTAATAACCCTATTGGATTACCTGGCAAAATTTGTTTGTACTGAGCCCATTCTGGCTCCTGATGGTCACCTCTTATGTTTCTAAATGCCCACAGACCATCTGTTTGAGAATCTATTTTAGAATTTTGCTTGCAATCAGTGTCAGGCCCATCATTTACATATTTGCCTTCTTTGCATTTTTGGAACTTGGGGAACTTCTAGTTCTCTTCAGGATGAAAATATAGTTTACATTACTGGCATACTTCATTAGCGATGAAGACCATTAGAAATTTTCTACATAGTTTGAATTTTTTGCTAAAGTAATGGTATAACTGCATTATACTAGAAAAGCATTTGAATCATACAACTAGCAAATCACTTCTATTTCAAACCCATAACTGTATCAGATTGTGGGGCTGATCCAGCATAAAATTAGATTACTCATCTGTTAGAGGAAATTTTCCAACAGGAAAATTTAGGTAGGATATGAGTCATATAATCTGACATTCTTCTGCTATCTAAATAAATCCTATTTCTTTTAACTAAACCATATGTTTTAAAGGAGTAAAGAAAAAATAAAAATGTAAAATTTTTGTACATAGAACCCCTTGACCAATTAGGTATTTTATAGATTTGAATTTCTGAGTTATAGTTGGACCTTGAAAATAGGTCAATCATTTTCTTTGCAGCAAACCTTTCCAACTGCATTTTTTTTCTTAATACATGGTTTCTGGTTACTTAAATATGGCAGAGAAATTAAGCTATGCATACTTTTGTTTCTCTGTAGATGGTATTGTCTAAAAGCAGAAGCTAGTAGTAAAAGTTCTGAAATATTGAAAGGTATAGTGCATGGTCTCCCTTCTTAAAATTTTCTAAAGGTCAATGGCATTGTTAGTAGATGAAAATTAGACTTCAAACTTTAAGTCGGTCAAATTGTATTTTATTTCTACAACCTACACTTAAAATGATAATAAGTTGCTTCCATGGGGACGTTTTGGTACAACAGTTGGAATCAGGGCACCATTGAAATGGGTTTGGCCTTGGTCATGGAACCCGAGGTTGCACCCCACAACCCCTGTTCTCTTTGCTCCTTTAGTTTGGTCTGCTGAGAGCTGAGGATGAGTTGTAGTGTAACTACAAAGGATGGGGGTGGTAAGAGAAGGAAAACAAGAAAGAGCAAACCTTAGTGGATCTCAGAGAAGCACTAATCTATTAGTTGAGAATTGAAAGTCTGTGTGAGTACGTTTCTATGCATGTGTCTCTGTGTGTGTTTGTGCGTTTAGATTGACTTAACACTCCTTATCATTAAAACCAATGAAAATTGAATTCTTTTGCTTGATTTTTCTGCATCATTTGATATCATTTGTCTTCTTGAGATGCTTTTTTCCTATGATTTTAGTGACCTTGAAATACTTTTTTTCCCTCTTGACTTTCATGACTTCTAATTCTTCTGATTTTTCTACTTTATGTGATTATTCCTTTTTAGTCCCTTTCGGGGATTCCTCTTCCTCAGTTCATCTCTCAGGTGTCAGTGTTTCATTGAATTCTGTCTCAGAAAATTTCTCCCTTTTTACACTCTCGCTGGTTTTCCACTTCCCTGGTTTCAGTTGCCAGCTGTGTGCTGATTACTCCCAAAGGTATTGTGGGATTTTTTTAGACCTAAATCCAGACCTCTTCCGGATTTCTCTAGATGTTCTATGGACATTTCAAATTCACTGTGTCCACAACTGAACTCATTATCTCTCTTCCCAAACTTGTTTTTCCTAATATTCTCTCTAGTGAATGGCAGCACCCCTGTAGCCAGTACATCGGGGTGTCATTCTTGACTCGTTTCTTACCACACCCACCCCTTTTCATAACTCACCAAGTCCAACTGAGGCTCTGTACCAAACACCTAATCCATTTGTTTTCTTCAGGCCCATTGTCACGACCATAATTCAAGTCACTATTGCCTTTTCTCTAAGTTATTGTGTTGGCCACTGACTTAGCCTGCCAGTCTCCAGTCTTGCCTTCTTCCACTTTATTTTCCACATTATGTGTGATGCTTCTAAAACACAAATGCACCATGCTATTTTACTTACAGCCCTTCTATGACTTCCCATTACTTTAGGATAAATTCCAAACTCTACCGCATGGTTTACAATACCTTTCCTTCTATGACTTCCCATTACTTTAGGATAAATTCCAAACTCTACCGCATGGTTTACAATACCTTTCCTAATGTAGTCTCTATTTTCCCAGTCTTATCTGTGAACACTTTTCTTTTTATCTAATCTTTAACTTTACTGAATTATTTTCAGTTACTCAAAGACAAGTTCTCTCTCACCTCCAAGTATTTGCATTGGGATTCTCTCTGCCTGAAATACTTTCTTCCACATTTTCTATCCGGCCAACTCCTAACCATTCTTCACGTTTCAGCAAGAAGTCTTTCCTGAAACCCCAGACTGGGTGGAGTCCCCACTCTGTGCTTCTAGAACATTTATGGCATGCATTTAAAGTGGTCTCTTTGCCTGGCTGCGTCTCTCCTTAAGCTCCATGAGGAGAATCTGTTTCATTCACTTCTCTATCCCCTGTGCCTGGGCCTGAAACATGGCAGATACTTAGTAAATATTGAATAAATGAGAGAAAAGCAGCACCAGGATGAAAATGGAAGCATATTTACCTGGCATCACAAGCCTAGATTGTACTACTGAGCAAGAGTAATCTTCACAGTCACATTTGCATTCCTGCTGCATTCCAGGCACCATTCAAAGCAATTTCCATACATGTGCTTTTCCCAACAACCCAAAGTAGATGAGGATTTTGATGCCTAGATAAATAAGGCAACTTGCCAAAGGTAAGACATTTATTAATTTGATGCTTTTTCCTCTTTGGTAGGGGAGATGTGAGTGTTTACTATGTCTAACAAAATACATTACTAATCATATTTTGCATAACAGTACCACTAACGTGATTATGACAGACTTCAAGTTTGAGGTTTCAGGTTCTCTAAAACAAGTTTTAAAAATCTTTAAATTAGAAAATATCATTTTATTTTAAATAACCATGCACCCTTTTTTATGAGAAAAGTGTTAAATAAAATTATTTTTCCGAAACTTGGCCAACATTATATAAATAATGTAAAATTTCAATGAGACTATCCTCCTTTATTCAAAATAGTTTCAAAGCCTTCTCAAGAAAGACAGATGGTGTTTTTATCATCTACAATAATATGAAGGATACCAAAGTCAGTTGAGGTGAGGCAAAGTACCAAGTTTCATAGAGCCAGGCCATTAATTTAAGATGCATAAAGAAATTTGTTCAGAATTGGAAATCTTTACAGAATCCCAAAAAACCCACAACATATTTAGCCATCCAAATTGTATCTCACAAGCTGCTCAGTGCATTTCTATTTTTCTGCAAGAGATTAGTCAATATTTTGGTAATCAGATTTTGAACAGGCAGTTTGAAGCTCTGCTTTTCACAGAGAAGGTGATCAGCATATATGTTGATGGTGTGCTTTTAAATGGCAACACTTTCAGCTTCATCCTGAAGGAGCTATAAGCCAGTTGATTAACTTTGTGCAAAAATTAATCCATGGCAATAAGCACTGGAAGGCGTTATATAAAACTTAAACCAGTGAATATATTTACAGCGGTGAGATTTTTCCACCTTAATTTTGTGGAGATGCTGTATGTGCCATAGACAAAAGTCACGGAGAGATACGAGGTCTGTCTAGCAACTTGTGCTGGTGGCATGCTCAAGCATCTGGCTCTTGTCTACCTGAACTCTTAGAAAGCAGCCTTGTCACCCTGTGGCTGCTCCCTGCAGGTTATGATGTCTATTTTGGCTCAAGACCTGTGACACCAGTTAATAAGCTTTATTCCATCCCAAAGCACAAAGCTAACTGTGCTGCTTTGATTAACCCAAGCTCTGTAAAAACACTGTGCTCAGAAGCACATGGTTGTGCTTCCAGTGGAGCCCAGGGAGAGAAATAGGGATGCTGGGGGATGTGTTCTCCCCTCCCCTCACTGTGGGTGTCACACTGCTGGGGAAGAAATAAGGGAACAGCTGGAGCGAGGCAGGGCCTTGGCAGCAGAGCATGGTGTCAGAACCCAATTTGGCAAAGCAGAAAGTCGTTGGTAGTTACATCAGGAGTGCCAGGTTCTTTCCAGCTGCCAAGAGAGAATGGCTGTGGGTGGGTGGGTAAAACAAAGAGGCAAAGGGAACAACGCAAGCCCATTTCCAAGGAGGGGTGGGAAATAAGCGATGGAGAAGCTGCCCTCAGAGATGTGACATGCTCGTGGTTACTCTGTGTGGGGGAGGGAGGCAGTTGTCACAATCTGTATTAAGTGAATTACAGATAAGGTAAGGTTGCCATGCTTGAGGAACTGTGTACTTGACACTCAGGGATAAACTTCTAATGAAGACAAGGTGGACTTTGTTCATGGGTGACTCCACACAGGAGGTTTAGAAACTACCACAGGGCTCCTAGCATCTCTATGACAGAACAGTCTTGGCACAAAAAAGCAACCCATTAGAACTGCAAGGCTCTTGTGTGACTTCCGAGCCAGAAGAGGGCCCCTTGAGTTTCAGAGAAACATGTTGGTAGAACTCCAGGGATCCACCAGGCTTGCCAAAGCAAATTAAGTAGTCCCATGTGCCACATATGATCCCTTGAAAATATTATGTCTAAATATGAATGAGCGATCTCCTGGTAGGAGGAATGAAATATTAGTATTTAGTATATTGACTCCTTATCTTTAGTTCACTTCTTACAGACCCTCCATGTAGAACTGCCACTGAGTGTCACATCTCTGCAGGCATCTTCCTCGTTGCTTTTTTTCCAGTACTCCTTGGTAATGGGCACTGTTTGATCCTTTTGCCTTTTGGTTCTACCCACCCACTTGCAGTCTTTTCTTTACTTTTTATTTGGCTGCCCAATGACAAGCAGTGGGTCCAAAAGACACCAGCTACAAAGCCTTGAAATGAATGTTTATCTCAATTTTATTTTACTAATCCTACCTTATTCTGCTGTCCACATCACTGTGATACATACAATATTAAATTATATAGCTCTTTTCCATATTCTGCCCTGTAATTGTTATCTATTTTTTATCTCTCAATTTAGTCTCTACTTAAGCAGAAAATAAAAATTCCTTAAAGATGGGGATGCATCTTTTATTATTTGCTATTCTATCTAATTCATGAAGGGTGAATTGTGGACAATACAGTTACAGAGTTAATACCAAGTGTTTTTATTTCTTCACTCAGTGCTTTCACAGGGCATGTACAATTAGACCTTTAAAATTTATGAGACCTTTATGATCTATGAGATGATTCTCTATGTGTTTTTGATTGTGAATCTATCTTGAACAAGTTGTTTGACCTCTTTCAACATAATTTTATTAACATAATTTCCAGATCTAGATTTTTATGATATAACAATAAAACCAACCCACCCCCAAATCACTACTCTATGTTTTTTTTTCTAAAATCTCTGGAAAAACAACAAAATATATTTGAATGAACAGTATTGATGTCATTAAATTTGAAAATAACTCCAAATGACTTTTTAGATGTAGAGTGTGCTCATCTTTGAAAACAATTCAGGAAGCTCTACTCGCATCTCTTCACATTGGTGGAATTGAATTTGTGCACTTTGCAGAAAGCACTTTGTTCTAAATTGAAGACTGTAGTTGGGATCAAATTAAATTATGTACGTGAAAGTGCCCTGTTAATTGGTCTATAAATATATGTCATTAGTATGAGTAATGATGATGGTCTTCATGGAACAGCCAAAATAAATTATGTAGTGAGGAGCTGGGACCTCCCTGGGTATGGCTGAAACTCATGAGATAACTAGACAACTAGGTGCCCCCAATCTAGTGCTTCTGAAACTTTAATGTGCATAGGAATCACCTGGAGAAATTGTTAAAATGCTGCGTCTGCTTCAAAAGCCTGGGATCAGGCCTGAGTGTCTTAATTTCTAACAAGCTTCCAGGTGATGCCAGCCCTCCTGATCCACGGGAAACCCTTTGAGCAGCAAGGTGCTAAGCCTTCACAAAAGTTGCTGGTTAGGAAGAAAAAATAAAAAGAAAAGAGGATAAAGCCAAGGGCTGTATTCTTCGAAGTGCAGGCCATTGATAATGGGCTCATATTATAAAACTTTGGTACCTTGCACCCCTAACACCCCCCCACACACACACACACCTAGAAGTACCTGAACAATTCCAAGCAAGTTTGAGGTGGGAGGAGGAGGTGGATGGGATGTAAGAAAATAAGCAGTCTAGGATCCTTTTAAGGATGTTTTTTTATCACAATCCCCCTAAAAGCTTTTTTAAAAAAACGATATTTCTGCTAAAATATTTTAAATTGACATTTAAAATTTTCTTATGAATTTAAATAGCAGCCAAGGATGTTTATGGCATACTGCAAATATCTATATCTTAAAATACAGCTATTGTATCACACTTCAATGGAAATGTAAGATCCACCGTGATTTGAACCCATCATCATCCATTTAAAACATTAATAAACAAGCTTCTCTCTAACAGTCAGTAATTTCATGTTGTTTTTTTTCTCTTTCAACTTCCTTTCTATTTCACTTCTCTATAGATTTTTATCCTAATCTAATAGGATTTTATGTTGAAAGTCTTTTCTTGGCTATCTTATCATCCTTCTTCACATCAAATATATATCCTATGACCATATATGTAAAACATTTTGTTTTGGATTGGCTTATCATTATAAACACAAGTAACATTTGATTAGAACAGCATTAATTATGAATTTTGATACACAATTATTATGTGACTATTAGTTGGCACAAATATCCCAAATAATACACAGAGGAGGCATAGAGCAAACTTATTGGGAAGTCTCATATCTAAGAGCCAGCAGAAGAACATACAGGATCTCTCAAGCTCTCATCCAGCAATGAGAGGTATTTAGGCCTAGGAGCTCACCCAAGGCATTGGGAGTGGGCAGGGAGTATTTATTCGACTAGGTAACAATAGGGGCTTCCTACAGGCAGGATAACTTTCTTAGAAAAATGAAGACGTTGGAGCCTAGGCTGGCATCAGCTAGAAGCCTCACCCCTGTATTTTTGAGCTGGCTCATTGCTGGCCTGCCTAATGTGTAGGGAGAGGGACACACTAAGGTTTTTTGTTTCTTGTCACCTAAAAAGGAAACATCTTTGGAAATATATCCTTTAATGAGATGGATGGGGGAGGATGTATCATGGTGCCTTGATTAAAGAAAATATTTAAAGGATTATTTCTGAATTTGGCGATGTATAATATTAAGATTAAGAATAGGTAAGAGATAAAAAAAAGAATAGGTAAGAGATAAGTCTTTCTTGTTAAAATGGGAGGAAATTTGGAAAGAGGATTATGAAAAGAGACCCCTGACATATTACCAAGTGAAAGAAGCCAATTTGAAAAGGCTACATGCTGTATTATTGGCAAAACTGTGAAGCCAGTAAAAAGATCAGTGACTGCCAGGGCTTCGTGGGGGAGGGAGAGATGAACAGGCAGATCAGGGGACTTTTAGGGCAATGAAACTACTCTGTAGGATACCATAATGGTGGATACATGTCATTATACATTTGTTAAAACCCATAGAATGTACATCACCAAGAGTGAACTCTGATGTAAACTATGGACTTTGGGTGATTATGACATAGGTCAGTGTAGGTTCATCAACTATAACAAATGGAGCACTCTGGTGGAAGAGGCTGATAGTTGGGGAGGCTGTGTGTTGTAGGGATGGAGGGTATATGGGAACTCTGTACTTTCTACTCAATTTTGTTGTATACCTAAAACTCTTCTAAAAATAAAGTCCAATAAAAAAAAAGAGAGACCTCTGATGACTGGCAGATGATTTTAGGAAAAGTACATGGAAGTTGAACATTTGGACGTAGCCGTAAAACTAACCATGCTCGTATGCTCTTTGGAAAGTCTTCATATACCTTCAGTTGTATCTGAAACCTAGTTTGAAGACTTCTGGTCTAAGGTTATGGGAGAGTGAATAGACAAGAAAAATGTAGGAAAGATGGGTTATTCATTGGGGGGGAAATTGGTTTTGGGAAAACAAGGTAGTCATATGGAAAAAAGAATAAGGGTGGATCTCTGCCTTAGACCTCATCAACAATCAAATTCTGAATGTATCAAAATTTTGAACATTAAAAAAACCCTATAAATGTAATAGTAGAAACATGATCTGGAGAGTGACAGATGTGATTAGTGAGGTAGGCAATGAAACAAACAGCTGGTTTGTGTAATTACAAGAGGGCCCACAGATCAGCACTGTCATTGGTGTCAATATCCTGACTTGTGAAATATTAGTAAGAATAATACTTAACTTTTATTGAGCACTTACAATGTTCTGGACAATGTTCTAAGCTCTTTCCATGTATTAATCCATTTAATATTCACAACAACCCAGTGTTGAGGCCTCCATTTTTCAGATGAGGCAGTTGAGTCACAGAAAATTGAAGTCACATGCGGGTTGGGATGGAAGCCAGGATTTATTAATTCAAACAGCCTGGCTCCACAGCCCAGGGATTTAATCACCATACTCTGCTATGAAGCAGTGCTTATTTCTTTATATATATTTTTTAAAATGTTAGATATACAGACTAATAAGTACTAAATTTTACAAGTTTTATCTATAGTGCTAAGTTTAAACAATTTGTGCATTTACTTTCCTTTAGAAAAGCTTTAGACAAAGACTGCTTTTCATTTAATAGTTCATTGAAAAAATATAGAATTATTTTATCCCTAATATATTTCACTAACTGAAGAGTATAATTTCCACATCTTTGCAGGCTTACTTCACAATTTAATTCATGGTATTTTAAAAAATCGCACTGTGTACAATAGTTTTAGAAACATATTGTTATTATGCATGAATTATTTTACAAACATGATTATCAGTAGTTTATCATGGAGTGATGGGCAAACAATTGCCCTTTAAATTAATTTTCTGCTTGTGTTGAAGTTGAGAGCAAATGTTGTCACATTATTTCTTTGGCAGAGTAAATGCGCAAACCTTGTTAGAAAAGCATGAATACCAAACAGCTCTAGCTTTATAATACTGTCGTGAAATGATTATTGTGTCATTACAAAAGATATAAAATAATGGATTGTCAAGTGCTTGATAACAAAAATGCTCAATACTCTCTAGTATTAAATAATCTTTAAGATGAGACCAATTTTTGTTCAAAATTAGATGAAAACTAGTAAAGCCATTTTCTTATGGTGGTGGGATGTAGAAAACTTTATTTTTAAGCCTGTACAATGGAGGGTTTTTGTTGTTGTTGTTTTTGTTTGATTTTTAAGTTTTTATTTTAATTCCAGTTAGTTAACATATGGTGTTATGTTAGTTTCAGGTATACAATGTAGTGATTCAACAATTCCATATATCACTCAGTGCTCATTATAAGTGCACTCCTTAATCCCCATCAGCTATTTCATCCATACCCCCACCAACTTCCCCTACCCTCTGGTAACTATCGGTGTGTTCTCTATAGTTAAGTGTCTGTTTCTTGGTTTGTCTTCCTCTCTTTTCCCCCCTTTGTTCATCTGTTTTGTTTCTTTAATTCCACATATGAGTGAAATCATATGGTATTTGTCTTCCTCTGATTGACTTATTTTACTCTCTAGATCCATCTATGTCATTTTGCAAATGGCAAGATTTCATTATTTTTATGGCTGAATAATATTCCATTATACACACACACACACACACACACACACACACCACTTCTTTATCCATTCATCAATCAATGGACACTTGGACTGCTTCCGTATTTTGGCTATTGTAATAATGCTGCTATAATCATAGGGGTGCATGTATTCTTTGAGTTAGTGGTTTTGTATTTTGGGGGTAAATACTTAGTAGCACAATTGCTGAGTCATAGGCTAGTTCTAGCTAACTTTCTGAGGAGCCTCCATACTGTTTTCCAGATTGGCTTCACCAGTTTGCATTCCCACCAACAGTACAAGAGGGTTCCCCTTTCTCCACATCCTTGCCAACATCTGTTGTTTCCTGAGTTGTTGATTTTAGCCACAATGGAGTTTTATTTATTCTAATCTAAAAGAGAATACAAACAGTGCATACAGTTATACTGCGCATGAAGTCCTGTCCTCAGGAGCCTACCTAGGAAGTCTTATTAGTACAACCTTTCTCTCATACTCTTTCTTACTTGGAAATGATTTGGGCTCGATCAGTGAAGTTGAAGAATTATGTGTAGTACTCAGGGGGAGAATATCTTCTTGGCAGGTTGTAGAATACCTTATCGGCGGGGTTGATTTTATTTAAAACAGAATTTGATAACCTACTGGTAGGAGCTAGCTCAGGTTGGTGCTCAGGTTTCCTGCATAACAAAGAAAGCAAAGGAAAGAAAATAATAACTTTTTTGGGGAAGACTGTTGAAAGGAGAGAGCACCTGGAGTTGCTCAAACAGCCAACCAGGGCCTTTGGGAGAAACAGAGCTGTCTAATGGATATTTGTTTGCTCTGTGGTCTAAATTCTCCCTTGAGTCTCCCTTCAATAAATTCTGTGTTGTTCAGTCATGCTTTGGGGAGTAATTTTGTCTTTTAGAGGAGCCCATGTTGTGCTGAGTCCTGCTTATGGTTTGCACATAGTGAAAAAAGTGGTTGCTTTTGGGAGCAGCTGATATGTAGGTTACACATGAATAACTGCTTACTAAAAGGAAAAATGTCATGACTGGGGTGAGCAATGGTTAACTAACCTCTTCTGTTAATGTGTCAGAGGCCCCTCTGGGAATAAATTGCTTTCCTTTCGAGAAAGAAGGCGCACTGGGTTCCAAGCCTACCCTGTCGTCGTGGCAGCTGGGAGCACTTCACACAGATACTCTCACTCTTCCACCACCCCTGGTTTTGGCAGGAAAAATGATAAGTCATTTGAATTTTGGAAATAGAAGGGACATGGAGATAATTATGTTCAATCCCCTAAGTTAGGGAACAGAAGCGTAGAGAAGTTAAAGACATGCCTAATGTTATGGCTCATGCTAGCAGGGGATGGTGAGAATCCAGGCTTCTGAAGTTTCCAACCAGTGTTCTTTCCACAACACCAGAAACTCTGAAGAAATCTGGAGAAGAAGGAGGAAAAATCAAATATAGCTAAGGCATCAGCAAAATGATGAAACTGATATATGGCTGTTTTCCTCTTGCGATAGACTTTTTTATCATCTGACAAAATACACAAGATAGAAGAAAACACGAAGAGCCAAAAAATATGTAGGTAGCAGGTGCTCAGTTTTGTGTATTGAGTTGTGTGTTCATCTTTTCTCATAGGTGAGAAATGGTTCCACCACCAGCTGGAGTGGGTGGAGAAAGAAAATTCTTGGTGGTGTAAGTTTCAATCATAGCCCACCAGCTTAGCCATACAACACATGAAGAGATCATGATTATGAAGGGCCACACAGAAGAGCCAGGTGTGCAACAGCCTACAAAGAATATGCATTTTCTTCAGATGTCACAAAGCTTCGTTTTCATTACTGAGTAATTGCTGTAATAACATCACTCAGTTCAACCAACATTATCTGCAATGGAACAAAAGGAAACCTCAAGACAGTATTAGTATTCTAATACTGCTAATTCACAAACACCCTCAACATTCTGTTTATCCTATGCTTCCCAGGTCACAGAAAATAACAGGACAATCTCTTTATTGCTGAGTTTATAATTTATACCTTTTGAATTCCTGAAAAATGCTTTAAAGGTTATTAAGTCTGTGGTGCCGTTCATCTTGTTGTTTAGATGCCCAGATCCATTAAGCTAAAAAAAAAAAAGCCAAAAAAGAGACTTTGTCTCTCCCAAGCCAGCAGACTCCAGTCCGAAGTAATGATTTCATTGGGGAGGGTGAGAAGTTTCCTTGGACGGATTCACAGTGGCTTCCAGACAGCTGATAAAAAAAACCAGAGGGAGGCTTGGGTGGGCAGTCATTGTTGGCTGTTTGTGGTGGGGATTACAAAAGGAATATCCTGATATGTTTTCAAGTGGAGGCCTTAGAATCTCTCTCTCTCACCAAGAGTTTCTGTTTATGTCCTAGTCAGTATTTATGACAACAGGCCTTCTGATATGGCATAGTTCAGAGTCAGTAATACCAAACCAATACCTTAACCACTGTGGAATTGGTCTCTCTAAATACAGAAAATCCCAAGGAGAAATAATTTTCATATATATTAAATATTTAGCATGTGGCTTTCTGCATTTAGCATACTTACACTCTACAGAAATAGTTTCAGGGGATATATATGTATGTCTTCTTATAACCAATAACCAAAGTAGATTATTTTAATGATTTAGATCATATGGTAAAGCTCCTGTTCTACTCAAAAGATGTCTACAAGAGTAGCATATACGTACGATGAAATATGTATTAGTTACGGATCTCCAGAGAAACAGAACCAGTAGAAGATATGGATAGATAGATAGATAGATAGATAGATAGATAGATAGATAGATAGATGCTAGATAGATACATAGATAGATGCTAGATAGATAAGATAGATAGATACATAGATTATTATTAAAATAAGCAAATAGGGCAATCTACTTAACTCAGTCTATTGATTGAATATTAATCTCATCCAGAAACACCCTCACAGATATACCCAGAATAATGTTTGACCAAATGTCTGGACACCTTTTGATCCAATAAAGTTAACAAATGAACCATTACAGAATACTATTCCGCTTTACAAGGAAGAAAATTCTGATACATGCTATAATAGGGATGAACCTTGAGGACATTATGGTAAGTGAAATAAGCCAGTCACAAAAGAACAAATACTGTATGATTGCACATATATAAGGCACCTAGAGTAGTCAAATTCATGGAGGAAGTAGAATGGTGGTTGCCAGGGACTACATGGGGAGAGGAGGAGGTGGGGAGTTATTGTGGAATGGGTACAGAGTTTCAGTTTTGCAAGATGAAAAAGTTCTGGAGATGGATAGTCATGATGGTTGCACAGCATAATGAATGTGTTTAATACCACTGAACTGTACACTTAAAAATGGTTAACATGATAAATTTTATCTTAAGTGTGTTTTACCACAATTAAAAATAAAAAGAGAAGGGAAGATGATGGATTAGCAAGCACTAGGAATTTGTCTCCCCACCTAAACAACAATTGCATTGGCAGCAGGATCTGTCTGCTACAACTATTTTGGAACTCCAGAGTCTATTGCAGGCTTGCAGTTTCCAGAAGTCTTGGACATAAATTATGGTAACAGAGATTACAGGCTCTGAGTAACAGTGATTGTGAGCTCTGGGTAATGGTGACCACTGACTCTGTGTAATTCTATTTTCCCTTTTGCTTCTATAGTCCAGGGGACTATAATCCTGTGGTTCCTTACCTTCTCCACTTTGCATCTTGTATTCATTCAATAGCTGTCTAACCAATTTCCCTGCTTTGGATACCTACAATGGTTTTGTTTTCTCTTTTGGAAACTGATAATACTTTTATTCAATTAGATTAGATCAATTTATGTCATATGCCCTTCCTAGACCAAAAAGAAAAAAAATTATTGAATTAATTGAATGACTTTTAGACCATTAGGACGCACATCCCCAATACAGTTTCCTCTAAGTCACATGGGGTACACGGGAAAGAGGTAGATACCTGAATAAAGTCAGGATTCTATTAATAAGGAAGAAAGAGGGATGAGGTACTTGGTCAGGCAACCAAAGGTGTTCAGGGTTATCCAGCTAGCAAGAGATGAAGCCAAGATACATGTCCAAGCCATAGGACTCAAGACACTCCCATCACTGTACCGTATAGTATAAGGTAGAGTGTATAGGGCTGGTTACTAGGACCCAAGTCTGTTCATTGCCAGTTTGCCTGTGTATGTCTAGAAGCAGCTTGGATTCCTAGATCTGGGAATATAGGCCCTAGTTGCGGGGGTCACCAGATCTTACAAGCTGGCATTTCACAAGGAGTATGGGTTACAGAAAAATTCTACTTTTTTTCCAATTTCTTTTTCCCTTGTGGCAGTCCAGTTTTAGTCCTATGTATGTGCACATGCATATCTGCAAGCCCACGGCTCTGATTATCATCAGCTCATACAGAAGTTCACAGACCTTCCATTAGAAATGACCGTTTCACCACTGCCATTATTGAGGTTGTGCTAAACAAAAGATATATTGCTCTATAATGCTCAGATTTTTTATTTTGCTACATGACATAGTATTGATCAAGTCTAGAGTCAGCCACCGTCACATTGACTTTTTCTAGTGTTACTGCTAACTTACTGGAAAGAGTCTAAATTAAAGAAATAGTGCTTGGCTGTTAGCACAATCTGTCACTTAATTTTTTTCAATACTGGACAGACTTGGACATCTTCTGTTGTGTTTTAAGATATTCTAAACCAAGGACAGGGTCTAGAATTATTCTTAGTGGTGAATTCTGGGCTTCAAAGGCTACCCACATAGGATGATCTCCCACATACCCCTCAAATAAATTTCTTCCTTAGATTTCCCTCACTCCCTCACTCCCTCCCTCCCTTCCTTCCCACTGGAATTCCTAAACGGTTATGTGAGATTTAAGCAGTTTATCATTTACATTTTACTTATTTCTTGAAAAGTAAGTATTGCAAAACTGCTACAGTCATTCTTTTAGAATGGAGTAGGAAAAGAGGTGAGGGAGTGGAAAGCAAATCCCATTGTCAGGGTCTTACAATAACTGTTGGTTAACTTAATATGACTCCCTGTGGTAGCACAACTCACTTTTCTGCTCACCTACAGCACTAAACATTCCCACAGATGTTCTAATTCTGACCTAGAGGGTAGTAGGGATTATAAAGAATATAATAAGGGGCAATTCCAAGGAAGCCCAGTTTGTATCGCCTAGAACTGAACATGGTGGTACATTTATGTATGGAGAAGAAGCAAGGGATTTGGGGTGTCAGAGGGAGATGGATAGTACGGGCTGGGGTATTTGGGGCCAGTAAGAATTGCCAAGATCACTGGGGTGAGTCAGGCCCTGATTAGTTAGGACAGGGCTTCTTAGGGCCTGGAAACTTCCATAGAGTATGGATCTAACCCTCAGCACGAGTGTGAGTGCTTTACAGGAGATTCCATCTAAGCAGAAGCCATCTACCTGCACACCTGGAAAGGTGTGTTACTTAACAGCCTCATGTTAATAATCATGGTCAACAGCACATTTTGAGGCCAGAGCATGGCATGAAATATTTCTTCCATTTCTTTTGGGTTTATTTCAGACCAAACTGAATTAGCCTTAGAAAGATATCTGAAGATCTGAAAGATCTCTTCCTCTAATCTTCCAGTTTTGTCCTTCCCTTGTCTTGGAGAAACTGCTCCCATCCTGCAGGTACCCCCAACAGGTAAGTCCAGGTAGGTTTCATCCGGGGATGGTGACAGTAGAATTTTACAGTCCTTCCTTTTGTGTTTTCTTAGGTCTTTAGACTCTTTCGAGAAGCACATTTTTAAGACAAATTCTTCTATTGTTAATCACTTCTCATAAATATTTTGATGCTTGTTATGATAAACAATTCATCCCTATCAGAGGTAAGGGTGAGGAGGAACAGAGCAGGCAAAAGGATGAGAACCCTATTTTGATATATACACCATAGCTGTCCATAGGCCAGGACCTGGAGCAGCCCAGGGGCAATATCCAGTTGCTTTAAGATTTGTGAGGAGGGGACTGGAGTTGAAACATACATAAAGTCTGACTATGAGTAGTCAACGTGTTAAGTGGAAGCATTTATGGGGTCAACTTTGTGGGCAGTGGTATGGGGTTGTAATGACATAGTCTCTGTCCGTTTTACCAGTTTGTGCACAAGGGCTTTTTTTTAGATGTTAGAACCAGTCAAGCTCTTATCTAAAGTAAGTGTCCTTTCTGCCTTTTAAAATGCTTGGGTTTTCTTTCTATGGATTTCCATTAATATGCATATTTGAGTAGAGAAAGTTTGCATTTTATCTCTATAGAGTCATTTATATAACAGAAACTGAAATTCAGACCTTCTCATGAGGTGTATAAAGATGACCAGAAGCTAAAAAGCACTGGGAGCATCTAAGAAATGTAATAAGTTATGTTTTTGTTGTAGCAACATTATTTTAAATACAAATTCTATTGAGAGTCACTATGAGGATTTATTAGTTAACATTTATAAATCTTTTTAAGCTGCTCAGATAAATGGAAAATTTAAACAGCTATGGTCAGGAAGGCTGAAATGGATTTGAGCTTGGTGACATAAAACTTTCATCTGTTGGCCTCTTTCCTCAACATCTGCAGGTAAACACTCACTCATTTGAAGCTTTGGCCTTGAAGATTTCAAAGGAAGGAGCTGAGATGTAAGTAAGCAGAAGGTATGGGTTTCTTGAAATTTATTTTCTTTAAGTTTGACACTCAAAAGAAAAAAAAATATGGTCATTAATTTGATGGTCATACACAAGCAAGGGGTACTTTCCCCTGTGAGGCAGTGTATCACGGGGTTGAGAGTGAAGGCTTTGGAGCCAAACTCCCTGGGTTCACATCCCAGTTTTGCCACTTGTTAGCTATGTGGCTTTAAGCAGGTCACCTAACCTCTCTGTGTTTCAATTTCCATCCTTTGATAGCTTGGATATCTGGATGGCAATGTGCCAAATGGCATATGGCTTTTCTACCACTTTATTGATTATGAGTGCATAATACATGCAAAGTGTATAAGTAATGCTTTCTCGCTCAGTATTTGCATCTGCAAGCTGGCACTAACCACTATCCCTTGCTACGATAAGATGTATGGTAAAATCAGTGGAAGCTGACAGAATGAAAGAGAGGCAGGAGAGTCATGTCTGGGAAAAGGGCAGGAATGGAGGATGCCACGGAGGCAGGCAACAGGAACCACACCCAGGTCACTCCTGGGACTGATCTGGTTTTCAGAGCTCCTCTGCTACCGGGAATGCATCTGACTTCCAAACATTTCCTCCTGTTCTGTCTGCTCCCAAGCTTCAGAGTCTTGGGAATCAAGGATATTTGGCTGAGTTTCTGGCTTGGCACTTCCTGCCCTTCTTCCTGCACTGTATCAGGAGTGGGTAAAACATATATTTGAACCTCTTGGTTTCCATAATGGGAGGTGGCAGTAGAAGGCAGACGCTTGAATCTGTCCTTCTGTCAAGATTAGATAAAATGGAGAATTCTACCAGTAGGAACATGTGGTGTTTCTGTGTAGTAAAAAAAAAAAAAAAAAAAAAAAAATCACAAATCTCTGCTTTACTTATATAAGACTTCAAATTTTCTTCAGTAGCTCCATGAGCCATGGTGTGGTGGTTAAGTGTTTAACAAATGACTTTCTGGCCCTGATTTGTAGCATTCGTACATTTCCAAGGGCAAACACTCCTACTATGGCCAATTCCAGGTTACCCACATGACATCTGAGCACAGTTGAGAAGAGAGGTACAGCAATATACTATTATATAATATTTCAGCCATACAGCTACAACACATGTACATAACCTGAAGTGCATAGATAATAGTGAAATGTAGTAAAATAATTCGGAAGTATTGAGTTTTGAGTATTTATTACCTTTGTTGTTAACATAATTTATTTAATTGTAAGTTTACATGATTTAATTGTTAATAATAGCTGTATTTTAACAAATGGCTTGCAAAGGTTTAAAAAAAAATTGTGAGCCAGCACACCACTGCCTATGAAATGGATCAATAATGTTTTTGAGAGAGAGATTTCTTACACAATACAATGCTTGGTGAGAGGCCTGGGACCTGAACATTTTATACACCGCATTTTTGTACAATGGGGATCCTCAGTAACAGATTAATAATAGTATCTGAAATTCACCTAACAAAACACATTCTTATTCAACATCCCATTCATTTTTTGATCCTCACAACAGACCCAGGGAAAAGGTACACAAGGTATATTATAGGTGAGGGAACTGAGTCAGAGAGCCGAATTGACCACTGACAGGTGGAGTAGAAACTAGATTTGGGTCCTGGAGACTTCCAGTTCACAGCTTTTTCCGTACCATCCTGTTTCTTCGAACCCCTTGCCATCCCTAGAACAGCCATTTAATATGGGCAGACTAGTAAACTGGGATGTGTATGTCAGGATTTATTTATTCCCTGAATTCAGCTCAAGGGGCCCTCCTGTCTCTTCACAAATAAACAATGAAATAAAGTTGGAGGCCAACAGAATGGACAATGACAACACATTGCATTAGCAGCTTGGGTGGGCAGACTCCAAGATGGCCCCCGGATGTCCTTACCGCTGGTGTTCATGTCCTTGGACTCCTTCACTGAATAAGGCTCTGTGTGTTTACTAATAGGACATCGCAGAAGTGATGGTACACCACTTCTTAAGCTAGCTGTGAAGAGCGCTGCAGTTTCTGCCTTGTTCTCTTGGGTCACTTGCTCTGGGGGAAGAAGCCAGCACAGGGTTGTAAGGACACACAAGCAGCCCACATGGCAAAGAGCTGAGGCCCCCCAGCAGCAGCCAGCACTACTTGTCAGTCATCTAAGTATGCTACCTTCGAAGTGCATCCTCTAGTTCCATTCAAACCTTCAGGTGACTATGGCCTTGCCTGACATCCAGCTGTCACCTCATGAGAAACCCCAGGCCACAATCACCAAGTTAAGTGCTACCAAACTCTTGACTCTGTGAGAGTGTCTCAAACTGTGAGAGAGAACTAATGTTTGTGTTGTCTTAAGTCACTAAGTTTTGGGCAGTGTGTTACACAGCAGTAGATAAACTGGATTTCTTTACCAGCTGCACCATATAGACTGTGGGTGATCTTAATCAAATACGGAGAGGTGTGAGGGACTTAAAGGAGCATTTCAAGTAATTGTTTACTGTTACCGTTTTGTTTTTGCTTTCCACCAAGGAATTTGAAGCAATGTTCTGAAGCTTTGCACAATATAACTTTTGAAATGCATTTTGTTCTTAATGCTTTCTTAAATGACCTGTTGTTGTCCATAGAAAAGAGCACTCTGTACTGAGTGCATCTGCCACTCCCAAGAGCAAGGAGCTTGAACTGGAATTCACTCTGGCACCCTTAAGTCATCTCAGCCCTTTAGACCCCACCTTCACTGGTACCATTAATTCTTTTGGGTTTCTGGGCCATGGCATCTTTTCCCTGTAAGAAAACCAGGACAGGGGAAAATAAAGAAATTAATTAGGAAAGGAGAGGGCTAGAGACCCATTGGATGTTGGGGGGTGGAGATCTTAAGATCATTTGCAAAACACTAGCCCCAACACCCCTTGGGAGACTGAGCCATGACCCCTTCCCCTGGTGTCCCCGCCCGCAAAATTCGCTCCTAGAAAAATCCGCTCACATCCCCAAGAGCACAGGAGATCTCAGAGAAGCGGGAGGCTCTTGTGCCTGCTGGGAGGGGCGGAGCTGGGATTAACCAGCTCCTTGGCGCGTTTCCTCCGAGCTGGGGGAGGCCGAGCACGGACCGCGGAGTAGGCGCCCAACGTGGGGCGCCCGTAAGCGGGCGGAGGAGACCTGGAGGTGGGAGAGCGGGCTGCAAGCCTTGCCCGGCAGCTGCTATCCGCGCCGAGCGCGCACTGCCATCGAGCGCCGGCGCCTCCAGCATGGAGTGGGAGCTCAACTTTCTGCTCTACCTGGCGCTCTTCTTCTTCCTGCTCTTCTTACTTTTCCTTCTGCTCTTCGTGGTCATCAAGCAGCTGAAGAACTCTGTGGCCAACACGGCCGGGGCGCTCCAGCCCGGGCGTCTCTCCGTGCACCGGGAGCCTTGGGGCTTCTCCCGTGAGCAAGCGGTGTGACCCGTGAGGCGCGGGCACTAGCGGGAGGGCACGGAGCTGCGCGGGCACCGGTCTGGGTCTCAGCCTCGATTCTCTGTCCGCGTGGCCGCCCAGGTTCCAGTGCCAGGCTCGGTTGTAGCGCTGGCAGGTTCGTTCGGGTGTGGAAGGGGTCTGCGGAGGGGCGATTTTCTCTGCCCCTCGGGGAGGTTCTGGGCTCGAAGCACGCTCGGTTGCCAGGCACGGCGATTTATGGGGTCTGGGCTGGCGCTGTGCTCTTAGGGACTTACCCTCAGCTTTTCCGGGGTGGGGAGAGATGGAGAAAGATGTTCAGCCAGCCGTTGGAGCCGGAATGGCTTTGGGCACCTGCAAGCTCTTCTTCCCAGTCCCACTGCATGTTAGCTTCTACGTAAAGGATGGAAAACTAAATCATTCAAGTAATTCAATCCAACGACTTCCAATCCAAATTTGATTAAAAAAATCGATTGTCAACCTTAATGTCAAATTACTGAGAGAGTGTGGGCTTTGGGACAGGAAGCACGAGAAAACAGTGCGCTCTTGAAGTATGAAAAATACTGCTTTAAATATCTTTGCGCTTTGGTAGACGCTAAACGGGGTTCGTCTGACAGTGCCAGAGAGGATTCAGCTGCCTTTCTTCCCCTTAATCCCTACTCCTCTTGTAGCCACCGACCTCAGAGATGCGTGCAGAGTTGCCACACCAGGTGGGTTTAGAATCTCAAAGGGCGGGAGGGTGAGTGTTAGCGAGTCTTTTGGTAGATGCCTTGGGGCTGATGAAAGGTTGTAGGGCAACAAAAAGAAAGAGAAGAAAAGCTGGAGTGGCAGGTTACATGACTAGACCATTTGCCGGAAGATTGGCAGGCAGCTTTTAACTCCTTCTTAATGAGCCCTAAGCACCCTCCAGGCAATGTCAGTTTGGGGGAATAACAGTTTCATCTTCCAGATGCTTTTTCCTCGATTTATGTCGTCTGGAGTTCTGGAGTGGAGCTGTTGCCCTGGGTTGGTGCGCTGAAGACCACCATTGCAGTCACAGCTGGTAAGGGGCAGCCCTGCACAGAGAGGACCAGGACAACCCCAGTCGCACCTTTCCTGCAAATGGTAAGTGGGGACCACCCTTGATTTCACTTTGTCCCTGGTTGTAGCTGAACTTTGGAAGACCCAGAGCCTAAGAAAGTGAGAGATTAGGACCGAGGAAATGGGTGCAATGAAAGGGGTCTCTCTCTCCCTCTTAGAACCCATGAGCTTTCTACTATAACTGAGGAGCTGAACTGATTCCTAAGTACAAGAATCAGTGTCTATGTAGGGGAGCAGAGACGTTAGAATGGGATGTGAGGAGTGTTTACAATCTTAATAATCATTCTGCTCTTTTGGAAAACAGTGGAGGGGGTCTTGGAGTTGAAATATGGAACGCAGATATAATTTGTCTTCAGTAAGGGAAGATTTGGGTTCAGTCACGTTAAGGTGGAGTAAGCTGTCCATGTCGTGACTGAGTATTGAAAATATTAATTTTAGGTACAAGGACCATATAGAGAGGATAAAAACAAGAAAATACTAAGTTTTGCCTAAGTGGATAATAAGAAAGTGAAGTAGAAGACAATTATTTTGGTAATTCAAGTGAAGGAAAAATACTCTCTTGTAGGTAAATAATTATGGGAAAATTTTTTTGGCTGAGACATTCAGATAATTTCCCACATTTGTAGTTCATTTTTCTAGAACAGACCTGTTTTTAATGAAGTATAGGCATATATATATATATATATATATATATATTTCTCTCTATATATAGAAATACATATATAATTCTCTCTATATAAATATATGTAATTCTATGTCTCTATCTATCTATACTTTTCGTTATCAGAGCTATAGTACAACTTGTTTTGAATTTCCAGTTTGAATCCCAGAATCAACTGCAGTGACTCTATCTTGAATTTTGAACAATAATTCTCTAATTGGTTGACACCTCTGCAGTGGCATTTAGTTATCGGGTTGTATGGTTAATGTGGACATTAAAGATGAGTATGGGAGTAGGTAATTAACAATTATAGGTGTTTACAAGGGTGGAAAACAATCACTTCATACTTTATAAATAACCAGAAGGCAAATTATTTTAAACGCCTCCGGGACTTCTTGAGTTTGTAATCCTTTAATCTTCCCAGCAGTGCCACTGGTATCCAGAGGTTTAAACCTGACTCTTCTAGAGAGGAGGCTAGAGAACTCAGGGTGAGTAGTTTGCTGGCATCCCCCTGTGAAGCAAATCTCTGTGTGGTTCTGCTGACTCTGCTTCCTGTGAAAGGGTGGTTACTTTCCTATCTTGTGCTGAGTGCCATTTTATATCCTCCTTGTAATCAATTATTGGTTACTAAGTTCCCATTTGTCTAGGCCAAAAAAATGAGTATTTATTCCTGTTATTTAATCTCTACTTGGAACTTGGCCCCAAACTCTGGAAAGTAAGGTGCCTCACATTTGCTCTTAGAACTTGCTGCTTGCTGTTGATCTCCTGCCTTGCCCTTGCTTGGTAGGCACTCTGCTTTTGAAACTTGGACACCCTGTATACAAGCTGCCTTCGTCTATTCGCTTATTCAGTCATTTTTCCAAAACTCAACAAAGACTGATCTCCCAAATTAGAACTACTTTTGAACTCACGTGTTTTGTTTTGTTTTTTTCCTATCGGTATATTCTCGATCTAATGCTCTGACATCTGGCGTAGGTTCCCAGTTTGTACGTGTTGGCTGCTCTACTCTGACCACATTCTGATCCTATCACTAGACCAAGTCTGTTTTTGAGGATGGTATGCATATGGGCTAGATATTAAAACATTTGAAAAGTCAGGAACGTTTAAAGTAACTGCTCATCATACAAGTGTAACTTGATTATTGAAGATTCTTATGTTCTATTTTCAATAAAAGGTTTTTAGTGATCCTTCAGCAATGTTAGAAGCAGAGTTGAATTTCTTACATTATGAGGAAATAGGCTATAATTCAATTATTAGGAAATATTAGTATTTTATTTCAAGTGTTCTTATTTCAGTATTGTCTCTAAATTTCAGTTGTTTGAAATGACTTCAAATCTTATTAGGGTAATCTTGATCGTGTCGCTGATTTCCAAACCTGTAAGTGCAATGAATCAGCGGTTCCACTTGGAAAGAGAACCATTTTCGGTTGAATGAGAATGACGTCACACTCACACCTGCAAAATCTGAAATGTCTAATAAAGTAGATTCCTATGTCTGAACTTCAATTTTAGGGCACAGCTGTAGATGCAGGACTGATGCCATCTGGTGCAGTTCCACAGAAAAAGAGATAAAATTTACCCAGAGTGTGCCATGCACTGGCTTTTCTGGGAATGACAAGGTGCCAGGATTTGTTTTTGGTTCATTTGCAGGGGTGGATACTTGGAACGAGGTGAGTAAAGTACATGCACTATCCCCATTTATAGCTTGACATTTTATATTTCCAATTCTGTTTATAGTTTCAAAATAAGCACAAAAGAGTTAATTTTTTTAAATGGCCCAACATTTAAACATTGTAAATAGTTCAACCATTTAGGATAGTGGGAAATGTTTACTTTTTCTAACGCATACTTACTAATCTAGGGACTTTTAGAATGCTAATGGTACTAATGCAGTACATAGAAAATATGTACAGAGTACTGTACTTTGGTTTTAATTTTTATAGTTACTCTGAGGTAGGTGTGCTTATTTAAGCTAAAACTACAATTAAAATTCTAGTATCGTTAGGAAATCACTGTCAGGTGTCTGTGTCACATACGAGGGAAAGCTAAAAATTGAGTTGCAGATCTTTGAAGTTAATTTTGGGGGGCGGGGTTGAATCAGTGAAATCACTTCTCAACTCTACATTTCTTACTTCGTCCACACAAAATAAGATTATACATTAAATAATGATCTGATTAATTGTCTGAGCAGTAGCACCTTACTCCATAGGAATGTGGGCAATCAGGGCAGACCTGTGCTTAGAACAAGTCAGAACATAATAGGCACTCAGGAAAAACTTCCTGATCAATTAAGCTAAAAATCCTCTTGTTTTCCTTAATAGCAGCTATTTTATGTAGTAAGCCTAATCATTTCTTCCACTGTTGTGCTGTGTAGACGTGGGTAGTTCGAAGTTAAAATTTTTATACTTTTGTTTTATTAGTGTGACTCTATGAAGCTACTTGAACTTTATTGAATATATATGAGTCTTCCGGCAAGTTTTTTACATTAAGACGGAAATCTTGTTTTCCTATTGGGAATCAAGATGGATTGCTATCTCAGTAATAAGAGTAGGAAGTTACTGAACCAAACAGTAGCTTAAACAAAGTAAGGGTTTTTTTCGTTCTCATGTGACAAGGAGGTTAGGGGTAAACTATTGCTGGTGTTGGTTCAGCAGCTCACAGATGTCAGGGTCAAGGTAGCCCCTGAGGTTCCCTTGGCTTTTCCCTTAGGTTCCAAGATGGTTGCTGCAGCTCCCCCAGGAAGATGAAGGAAGCTGAAAGGGAAAACAGGGCACGCCATTTTGATTCTGCTTCCTTTTAAAGAGCTTTCTCAGAAGCCCAGCAACTTTTACTTACATCTCATTGGCCAGACTGTGTCATATCTACGAGGCTGCGTGAGAAATGTAGTTTTTGTAGCTGGACATATGACTGCCTTCAACAAAAAAGCTAAGGAAATCTAAGGAAAAAAGATGATGGTGAACCTTTGGGAAATAAACCAGCAGTCTGTGCCCTGGCTACAAAATACAGTTGTAAAGGAGCATAATGATTGAAACAGATCAAAACTGTAATTCCTTCACAACTGACAGTACTCCAGGCAACACTGCTCTGCCCAGAGAGTGAGCAGAGTGAAGACATCCTAGGTTTTTTCTTGAAACACCTGCCAGAACGGGCTTTTGCAGGCAGCTGATATGCTTGCCCCACATCAGGATTTTCTAGAGGAGGACCCTGGGAACCTGTACACTTCCTTGGAGGACATAATCTATGGAAGTTTGGAATGGGATAAAGAAGGCTCTACCTTGCTGCTTTCCCATCTGCTTTATGTATCTCTAATTTTCCTTACAGATTTTTGGTGGAGTCTAGTTTGTGTTTGATCCCTAGAAAAGGATCATCCCTTTCATACATAGGAAAAGGTAATCTATGTAAAGAAAGGCTACTTACTCCCTTCTCTGACTCCACCACCGATCTAGGAATATCCTGGGAGAAGACTTGCTTCTCAAAGCTGCTTCCATAATCAGCCTACATCCTGCCTAAGCAAAGGAAGAAGAAACACTTCCCACTCCAGGGCTGTCCAAAAGAACTTTCTGTGATGACAGAAATGTTCTATATTTGCACTGTCCAATATGGTAGCCACTAGCCACGTGTGACTAGTGAACACTTGAAATATGGCTAGTGTGACTGAGGAAGTAAATTTTAATTTTATTTAATTTTAAATAATTAAAATGTAAATAGCCATATGTGGCTAGTGGCTCTTGTATTGTACAACGCAGTACACAACTTTTTCTTGTGTTTTCCAACTACCTGAGAGGGGTTTGAGCCAGTCATGTGCTCGGTGTTCCATCATCTTCACTATTCCACCTTGCCATTGAACCTGTGTCCCAGAGAAAAGGAAAAATGGTATCTCGGAAATAAATGCAAGATGTTAACTTGACATCTATACATTGTACTGATTTCTGTATAAATGGAATGATCTCCTGGGAATAGGTCCTGTGATTGATTTTTGTGATAATTGATGGTGGACAAATGGTGGTGGTGCTGGTCCACTTACCATTCCTAGTGAACGTTATGTGTTCCTAGTCAGAGTGAGTCAGCAGGAATTATTTTGTTCTGTTGTGCAATTCATTCTGGTTTATTTTTGTAATAATGTGGCTGCTAAGTGATTATTCCATGTGTGTTTTTCAAAATACTTCGTGGTTTATATTTTTTAAAAGGCTGTGAAATAAAAAAAAATTATATGTAACTCAGTTTTTTGTGTGTGTGAATTATTCTTACCCATAATTTTTAAAGAGTTAATTAGGATGAGGTTAATGGATAGAAGGAAATATTTATTTATTTATTTATAAAGATTTTATTTATTTATTTGAGAGAGAGAACAAAAAAGAGCGGGGGGGGGGGAGGGGCAGAGGAAGAGGAAGAAGCACACTCCCTGCTGAGTAGGGAGCCTGGTATGACACTCGAACCCAGGACCCTGGGATCATGACCTGAGCCAAATGCAGATGCTTAACTGACTGAGCCACCCAGTAAATAAATAAAAATATTTATTTTTATATCAGATATTTTTTTAAAAGATTTTATTTATTTGACGGAGAGAGAGACAGCCAGCGAGAGAGGTAACACAAGCAGGGGGAGTGGGAGAGGAAGAAGCAGGCTCCTAGCGGAGGAGCCTGATGTGGGGCTCGATCCCATAACGCCAGGATCACGCCCTGAGCCGAAGGCAGACACTTAACGACCGAGCTACCCAGGCTCCCCTATATCCGATTTTTTAATGGGCATGTCTATATGTCAATTAATTTTATGTTTTAAAAATATTAAATAATATTTTCATCATATTCAGAGTTTGAGTAAAATATGAGGGTGGTAATTGTACTCAGGTAATTTTTTCCTCAAGTGTCTGGTTGTTTTTCTATCTTGAACATCACTTGGACCTTGTTTCTCTGTAGTCCCCTGTTTGGAGTTATTTGTCTTTTATTATTGAGTTATAGGAATTCTTGAGGTATTCGAGACACTGCTGATCTATGACATACATGCTTTACAGCAATTTTCTTCTAGTTTGTGGCTAGCCTATTCATTTTCTTAGCAATGTCTTTAAAAGAGGTATTTTTAATTTTGAAGTTAGAGTTATCCACTTTTTTTCTTTTATGTTTATTGCTTTCTGTGTCCTCTCTAAGAGGCTCTTGCCAATCTTTTAGGTCACAAAAATATTGTTCTGTACTTTTTTCTATAGTAGAAGCTTTATAGTTTTAACTTTTACTATGTCTGTTATGCATCTTAAATTAATTTTTATGTGAGATATGAGGTAAGGATAAAGGTTCTTTTTTACCCTGTATATATAAACGTTTTTCTACCCATTTGTTGAAAAGGCTTTTCCCTCTCCATTAGATTGCTTTGGCATCCTCATCAAAAATAAATTGACCATATAAATGTGGGACTATTTCTGGGCTCTCTATTTAGTTCTATAGGGTATTCTCATCCATTACAACACTGTCTTGATTACTGTAGATTTATAGTAAGTCTTGGTATTAACTACAAAATGTTACTGAACCTGAACTTTTTTTTTTAAGATTTTATTTATTTATTTGTCAGACAGAGAGAGAAAGAGCAGGAGTCCAAGGAGGGGGAGTGGGAGGCAGAAGGGGAAGCAGACTCCCCACTGAGCAAGGAGCCCGATGAGGGACTCAATCCCAGGACGCTGGGATCATGACCTGAGTGAAAGGCAGACGCTTAACCAACTGAGCCACCCAGGCATCCCTCGAATCTGAACTTTTATAATAAGCTACTAAAGTCTGGGTTTACACACAAAAAGAGGCTTCAGTAATTTCAGTTGAAAATGGTCAAATTCAATAAGAGAACCCTACCCCAACACAATGCTTCTTTTATTCTCGATTCTAGTTCTACCCACAATCTGGATCTGGATTTAAGGTGGCACTTGGAGAAAATGTATGTCCTTGTGTTTCTACATATCTAGATAACTAGGAAGTATCTTTTTTTCTGTTATTATAGTTGAGGGTAAACTGTACTTTATAAAAGGGACTTTTTGCTGGAAATGTAAAGTGATACAAAACAAAACAAAGCACAGAAGTTAATGTGTTGCTAAAGTCCATCTTTGTTATTAATGTAGAATTAACCGCAGATTGAACTGCCTGGCTCAAGTATTAGGACATCCATTTTGGTGTTTTCCCCTCACCTCACTGGTAATCTGATATTTGAATGTTTGGATATGTGATCATGCTTTTTAGAAATTTAGCTAGGATCGTTTGATTGGCACCAAATTACGTCTCATGCCCCATTTTTACTTGCGTGCAGTTTTCCAGACCTACTACTTCTTGTCCTTTATACATCTCAACTTGGAACTCACTGTAGTCTCGACCCATTGGAGGAAATATGAATGGCCCCTCCATCTCCAACTATGTCATCTCACTCCCTCCTGGGAGCTAACGGTTGTTAACAGTTTGAGGTATATCTTTCAAAACTATTGTCTGTGTATTCGCCATGAATAGTTATCCAGTCACATTTATTCACATTTGTATGCAGATACACAGGTTTTTTTTTTAATATAGATGATGTCATACTATAGATATTCTGCAATTTGCTTTCTTCTCTAATACGTTGTGGCAGGTTATATTTTCCAAAAGATGACCAGAACAGTGTCTTCCATTTCACATGCTTTTACAGTATGATTTGACATTGAGTGGGAGAGTCTATATCCCCTCGCCTTGAATTTGAGCAGGCTTGTGACAACAGAAAGTGACAGAAATGACACTGTCTGACTTAGGAAGCTAGGTCAGAAAAGCAGTGCAGTTTCCCCATTGTTTGATGGAATACCGCTTTTGGAGCCCTGATTTACCATGGAAGATTGAATTATCCTGAGGCCGTCATCATTCTCCGGAGAAGCCCATGCAGAGAGGCCCTCTGTAGGTGCGCTGGTGCAGAGCCCCAGCTAGTGAATAACTCCCAGGCGCTGCCTCCTCCCAGTTGAGGCCCCCGGCTTTATGGAGTACAGACTGAGCCGTCTCACTGCACCCTGTCTGGATCCTCATTGTTTTAGGTCACTCATTTTGGGAGAGTTTGTTACAGCGATAGTAACTGGAACGTGTTTTAAAAGTTTTAATGAAAATAGAATCATCCTTATTGTCTTAAATTATTGTAGAGAATCCTCAGCAATTTATTTAGCAGATTAACTATTGATGAGCATTAAGTTTGTTGCGAATTTTTCTAAGATTGTATTCACAGAACTATGATTTCTGGGTCAACTGGTTTGGAGATCTCAAGAGTCTGTAGATACAGACAGTCTCCATCCTAAATGACTGTGCCAGAATATATCTATCCACTTCTCCACAGTGTTTGACATTATGGGTCTTTAAAAAAATTGCCATTATAAGAAAAAAAATACAATAAAACCTTATGGGTTTGATTTGAAAAATTATAAGGGAGTTTGTTGTCTATTCTTCCTGTTTTTTCTTTTTCTTTTTTTTTTTTAAGGGTGGGGAGGAGTAGAGAGAAAGGGAGAGAGAGAATCTTAGGCAGGCTCCACACCCAGCATGAGACCAACATGAGTCTTGATCTCACGACCCTAAGATGATGACCCTAGACGAAATCAAGAGTTGGACGCTTAACAAACTGAGCCACCCAGGTGCCCCTGTTTGTTGCTCTTGTTTTGTGTTTATTGGTTATTTATTTATTTATTTATTTATAGATTTTATTTATTTATTTGAGAGAGAGAGTGTGCAAGCACGAGTGGCAGGCAGAGGAAGAGGGACAGAGAGAAGCAGACTCTCTGCTGAGCAGGGAGCCGACGTGGGGCTCGATTGCAGGACCTGGAGATCATGACCTGAACTGAAGGTAGATGCTTAAATGACTAAGCCACCCAGGTGCCCCTTATTGGCCACTTCGATTTCCTCTTCTCTATGTGCCTATAAAATCCTTTACTCATTTTTAATAGGTTGCTTATCCTTTCATAAGTAATTTATGTATAGTACAGATATACAGTGAATATATCTACTGGGTGGCCATATATATAAATCAGTAAATATATACATACAGTTATTAGTCCTTTGTCAGTTGAAATGAAACTGTTTTCTCCTAGTGAGTTGTGTATGTTTTAACTTTGTTTTTTGTTTATTTTATTTATTTATTTTCCAAATTTTTATTTAAATTCTAGTTAGGTTTTTTTTTTTTGCTTTTAATAATATTTTTTATTATATTATGTTAGTCACCATACAGTACATCCCTAGTTTTTGATGTAAAGTTCCATGATTCATTACTTGCATATAACACCCAGTGCACCATGCAATACGTGCCCTCCTTAATACCCATCACCAGCCTATCCCAGTCCCCCACACCCCTCCCCTCTGAAGCCCTCAGTTTGTTTCCCAGAGTCCATAGTCTCTCATGGTTAGTTAACATATAGTGTAATATTGGTTTCAGGAGTAGAATTTAGTGATTCTTCCCTTCCATATAACAGCCAGTGCTCATCACAAGTGCCCTCCTTAATACCTGTTTAGCCCAGCCCCCTACCCACCTCCCTCCATCAATCCTCAGTTTGTTTCCTATAGTTAAGAGTCTCCTATGATTTGCTTCCCTCTTTCTCCCTCCCTCTCTCCCTCCCCTCCTTCCTTCCTTTTTCTTTTCCCTTCCCATATGCTCATCTGTTTTGTCTTCTAAATTTCACATATGAGTGAAATCATGGTATTTGTCTTTCTCTAACTGACTTATTTCGCTTAGCGTAATATACCCTAGCTCCATCCACATCATTGCAAATGGTGAGATTTCATTATTCTTGATGGCCAAATAATATTCCAGTGTGTGTATGTGTACCACAACTTCTTTATTCATTTATCAGTCAATGGACATTTGGGCTCTTTCCATAAATGGGCTATTGTTGATAATGCTGCTATAAACATTGGGGTGCATGCACCTCTTCGAATCAATACCTTTGTATCCTTTGGGTAAATACCTAGGAGCGCAATTGCTGGATCACAGGGTAGTTCTAGTTTAAATTTTTGAGGAACCTCCAAATTGTTTTCCAGAGTGGCCACACCAGTTTAACTGTTTTTTATTTCATCGTACTGAAGTCTAAAATTATATATACATACTGTTTAATCTCCATAACTATACACTTCAGTGGAACAATTGTCTCCTCATTTTATCTTCATTATTCAAAAATTTCTTGGCTATTGTTCTGGGGGGGGTGTGTGTCCATGTGTGTGTTTCACATAAGAAGTTAAGAATCAATTTGTCAATTTCCATTAAATAAAATTCCTGTGGATTTTGGTTGGGATGGCATTTAATTTCTACATTAAATTTGGGGAAAAATTGGCATCTTTTTTTTAAATAAATATTTTATTTATTTATTTGTCAGAAAGAAAGAGGGCACAAGCAGGGGGAGCAACAGGCTGAGTAGGCAGAGGGAGAAACAGTCTCCTCACTGAGCAAGGAGACTGATGCAGGACTCGATCCCAGGACACTGGAATCATACCTGAGCCAAAGACAGATGCTTAACTGACTGAGCCACCCAGGTGTCCCTTGCCATCTTTTTTGTATCTTTTAGTGATGGCTTAGATTGTTTATTTCATATGGGCAATCTTGTATATTCCCACTTAAGTTTACGTTTAAGTATTTTATAGGTTTGGTTGTTATATAGGGGATATTTAGTAGCTGTTGCTCATAAAAGAAAGCAATTGATTTTTATACATTGATCTTATATCTGGATCCTTATTAAACTCTTCTCTTCATTGTAATAATACTTTTTTTCAGTGATATTCTCGGATTTCCTAGGTAGTCAATCATATTGTACAAATAATGAGTTTTGTTTCTTTGCAACCTGCATTTATGCAGTTTATTTCTTTTCATAGAATGATGACCAGGAGAGTTAGTACGATATTTAGTACTACTGGTGATAATGGGCATTCTTGTCTTTTATCTTATTCCTAATTTAAATGATTATACTTCTAATGTTTAACCTTTAAGTATTATATTTGCTACAGTTTTCATATGCTTTTCTCTTCATTTTTTAATGGGAATGTTTGTTGTTTTCTTTTCTGTTTTGAGGAGCTTTCCAAATCCAGAAATATATAGATAAATAATTTTAAATGTCTGCATAATATTTCATTGAATATACATACTATACTTACTTAGTCTTCTATCAGTAAACAAGTACATATATTTAACATGTTAATATATATATATACACATATTATGTATATATATATATATACATAATATGTGTATATATATATATATACATAATATGTGTATATATATAAGCTACACTGCTTTGAATCTCTTTGTACAAACAACCTTCACATCTGTTTGATTCTTGGCAGTTGGATAGCTTGTATTAAATGTAAAGGTTAGTTAGTTACCTAACTAACTAAAAGTTAGTTAGATACCTAACTTTATTGTGCAACAAATTGTTGAGGGCCGAATTGCCCTCCAGAAAGGATATACCAGTTTATACTGTCATCAACAGTGAAGGAGTATGCCCATTCCCCTCTACCCTTGCCAACTCTGCATTTTTAGGATCTTTTTAATCTACAAATTTGTTAGGTAAAAAAGTGATTGTTTGTTGTTTTTATTAGCATTCATTTTGTTATTAGTTTGAACATTGATCATTTTTCTTTCTTTTGTGAGTTGCCTATTCATATCTTGCCCTTTCTTCCTATTAGGGCATTCTTTAGTTCCTTACTGACGTTTCATTGATACTTACTTTTATTCCCTTGGAGAATGTTATTTTATTTATAATTAGGAAGACAATGAGGTTAAATCACCCTTCCCTCCCTAACTACCAGTCTCCATTTCTTCTTTATGGTTACTAGATTCTTATGTATACTTCTAGACTTATGAAATACATATTCACACATATATATCTTTTTTATTCACACAAATGAAGCCACATTATTTGCACAATGTTTTATACCTTGCATTAAAAAATGTAACAAATATTCCCTATTCATTTATTCAGTAAATACTTACTGAGTACCCACTATGTACCAGGCACAATCCTACTTTAAAAAAATTTTTTTTACTTATTTATTTGAGACAGGAGAGCACAAGCAGGGAGGAGGGTCAGAAGGAGAGGGAGAAGCAGACTCCCCACTGAGCATGGGGTTCGATCCTAGACGCCCAAGATTATGACCTGAGCCGAAGGCAGACGCTTAACTGACTGAGCCACCCAGGGATATATTAGTGAACAAAAAAGATAATTCCTTCCCTCACGGAGTTTACTTACATTCTGTATGTAGGGCTGCCTGTTTTTAACTGCTCTATAGTATTCCATGGGTTAAGGAAGCATAATTTACCTATCCAACTCTTAATACATATTTAGTTGTTTCTAGGCATTTGCTATTACTAACAACACTACATAATTTTTTGACATAAATCTTTAATCAATGAGTCCATATATCTAGAGGATAGAATCCTAGATATGGAGTTTCTGGGTATGTGTATTATATACAATTTTTTGTTATAGAAATTTGAAACATATATAAAAGTTGAGGGAATGTTGCTTCAAATTTATTTTCTTTGATCATTACAAAATCTTATTTATTTGTATTTGTTCTGAATAATTTTCCATGTATGGATATACTATATTTTGTTTGTTTATCCGTTCACTTATTAAAGGACATCTTGGTTGCTTTGAAGTTTTGGTAATTATGAATAAAGCTCTGCCATCCTGTTTGCTCTCTTCTGGTAGAGCTCCAATTTGATAATATTCCACTTAAAAAGTGGTGCTGTTTAGCATGGGTGTGATTACAACAAGTCCTCTCCTATACTCTGGTAGAAGTTAGAATCTGGAAGAGGTACATTGGAGGGCAATTTGGTGTTATCTATTAACATTTAAACTGCACACAAGCTGGAATTCATCTTTTCCTATCTCTTATAGAGAAACACAGACATGCAATAGGCACATTGCACGTTTGGCCATCAGTCCATTTGCAATGGGTCAGCAGCTGGAACTAAAGGAAACTGGGCCCAGTGGGTTAGAGCAAAGGGTAAGCCTCCAGGACTCACCAGAATTAGAGAGCAAGGCAAAGAAAGTGAGTCAGAAGACTAGTCATATGGTCTAGACTAACACAGTGAGGAGTAGAAATAGGTTGTGAATCAGTTTTACCTCAGGCTCACTGGATGTCTGGTTGGTGACGGAAGATTGAGTCCAGATTCCCTATTGCCAACACGAGCATGCTGAGATGGCTGGTAAACCTTCTAACCCGGATGGCACAGTAGATTCTTGCCAGGAAAGGCTGGAGTTGAAGGAACTGGAAACCGTTGACCTACATCCAGAATATTATCTCCACTCATGCAAAATATGAAACATGATTCAGTGGTTTTCAAATGGCTTAATTTCTAAACACTTTATAAACTATTTTTCCTCTCTCTCTCTCTCTTTTTCTTTTAGAGAGAGAGTGGGGGGCAAAGGGAGAGGGAGAGACTATCAAGCAGACTCTGCCCTGAGTGTGGAGCTTGACAGGGGGCTCGATCCTAAGACTCTGAGATCATGACTGGAGCCGAAATCAAGAGTCAGATACTCAACCCATGAGCCACCCTGGCGCCCCTACAAACTATATTTTTAAATATAAAATTTTGGTGTGGATTGACATTAAACCTTTGTTCATAATTTCCAGAATCCTCTCCTTATCCCTACCCACTCTGCCTGCTTTTTGAAAACATGACCATTTCCCTGCCTCCAAAGTCAAAGTTCCCACCCTGTTGCCTGTGATTCCTTAGCACCCCTTGCAGCCCTGGTGTGAAACCACCTCTGCCGGGCTTGGCTTCTCAGAACCTTGGCAAGGGAAGGGGGGCATAGGGATTACAGCTTTTCTGATAGCTGAAATCACTGATTGCTGGGCTCTGTGCCAGTTTTTCCTCAGACTTGAACTGCATTATTATATCTGATGTTGGACCAGCTTGCCTATCTTGTAAGAATTTCATTTTTCTTTCTTTTTTTTTTTTAAAGATTTTATTTATTTATTCGACAGAGATAGAGACAGCCAGCGAGAGAGGGAACACAAGCAGGGGGAGTGGGAGAGGAAGAAGCAGGCTCCTAGCGGAGGAGCCTGATGTGGGGCTCGATCCCATAACGCCAGGATCATGCCCTGAGCCGAAGGCAGACGCTTAACCACTGTGCCACCCAGGCACCCCAGAATTTCATTTTTCTTTCTCATTTTACTTTCAACTGAAATGGTCTCACAATGATCATTTATGAATTCCTCTCAGCCTCTGTTGGCTAGCTCTAATCTGTTAAGGAGGCGTTGCTTAAAAACTTAGACAAGGGAGCCAGAGTCTTGCATTTACATCCTAGGTCCATAACCTCTCTGTGCTTCAGTTTACCGTCTGAAAAAAAGAGACAATAATACTTACAAAATACCTTGAACATATGTGACCATATGTGACATATATTAAGTGCTCAATAAATATTAGCTAGTCTTTCTATTCAACAAGGTACACTTCTTCCATCACTTTATTTTAGGTAATTGCCCCATCTTGCAATAGCTTCTTTTGTCTGATACAGCATTCATTTTCCTTTGCTAATATTTCAAGTTAATTTGATTTATAACCTACGTTGTGTTAGTTTATATATAGACATGTGAGTTTGTGGTACTGTCCCTAATACTTTGTTTTTTTGCCAAGACTTATTGGTCTACTCCCATGCTATTGTTCTTCTCATGTCATACCTGGCATTCTCTGGAAGTGTACAGTTTTATCTGGGGATTTTTCCTTCCTTGCATATGTCAGATTGGTACCTTCCTGCCAACTGTGTTCCTTCCAGCCCATGCAAACACACTCCAACCTCTGTGGGAGCCCACTGGCCCAGAAATCTAAATTCATCCCTACCCTTTAAGGAAGCTGGCTGGTCACCTCTCACATCCTTTATCTTGCAAAGTCACAAGCTTTTCCTGGAAGTCAAGATAAAAACACATCCTGTGCCCTGGGGCTCTTCAGCTTTCTGCCCAGAACTTCAAAATGCACAGAGAGACATTTTAGGGAGTTCCACCTATATTCTGTGAGCCCTGATGAACCATTAGAAGCTAGTAGTACTAAGAGGATTTGATCAATGTTGGCTGATTCTGACCTAACTTGGATATAATCAAGAGCCAAAAATATATGGGCACATAGCTAATGAGTATCTGAGTAGTCGGGGAGAAGAGAGATGCAAGGGTAGGCTCTAAATATTTCCAGTGTGAATGTTCTGATGTTCAGGAGGGTCTGAAGGGTTATACACCATTATGTTTGAGGCTTCTGCCCACCCAGGCAGCTGAAGATGCTCCCAGGGTCTCCACACATCTGTCCTCTCCAGCACACGTTCTGTGATGAAGAACGAGGACAGCAGGGCCTGCAGTGGTTTTCATATTCATTATACCTAGAGATTTTATTTCATGTAGAGAGTCTCTGAATTATAATAGACACTTTTCCATATGTATAATCTTAACGGAGTCCTTTTTCCTGAAGGAATTTATGATGTATAACAAGATGTGAGCTCAGACCTCAGATGTGAGCTTCTCCCCACATTCATTAAATTCCTAGCCTCTCTCTCTATTTTTATCTGGGAAACTTTTGTGCTAGGAGAGGGAGTCAGCCTTCGGTATTTCCTCTCACTCCTCAGATCTCCCTCAAAAGTCACAGTTCCCTTCAAAAGGGGGCTTTTGAGTCATCTTTTGATTATTTCCACTGGCACCCACCACGTTGTCTCCATCTTGGGGGAATGATAATAGGAGTGTCTGTCATGTTGAGTGTTTACCACATAACCTTAGCGGGCATTGTGCTCAGATGTGGTTGCTCAGTCCCAACAACACCCCAGAGGAGAGTGCTATTATTATGCCGTGTTGTTTTCCCCATGCGTCCTTTCCTCTTCACACTTTGCACCCACAGCACATGGTGTTCCCGGTCACCTGGGGCTTTGGGTCCTGGGGTCCTCTACTGTAACCAGAGGACTCGGAGGACTCGGCAGCCCCATTTGGGGGAACACATTGCCAACCTGATCTAAACTCTTTATTCGGTCCATGAGCTCTTATGGCCACCAGGTGGGAGTATTGAGATTATAAAAAACTCTCCAGAAAACAGATTCAGTGCGATTGTGAGGAGATCCACCTCAAACAGTTTTGCATGTGATTTTAATAGATAAAATGCCTGTCTAAATCAAAGCCAAACTTCTTTTGTAAAAGCACATATTAACTATTTCAAGATACCAGAAAGTGAGTTATATAAGGAGCATTGCATTGTTTTGAAGATTTTCTACATGTTAGAACTCAACATACACCCACCCTTTAAGCACAAACATTCTTAGATTTACAGTTCTTATTATTAGTTCTAATGGTTTCCCGTAAATGCATAGTTTAGGATTTCCTAGGCTGGTGCTTCTCACATTTGCTCCCAGTGGCTGAGAAGAGAGAGTGAATACGTCTCCCAAGAACTGTGGACTCAACTACAGTGGCCCCTTGGGAAACACAATGCCTTTGATGTCTCAGGTTTCAAGTCCCAAGTTTTGTGGATTTTAATACACATCAGTGTTTTTAATTACAAAAACAACATTAAGTAACATGGCCATGGCTGGGAAATGTGGCATGCTTATCCCACAGTCGGTTTTGGGAGCCTGGCATGAAGATTTCTGGAAGGGCAGAAAAGGAGTAGACATGCCAGTAGGGAGCCCTTCAATGTTGGTCTCCCTTGGGATTTTCCAGTGGTTATCTTCGGTGGTGTTTCACTTCTATTTGCTGCTGAGATTCTCTTTCATTCTGCATCTTGGCCTTGCATATTTGTTTTTATTAATATTTTGGTTATTTTTCCAATGAGCATGGTCTTACAAAAACAGGGCTCAATTTTTGGCCTTTAACAATGCCCTTTCTTCAATTCCCAGGATTACTCACTCTTACTTTCATAAGTCCCAGACTCCTTCCTAAATTAAACCTTTCTGATGATTCAACTTTCTTTCACTTTCTCATTTCAATACTGTTAACTTTGTAAGATTTTTTTTGTTTGTTTTAAAAATAACTAAATAATATATATATATATATATATATATATATATATATATATGGCAGTCCCACATCTTTTAGAACAAATTAAAAATTGTTCCTATACAAGATCATCACAAATGGGAGGAGAAAAGCATGACTAATAAGCATTATACTATTAATATTTATAATAATATTAATAATGATGATGATGATGATGACGAAGAATGGTAAACATAAGAAGAAGCCAGGGAGAATATTAGTTCACAGGATCTTGCTTAAAAGCCCATTCTTTACCTTCAGAAATCCTGAATTTTTGCCAGACTCAGAGTAGAAATGACTCTGATGACTAGAAACACATTTGGGTGAATTTAGAAGTGCATTGCCGCTTTACTGTTTTATTTCAAATTCTCTTTTACTTCCCACCCACCCTCTGTATATATTCTTTATTATCTAACATCTTTGAGATGTTAGAATTAGTACATGCCTGCAGGAAGGGTGCTGCGGAATGTTTTGTTGACGTGATTGACACAAGAACTTCTCTTCATGTGATTTCAGTATAGGATTAACTTAGGGAGGTTAAATGCTTATTAAAGATGTCAGATTCTGTGACCTTCATGTTACCAGTTGTGGTGGATTGTATTATTTGTTCAAACATTGTCTGCCTCTCTTCAGTGGACTTATTCCTATAGAATCCCTCCCTGGGGAAGGAGTTGAATCTGTCAGCCTTGGCCTCATAACTTACTTTGGCCAATATGACATGTGCCTCATTCAAGACAATGCTTTAAGAGCCATCCCGCCATTCTTTCCCTCTGCAATGAGAACAACATGCCCCAGTTAGGGGCATCTCCTTCCATCTGGATCCTGGGATGAGAAAATCATGTGAAACAGAGCCACAGCATATCCTTATGTGGGAGAAACAAATCTCTTTTGTTAGCCACTGAGATCCTGGGATCATTTGTTGTAACCTAACAATGGCTGTGTGATGTACTAGTGAAATCTTTACCAGGCAATTTTACCTATCCATGAACAATGGTAGTTGGTTCTAGATACAGTGTATCTGTATTATATATTAGTTAATGCAAGAGCAAATTTTGCTGGAGATCAGTAGCCATTGATTATTTTCAGCAAAATTCTTTCTTAAATTTTACTCTTGAATAAATGAGGACATGTAGAGTCTAATTTTGCCATATTCTTCCTCTTCCACTTAAAGTTTTTTGAGAAGCCCCATACCTAGGCTTGGTGTACAGACATGTAGTACATTGTCCAATCAACTGGTTTTCTCAGTATAGTTTCAAGATAGGATGAAGCAGTCAAGATTCTTGGGTTTCAAGGGGCTGTAGGTTGGGTTCCCTGGAAAGAAGAATCTGAGATGGAAATTAGTGTTTAAGAGGTCTACTAAGGAGAGCCCTTGGAGTCAATACCTGTGGAAGGGAAGGGAAAGGAATGGAAGGGAAAGGAGCATGATTGGACACAAAGAAAAGTTGGGCTATAATGCAGTCTGAACAAAGGACTCACCCAACCTCACAGGGAGTTCTAAAGTTGGGCTGGCCCTTCAGAGTTTTCCCAAGTCAGGATGGGGGGGTGGGTAGATATACTATACATTAAACAGTCATCGGATACAGACTTACTAAGGGTGCCTGAACTCGGGCAAGGCAACTCTTTAGCTGAGGCAATTTCCACAGAGGGCTGACAGCTGAGGACTCTCTGCTGACTGCACTCCCAAATGCTGAGGGAATAAGTCCTTTGTCTTGAAGGGGATCTGGGTGGCACACCACAGCCTCCACTGAAGTCCTCCCCTTGTGTTGCTCAGATTCATTTCATTATGGAAGTTCTGAGAGCAGATCTTCCAGGATTTTGTTGGGCTTCTTTCCTGGGGAAAACTTATAAAGGAAGATTGGTGGGATGTGAATGAAAGCCCTGCTGCTATCATTGGTCTCGGAACTGCAAACGAAATTCACTCTTGCTCCCATGTGATCCAATCTAGGTTACTCTCGTTCTCAGCTTCTCTGCTGGTCTCTGCAACCTAGCATCATGATTTTGCCTCTGGTAACCATGCCTTTCTCAGGCCGTGGCTTGAATATTGTCCATTTACTATCAAAATTGAGCAAGGGAATATACAGAGGTGCCCATGTGAATCACCAAATGTCAACATATTCCTTCTTGTGCCCATTGTGTAACAGTAGCTGTTACCTCCTCTTGATGATTAGGGCTGGATACCCCAGCCAGGTTGGTGCTCCATTTCTTGTTTGCTAGTCTCTTATCAAGAGGGGCCTGAAGTATCAGCTGTAATTTACTGGACTCTCTTGCTGTGTCCCGTGGGGAAAGGGTTTGCCTTTTGTAAACCATGACCTCTAAACCCTCAGATCCGGGAACTGACAGGACAGTAAGCACAAATTCTCCAAATAGATTAGTGGGAGTTGTAGTAAATGGGCCATTTCTGCTTCCATCCCTTGATTCCTGGACCCATGTATTTTACCTATTGGGGACATAACACCATATAAAAGTCATCTGAAAATGTTTATTGCAGGATTCTGAAGGTTAATGCCCTACCCTCCAAAACTTTAGATAGTGATATGTGTTAATAAGAAAAAAAAAAAACAGCAACAACAGAGAGGCAAAGGGAAGTACAGGATGGGATGGTCAAAATTATAGATAGGGTAGCCAAGGCAGGCCTGACCTAGCAGTGACATTTGAGTAAAGATCTAAAGGAAGAGAGAAATCTAGGGTAAGTTTATTCCAGACTGGGCCTGTGATAGTAATGCTCCTGGTGTGCTCAAAGAACAATGACGTGGTCAGAGCGCCAAGAGTGGAGAAAGAGAAGCAGGGTGTTGGTGGATGTCAGAGTGGTGATAGGTGACCGTGTAATGTAGGGTCTTAGAAGTTGATGTAAAGTGTTTGCTTTTACTCTGAATGAACTGACAAAGCACTGGAAAGTTCTGAGGTAAGCAAGATATGATATGACTTAGGTTTTACCAGAATTTCTGTGACAGTTTATTGAGGATAGGCCAAAAGGGAAAATGTGGAAGCAAAGGTACCAGTTACAAGGCTTGACTTAATATGAGGTAAGAGATGGTGGCAGGTGGACCAGGATGGTGACAGTGGGAGTGGTCTTACAGAGCTTCCAGGGTCATGGTATGTTCAATGTCAGAGGGGCCTCTTAGAATTGTATAATGTCACAGTACCAGGTCAGTCAAATTCTTGCTACATTTTTGAGGCTGAGGGAACCAGATTTGCTGATATGGAATGTGAGAGGAAAAAATATGGAGGCTGGCTTCAAGGTTTCTGGCCTGAGCAACTAGGAGGTTGGGGTTGCCATGAACTGTGATGGAGAAGACAGTGGAAGGAGCAGATTGAGGGATGGGAGCAATATTAGGAACTCAATTATAGACACATTAAGGTTGAGATGCCTGTTACACATTTGGTTGGCGACTAGATCTGTGAGCCTGGAAACCCTGGGAGGTGTTTTGAGTTCCATACTTAGGAATCATTAACATAGATTGAATTTAAAGCCATGAGAATGAAGGGGATGGCTTACAGAGTGTGGTGAGAATAAACGAGATCAGCTAAGGAGTGAGTGTGGGTGAAGAAAAAAAGAGACTAAAGCAAGCCAGAGATGCAACCAGATGTACTCCATGTTCAGAATCTGAGGAAATGAGAAGGATCCTGCAAAAGAGATGGAGCAGGGATAGTCAGAGAGATGGGAGAAATCGAGGCCAGAAGCCATCTTGGAAAGCCAAGTGAACGGGGTGCTTGAAGAAGAGACACAGAGGAATGAAGTAGCCAGACATAAGGTCTTAGGGATTTTTTTTTTATCAGGGTTGGTTCTCTGCACAGTTTTAAGCTCTGTATTCAGTGTCATGTTGGAGAACACAGTGCAGCACTAGAGCATATGTGTTCTTGCTTCCCTCTGGAACTTCGACAAAAAAGGTCCAGCTTATCATTTTCAGAGCAAGTCTGGTATTCTAGAGGAGGGATCCACAGGCATTGAGGACATTTCATAGCACTCAATCAGGACTATAGTTCTTTCATTTCTCTCTTTCTTAAAACACCTATTTTAACAAATTGTTTTTGGGCCCTTGCCTGGAAAGCTAAAAAAAGCCAGAAGCTGTCTGTTGTCTTAAGCCTGCAGCCTAGCACGGTACATGAGAAGAATGTGTCACCATCCATTGCTGCATTTATGCAGCGGCACTGCTAACGCTATGCTCGGAAGCCCCAGCAAATAAAAATAACGTAGAAACCCCACGTGTAACCAGTTGATTTGGGGACTGCTTTGCTATTGTTTTAAATAAGGCCTTTGAGGAGAGAGAAGCCACAATAAGAATTTTAAAACAAGTATTTTCCGGGAAAACAAAAGCATGGACATATTTTGCTATTAAGTTACTTCAAGCAGAAACGTGAAATCTCTTTTTAAAAATGTAGGGGAAAACTACTCTTTTGTTGATAAGAAAATGATGTTCGGGGAGAATATGGGTCAGTCCTCTTTCCAAATACTTCCTCCTGGATTGCAGCATCATAACAAATTCTGTATGATTTCACTCATTTCAAATATATTTTATGATGGGGAAACATGGAGAAGGATTTAAATAAATGAATATCCAAAGCAGTTTTAAAGTAAATAAAAGTTTCCTTTTCCATAGAAGAAAATGCTGTGGAAGTGTTTAAGGCTATTCGTATCAAATTTAAGTTTTCGTCACAGGAAAGTTATTGAAACTTCTGTACCTCGAGCAAATTTATGGGTATTTAGGAGGGCACATGTTGTGATGAGCACTGGGTGTTATATGCACTGATGAACCATGGAACACTACCTCAAAAACTAATGATGTACTATATGTTGGCTAACTGAACATAGTAAAAAAATAAACTAATTTAAAAAATAAAAAAAAATTAAGTTAAATAAAACAAAAATTTATGTTTTCTAAAATTTTTGAATAGCTTATTATGAATAAGTAACTTTGTTAAGCAATTAATCTATTTCTAGCATATTTTGGTCAGACATATTTTGGTCAGACAAAAATTAATTTCTTAAAACTCTGGGCTTAAATATTATCAGAAATAACTCCATATTACTGAATTATTGCCCCAACCTGCATTCTATAGGCCCCAAGTCCTTTTACGAGCTTTTTTTAGTGTCTCAGTGAATCTCTGGGTTGAGGCCATGATCCTTCATTCATTTTTTAAAATCTAGAATCAATTAATTAATATATAGTGTATTATTAGTTTCAGAGGTAGAGTTTAGCGATTCATCAGTTGCATATAACACACAGTGATCATTCCATCAAGTGCCTTCTTAATGACCGTCACCCAGTTACCCCATCCCCTCCCACCTCCCCTCCAGCAACCCTCAGTTTGTTCCCTATAGTTAAGTCTCTCTTATGGTTTGTCTCCCTCTCTGATTTTGTCTTATTTTTTCCCCTTCCTTTCCCTGTGTTCATCTGTTCTGTTTCTTAAATTCCACATATAAGTGAAATCATATAATTATCTTTCTCAGATTAACTTATTTCGCTCAGCATAATACCCTCTAGTTCCATCCTTCCTTACAAAGTCTGTGCATGATGGAAGAAGGGCCGGTCCCATGATGACCTCATGAGAAACCACTTGGGGGCGACATCTCACACAATCCCCACTGTCTCTGGGATCTGCTGAAGGGGTGGCTCCCTAAAGCTCCAAATCTTTGGTTTAGAAATCAGGAGTGGGCAGCCCACTGTTGAGCTGTTTCCTCGTTGCCATCTGAGCCCTGAGGCAGCTCTTTCTCCTTGAGAAAACAGTTCCTTCACCTGCTGCTTGAGGCTTCTTTCTCTAGAGCAGGATTTTTCCAAACACGAGCTGGTGGGTTATCATTTCAGTGAGTGAAAGAGGGAGGTATTAATAATCACACAGGGACAACAGGCGTACACTGGAACTGTTCTGGACAAACCAGGACATGTACTCACCCACTAGTTCAAGACCAACATTAAAGAACATGAAATGGAATCGGGGCAGAAAAGATCCGTGTGTCACTTTTGAGAGTATAAACAGCATTTTATGAAATTGTTGCCAGGAGCAAGTAAAACACATTCCTTCCTGGAGCAAAGACAAAACGTTTGAAAAATCATCTCTCTCTAGGGCTAAGACTAGTCTGTAGAGGGGGCCTTGGGAAAGGTCATTATGCTTTCCTTGTCTTTCTCTGTTGTTCTCACCTGCCCAGCCTCCATAAAAATAACCCCGCAATCCTGCAACAAAGCAACTCACAACTAAACTCTTCCCACTTGAACCCCAGCACCAGGCTTGCGTTAAGCCAAGTTCCCTAAAACATAAGGCTTATAGGATAGTACTTTTCTTGCCTGGAATCACTGAAGAATGTAAGTGGTTCATCTACCATAAGGGTATCTAAATGTGAATTTTGGTGGACTAGAAGCTGATATATATATATTCTCTGCTACCTCCTTGAGGGTAAGAGCCTTCTGAGAGAAAAGCACCAACCTGACAGACAGATGTCCGCCAGGAACTGCTTATGGAACTCCCCTGGTCTGATGACTGGATTTTCCCTCCTGCCTCGCCCAGTGAAAACTGATCCCCTTGTGATGTAACTGCCTTCTTTGTGGCACTGCTCCAGTGTTTTCTCTGTTTCTCTCATCAGGATAAGTGTCCAGTAGGAGAAAATATACCTTCTGGAGTAACATTGCAATGGGGGATAATTCCCATAAAGCAGTCGGCCCAGTGCTTGGTATCCAGGAAGTGCTCGGTAACGTTGACTGTTGTTATTACTGTTAAGTAAGCAGAGTAAAGACAAAACAACACAGAAAAAAAAAAAAAAATACTGTGTCCCTTCACAGAGTGGGGCAGGGCCTTTAAAACTTAGTTTGGTGGTTCTGTTTATTAGGTAAACCATTAGCGAATTATTTTTAAGTGATACTGTTGGTTCACTTTCAGGAGCCCTGATCAGCTTGTTTTCTCTGTCTTCTCTGTGCTCTCTCTGTACCCAGATAATGCGGGGCAGGCTTTTTGCCAGGTTGGGAGGCGAGAACGGGCTCATGAGCTCCAGGGCTGCCCCTGCTGAAGTGGAAATGTCTGTGGTTTGGTGCAGGGGCGCTGCTCTGGGCTCCGCTGGCATCTGAGAGAGGTTCGTGGCCTTGTAAGCCGATGAGCAGGGATTCTCAGGCTTGGCACAGCTGACATATTGGGTGGGATAATTCTTTGTTGTGCGGGGCTGGTCTGTGTAGGATGTTTACCAGCGCGTGGTCTAGATTCATTAGATCCCAGGAACACCTCTGTCCCGCTCAAATTGTAACAACCAAAAACGTTTTCAGACATTACCAAATATCCCCTGGGGTCAAGATGGCCCCAGACAAGAGCCACTGAGCTAGATTAAGGACGAAAGTTAAGATAATGGTCCTAAAGCACACCAGTATTAAGTGACTTTAAATATATATATTTGGGTTTCAATAATATATATATATATATGGACTTAACAAGTAGCCACCTTAAAGGACACTTTTGCAAGGTCTATTACTATTGTATTATGAATAATATAATTGGAAGTGTCTCACCTTTTAAAATGCAGCAAAAATCAAGAAATCACTCCCTCACATTTCCCACGTACTCCACGCCCCAGCATTGCCTTCTGCTTACCGTGCACTTCCCTTCCTGGACAAACTCCTCCTCATTCTCCAACGCCCAGCTCAGATGTCACATCCTTTTTAAAGAATTCCATGTGTTCCAGTGGCATTTTATGTATATCTTCTATCACCATTTTTGCATTTCATGATAATTATTTATGGGTCTGTCTCCCCAGCAAGGGTGGGAACTGTCTTATTCACTTTTCCACTTGCAGCCGTCCCTCAGCACAGCGCCTGTCACAAAGCTGGTCCACAGTAAATGGCTCAGAGCTGGTTCTCAGCGAGGCGGTATAGAGGCTGAACATTTGCGTTTCCGTCTTCTGCTTCTTATTAACTCTGTGACCTTGAGCAAGTCACTTAACTCTGAAAAATTCAGCATCTTTACCCATAGAGTGAAGATAATGCTATCTGCAACTTGATGGGTAGTGCTGTGATTTAAAAGCACTGAGTTATATTGGCACAAACTGTGGCCTGTGGTGAGCCAGAAAATACGAAATCCATCCCTAGAGTTTTGTAGTTGGGCATTGCAGAGTTTTGACTGAGGACTCCCAGGAGAAATTTTATGCATTATTAATTATTAGATTATGACTACGTGATAATTTCATAATGACTTGCATTAAAATATATTTCTCTTAACTCTACTTCAACTCCCAGAAATATATCCAGTGAACTGCGTTCGGGGCTGGAGGGAAACGTAAAAACTGCCATTATCTGGATATTACTGTTCTTGAGGCCTCATTAGCTCCCTAGGCTGAAGGGGCCTGGTGACAGTGGCGTATAGCCTCGTAAGCTGGGAGCAGCTTGCTATAGGGAAAGCTCAATTACATTCCTGTGATTCATCTGCTCCCTGCATGTTCCCCTGGGAGGCAACTTGGAACAGAAAGATAATGGGTTCTGGGGCCAGATGATCCACTGGTTAGCGTATGATCTTTGACAGGTTGTTTATACTCTCTGAGACTCATTTTCCACAACTTTTAAAAATGAGAGTAATAATAGTAATACCTCTCTCATAATTGTTTTGAAAATGTAAAGAGGTCATTTACAGTGGACTTTTAAGACAATGAAACTACTCTGTATGATACTGTAATGGTGGACACATGTCATTATGTGTTTGTCCAAACCCACAGAATGTACAGCACCAAGAGTGATCCCTCATGAGAACAATGGACTTTGGGTGATTGATGGGTCGATGTAGGTTCATCAGCTGTAACACATGTAGCACTATGGTGGGGGATGTTGATGATGGGGCCTTCCCCTACCCACACGAGTGGAAAATCTCCTCCATTTTGCTGAGAACCTTAAACTGCTCTAAAAAATAAAGTCTATCAAAAAAAATTAAAGGTTATCTGTATAAAACATCTAATACATTCCTGGCTCATAGGGAGTACTTGCCCAATATTAGCTACATTTCATTCACAGATGACAGAGAACATTTATACATCATTCTGCTCTCTATCATGTGGTATGTATCTGACTTGCCTCCTTGCTATCAAAGGTTCTGATGCAAAGAACCATGAACCCATGTCAGAAATTCTTCTGGTATTACTAGTAGGGGTATTATTGCTTAGCCATAATAATCTTATTAATAGCAATATCAATCACAGCAAACATGTATTAAATATTAGTGTACCTGCATTTTTCCAGAATTTCCATCATATATACTAACTCAATAACCTGCAAAGGAAAAGTCTATTATTACCCCATTTAACAGATTAATTGAGGTGCAAATGCGTTAATTGTGCAATGTCACACCGTTGAAAAGTGGGGGAACTGGAGTTGAAAAACACAGATACCTGCCATGGAAGGGCATCTTCTCAACCACTGGGCCTCAGGGTGATGGCAGGTCATTGTTTTGGTCACTCCCTCAACGAACACACATTAAACAGTTATTTTGCTCCAGGCACTGACATTCTGAGTGAAGGTGAATAAGACCTACTTGCCGTCCTCGAAGAGCTCACAGTATAGTAGGGGAGACAGATCTGTAGAAATCACGTAATGTCATAAGAATACCAATAGAAGCTGGTGTTAAATACAGCGGAAGCACCAACGTGGCAGGTCTCCGGGACATGTCTTCCGGATAGAGGAAGGGGCACCTTGAATGATTAATTCTGTTTAATATAGATGAACAGCCTTGCAATCAATGAGTCCTGAGCAACAGGTGTGGCTGGTCAGACAGAGATAACTCCCGAAAAACATGGCCTGAAACCTACTTGGAGATAATTGAGGTTTTCGTCAATCGCTCAGCCCATTTATCTTTGCAGAAAAAAAAAAAAAAGGTAATAAAATATTCTATGACTTAGAAGCCAGGCGGTTGCTGATATTTGTCCCTAGTATCAATAAAACTGATAAACTGTGAAGCAGGTACTCAACTTGTTTTTTAAAAATTAAAAAGTGCTGTCCTTTGGTGTTTATATCTTCTGGTGAGACTGTATTTTCAGTATTAGACTGCAATAAGGTGATCTCAAGCTTTGTTCTGACCGGAGGAAATTAGACAGAAATGTTTCAGGTTATGTCCTTCCACTGTGAGGCCATCTTCTATGTTTCGTATGCTCGTTTTCTGAATTGTTAGGGAAAATGTGAGACGGCAGGACACTTCAGGAAGGTTGCCCACCAAGTATATTTGTGCTCTTCTAATTTTCACTGATGGCCTGGGAGGGAGCTGTGGTCTCAGAGAAAAAGCCATTATTCTAGGAACGCCCGTCTGTTATGAATGCATTGTGGCTTTCAAGCAATATATCACTTAAAGGACGGAAAACTGGGATGTATACTCAGTGCCTCTGGCTTTCCTTCCATCTGAGGGGAAAAATGAGCTCCCCTGTATTCTAATGTTGCAATTTGGCAAAACAGGCTTTTCCCCCACAAAAAAATTCATGAATTTAGGGAGACTTCTTACTTCGATCTCCTAGGTAGCTGGATTAAAATATGTAGGAGGAGTTTTAAGCATTTAAAAAAAGCCAGTAAGAGAGGATTCCAAGCCTCGTGTTGGAATTATGAAACAAGGTCTTGTTTTGTGAAAGGCGATATTCTGCGGGTCTGCGCTGGTGGCCCTGGGAAGATCAGGGGCTGTCAGGGGACAACAGCGCTGATGAGGGGGGGGGGGAAGCGATGTGCACAGATGCGTTCTCTTGTACTAACAGACTCTTAGCATTGCAGCAGGGGTTTCAATGATCCAGGGCAGTGCCTCTCAAGCCTTTTTTTTTTTTCCTCTGTCCCAAACCCCTAGCAGACAGGAAATATTTATAGTAGAAACCATTGCAGGTTTGGGGAAGAGGGATGAGGTTGGCAGGAAGGGATGAGGTGGGGAAAGCAAGGCAGTTTTAAAAAAACAAACCAAGCAAGTGAGTGGGAATTTACATCCTCAGCTGTGAGGAGCCACCGCTGCTCCAGTGAGAGGTACTCTCCTTTGGAACATCTGTGACGGATGCCACCACCCTCAAAGATTATACTGGTTCAGATGCAGGCCACTCCTACATATCTGTTGGCCTCAAGTTTGTTCTCTGGAATTTCCCAGAACATGGCTGCTATCCCTTCCCCCGTGACTATTCTTCAAATATTTGGAGTCAGATCCCCTCACACTTTTCTTTTCTAGCTTAAACTTCAGCTGTTTTTTTTTCTTGCCCATCCTACATCTCTTCCTCGGGTCCCCACTCTGTGCCAGGTGAAGCCAGGTAATCTGAGAATCAAATCCATGATAGTGTGTCAGCCAGCGGTAATAAGTTACTCTTATATCTCCAATCAGAAAACAGGAAGAGACCTTGGAGTTCAGCTCTACCCAGTTCTGCTAAAGAACTAAAGAATGTCCTAAAGGAACAAAGGGCAAGATATGAATAGGCAACTCACAAAAGAAGAAAGAGAAATTATCAATGTTCAAACTAATAACAAAATGAATGCTAATAAAAACAACAAATGATCACTTTTTTACCTAATAAATTTGTAGATTAAAAAGATCCTCAAAATGCAGAGTTGGCAAGGGTAGAGGGAAATGGGCATACTCCTTCACTGTTGATGACAGTATAAATTGGTATATCCTTTATCCATGGAAAAGAGTGGAGACTTGGTGTCACACACGTTGTTGGTGGGTAAATTAGGACCAAAATGCAAGTTTCTGAACACTCAGCATAGCAGGGTGTGTGCCAGACCACATTCCTTAGAAACATTTTAACAGGCAACAAATCAAAGAGTAACTAACCAGGATAAACTAACAATACAATAAAGAAACCAGCTGTAGCTTTTTGCCTATTTCAACCCACTCCATATCATTTAATTTTACAGAATAAGATCACCCCCAAATCAGTGGGGCTCCCATTTGTTTCTTCTTATTAAGATAACAGTTTGTTACTGTTGTTTTGTTTGATGAAATACACACAAAAAGTGAGCTGCTTTTTCTCTTATTTTGGTTGGTAATATTTTAGCTTCAAAGATGTAATCCTATGGATACAACTAATTTCCAAAATTGAAGGATCCTTAAAGGACCAAATAATATTACGTAGCAGCCATATCATTTAGTAGGAAGGAAGGAGAGAGAAAACAATTCAAAACAATATTATGGGTGTGACTATTTTGCCTGGAAATACACAAAAAGTTCATTTTTCAAAAATAAACCCTTAATTTTAGGATAGTTTGAGATTTATAGAAAAATTGCAAACATAACAAAGAGAGTTCCATATACCCCACACCCAATTTCCCCTATTATTAACATCTTCCATTAGTATGGTATTTATGACACAATTAATGAACTAATATGGATACATTATTATTCACCAAAGTCTTGTTTTTATGCACATTTCCCTTGTTTTTATCTAATCTCCTTTTTTGGTTCCAGGATTCAATCTAGGTTATAACATTACATGTAGTCATCATGTCTTCTTAGGTTATGGTATGTTTGGTTATGGCAGTTTCTTTAACTTTCCTTGTTTTTGCTGGCTTTCACAATTTTAAAAGGTAGTTGATGAGGTATTTTGTAGAAGTCCTCTCAGTTGGGACTTGTCTGATTTTTCCTTATGATTAGACTGGGTTTATGAGTTTTATGGAGGAAGACCAATAACAAATTGTATCAGGAGTATATGCTATCAACATGACTTGCAGCTGTTGATGTTGACCTTGATCACCTGGCTGAGGTGGTGGTTGTCAGGTTTCTCCACCATAAAGTTACTCTTTTTTCCCCTTTTCATAATGCACTCTTTGGAAGGAAGTCACTACTCAATGTAGCCCGCACTTAAGGAGTTATGCTCGATCTCCTATAAGCCATTTTGAGTTAATTTTTGTGAAATGTGTAGGGTCTATGTCTGGTGTTATTTATTTATCTTGCATATGAATGTCCACTTGTTGCAGCATCTTTAAAAACATTCTTTTCTCCATTGACTTGACTTTGTGCCCTTGTAAAAATCAGTCAACTAGATTTATGTGGGCCACTCATGCGACATTGAAGGTTCATTTGAAGGTGATTCTTGAGAAAATTAGTTGGCTTTTATTTTATTTCACTAGTTTGTGTAATTTAATTTTATTGAAATCTTTTATCTCCACATATGTAGTTATCATGGTAGCCTTTGAAAGTGGCGCCTCTTAATAAGAAACAAAAAGTCTTGGGGCACCTGGGTGGCTCAGTCAGTTAAGCGTTTGACTCTTGATTTTGGCTCAGGTCATCATCTCGAGGTTGTGAGATCGGGCTCCATGCCCAGTGTGGAGCCTGCTTAAGATTTTCTCTCTCTCTCTCCCCTCTCTCTCTGCTCCCCCGCCCCCCCACCTTCCCCTTGTGCTCACGTGTACGTGCACTCTCTCTCTCTCAATAAATAAAGAAAATCTTTAAAAACATTTAAAAAAGAAGAAAAAGTCTTTAACTTCAATTTCCTCTTCTGTAGGTAAGATTAGCAGAATGTTAGGGTGAGAAAGGGAATTGAGAAACCCTCCACTCGAACAATATTGTTTGTCCTGTGAGAAAGGCAAGATGCCCATGAATTACTTACTCAAGATCGAACAGCTTGATTAGGCCACTGACCAATGATCAGTGACTCACTGAGTACACCAGCCAGGCCTATCCCCCTACATGGTATCCTGTGTAAACAGAGACTTCTGCCTTTCTAGATCTTTCTCTCCAGTCCCACTAATTCATGGATATACATGCTTCTTAGGTGGCTGAGTAAACATTGCATCATCCACAAAGCTAACCAGAAGGCTAGCCCAGGTGTAATCATTCCGAGAAGCCAGGCTGGTAAGAGCACACACTAATGAGGGAACTCCTGAATTCCTACACCCGGGGAGACAGTTGACTTATTTTTGATCTGTAGCCAAACTGCATTTATAAAACCTCTTAACAACCTTGGAAGGGTTCGCTTCCGGCCACAAATGGAACTCAGTGAGAAAATGTTGGAGTTTTATGTATAATCTACTGCTGTTATTGGAAAAAAATAGCTCAGCGGGCATATCCTGCTGATAATAAGTCAGGAAGATAATTTGTATGTGAAAAAAACGATAGTGCACCTAAGTGTGTGGGTGGGCATGATGTTAGGTGGCTGCTTTGTTCACAAAAATAGACATATGAAGAGATCATGGCTTACTGGATAAATGGAAAGAAAAGATTTTAACTATGAACTTGACATTTTGATTCCACAAAATTTCTTAAATGATGAAGGGGATTTGTAAATCTATGAATATTTAGGTTTGCATGCTAAACAGTGAGATCACAAGATGCATCCTAGTCTTTCATACATCATCCAAAGTGGCAAAAATGGTGTTGGACAGTGAAAGCTAGCTCTGTGAGTTGAGGGCTTCGTTTGACTCTTTCATTAAACTTTATTCAGATCTACTACCGTAACTGTCTTGCCATCTTTCCAAATATATTTGATTCCTTTAAATTTCTCCATTATTGCTGAAGTCATTATAATTAATTATAAAAGCCATCATTTATTAGGCACCTACTGTGTGCCTCATATTATCCTAAAGAGTATTTATGCTCATTATTCTCATGCAAACTTCACAACAATTCTAAGAGATATCTTATATTACGGTCTTCATTTTGCAGCAATCAAGAAAACAATAGTCCTGTAATTTATGTTCAAAAATTGTCATGACTTGTACTTATTGCATCCCAGTCAAAACACCAACTTCCCATGTCCCTGATCACAGCTGGCTAGCCAAGAGATTGAGTCATTCATTAATTCATACTAAGGTAAAAATGATGACAAAGCTTTGATTTATCTGTTTAGAAGAGACTTGGAGAAATCAAATCAAATGTTAAAATTTTCTGGTAGTAAAAATACATGGTTGGGAAAAGAAGTGCAACAGACAGGGAGGGAGTTCATACTGAGGAGTCCACTGTCCTTTCAAGTATATTTCTTTAATGTTTACCTGGTAAGATGGTTAACCGTCTCGTCTGTCAACAAGAATAGAGACTTGTTTTATTTAGAGAGTACTGTTAGAAAAAGTAGAGACCTATATATGTGGTGTAATTTGCAGTCCAAATTATCTACCCAGAGGTGGGATAAATGAATTAACTGTAATTCTGCTGCTAAGAATTCATAGGTGGCAATTATAATAATTAAAGTGTGTCCAGACAAAAGTGCACAAAGGTAATTTAGGTGATGGTTAATATTGAACACTATTTCTGATCAAATTTCACATACTTGTTTTTATTTTCTATTTTTTTTGTCTACCTAAAATTAGACACATTTCTTCTGAGTTTCTAGTACTTGCAGAAAAGCTTTATTGGGAGCATGGCTTCAAGACTACATCTCTGTGCAATTTGGGCTAAATTGGAATGCTCACATTCTCATGGGTTAGGCCATGAGAAAACAGGAAACATTTTGGTGACCTAAATAATTTGAACTCCTAGGGTTCTACATCTCTTTAACCAAAACATGATCATCTATGGCTGTTACAGTAGAAGAAGATGGATAATCTGGATAGCATTGTAACTTAAAGCGAGCGCTCTGGGGTTGGACTACCTGAGTTCAAATTCTAACTCTGCCATTGACTAGTCCTTTGACCATAAGCATTAATTTAACCATCTTGTACCTCAGTTTCCTCGTTTGTAAAGTAGGGGCAATGATAGTACAGTATTTATTTCACAGGATTGTTGTGAGAAATTGAAGAATCACTTAGAACAATGTCTGGCACAAAATTAGCATTCAATAAATGTGAGATACTATCATTGCTAGTTTTTTGATATACGTTGTACTCCCCAGTTCATGTCTATATTTAAACTAATAACATACATTATTTTCATCTGTTTTTCCTGAGTAAACTCAGCATACTTATTTTAATTGTTTTTTGATAACCAAAATATCTGGATTAATATGTCTATTTCTATTTTTTTCTTTATGGTTTTTAATAATTGTTTCTGTCTCCTGGAATGTCTGCTGAGTGTCTCCCGAATGTACCAGACATTGTATTTTAAACATTATAGAGGTTTAGGGGCGAAATTGTTCTCCAAAGAGGCTTTACTCCTTCCTCTGCTAGGGAGCTGACCACTTTAATTCAGTCAAAGATAGACCTGACTACAGGCTGCATTACAGGGTTTTTTTGTCTTTTTAGATCTTATTTTTTGGAACAGTGTTAAGTTTACAGAAAAGTTGAGCAGAAAGTAGAGTTCCTGTACGCCCTCCCCCACGCATGCATAGCCTCCCCTGCTATCAACATCCCTTGCCAGAAGGGTGCCTTTTTTTTTTTTCACCAAGGATGACTCTACATTGACGCATCATTATACTCAGAGTCTGTAGTTTCTGTAGAATTCACCCTAGGTGAGTGAACCCATTCTCTCGGTTTTGACAAATGTATATGACAGGGATCCACCATCAGAGTATCCTAAAGAATAGTTTCACTGCCTTAAACGTGCTCTGTGCTCCACCTATTCATGCCTCCCAAGCCCAGTCCCTGGCAACCACTGATCTTATTGTTGTCCTTGTAGTTTTGTTTTTTCCAGAATGTCATATAGTGCATTTTAGTTTTTGTGAGGTTCTTTTCAATCTCTGATCTATCCCTGTTTCTAGAGAGGAAGCCTCTGCTATAGAGTAAATATTTACGTCTCCCCAAAATTCATATGCTGAAATTCTCACCTCTAATGTGATGGTATTATGAGGTGGGGCCTCTGGAAGGTAATTAGGTCATGAGGGTGGAGTCCTCATGAATGGGAGCAGTGCCCTTACAGAAGAGACCCTGGAGAGCTCCCTCGTCTCTCCCACCACGTGAGGACACAGTGAGAAGATGATTGCCTATGAACCAGGAAGTCAGTTCTCACCAGACACTGAATTTGTCAATGCCTTGATCTTGGACTTCACAGCCTCCAGAGCTATGAGAAATAATGTGTAATATTTTTGTTATAGCAAAACGCCCTCCTAAGATTACACCTGAGGACCTGGGGTGCCCACTGTGAACTTTTCCTCCTGGTGAGTCTTTTGAGACTGCAAAATCTCAGCTGTACTTTTACAGGCGTTTTGATTAGTTTCTTAATATCCTGTTCAGGCAGCATCGGAATTTGGGAAAACAGGTTAAGTGTCAGGCTTCATGTTCCACCCACTGTTCTCACTGGCATCCCAAGACTCATAAGATTCCAATTTTTCTCTCCAGCTCCCAAAACTGCCAAAAATTCTATTGCCTTCTCTGCCTCTTGGTGACCTCCTGCCCACATCCATGGCCTGGTCCTTGGCCTCGTGCCCCGTGCTCAGAGTAGGAAAATGCTATTTTGCCAGAGGAAAAATCAATTGCAGAATGCCAGCTCTCCTCTCCAAGTTTCTTCCTTCTCAGTAATCTTGTTGCTCAAGGCCAAGTTTCCCCAGTTCCTCAATGCCTTCAAGCAGATATTGTTTTGTATACTTTATGCAGGTTTTGTAGCCATTCTTGGAGAGCACTGGCCTTCATCTTGGCTGGAGGTGGCCGTCCTAACATATGTTCCTAATAGATGTTTCTGTATTCCTTAGTTATTCCATTAAGATTAACAATATAAACAGTTTAGCCAAGTAATCTACCTATTCTACAAACCACATGGTTGATTTTATGGATGATTTGTCATTTGCAAGTAAATCTGTATTTTAATTTAGCACGGTGTTACTTTAACATATTCGATCATCTCACGTGCAAACACTTGTGAATATTTCAGTGAATTTTAAAATGAATAATCTGGTGACATCATCACCATATTTGTTTAGTAGATATGAATTTCAACTCACCAGTAGAGATATTGTAAAAATGTAATTTTATTTTTTTGTAAATCAACTTAATTTCAATCTTGGGCTCCCATTTTACTTGGGTGGCAGACACAGTCTCAGTTAATTTGTGGATTTCTCAGTTAATTTGTGTTTAAGTAACAAGGGGCTTACATAGTGCTAAAGCATCAGAGTTGGGAGAGATCCAACGTTCGATGTCATCTGCCCATGAGGTATCCGTGCCATAAGCATCATCCTGTCGCTCCATTCACTGGTCCAGTCTGGCATTTCTTAACCTTCATTCTTATTTATAAGGCCACTTTAGATCCGCTGGCTTTCTCCACTTACCTTGTTTTCATTCTTGAGTGCGCAAGAAACTTTCCCATGCTCCTGAGCCCTTCTAGTGGAATGAAATTGTCCTGACTGTCCAGACACACTACCTGTTTTTTCTATAGGGTTTGCTGCCTCCCTGGAGCTAAGTTCTGAGTCTCTTTTGGATCACTCTTCCAATTCCAGGGGAAAGGTAGAGAGACGCTTCACAGTGTTTTGCCCCAATATTTTGTCTATACTATGAGTCCTTTCAATTTTCCTAAACACTTAAACTTTTGAAACGCAAAATCCAGCAATAGTTTGTTTTCTGTTGTCCCATGCATTCCCTGAAACCATGACAACACATTAGCCTAGCTGGAAAGGGGAAAATGAAATACTGGTGAGAAAAAGAAAGCAAAACATTGGTTAATATTTAAAAAAAATTACTGTACTATATTTATTCAAAAAACTCTTACTTATTGAGCTCCTAATGTATGCCAGGCAAAATGCTGGACACTAGACTGTAATGATGAATGAGATGCAGTCCTCAGCTCAGCTGCCTCCAGAGCCAGCAGGGAACACACACAGAGGAGAAAGAGACAGTTTCAAGACTTCTGGTGAAATACGGCAAAGTAAACACACATTTACTCACCCTCCCTCCCCAAATGGCATAAAAGTGACAGCATAGGGTTGTTGTTAGTTTATTTGTTTGTTTGGCACAAGCCTATAAAGGCAAAAAAAATTGGGAGAGAGAGAGAGAAATACTTATAAGTAGAGGCTATGGCAGCAATGGAATATTGGAAACCAGAAGGCAGATGGACTAGCAGCAAAACTGAATTAACAATGGAAACCAACGCTGGCGGTAAGGAAAGCTGAGAAGGCTGACTGCGCTGCAGGAGCCCAGGAGGATTTAGAAATATCAGAACAGGGGTGCAGGTGGTGCTGACAGTGGGAGGGTTAGTTGCAGGTCTGTAAGAGAAATGAATTGTCAGCCAAACTTCTACTTCCCAGGTGAGAATGTGGTTGAGTCCACTATGGGAAACTAACTAAATACAAAAACAATAACAACAACAACAACAACAAAACAAAGAACAATAAAACAACCTAGCCAGAGCACGCTACAGGGATGTGTACCTGCCTGTTCCAGTCAGGTTCTTTTCTTCCTTTATTTTTAAATATGAGCAGACAACCAAGGGTTGCCAGGCAATTAAGGAAAGCCTATGCCACGACAGAATCAAATCAAACAAACAAGCATCTGAAGAAAGTAGAAATTACGTATGGAGCAGAAGAAAACTTTAAAAGCAAACAAACTTTATAGTTCATATCCCCATGTGGTAGGAAGAAAGAGAGCATCTGGACAACAATAGAAAGGTTACAGAATGAAACTATTCAGAGAACAAAAAAATTGCTCTTCGAAGTTAAATAGAAATTTTTGGAAGAAAGTTTGGAACACAAATTTGAGACAATCTTCCAGAAAGTCAATCAAAAATAAAGAAATGGAAAATGGAAGAGGAAAGGAAAAGATTAGAGTTCAGGAGGCCCATCACTCTAATAAATAGGAGTTCTAGAAAGAAATAATACAAAAAGATAGGGTAGGATACTTTTGAAGAAATAATCAAGAAGATTCCCTGAATAGATGATATGAGTTTGTAGATTGAGAGAGCTCACTTATGCCCTGCATAATGCATGCCACGACAAAAAAATCACGCTAAGGCATGCCACTGTAACATTTCAGAACCTTGGAGATAAAGAAAAGATCCTACAAATTCTCAGAGATTGAAAACATACAGAAGATCCAGAATCAGAAAAGCACCAGACTTCTTACCTGCCCCATGGAAAGCTAGAAGTCAGTGGAGTAATCATTCAAGTTTTAAAACTTTCTACCTCCTTAAGATATTTGCAAATGACTTATCAGATAAAGTACTATATCCAAAATCTATAAAGAGCTTATCAAACTCAACACGCAAAAAACAAAAAATCCAGTCAAGAAATGAACAGAAGGCATGAACAGACATTTCTCCAAACAAGACGTACAAATGGCTAACAGATGCATGAAAAAAAAAAATGCTCAACATCACTTGGCATCAGGGAACTACAAAATCAAAACCACAATGAGATATCACCTCACACTGGTCAGAATGGCTAAAATTAACAAGTCAGGAATCGACAGATGTTGGCAAGCATGCAGAGAAAGGGGAACCCTCTTGCATTGCTGGTGGTAATACAAATTGGTACAGCCACTCGGAAAACAGTAAGGCCGTTTCTCAAAAAGTTAAAACTAGAACTACCCTATGACTCAGCAATTGCTCTACTAGGTCTTTATCCAAAGGATACAAACATAGTGATTCGAAGGGGCACATGCACCCCAATGTTTATAGCAGCAATGTCCACAACAGCCAAAATACAGGAAGAACCCAGATGTCCATCAACAGATGAATGGTTAAAGAAGAGGTGATGAGTATGTATATATAATGGAATATTACTTGACCATCAAAAAGAATGAAATCTTCCCATTTGCAATGACATGGATGGAACTAGAGGGTATTATGCTAAATGAAATAAGTCAGTCAGAGAAAGACAAATACTATATGATTTCACTCAGATGTGGTATTTGAGAAACAAGGCAGAGGATCATAGGGAAAGAGAGGAAAAAATGAAACAAGACAAAACCAGAGAGGGAGACAAACCATAAGAGACTCTTAATCTCAGGAAACAAACTGAGGGTTGCTGGAGGGGAGGTGGGTGGGCGGATGGGGTAACTGGGTGATGGGCATTAAGGAGGGCCCTTGATGTCATGAGCACTGGGTGTTACATGCAACTCATGACTCACTAAATTCTACCTCTGAAACTAATAATGCAATATATGTTACCTAAATTGAATTTAAATTAAAAAAAGGAAAAAAAAATTTACATCCTTTTCAGAAAAATACTGGAGAATGCGTTTCACAAAACAAGGAAAGAAACCAAGAAGAAGACATAGGATCCAGGAAATAGGACTTGAACCAGGAATGAGGCAGAGGGTTGTCCAGCTAGGTTGACCAATTGTTCCAATTTGTCTGGGCCTGAGGGGGGTGCCAGATATGGGACTTTCAGCTTTAAACTGGGCCAGTCCCTGGAGAATTGGGTTGAGTTGGTCGTCCAATGTCTAGGATAACAGTGAGAAGTATCAAGCAGACATGGAACAACTGGACCAGACAGGAAGGAGAGTATGCTTCAGAAGGGTGGTCTGGAAAATACATTCAAGGGGAAACACCTACATACATACATACATGTGTGTGTATTTCCTGGTGAATTTGAATGTATTAAATATTAAAGGAATTCCTCTTTTGGAGGGGAGTTTAGAGATCAATAAAGGCACATAGGCAATGAAACCAATGAGGGTAGTGGAGACAATAGGGAAAACAAGTTATAGATGAAAGAAAGTGAAACAGGGACATTAACATGGCTCTCCTGTGAATTCTGTTTCCATAATCATGCTAACATAAGCACGGACTATTGGTCCACCTAGAAGTTCTATCTATTGAGATGGACAGTGTGTGTGAAGAAAGCTCATAAATCACTGTCTTCAGTGGTATGGAGTCAATAGGTCCTATCCTAAACAAAGTACATGTTTAAAAACATGGAGGCTAATTCCAGAAAAAAAAAAAAAAGCTAAAAGAGTTGAAAAAATCTACTTCTGAAGAATGGGACTTAATAGTAGGAGCAAGTAAGGGAAGAGACTTTTAAATTTTAAACATATTAAAAAACTTGGCTTTTAGAATTATGAACACAAATATCTTTGAAACAATAATTATTTTTAAGAGAGGTAATTATAGTCAGCTGCTTACATTTTAACTTCATTTATGTAATATTTTATCATTCAGAGTTTTTAATTTTAATGTGGTCAAATGGATTAGTTTTTCTTTTCTGATTTGCTCTTTGATGTCTTAATTTCTTCATGAATATGTATCAAAACAAGGTACAGTGAAAGAATTGTTAGAGTGTGTGTAGTACATATTAATTACAGTAAATTTGAAACATACCAAGAAATACTAAAAATGCTATATATTGATTTTAATTAAAAACATAAGTAACTGGGGCACCTGGGTGGCTCTGTCAGTTAAGCCTCTGCTCTCAGCTGGGGTCATGATGCCAGGGTCCTCGGATGGAGCCCCACAATGGACTCCCTGCTCAGCAGGGAGTTTCTTCTCCTTTAGCCCCTCCCCCCATGCTCTCTTTCTCTCAAATAAACAAACAAACAAATAAATAAAATCTTTAAAGAAAGGGAATAACAATGGTAGTACTATTCTGTGTCTGTAACATTTTATTTATTTTAAAATATGTATAATTAACAAGGTATTAATTGTAACAAGGTTTTATTTTATTTTTTTAAGGATTTACTTATTTATTGGCAGAGAGAGAGAGCACAAGCAGGGGGAGCGGCAGGCAGTGGCAAAGGGAGATGCAGGCTTCCTGCTGAATAGAGAGAAGAAAGCGGGGCTCAATCCCAGGACCCCAGGATCATGACCCAAGCCGAAGGCAGATACTTACACCCAGGTGTCCCTGTAACAAGGTTTTAGTTGGTAGCAAAGCATCGTTTTAAACTTTTCTGCAGTTTGCAAAATCAGCAGGCAGCCACAATACATAGCGGCCAGGCTTTACCACAGCGGAAGAAGGTGCTTGGTGCTAGCCGCACACCCCCCCCCCCACCCCCGGGGCAAAGCACCTAACCCAGACTAGGGGCGTTGGTTAGGAAAGACTTCCCAGAGCAAGGACATGGGAGCTACCACGTTACTGAAACACTAAGGAGCTACAGGTGGGGGGCTGCAGGTAGAGCTGTATTTCCCTATGAAAGTAAGAGGCATTTGTGATACGTGTGTTGGGGAAAAATAACAAAGACCCTACAAACCATGTTCCCTGAGTCTGAATTTCATCCCGAGGTAAGGGTGAGTGGTGTTGAGCGGCGAAAAGCGGATCCTGGGAGACCAGGTGAGGAATCTGGTGTCTGTATTTAATCGGTAGAGGCTTGCATTCTATACAAAATTGTCCCAATCCCCTCACCCCCCTACCCCCGCAATGATGGCTTCTGCCTCGCTGAGCCCAGGGTTTTTGTCTTCTCTGCCTTTCCCTTCACAGATGGGAACAGCGCGCATCTGTTCCTGAACGCTTTCCCCTTTTGTGGCGTGCAGGCCCCTGGTCTTCTCAGGTCCCGGCCAAGTGTGGCAAATGCTCCCTTTCGGTTCCAGCAGCAGCTCCCAGGGGCCCCTCTGCAGCCCCAGTCCACAACTGTGAAGGCTTCTTCAATATGTTTTTTCCCTTTCTGTCTCCTTTCTGTGCCAGAACCCCTCCTCCTCTGCACGTGTGGGATTCCTGGACGCTGAGTCACCCACGCAGCGCCCGACTCCTGCCCCCTGCCGGCCACTTGTTTGCTGGGCTCTGCCCCAGGGGCCTTTCTGCGGTGTGGAGGGTCCCCTTCCTGTGTCTGCTGTCTGTGCTGAACAGGGCAGTCTCAGAAGTGAGGCGAAGTGAATGCTTTTCTACCCAAATCCAGCTTGTGCTAAGAATCAGTGGGTATTTATTTATCATGGCTCTGGCGGCTGAGGTTTATTTTCCTCAAAGGTCGTTTTTGGAAATATTTGGAAATATTTACTTAGCTTTGCTTGTGTGATGTGAAGGCTCTTTCAATGTGGTGTTCTGAATCCCCTCTCTACACCTTCTAAAAGAGAGGTTATCCTTCTAATGGGGACACGTAAGTAGATTTGGTATTACGCACTATTTTTTAATGCTGTCTTTTTTAGAATGAGGTAAAATTTACATACAGTAAAATGAACATAAGTAAATACTAAATCATGAGTTTTGATAGCTATATACACCCATGAAGTTGTCACCCAAATCAAGATAAAGAACATTTCCATCACTCCCAGGAAGTTTTCCGGTTCCTTCTTTTAGTCAACTTTACCCCTACAGAAACTGCTCTTGATTTCACCATAGCTTAGTTTTCATGTTCCTGAACTTCATGTAAGTGAAATCGGATAGAATGTATCGTCTTGTGCCGTATCTTTTGTTCAACGTGTTTTTGAGATTATTCCATGAAGTTGTGTTTTTTTCTATTGCTGACTACCATTCCATTCCATGAATATTCAATTCATTTATCTATTCTTATTTTGATGACCATTTTAGTTGTTCCTACACAAGTGAATTTAAAAATAAGTAAAATGTTTTTAAAAGTTTAGGACTTTTCTTTATAGTGGAGAGTTTTCTTTATGAAATCAAAATTACATTCCTAACTGATTATCTAGAAAATTGGAATTAAATTCTCTGTTAGATATTCTGTAGTCGTTGATTCTTTGAAAGATAGAAATTTGAATGTAGAGGAAAATGTGTCTTGATGATCCCTCAGTTCCCATTCTGAATCTTTAAAGCCACATTAAATAATAATAGAATTTTGAACTCTTCCTTTGCATGTTACTGTATGATTATTGAGCAGCAAATTCACTCAAACACGCTTTTTTAGAGGTAGGAGGGGCAGAGGGAGAGGAAGAGAGAGAATCCTAAGCAGGCTCCACGCCCAGGGGCTGGATCTCACAACCTTGAAATCCTGACCTGAGCTGAAATCAAGAGTCCCACGCTTAACTGACTGAGCCACCCATGTGCCCCCACTCAAGCACATTTTTTAACACAATTATTTTTCCTGTGTTTCAAAATGAATGTGGAGAAATAAAACAATTCATAGGTATCATTCAAAAGCAGGGTGAAGCTTGAGGTAGAAATACCGAGCCCCTTAAACTTGGAACTTGGGTCTAGAATTTCATTTATGTTGAGCTCTGTAACTAAACTATTCGAATTAGTCATCTGTTGCTGTGTAACAAATTACCCCAAAACTTAGTGGCTTAAAACAGCAAATAATTTTTTGGTCTCATCATTTCTGTGGGTCAGAAATTTAGGAGCTAGTTAACTGGGTAGAGGTGGCCCAGGGTCTCTCACGAAGTTGCTGTCCAGATACCAGGACATATGCTTAAAAGGAACATTAAGAAAGAAAAATAAGAGAAAAGATGCTTACAGTGGGTCTTGAAGGAGGAATAGGAGTTCACCCTCTGAACTAAGAGAATGTAGGGGAAGGTAGAGGCAGGCAGGCAGATAACAAATGCAAAATCAGGAACTTTTAAGTAGTTTGTTAGCAAGAAAGCAGAAGGTGGGAGTAAAGCTGGAGGAAAAGTTCAGGAAGGTCAATATGCACATTGCTAAAGAATTCTGACTATTTTCCACAAGCAGTTTGGATCTGCTAAAAATCTATTAATTTTCAGCATGGAGTAACACAATCGAATTTGCATTTAGACGGTAAATTAGAGGAGAAAGTAAGAGGCTAGTAGAAGACTATTGTAATAGCAAGTGGGGAGAGGGAGCCAATATAAGACAAGGAGAGCTGTTATTAGCATCTGCCCCCTCACATGTGGTGGTGGATGGGGGTGGTGAGGGAAAGTGAAGGATCCAGAAGTGCTGCTAGGAGTCTGCGTGAGTGATTGACACTGATGTCTTTGACCAGGGCAGGGAATGTGAAAGGAAGAGTTAATCTTAGAGGAAAAATGATGAGTTAGTTTTGGGCATGTTGGTTTTGAGTTAGCTTTAGGATGTCCTGGTAGAGATATGAGTAGCAGATAGGTAGATAAATGTATCTAGAGTTCACTTGGCGATTCAGAAGTGTAGTTGGCGATGGACAGGCTGCTGCAGCCTGGGTGACACTGGAACAAATGGAACACGGAGCTGTGGCTCAGCAAGAAATCCCTTGTACAGATCAGTGGTTCTCAACTGGGGACAATTGTGCCCTGCAGGGGCCATTAGCCAATGTTGGGAGATATTTTTGTTTGTCACAGTGTGTGTGTGGGAGGTGCTCCTGACAAATAGGGGTAGAGGTTGGAGAGGCTGCCAGACGTCCTACAATGCACAGGACAGCTCTCTCTTCCCCCCACAGCAAATAATTATCCAGCCCAAAATGTCAGTAGTGCCATGGTGGAGGGGCGCCTGGCTGGCTTCGTCAGAGGAGCATGTGACTCTAGATCTCAGGATTGTGAGTTCAAGCCCCACCTTGGTTGTAGAGATTACTAAAAAAATAAATAGACAAACTTAAAAAAAAATGGTGCCATGGTTCCAAAACCCTGATTTACAAAAATGATCTCTTCTAGGATATTCTCCACTCGATCATGTGATTATAATGGTGAGTGTGACTAGGGTCTGTGACCTTGCTGGCCCAATCAGATTTTTCCAAGTTGAACTTGGGAAAGAAGGCTTTTGTAGAGCTGGAAGAATGTGATCCTGAGGTAATGGTAGTCATGTTCTTGCCACAGGGAGAAAGCTGGTGTATGAGTGAGAAAAATGAGAGAGAGAGAGAGCTGTGCACATGTCATCTGTCATACTTCCCCTTTATTGGCATTTCTGTTTTTTTTTTTTTTCCCTCCAATGAACTTCATGTGGGAGTGAAGTTTCCTGCTTCCATAAAGTTAAAGCTACAGCTTACTTCCCAAGCGCCTTGAGGTTAGAGAGGGCATGCGATTAGGTTCTATCTGTCAGTACCGACCACGGGAGACTGATTCAGGAGAAGGTAACCTTGTCAGGGCTGGGTTGGGCCTGCCCTACTCAGCCTCCCTTGGCTCCTAAACACTGTGTATAGTTGCCGAGCAACTGTGCATCTCATGGGAAAACTGTGGACTAGGTAGCAGGCTCATGATAGTGGCAGAGAAAAGAAATCACCCAGAGCTTAGTGGTTAGATCCGTGTGGTTTGTCAAAGGGAAAGATAACGTGCTGTGGTGTCACAGTGATATGGTTGGATCAATCTGGCAGGACCTCACCCTAAATAGACAAAATGCTATCACTACGAACCCAGGCATGTCTCCCATGAGGCCTGGGGACATTTGAGAAGCCACCCCTCCCCCGACATCTCCTAAATTGATGTCTCCTGGTATGTTTTGCATCTTCTTTATGTTATTTTACTATAACTATCAAATTGATGCAGCAACATGCTTCTTTTTGCCAAGGCTCTAACTCAGTTGAATCCTGGGTTCAGTTAAGAAAAGAAAGGCCACTCTGTTTAATACAGTTATGAAAAGCTTAATATAGGGTATTAGTGGCTTCACCAACTGCTAGAAAGACAGCAATGCAGATCAGGGAAGCCACCACTGAATACCTCAGTCTGGAAGTGCCAAAGACAGTAGGGGTTCTCAAGAGCTTGCCAGAAAGCTGCCACAGTCCTCAGAAAGTCCGCTGTCTTGTTCTGCAGCCCTGTCCTGGGAGCCACCAGTTCACCAGACCTTTTCAGAAACTTGCTAGAAATTTCATGTCCGGCCCATGCCTCTGAGTGCAACTCTCACCTCTGCTGTTTTCCAAATCTTGGCAAATTCTTCTCACGGACAGATTCTAGCAAGGGATTCTGGGGAATGTAGTTCCAGGCTCTTCATCCTGTAGAGCAGAGACCTTGTGAAAAGGTGTGGACAGTGCCCACCACTCCAGTAGTGTGCACGGTGTGACTGTGGTATGACCACTTCAGCAAGGTAAGGACACAAATGTTCCATGGAATCTACCTTCTGAGATCTTGGCAGGGTAGTGTGGAGAGATCAAAGCTTGCAGAGGCAATAGGGCCAAGGTTCTAGCAGGTTCGTTTTATGCACAGCATTACTTTGCCAGGGGTAACTTCTTCATTGGAGAAGTCGACAGTGTGATTTGGGCACTGTCCAGCCTGCGTGCCCACCAAGGATGATTTCCTAGTCTTGCCAGACATTGTCCCAAGGTGCCTAAAATCCTTTAATAATTCTTTGCTTATGATAGTTAGAATGGGTTCTTATTTTTTATAGTTAAAGATCTTCCCAGACACCTTAAAAAAAATCCCTCTTCCTAAGCTGGTTTGAGTTGGGTTTCTGTCTCTTGAAACTAAGAAAGTCCTGATTTAAACAGCTTTGTTAATTTGGGCTGAGAGGAAGAAGCTAGTGGAGGGAAAAGATTTAAATATAGGTAAGAGTAAGATCATAATCCTGGAGAATGAACCTCAGGGAGGAAGAGGATACTCTCATCCTCTGAGCAAGAAGGGAAGTAAGAAAGGTGTGAACACGATACATTTGTAGGAGAAGGGTGAGAATTCAGGGCAAGTAGGCCTGTTGAGCAGGAATTAAGGCCATCTGCTGGGAGAAATGTGAAGGCTAGGTTCTTAAGGAGAACAGTGAAAGACTAAAATCAATATCACGCCAGGTGGAGAACGAGCAGAGCAAGGACATATTAAAGGGTTGCTAAGAAATGCTGAGGGTCCCACTGAGACTGATAACCCCAAATCTGTTGCAGGGCCAATCTGTGGTATGATTGTTTGTGTCCAATGACACTCAGCAGCCCACATGTGGGTCAGGTCAGTGGGGTATGTGAAGACAGTAGACTGGACAGAGAAGGGTGGGGATAATGACAAGATGGTGGCTGTTATGACTATTGACTGGCTGTGACTATAGGCTGGGAGCTGGACAGAGGCGACAGTGGAAGCAGGAGAAAGGTTGGTAGGCTGGGTGAAAAGAGAGGAACTAGAGATTTGCATGATGTCCAAGAATAATAGGAGACACGGCTGGAATGGTGTGAGAATGTGGAGGACAGGAGGAAGATGTCAGGGAGTGGGGATTAGATTGGAAGATTTTAGAGGACAATGGCAGTGTCTGGGGTGTGAGGGTGACTATCACAGCATCCCTCAGAGGGTGAGTCCTCTCCCTCCCCTTTCTCAGGCAAAATCCCTCCTCAGTTGTTCTTCCCGAATGTTCATTCTCATCTTATCCAAGTAATAAGATTGCATAAAGAGGGGGAAAAAAAGGAATATTGTTGTTCCATCCATCACATGCTTTGATTCCTGTTAGGCTGACTGCCAGGACAGGCACATATTCATCCTGCAAAGGCTTTCCTTGTATAAGCCTACATCCTACCCTCTTCCCTCTACCCGAATGTGAGCAGACTGTGCCCCCTCACTTAGCCTGTTAGACAGAGTGCTCTAACTGGACAGAGCCTGTGTATCTTTTTTTTTTTTAAGTCACTGTATACTTAGTTAATATGTATGCCATGGTATGACACAATAAATTTGTTGAATGAGTGAAGAAGAACCCCAGATAAAGAAACCAATGCTGAGAGGACCATAAACTGACCCCAGGAGGGGGAGTGGGCTGGGGCTGGGGGGTGAGTGCTGAGAAATTGGAAAGTCCTGCAGCAGTGGGGCAAAGGATTCATGGGACTTAATTTTGGTTTTTGAGTGGGTTGGGTGGGGACTGAATCATCAGCATGGAAGATGAGGGTGGGGTTTAGTGGTGAGAGTTTTTTGGAAGGAGAATGAGGGATGAGAAATTAAAACCAGTCTTCCTGTTATTTTTAGGCATTAAATAAATGAGCTCATCTAATCCCAACCACCACCCCATATTAGGAAAAATCCAATCATTGTCCAAGGTCACACACTAGTAAAGTCATAAAACAAAACTTTACCCACCCAGGAACAAGTCCTCTCCAGAATTCAGAATCCTTGTTTGAGAATAGTATCTATTTCTCTGGAAAAATTCTCTTCCAAGGTTTCCTTTTAACTTTTTTCAATCTTCTTCATCATTCTGAATATCAATGATTTGCAGTTAATAGCAACCATTGTTAAACATAAAAACCCCCACAGCACACCACAATGGATTCATTCATCTGTTCACTCATTCTTTCAAAATATTCAATGTGCAGCTACTAAGTGCTGGGCACCATTCTAGGTGCCTGGATTCAGCAATAAAAGAGAAAAAGAGAGTCAGGATGCGTGTGCATTTATAAGTAGGCTGAGTATTTTTACTGTTTGTTATTGTTCATAGCTCTGAAGGTTTCAATCAAGCTTAAAACATTCTGTCTGAAAGATTCCTATGAGAATCTTGTTTACCTAATTATTTATCTAAGACCTACATTCCAGTCTCCTGCTATGAAAGTTGATTTACATTTTACTGGATAAATACAAATATTGTTTGGAATAAAAACAATGGAAGGACATCTAAAGCTAAACATCTCCTGGGGAGTCTCTGCTTTTAATTTCTGGTGTGCACAGGGATCTCAATAAGGGGAGATTAAAGAGTCTGCTAATAATTTAGCACTGTTGGCTCAGGACAAGGTTCTGAATGCCCATCGACCTATTTTCCCCTAAGGACACTACAATCACTTTAAAGGGCAAGGATGGAGAGCCACCAGAATGCTGGCTGCATCCCAGTGTCACTGCTGGAATGTCGAAGTGATGGGGAAAACAGGGCAAAATCTGCACCTCCTCTTCTCACCCCAAGATGCTCATGGATGAAGGAGCTGAAGCCAGGTAGGTGGCTTGAATTAAATTCCAAGTAGTGCTTCTGGTGTCTTTGGCACCATCCGTTGGGGACCGTGGAGGCCTGTATGTGGAGCAGAGTCTAGTTTAGCTATATATCAATAGGGGCCACAGATGGAAGACTCTGGATGAGGGAGAAGAGGAGGCGGAAGGGAGATGGTACTGGGAATCATCAGGTTGGTTCCCAAAATTTGGGGGCTGCCAGGCGTGAAACGGCTGGTGATAGGACAGGCTCTGCTGCAGTAGAGCAGTGGGACCACAGGAGGTTAATTTTGTTTTCATTGTGAGAGTGGGGGGTGAGTCATTAGAATAGGAGCTGAGAATCATAACATTTTTGGAAGGAGGAAGAACCATGGAGGAATGAAACCGATCTAACCAATTGTTAGGCATTTTCACAAATTAGCTCATTTAATCCTAACCATCACTTTAGATAAGGAAACCTAGGATCACACACCTGGTGCACAGCACAGTGGGGATTTGAACCCAGTACTCCCTGACGTTAGCGGACGTGCTCTTTCCAGCTCTAGTCAGAGAAGGAGGGCATTCCTGCTTTCCCTGGTATCTATCCTCTACCTTCCTGCTTAGGCATTCTCTCATTTCCTCTGCTCATTGCAATTCATGTTCCTGTCTTCTCTCTTCCTTCTTTAAGTAATTACAATTTGCAGCAACTAAATTTATTTAAAAAAACCAATTTTATTTAATTTTTTAAAAAGATTTTATTTAGAGAGAGAGAGAGCATGTGTGAGCAGGGGGAGGGACAGAGGAGAGGGAGAGAGAGAAATCTCAAGCGGACTCTGCACTGAGCGTGGAGCCTGATGCAGGACTCAATCTCACAACTCTGAGATCATGACCTGAGCGGAAATCAAGAGTCCAACGCTTAACCAACTGATCCACCCAGGCCTCCCTAAACAAAATCAATTTTAAAATCAGACTAGTTGAAAATTTTATAATCTTTTAAAACACAAGACTCCCACTCTTCTAAAATTAGGGAAAAGTTGTCTTGTACTTACTTACACAAGCCTATTACTCATTTTTCTCTCTCTCTTTATTGATCATTATGTTTAAGGGACACAGTAGGTCAATGGATACATGATTAAAATATTAGGGTTGGCATATGTAGAAACTGTAACACAAAGAAGCCTAGTGACTTGTTAGAATAAAATGGCTGTTTCCTGAATGATCCAAATAATGGAGGGGAAGAGTGAAAGTGGGAAAATCGAGTTTCAAAAGTTTGTTTATAAATCAGTTATTCGACATTTGGTATATTTCCTCAATGGAAAGAAAATTTTAGATAGGAATGCCATCTGATCATCTCATCGGAAAATAGCTGAAATCTATTATTTGTACCCAAGGACAGTACAACAATCAACCCCAAATTATGCAATAGTTAAATTTAACACACTATAAAGACAACACACTGAGTGAGAAGGATTTTAATTTTAGATGCATGAAAGAGAAGCTTAATTAGGAAGATGAATGAGTTAACTGGAGGGTCTGGTAGAGATTCTGAGGATGACTTTTGGACACTGATCAGGGAGTTTTGGAAATGGATAATGGATATTTGTTTTTAAGAGATAGTAAAGGAAATTTTCTGAGTGCCCATTATTTATTATACCCAGGAGTTAAAAAAAATCGGTCATTCAAAATCCATCAATTAAATATTCCATTCAAAGCAGCATCTAAGTGGCAGTTCCTCTTTACGCACTTTTCACTCCATGCACAAAAAATCACTTTCCTTCTTTTGGTTTTGCTGTCCACCCAAAGAGCGATCATCCTTTCTTTTCTTCATTGCCCAATAAAATATCCTCCCTCAAAGCCTAATTCAAATGTCATAGCAATTTTTAGAATCTCCTGACAAAATATTAGCAATCCCTCCTCTGAAACCAGTTGCATTTTGATTGCATTTCTTTTATGATGTACAGTTTGTCTCCTGTTTTAGTTTTGGGGTGCCCAGTAAATAGTTGTCAAATACAATTAAATGGTAATAATTCAGGTTTCTCCTCAAGAAATGACTTCAGACCACCTTTGCAAAATAATGTTCCCCACACCCCCAATCCCTGGCCCTGCTTTATTTTCTTATAGCACGGATCATACTGGACAAAATGGATATTTGTTTATTGCCTGTCTCCTCTACCAGAATCTATGACCTACTTTGTTTCATTTCCCCAGCACCTAGAACTGTGCCTGGTCCAGAGTAGGAGTTGAATAAATCAATGTTAACTGGAAGCGAAAGAAAACACCAACTGAGATATATCAAGACACTGGATCTGATCATTCATTAGTTCTGTCAGTACTTGGCTGCAGGACACAGGAGTCATTAACCCATGATGGGCATTTCCCTATAGAATCAGTAAGATTGTTAGGTCTGATGTCATTTCTTTACTCTGAGAGTAGGAAGTGAGAGAGGCAATGAATAAATGGAGCGCAGGTAGATGTGTATGGGAAAAAGAATGCTCTAGGCCAGTACAGGAGCTCCTCTTGGTGAAGGGCAGAAAGAAAGCACAGAGCATAAGTGAGGACAGAAAGATTCAGAGAAAGGGCTGCCTTCAGGTGCATGGCCCTGTCAAGAGTGCTCGGGGAGCTGTGAAGTGGAAAGCTGGTGGCCACGCAGAGATGTTGGGCTGCTTGAGAAGAAGCTCCCAGAGAAGAGGAAAGGCAAGCTAAAAGGGGAGGGTATGTGTATGTTGCAAGCTCCACATACTTTTCAATTTTGCCTTCCTTTCCAGTAAACAACTGCTCTGCTGTGACTTTGTCAGGGCCTGATTACGCCCGTGGCTCCCATGTGAAAGCAAACGAGATGTTCCATACCAAGAATCATATTAGTTCTCCATTTAATTTGACGACTTCTTTATTCCCCAAAGCAGACTAGATTCGAATCTCGTATCCTGAAATCTCCACAGAACTGCTCTTCTCATCTGAGAGAATGTGATCTTGCCTCGTGTTGCAAGCTTCTCCTCTTGCCTTGTCGCTGTCGCTGCCCTGGTGCCTCTCCTCCCCCACACCAGGAGGCCTATGAAGGGCACTGTCTTTGCTTTCTCTGAATCAGCCTAGTGCAATATCCTGGAGTCAGTCTCTGTCTCTCACTGTCTCTCTGTCTCATATGCTTACATATTTCATACTCATACTTAATATAGAGTATACCTCAAATTTAAGTTTCAGTAAAGTTCCAGGCTGGTTTGTAAAATAGGAACTGACCCAGGCAGAGGTTTTGAAATTTCCTACATAAGCTACCAAAGGGCTATATACATTTCAGAGAGGGCCCTCTAAGAAGTAACCACTGGCACTTTGTTTGTTCGTTTACTTAAAAACACACTTGGGAAATGGCCCCCAAAGCTGCACTCTTTTTTCTATACCGTGGTCAAAGACGCACTGTCCTTGGCTGCAGTGACTGTCTTGTCTCGCCTTGCAAAAAGTCGGCTACGCCAAGCTACACAGGAGCAGCTCTGTGAGGCCACCGTTCCTGCGGCCACGGAAAGAGAAGACCCAGAGACTCAAAACCCAGAGTTCTGACAGAGTCCCCACGCCCTTCCCGCTGCGCGAGGACAAGGCGGTCCCACGGTCCCTTCGGGAGCGGCGACTTCTCCCGCTTCCAAAGCAGCGGCAGCGCGGCCCCACCCAGGCTGCGGGGACTAGGACTAGGACGCGCGGCGCCCCACGCAGGCGCACTGAGGCCGGGGAAGGGCGGGGCCGGCTCGCGGGGCAGGCTGCGGGAGGGGAGGGGAGAGGAGGGGAGGGGAGGGGAGGGGAGGGGAGGGCGGGGCGGGTGGTGTTTCCGTTGCTTGGAGTGGGCTGAGAGCCGCTGCCTGGAGCCTGTTCTGCTCGCATCCCTGCCCTGCCCCGTGCGCCGCCGCCCCGCGCTCCGCCGCTCTCTCGGAGGTTCGGGGCACTTAGGTCCCTCTGTCACCCTTGGGTGAGTGCTCGCCAGGCCGGGGGTGGGGGCTGCGTCCGGACAGGGGAGCTGCGGGGGGGGGGACCGGTCTTCGGCTCGCTAAACCCGCGGTGTCTCTCTTGTCTTGCAGTTTGACATCACCTTTTCCTGACCCGAGCAGTCGCCATGGCACAGGTAGGGCCGTGCGCCCCCAGCGCAGCGCTTGCATTTGCCAACTTTGTAAGCTGTGTCTAGGGAATTCTAGAATTGGTCTGAAAGCCAAAGAAGTTTAGGAGTAAATGGAATCTGCCTTCGAGAAATCTGTTACACCTTTCCTGTTTCTCCTTTAGTTGCTCCCCCCTCCAACCCCTTTCCTGTGTCCCGGGCTTTTTCCCTTCCCGTGCCCGCCGGAACCTGCTCCGAAGCAGCCGGCGGGGCGCAGCAGCCGGTGACGTGGCCGGATTTGTGTGCACTCCCTTTTTGTGAGTGAATGTGTAAAGTGCGCCCGCCCCAAAATCCAAAGAACCGCTAAAATTAGAGCCGGAGCAGGAAAAGCTGTGAGCGGTCATGGGAGGCGAACGCGTTTTATTCCATGGCTTTCTTTCCATGCCTGCCTTCTTTCCTTCCTTCTTTCCTCTTCTTTTCCTTTCCCTTCCTTCCCCTCCCTTCCCCTCTCTACTTCTCCTTTCACCCCTCCCCTCCTTTCCGTGCCCTTTCCTGTATTATTTTAATACTACGAGTGGGCATTGGCTTTTTCCAGTAGAGCTCTAGTGAGTTTTTTCCAGTTGCTCAACCCAATTTTACTGAAAGGAACTGTTCCTTGTAGGTACTGCTCCCCCCCCCACCCCATGCAAAAGATTAAACAGAAGAGCCGTTTTTCTTAAGTAACTCGTGGAACGAGTTCTAAATTGAACTTGCCTTGGGATTGTTTCAGACCTTGATTACCTAATGTTGGTCTTTTTTGCTCTTAACATTTGTCAAAAATACAGGAAAGAAAAAACCATTCATATAGCAGCCTTTAAAAAAAAATGACCGTGTTGTAGAGTCTTTTGTGAATAAAATACCAGTGCTAACAACTACACCTCAAAACTAATGTTACGGACCTGGGCAATCAAACTGGCTTCTCAGAGTCCAGATAATTTTTTTAAAAGCAGTATTTAAACTGCTCAGTGTCCTCTCTTTATACTCTTCATTTATGGAATCGAAACAAAACAAACAAACGAACAAAACTGACCTACTAAAATTGAGTAAGGTTGCAGGGTCCTTTCCAAGAGAACTTGGGAGGATTATGATGACCTGTTAGCTTCATTAAATTTCTACAGTGCTTCCATTCTTACTTCCTCTTTTGCACTTAGGAAATATTACAGTAAACTAATTCTCGTATTACTTGAAATGGAAACTTTGGTTAGGTTCTTCCCCACATAAAGGATACTTTTCTGTGGAATTAACTTTCCTTCACTAGGGGTAGTTTTTCTTATCTTGATATGCTGGTGTGCTGATGTAAATGATGGTTGAACAAGCATCAAAGAATAATTCCCTTTATCCTTGCTCATTTGGCTGTTTCTTGAGTCTCTTTTGTAAGTTGACCCAGTGATGTCTGAAGTTTTTCAATCAATTCCTTTTAATTTTGTAGACTCCAGATAGAACAAACGAACATGCTTTTCCAACTGTGGACATTAATAATTTCAAATAATGGGAAGTGCAAAGGCTGTTATATATACAAAACCTGGGAAAATGGTGGTTTGCATTATAAAATTAGATATATGATCTCTATCACAGTATAACTCTGGGACTGTTTTCTGTTAAAACTACAGTTTTTAGTCATCATAAAAGTTACAAGTAATGTTAAGAAAGATACATTGTTGAATTTTGCGCTTTGTTATTAGTTCTCCTTGGAAATTACGGAAGTAAACCATTTTGTTAAAATGTTTAACATTAAGATGGAGTTTTGTTGTTTTATACCTAACACATTTGATGGTATGCAGAATGCCCACATTAAGGACTTGCACTTTTACTGTCAAAAAATTTCCTTGGACCCCAGTGTAATGGTAGGAAAGCTGAAGTAGTTTCATTGTTAGGTTTTAGATGGTTTCTATGGTAGTGTGTTTTGTTGACCTGTGGTTATGGGAACTAGAGACCTCCACTCTGTGGTCATCTGTAGTGAAATCAGATGCCTGAGACTTAGAGGAGCACATTTCAGCCATTTAAAACGTGTCATTAAATATTGTCTCATTTATTGAAGAATGAAAATGTAGACTCCCACAGCAGTAATCCTTTATGTTTATAAACTATACCATCCATACCAGTGTTTTGTGTTTTTACTTGACTTGGGACTACCCTGCCAGTCACAGTCTGCAAAGATCCAGGAATCAATTATATATGTAGCTCGTGGGCATGACCGTCTTGCCAGGAATATAAAGAGAAAGCGTTGGCTGATCTTTGATAGATAATTGGAGTTTGTTTTTATATAAAAAATATTAGGGAGATTTTATACTCTTGTGTATATTTATATTAATATTTTTTGTTATATTATATAAACAAATTATAAGTTTTTTATCTCATAATTAATAGAATTCCTATCAATACAAATTCTTAAAATTTTACCCTAATGATGTCAGTATAGGGTGACAAAGCCATAACAGATATTGGGAACTACATAAAAAGTGATTTATATAATCATGGTGAGTAAATACATTCAGAGCTGGACGTATTTGTGGAATAACCATCTCTTGGGCTCTGCCCTTCTCTTTCTGGTCCTAATCCTTATCCACTAGCATTGAAACACATGGGGGTCTACCAATTGACTGTTATTATGGAGAGAAGTAGTCTAACATGAGGCTTTCCAGTCTTTCTTAAAGATAACACACTGGTTAACTGTATCTTTTTCATGACACACAGGAAGAATAAGAATTTACCTGCAAGTAAACAGATCCTGGACAATATTTTTTTTATATCTTTGAAATAATTCATTTGAATGATTTTGTATTTATCTGATTTGGAACCACAATATCCATGTTGTTTTAGAATGAACTTTGCTAAATGAATGATAAATTATTATGATTATTGGATCACTAACATTTTCTACTGTACTAAATTTGAGTACAAGCTAGTTCAGGATATTTACTAAGAAATGGCCGAAGAGCTGTTAATTGCCTGAATTATCTATACAGAGTAAAATATGTTTTGAATCCTTTCATCTTTTTCTTTCAAAGGTCAACTTGTGATTATATAAATGTGACTTTTTAAAAAAATCCATTTTTAGGGTCATTTTTCTCAATCTGACTTCACTGTATTTTGGGTTGGATTTCTTAAACTGGATCCTGACCTATTTCTCTCTTATTGCTCAACTTGCTCATGCAGATTTTTAAAATCTCACTATTTAGCTAGAGCCAAATTATTTCACAGATATTCTAATTTACTTTAGGTACTTAAAAGTACATTCTGTACTTCTGTGTTCTTTGGTTTGGAAAAATCAGGAGTTGGCTGTATTTCAAAGATGAATGATCCATTTAATACATTTTAATTCAATTTGAGTCTGTATAATTTTCTTTATGATAACAAAACTTTAAAATAGATTTTGGGGGGCACCTGGGTGGCTCAGTTGGTTAAGCATCTGCCTTTGGCTCAGGTCATGATTCCGGAATCCTGGGATAGAGCCCTCATTGGGCTCCCAGCTCAGTGGGGAATCTGCTGCTCCCTCTCCCTCTGCCCCTCCCCCCTCCTCATGCTCTGTTTCTGCCTCTCTCTCAAATAAATTAAAAAAAAAATTTTTTTTAAAGATAATTTTGGGCAATCTGAACTTAGCTTTATAATGTTGTTTATAGAGTTAATATATTTTAAGGCAGCAGGAATGTCATGAAGCAAAATCAGGCAACAATTTTTCACTGGAATCTTCACGAACACCAGATTTCTCTCTCCCACACATAAATTGTGCAATGTTTGATTAGAAATTTTTTTGGTTGATTTGAAATCATTGTACTGTGATAATTTACAAAGTGCCTGTGCAGAACAATCAGGATCAATGTAAATAAATAGATTTGATATGAGGATCATTCTAGAGGAGTTGACCAGATAGTGATAATCCTTTTCATGCCACTCATTTTAAGGCCCAGTCTCTCTTTAGAGATCTCTCTTGGGATCTTAGATCAGGATTACTGTTCTGCTTTGGGTTAGTGTCTCTCAGTTCCTGATACCTCTGACTCTTGTTTACATTTTGGATGCTGAGAAAGAACTAGATCCAAAACTGCTTGACTGCTTGGCAAGCCACTGAGCAATTCATTGGCATTCAGCAAATCTTAATTCCCTTACTTAGATCTGGTCCTTTTGGACACAGGTGGCGAACTAGTGAGAATTGGGCAATCTGTGGTTTTCTTCTTTTAGTGACTTAGAAATTTAAAATGGTAGAAATATAATATTTTAACATAATCAATTTCTGAAATAAATTGTATTCATATAACCTGTATACTATTCTAAAACTTCACAAACACATTCGTTGATCTTTACAAAAATTAGTGCTCCTAAGACCTTTGTTTTAAATGTGTTTTTTTTTAGTTTTTTTTTTGGGGGGGGGCTCATCCTTTCAGTTTAATAGTTTATATAATATAAACCTGTATGCAATTGATTTACTGGAATGAATGCATATTCTGGTTGGTATCATTTCTTTGGACAGCTGTTCCTAACTGTTCTCTTTACTTCCCATTCCTGCATGCATTCATGAATATATGAAGCTTTTGAGTTCCCACTATGCACCAGGTATTGTTAGACATGGGAAATGAAAAAGGAAATGGGACAAAAATTTATTGGTATAACAGACGCATTGCTAAGTCTGTTCTATGCATTAGTTAGTACTCACAATACAGTTTTGGAAATAAGTATTACTATTTCAATTTCACAGAAGAGAAAATTGAGGTCACTTACCTGGCAGTGGTCAGATGGGACAAGGAGGAAAGGCATTATATGTAGAGGCAACACCAGCAAGAGTGAATGCTCAGAGGTATAAAGGAGTTTGGCCTGGCCTGGAGCTGTAGGCCGTATGGTATTGCTGGAGTGAAGATGCGGTCAGGTGGGGAGATGGAGCCCTGCTTGGAAAGGGATGCCAGAAAGAGCTAAAGAATATGAACCATTTTGTAGGTAAGGAGAGCTATCAAAGAACTTTAAGTTGGGATGTGCTATGGTTAGATTGGCATTAACCAAGATCACCCTGGTGCCAGTGTGATGTTGCATTTCTGAGGGCTGCAGAGACCGCATGGTGGTGCAGGAGGGTGGGAGGGAAGGAGAGAGAAGCTGGATATTGGAAGACCACTTAGGAATCTGCTGCTATGACCCCAGTGAAGTATTTAAGACAAACGAGGCAGTGGCTGGGACTTTAGATAGGAGGGGACTGTCAGAGGAGTAGGCAGATGGGATGCATGAGTGGGGTGGTCTGTGATGGTGAAGGGTCTGGTCAGGGTCAAAATGAACGGCTTGCTTGCCTGAGTGGTTGATTTGTATTTTTCTTTGAGAAAGGAATACAGGTTTGAGGTGGAGGGAAAAGATAGAGGTCGTGGTGGGTTTGTTGAATTTGAGTTCCTTCTGAAACACTTTGGAGGTGTTTTCTAGGAAGCAGTGGGGTATATGTGGTCTTTAAATCCTCTGTCATCTCTGTAGCTCATTTATTTATATATTATTTCTCTTCCTGCAACTAAACATGATTTGAGGCTGATATTTCCTACTTTTGTGTAGGACCAACCATGTTTATTAGATTTCTGCCCCTTGTTTAGATACAAAAGGAAGTAAAGTTGTGAATCTGTGCACACTCTTCTGTAGTATGAGAAATTGATAAGTTTGTTTCCTGAAGCATTAGTGAATGAATTGGTTAGTGATACAGCTTTTCAAGTACTGTTCATAGAATGCCCAGTTGAACGATTAGGTAAAACACAACACCCCCCCCCCCCCCCCGCCCCAATGCCCCACCTCAAATGTGTACTCACTGGAGGCTAATGCATTTCCCCACTTTAACCCAGGCATCACCATTATTCATGGACAGTTCAACTTTCCATTTTTTGGTATTTGCCAAGGGAAGGCATTCTTAGACTGGCAGGGAGTCATAGTCATGGGAGCATTAAAGACATAACAAAAACCTAGATCATATTGACAAAACCTTTATTTTGTTATCGAAACTTCTTTTCTACCTTTGTGCATATAACTTAAATTATTTACGGTGATACTTTTTCTCCTTACACTTGATTTTAAGAAAGGGGTCAAGATAATGGTCAAAAGTCAATTTGAATTTAAGGCTTTGAACTTGACTTTCACCTTTTTTGATAGGTTTGGAGCAAGGGTAAGAATTAGGGCTTGAGGATTTTTTCTGACCCCCTATTGTTTGTGTTTGTACCCTTCAGTCCTCTTGGAGATTCTAGGTTTTTTTTTTTTCTGATTTATTTTTTTACCTTGCAACTTCGATCATAATCACGTCATGCTGGTTTTTCCCTCTTTCCTTGCTCATTTTTCTTGGTACAGTGATCTTTTATTAATTTTTTTTTTCTTTGCTCATCAGTGGGACCCATTATCACAGGAAATATTAACAGGCCTGTACTGTGTACATCAGATAAGACCTGACCTGCTGTGACTGGGGAGTGAAGGCAGAGTTCTGTCATTGGACTTCCCCGTTCCCCACCTTTCTGGGTGGCCTCCAGAGGATTTTTGTGAAACCTGGGCCTCAGAAGAACCATACTTAAAAATCACCGTGTGGCTACTTAGCAGTTGCTCAGCTGTAGTGGTTTGCCTCAAGGTTTCTGGCTTCCTAATTAGCATTATGTGGAACGCTGGCTGGTGTTTGATTAAGTATTGATTTTGTTAAACTGGAAGACGGATTTAAAAAGGGTTTAGTTCTCTTCTGTGCTTTCAGGAAAGCTTCAGTTTAAAAGGCTCCAGACAGGTGAATGTTTTCTCATCTTTAAATCTGAAGTTGTTGTTTCTGTTGTTGTTTTCCTATTTCTTTAAATTCCGTCTAGAAAAGCAACCCTTCACTTATTTTTTGGTTTAATTGTATTCATTTTATTTTGCCATACCTAGTCTTTGACAGTAAAGAACTCTCTCATTTAGAATAAATGAACAAAAAAAGCCAACAAAATTATAGAGCTAGAAGGGTGGATAATTTTGAAGGTGAGAGTTAAAAGAGTGAATTATATGTTTTGGCCATGTATGGTCTGAGAATATATAATAGTGCCCTTGAGAAGGCCTTGGTGGTAACTGAGGATGAACTGGGTGAAGGGAGCAGTACCTGCTCACAGTTGGAATTAACCTGGGTAAGGTATAAATGTTTAACTTGAGGCTAGTGGGTACTGCAGGAAAAAGGAGAAGCCCTCTTGTGTGAGTCATGGAGAGTCACATTTGCCCAGTGAAGACAATTTTGTGTGGGCCGGGATAGGGTTTAGACAGGATGTCCAAACAAGGTTTCTGCCCTTGTGACTCATGTCTGTGATTCACTTCTGGTCCCTTACTACCACTACGTGGCTTTGGCTAACTTTGACAGTGACTCGGATCGTGTGGAATGTAGCACGTGTTTCCCAATTTCTAGATAGCTCTCAGAAATACAATCAGAAGTTACTTCTTCTTCTTCATAGTTCGTTATTGAGATTCTGAGGATACTCCTCTTCCTTCCATGTTTCACCTCATTTCCTTCAGTCTCAGTGGTCAGATGTCTTTTTAAGGCAAATCTGTTTTGTCTCCTCTGTTCTTAACCTCTTGATCTACTAGCAACTCCATAGCCTATAAACTGGATAAGGTATTTTTTTTTAAAGTGAGTTTTTAATAGCATGTTTAAAAAAAACCCCATCATTTGTAAAATTGGAGTTCATGGAGATGCTTTGCCTCACAATTCACTTTTTCGGTGTTCTCCAGTCAGGCTTTTACCACCATCAAAGACCTCCTCCTTACCAAGTCCAGTGGACCCTTTCACTCTCACCTCCTGTTTGACTTCTCTGTGATATTGGACACTGCCTTTTCTTTCTTCCTGGAGCATTTCCCCCCTTTGGCTTCTCCATGCCATCACCCTTTTCAGAGACTTTCTTTTTGGGAGGTGATTAGTAGCCTGCAGTCCCCTGGCCTGTCTTCAGGTGCTGGCTCTGCTACTTGCTTGATGGTCCCTTGGGTGATTCTCCAAACCTAACTCAGCCAGTGTGCTTCTTTGTCTATAGAATGAAATGATCCGTGTGAAGTTCTGAACACCATGCTTGGCTCATTGCCACACTGAGCAAATCTTAGGGGCCCAACACAGGGGCTTGAACTCATGACCCTGAGATCGAGACCTGAGCTGAGATCAAGATTTGAACGCTTAATGGACTGAGCCACCCTGGCGCCCTTTAGCTGCCGTTCTGATTGGAGGGGACCTTCCCTTCTCTGCTGGCTCTCCTGGCCACCCTGCTAACATTGCCTTTTGTGATAACGTCCTCACACCGCTCCAGTTACCACCTATGTGCTCTGGTAACTAACAAAGCCTGCTTCTCTTCCAGTATGCCTGCTGGGGAGAAACGTAAGACCAGTCATCCTATTCCCCATTTGAAAAAAGAATCACCCTAATTGGTTCCCTTCTGCCTTGGTTCTGTTCTCTGTTTTTTCCTTTCCATTTCTACTGCTCCTGACTTCGATCAGGTCCTGTCTTCTTCCTGTGTTACTTGTTTTTACAAATCTTCCTGTCTCCACTCTTGCCCATTCCATTGTCTCCGCTGCTGCCCCAGTAATATTGCACAGTCAACATCGTTCTTCGCTACTGAAACGTCCTCTAGTGACTTCCCCTTGCCTACAGGATGAAGTCGGCACTTCTTAGCATGGCTGTCCAGCTCCTCCTCACATCCCACCATGACCACTGTTTGCTTTTCTGTGCACACTTGCTGTTTGTTACAGTCTGTTCAAACTCTTAATCCTTTGTACAAAGCACCAGATGTTTTCATTCTTTCATGTTTTTATGCATGCAGGATTATACCTTCCTGTACTTCTCTACTTTCCTGAACCTGCCTTGGAAAATCACAGGCAACTTTCAAGACATTTTTGGGGAAGTTTTTCTGATATCTTTTCTTTCCACTCTTCCCAGCTCAGCCCCTCCTTTATGTGTATAATGTGCCCTGATGAAACCTGCGTGTCTATGCCCTACTGCACTTGATTATTGACGTGCCTGTCATGTTCTTTTGACTTTTAGAGATCATCACTTTTTCCTAGTGATTAGTACAATACTTGGCATGTGGAAAGCATTCAAAAAAATGGTTATTGAGTGAATGAATAAACAGACAGGGGAGCTAAGTTATCTGTCGTGTCAGTCCTAGGTTCTCACACTGAGAGAACCTGTGGTATTTATTTTTTATGATGACATATTGATGGTGTCTTCATAATCAATTTGAAGTGGCCCCACTAAACACAGGGAAACTACAGTTTGACCTGAGAGATATGACTTTCCCAATCCATGTCAGTTTTAGAGGACTGTTTTGTCAAATTATCAGTTTTTCTCTCAACTTACTGCTTCTTTTAATTATGTTGAGCCATATGAAATTGCCAGAAATTTTTTCCTTGTAGATGACTGTGCTTCCATGCCTTCATAATAAAACACACATGATCATAAACCAGACAAATATTCTCAGCCCTTCCTCCCTATAGCTGTTTTTTCCTCAGTTTTATTTTTTTAAAAAAGATTTATTTGTTTATTTTAGTGAGAGAGAGTGCGTGTGTGTGCATGTGGCAGGGGGAGGAGCAGAGTGAGAGGGGGAGAGAGAATCTCAAGCAGACTCCTCGCTGAGTGTGGAGCCTGCCTTAGGGCTAGGGCTCCATCTCATGACCCTGAGATCATGATCTGAGCCAAAACCGAGAGTCAGACGCTCAACTGACTGAGTCACCCAGGTGCCCCATTCAGTTTTATATAGAGCCTTAGTGGAAGTTTTGAAGGACTTCAAAAGTATTAGTAAAAATTAATGCTGGGATCCTCTTTTTATTATAAGATAAAAATTTAGAACTCAGTATTCATGTAGCCCACTGATTCTAAAGAACTAATGATGTTATAGATTTTGAGGGGGAAGCCTTAAACTGTTTTCATGATTAAAAGCACTACATGTATGATAAAATAAGAATAACAGGAAACCTTATGAAGAATGTCTTCCAAATATATTTTTATAAAGTTCCAAATTCAAAGATTTGGCATATGAATTACCAAATATCTTTTCAGGCTTTACCAGGTTCTTAAAATCCCTAAGTAAATATAAAGAAACAGGACTAGATGAAAAGTTATGTAGTGAGGATATCGCTTGGAGTTGAGTACCAAGGGCAGGGCATCCAGTTTCAATGCAACTCAGCATGCTTCTCGATCAAAGTGGCAAGAGACTTGAATGGAAGGAATCCTGCAAGGAAGTGCCCTCTGTGAATCTGGGGGTGTCACCGGGGCATGGACACTGGGGACGATGCCCTAGGGAAGAAGGCTTTGGGAGCCAGACCTTCCCTTTAATGGTATTGCAGATGGACCTGGATAGCTCAGGCACTGAAATGGTTCTGTTAATCCACTGTAAGTGGTCCTCTTCCCATTTCAAATGGGATTATCAAATGGTAAGTTTATTTAAAGACTGAACATGATATAGAGCAATGGCTTGCTTTGTTGTTCTTTGCTTTGTCGTATTGGTCATGCCATGAATAATATCACTGTGTTTCCTGTCTCAGGTTCTTAAAGGCACCGTGTCTGCCTTCCCTGGATTTGATGAGCGGGCTGATGCAGAAGCTCTTCGGAAGGCCATGAAAGGCCTGGGTAAATTCAGCCTTCCTTTGGTTCTTAAAAAAAAAACAACAACAAAACCCAAAAAACCATGACATTTATTTTTCCAAACAAAAGGTCGCTGATTTACAGTAAGATTAATTTTAGAATATTTTAATCTGAAATGTATATAGAGAGAGGATACATGAAGGTAACAAAATAGTGTGATCCCTAATATTGAATCTCTCAAACTGAACAGGAAGTTAAATTCGGCCTCTTTGTTCTTTAGCTTTTCAGCTTTACCTGGGAGTCAGCTGACCGGGTAGATAAGCAGACATTCCTGGGAGTGGAGTGATCAGCTCAGCAGGTCTTTGTCCTCTTTGCCTCATCAGCTGTCTAGTTCTGCCAGTCTTTTGCGTTCAACTCTCTTCTCATTCCCCAGTCTCCTTTCTAGCCATGTATAAACCTCTCATCTTGAGGATTTCTACGCACAGCCGATCCTCTGTCCTCAGGCTCCTTCTGTGCTAGTGTCCATGCGTGGGGATCCACCTTCCTCAAACTTGGCCCTGACCCCTTCTTTCCATTCTGACATCTTGTGAGATTTCCTGTTGCAGCAGGGTTAGCGTTAGCTTTCTGGCCATGCACTTTGTATCGCGGCCCACACTGTCGGACTCAGCTCACATGACCGAGTGTTCTCTGACGCAACCATGCTGGGTAATCTACTCTTCGTGAAAACCCTGTATTTTCCTACTGCTGAGCTTTCCCCTCATTTTAAAAGCCTGTCCTCCTTCCCTGTACCGTTGCCTGATAAAACCCTTCCATCCTTCATGAGTCTTTTGGCTGTCACCTTCTCCATGAAGCTTTTCCCAAAACTCCTTCCACTTATCAGCTAAGAGAACGTCCTCTGAAACCCCCATTCAACACCCTGACCTCTCCTGAGGCACTTCTAACATTCTGCCTTAGCTCAAGTTTGTGTGGTTTTGTATTTTTTACCCTAAATTGCAACTTGAAACCAGGGTTTGTATCTTTCTCCTCTCTTAGTCTCCTATAACACTCGATGTATGTCTTGTGAATATCCATTGTCTGAGTAACTATCTGTCTGTTGCAAGAAAAACTAGGGGCATTAGATTTTTAAAAAATCAGGATTATTTTTCTACCTACTTCACAATACATCAGAAATAGGGGATAGTTTATATTGAAAGTATAACATGTTTTACGTTGTACATTTTATGGTTTAATAAATGATTTAATGAAGCCTATTTTATGAGGTAAGGAATCGAAGTGACTGGGGAGCTGGTCCCAAAGGTTATTGAGACAGTGGGCATGTGGGAGCCAAGATGTAATTCTTCAAACATAAATTGCAGGCACTGATGAGGAGAGCATCTTGACTCTGTTGACATCCCGAAGTAATGCTCAGCGCCAGGAGATCGCCGTGGCTTTTAAAACTCTATTTGGCAGGGTAAGACTGCACTTCATCCTAAATTAGAATGTGAGAGCCCCGATATGGTTTAAATCTAGGTTGAACTCTATGAATATTCCTTTGTAAACATTATTTATTCTATTATTCTGACTTTACCATTCCTTTTTTCTTTTTAAGTTTCTTAATTATCAGCTGTTGGTTTATAGTGCTCACCCAACTTATCCCCATAATTGGTTTTCCTTGCTTGATGGTACAGAAGTGCCAAAAGGTCCCATGGTGATAGCTGCCTCTCTCCTTGCCTGCTTCCTGCTCAGGGTTGTTAGTTATTTTCTAGATGCGAACCTGTATGATAGTCTATTTTATTGTGACATAGTCACAGTCTTGGTTCCTTGTGGAGTGGTATTTTAATAAACGTGATTTTAGTTCATTGATTTAAATACTCTTATTTGATTAACAGTTCAAAGTAAAAATTAGATTTGTTACGTAAATGAATTGCTGCTGTGTATATGAAAACAAACATAATTTTGTTATTTTGAAAATTTGTATTCATCGTTTAAGAAACAAATGCAAAGCAAACAAAAGGAGTATTCTGAACATAATTTCTGTTTTCCTATGTGCTGAAACTGAAATGGATAAGGAATACTGCTTTTCTTTTCATAATTATATACACAATTTCTCCATAGTAGCAGCTGTCTCTCGGTAGTCAGGAGCATAATTATAAACATAATTCATTATGGTTTAGAATATTAATAGATATTGAGAGAAAAATTGTTTTGTTTAGGTATGCTAGGCCAGATTTTGTCATTTGTAAAAATGCGTTTATGATTTTATTTTTGGAAAATTGTTTTTAAAGATACACATATTTCTCAGAACAGTATTTTTAAACTAAAACTTGGGGCGCCTGGGTGGCACAGCGGTTAAGCGACTGCCTTCGGCTCAGGGCATGATCCCGGCGTTATGGGATCGAGCCCCACATCAGGCTCCTCTGCTATGAGCCTGCTTCTTCCTCTCCCACTCCCCCTGCTTGTGTTCCCTCTCGCGCTGGCTGTCTCTCTCTCTGTCAAATAAATAAATAAAATCTTAAAAAACAAAAAACAAAAAACCTAAAACCTACTTTTATTTATTTTTTAACTGTTGAAGTTCAGAAAAATATTTCTTAAAAACAAATACCTTGACACATAAGTGGCTTTGTTTTAGCTTAAGCTTTAGGTCAGATGTCAAAAGTACATTATTTAAAACTGGGATTTTAACTCACATGCCTTTTTTCTACTTGGAGATGACAACATAAATAATTCATTAGTGCAAAGGGCTATACTTTATATTTAAGAAGAATCTCCTTCAAATTTCTGCCTGGTTAACAAATTTGTATTTTCTGTAATTTAGGACCTTCTGGATGACCTGAAATCAGAACTGACTGGAAAATTTGAAAAATTAATCGTGGCTCTGATGAAACCTTCTCGGATTTACGATGCCTATGAACTGAAGCATGCTCTTAAGGTAAAAGAATTAGTGAAAGGAACATTCCTGTCATGAATGCTGTTATTTTGTGTTGGTAATTACACTTAAAATTTTTTGAATTATTTCTGTGAGGGTCACTTGGAGGACAAAATTGTGTAGGAGGCAATAAGAAGAAAAGGAGGGAGAAAATTACAAGTGTGTCATTTAATCTTTTTGTTTAGTTAACTTGGTAATAGTGGCTATTTAAAATTTTAATATTTTTTGTAGCTCTTTATATTTTATCTTCATACCTGTTTTCTAATTTTGAGATGTGTTAAAAAAATGTTGCAGGTTAAGTATTTTATCTTAAAATAGAAAGTTGCCTGATTATGAAATAATAATATCAATCGTTTTAGGTTAAAAAAATAATGGTACAGAGAGAATTTTCAGATAGGAAAGATTTTTTATTACCTTTTCCTTCTTTCCTGTACTTCTAAATACTAAAATAGTATATATAATACTAAAATAGTAGCTGATAATCTTATCATAATTTCGTTGTACCAAATAACTAAATGTATATTCCCTTGACTGGTATTTGTAATAGTGTATAAATATGACTACATTGAAACATTTGTTTAGACGTACGGGACAGGAAGTAGGACAAGCAGTGGTAGATTTTGAATGGGCAAAATGAAATTTAGCAAGGAGGTAATATAGCACAGGGATTCTTACTTATGGAGTGAGAGGAGGAGAGGTCTATCAAGTGAGGAGCCTTCCTGTGCTTATTCTTTTCATTTTCCTACAGTGCTTCTTTTGGGATAAACAAAATCTCAGGTTATTGAAAAAGGGCCTTTTTGTGGAGTACTTCTGAAATGTCAATAGTAATTGAAATTCTGCCAGAGCATAAACATAGGTTTTTCAGCACTTGATTTTTGAAAAAGAAACACGGGTATAAAGAGGATAAGGCTTAAATATGCTATTTTTAAAAATTAAGTTCAGCTCTATCATTGCTTGTATCTTCTAATTTACCAGTGTAGATAGACTTTTATCATCAGAAAAAAGAAAACCAACTAAAATTACTGTTAACCTTTGAACGACACAGGTTTGAACTGTGCATATACTGATATTTTACGATACAGTATAGTTACTGTATTTTCTCTTCCTTACGATTTTCTGAATAACGTTTCTTTTCTCTTTCTTACTTTATCGTAAGGATACAGTATGTATACATATAACATATCAATATGTGTTAATCGACTGTTTATGTTGTCAGTAAGGCTTCTGGTGAACAGTAGTAGGCTTTTAGTAGTTAAGTTTTTGGAGAGTCAAAAATTAGATATAGATTTTCGACTTGGGAGGTGGTCATTGCCCCTAACTCCCATTTTGTTCAAAGGTCAACTGTACTTTCCAAAAATCCAGAAAGCATGTTTCAGTTCCTTTGTACTGATCCAGTTCCTAATAACTAAGCAATGCTACATTTATAATTTCCTTTGGTACAGAATTGGGAATTCCATAGAGAACTTATTTTGAGGGCAGGGGCTTTATGTTTTGAGATATGATTGTTTAAGTTTTAGTGCTCCTCCATGTAAATTTATGTAAAGTTTTCACTTTCACTCTTACAGTCTTTTTGATTTCATGTTTCAGTTAACATGTTTTACTTTTAAACTGTTTAGAATGAAACTGATAAAATTAAAAATTTATATAATGTATTATGTGTCATATACCACATACATGCAATACACGTTTTTCATTAGACAAAACAGAATAAAATTGTCTTTGGAGAGAAAATTGGAAATTTTAAAATTCTGTAACTAATAGGAATTGTATCAAAGAAGTGAATATTAAGTTGGATAATTTATATATTTGTATAGTTATGCAATTTGGGTAATATCTATTCTAGGAAAATAACTCTTTAATCTTATTGACATCTGTTCTCTATTAAAAATTAATTTCCAAACAGGGAGCTGGGACAGATGAAAAAGTACTGACGGAAATTATTGCTTCAAGGACACCTGAAGAACTGAGAGCCATAAAGCAAGTTTATGAAGAAGGTCAGTGTTTGCAACTTTATTTCCCCTTCTTCTCCACTGTCACTTTTTCACTTTTCTAAAGTGAGTGCAGCTCTCCATAGTCGCAGGAGGCAGGCCGTACGTGATTGCTGAATGAACGGTGAGCGAATGAATAAGCAACAATTCAAGCTCGTTTTCTCCTTCAGTAAGGAAAAGACTGCTTTTTACTAGACCTATATCTATTTTGGTACTTAAGAGAAGCTTCCTTCCGATGAAGATGGGAATTTACTTTTAAGTAGAATTTGCAACTAGTGTAGAGACATACAGGTTGTTTTTCTTTTCCATGAACTTCAAGATGTAGGTGGTTTTTCTTCCTGGGGAAAAAAAAAAATCAATTTCATGTTAGTAGAAGCTAAGAGTTATCTAAAAGGCCCTTTTGGAATTTGGGAAAAGAAACCTTGTGCAAACCAGGGTTGATGAAAATGTTTGAGTAAACGTGTGTGGTTTTAGTTAATGGCAGTGCTTGAATACTCCGCATTTTAATTTTTCTCTTTGGTGTGCCTTACTTTTTTTGTGAAAAGAAATCTATTATGTCAGTCTGAAGTATATTCTGTGAATGGAACCAAGAAAATGAAATAAAAACTGAAGGTAGCGTGTTCTTTCCTCATCACATTTTCTGTCCCAGCCTCTTTCCCCTACCGGACTGAGGAGGAGCAGACTGTCGAGACCGTCCGCTCAGTCAGCGGACCAACAAGCTGAGCGCCTGCAGCTGGGAAATGGGTCCCCGTCTTGGCATTAGGTTATTCTTCTCAGAAATGACATTGTAACTCCGCAAGTCAGAACAGTGTGAAATTTAAGTAATTAACTTTCTGAAGTGCTGGATCTTCCCTTCCAGTTCCTCTTTTATGGTTGGGTAGGTCCCAGCCACTAAGGCAGAGGGGGTACACGTAACTTAACTGCAGAAGATCACCTTGGGGTTTTATTTGATATAAGATTCAAAGATCTCTCTCTGTCTCTGAGCATGTTGACGTTTGTGAGTGAGCCTGGATGACAAATGGGGTGCTGTCACGTACTCCGCACTAGCTGTGTGTCTGGTGGTGCACTGGCTGTCACGAATGACACCAAAGGTGCACATAACATAGCTCCCGTCCTCAAAGAGCTTGCAGTCTCTTTAGGGGTGACATGATTTAGGAACTGACTGCAGCTGTTAAAGGATAGTAAGTGTTCATTTAGAGCAGAGAGGTCACAAGGCTTTTGATGTTAGGAGAGGCTCTGTGGTGCAGTCAGACAAGGTTTCAAGACAGGTAGGTTTCGGGTAGGTGAAGAAAACCTTTTTGGTGTGTTTGTCCCTGTCTGCAATGTCATGGGGACTGGAGTGAGAAAGTATATGTGGAGGGTATGTGTATGTCTCGTCTAGGAGATAAATGGAGTAAATGCAGGCTGTGTTGTCGATGGTTTTACGTGACTGGCTGAGAGGTTTGCGCTTGATTCAGAGGTGGTCTCAGTTCCTGAATGGGCAATGGAGTATTGAAGGAGCAGTTGAAGGAGGAAGGAGATTTGAATCAAGAGGCTGATTAGATAACTATATGTGTGGGGAGGCAAGCCAGGCAGTTACGGCCCAACCTAGGTGGCCATAGGTTGGTGGGAGGTGTGAGGGGGATAGATCAGAGAGAGGGGAACTATTTGAAAGGATTTGATCGTTAATCATAGTAGGTTTTGTAGTACACAAAGGAACAGAAGGTTCCTTCAGCATTTTGTATTTGGGTAACTGGTTGAAATAAAGACGGAGCTCTTCTAGACTTTTTAAAACAAGTGTCAGGCTTTTAAAGTTTGTCTGCTTTCAAATAATTATTAAATATTTAAATGTGTTAGAGCTGCCTTCAATAGCAGCTGTTTGAGAGTTAGTGAAGAAGGCGTGTAGACTTTCGTAGATACCAGTTCTCCCCTTTCCTGTGGCATTACGTGGAATAACTGGAAATGGAGGTGGGAAGGGGCATATTTTAAAACATCACTGCTCTTTCTCAGAGTTAACTTTCTTTGCTGCAGAGGAAAAAAAACCATCTTATTAGGGGAAAGAATGGCCATGCCTAAAGAAAGAAAAACTCTAAATTTTAGAGGACCTTTGGAAACTAATCATGTAAAACATTTGAAAGAAAGCATTACAGAGTTTAAAATTATGATCACTTGTATGTTAGAGGCTTTTCTGCACCATCACACGTCTACAGAGTTAACAACTGCATTGGTTGAGAGTGTTTCTAAATGGCTGAGTCTGGACCTAGGCTTGAATTGAGTGCGTTTGGGAGACTTTAATTTGTTTTCTACCAGTCACTCATTTAAGCATTTGCCTTTAGTCTTTAGAGCACACAGAGATGGAGTAGGGAACATTTATACTAATCAAACATTTCTTCCTTTATTTCTCTTCTATTTGATTAATGGGGCAGGATATCTTTTTTGAGTTGAAAGAAGCTATAAATAAGTATGAAATTATTTTGTTGCAGAATATGGCTCAAGCCTGGAAGATGACGTGGTGGGGGATACATCAGGGTACTACCAGAGGATGTTGGTGGTTCTCCTTCAGGTATTGGGTGGAGACTACTTAGAGTTTGATTAAAAAATCTGAAGCTGGACTGGTCTGAATCTAGTTAACCAAGGTCGTTTAAAATTCTTTAATCATTTCTCGTACTTGCTTCATTGTGGTTGTATGTTGCCTGTGTTTGTGTTTCAGAATATCTGACCTAAACTCTTAATAGCTAGCTAACTTATGGGTTTTTTTTGGTTTTTGTTTGTTTGTTTGTTTTTGTTTTTTCTTTGTTTTTTTAGATATCACTATTCTCTTTCATTCATAGGATTTAAAATCAAGAGGGTCAGATTGGTTTTGGACAGTGCTATGTGATGATGTGAAATATTGTAGAATTGCTATCTTAATATCATATTATTCCTAAGAGAAATAGCTTTATGTGCACAACCGTCAGGTGGAACCAATTTTCCTTTTGAATAAAAATGCTCATGTAATTCAATAATGTGACGTTATCTCTTACAGGCTAATAGAGACCCTGATGGTAGAATTGATGAAGCACAAGTTGAACAAGACGCTCAGGTGAGATGTGATATGTGGTGACTTTACTGTGACATATGAATGAAAAAAAAAACCCGTGCTAAAATCATGTATTGTGATAGCATCTAAAAATAATCTTATTTATGGGCCCTTTACAAATCATAAGACTCGTGTAAGTATATTTTTTTCATTTTAATCTGGCCAACTAAATATTTTGTCCCAAAAGGGAAATGAAATAAAACGAGTTACATATAAATAGTGAATTTTACCTAGATTTTTTTTTTTTTGGTGATTATGGAAATTCACAAAATAGATAATTTTTGCCTAAAAACACAGATACTATTGATTCCACTGCCAGTGAGGCAGTAGGTGTGTTGGCAGGAGAGGATAAAGAAAAAAGAATGAGGTATTAGTGATAAATGGTGTTTTAATAGATAGTAGATTATAAGTGACTATAGTATTTGGGAATTCCTCCACCTTTCTTTTGATAGAATTCTAAATAGGATTGTTCTCTTATCAGCTGCTTTTTAGTGACTCCCAGATGTAATTCTATACTTAAGTGGCTTTTAAATCCTGGTATAGTCTCACTATGGTTAATAAGTAATCAAATGTTAACTGTAGAGAACAAACTGATGGTTACCAGAGGGAAGGTGGGCAGGGGAGTGGGTGAAATAGGTGATGGGGATTAAAGAGCACACTTACCATGATGAGCACTGATTAATGTGTAGAATTGTTGAATCACTATATTGTACACCTGCAATTAATACAACACTGTATGTTAACTACACTGGGATTAAAATATGTTTAAAAAACTTAAAAACATAAGTAGTCAAATGTGGGAAATAAATATTAGGAAATTTGAAACATGAGGCTTCAAAGCTGGAAATTGGTAATGAAGGAATTATTTGGGTTCATAGAATCCCATACCAAAGCCCTGTCTCTCTGGTCACATGTTTCAAGTAATATACAGTTCTTTTTATTTTTTAATAATTTAAAAACAGATTTTATTTATTTATTCATGAGAGAAAGAGAGAGAGAAAGGTAGGCAGAAGCAGAGGGAGAAGCAGAGAGCCTGATGCAGGACTGGATCCCAGGACCCCAGGATCACAACCTGAGCTGAAGGCAGACTTAACTGACTGAGCCACCCGGGCACCCCAAGTAATAGATAATTCTGATTGTTAGTCATACACCATAGAAAAAGGAAGAGCCATATTCACTCCTCCAATTGACTGCTCTCTAAGAAACAACCATTGGATGTGTAATCTGAATTTGCTAATAGAAAAGAGAGGGGATTAGTATTCTTTGGGGTGGGTAGATTTTATAATGGTTTCAGAATGGAGACAGAAAGAAAGTGAACAGACATGTACTGAGGACTGTCTACGCAGTATTTGATGCTTCCCTCACTCACTATCCTCCATAAAATGCAAACCTCTTGTGTCCTGTCCCTAAATAAAACCTTAAAACTTCAGTGGACCCCATTATCTCAGAATAAAGTTCAAGCCCCTAAATGTGATTTATAAGCCTCCTTGTTATCTGTCCCTTGCTTTCTTATGCCTCCAGCCTCTCTTGCTCCATCTCCACCTGCCCCTTCCTCCACCCATTCACCGACTACTTCTCTTCAGGAGTCAGTCCTCAGGTTAATTACTTTTCACGTAGCACTGTCTGGCTGCCCCACGGGTGTCAGGTGCCCCTCACAGGGGCAGTCCAGCTGCCTTACATTGAAGCTGTCTATATACTTGACTGCCTGCCCAGGGCACTGTGAGCTCTCCATTCAGTTTGTATCCTCTGATCTTGCATACAGTAGGTACTCGTGTATAACTGGTGAATGGATTAGTGTATAACTCTGAAGAACAGGGGAATACTTTCTCTTTTATAGTTAAGGAAACTGAGGCTCAGGGATTTGAGAATCCAACCCATGGTCCCCACTGACTGGTAGTGGAGCTAGGGTTTGTACCTGGGCCTGTCTAACCCTCAAGCCTTTTCTCTTTCAGGTAGACAACTGTCTGTGTTCTTACCTGCTAGTTCTTCTCCCCCATTGCCTTTATATATAAAAGGTTTATTAAATGTAGATTGGAAGCACAGATCCAGCTTAACTCTACCTTCTTGAAGGAAGACATTTTTCTCCTTGAGAAGAAAGTGCTAGATTTGCCCTTCCAACCTATACTCCCAACTGTTGGAGATGACCTTCTTGCTTTCCAGGCATTAATTATTTGTGGGCTTTGTAGGAAACTGTGATTCTCACACTCTGGACTCTCAAAAGTAGGCGTTTTAGATGCTTTTTGGTGGTCACAGTGGAAGAAGCCACCTCTAGTAGTCTCAGATGACTGCAGTGAGGCCTACATTAGTGGGCAGTGGGCTGATTTCCCAGCACAACTGGTGATACAATGAGCGCATTGCTGCTGTGTGAGGCTGGGGAGTGGAAACAGTGCATTTTCTCCTCATTTTCACTGATTTCTCTCCTCAGAGCACTCAGTGTATAACAGTGCTTCTCGGACTTTTAAGTGCATGTGAATCCCCCGGGTATCTCCTTGAACTGCAGATTCTGACTCGGTAGGTCTGGGTGGAGCCTGGGATTCTGTATTTCTGACAGGCTCTCAGGTGATGCCTCTGGGGTCCTGGGACCACACTTTGAGTACCAGGGTTGTATAGGTGTCACTTACCTGCTGTAGGGAGCATATGACCATTCACGGGAGGGGAAACTTTATGCATCTGAAAACTGTCCTATGAAGTTATTTTAAAATATCTCTAGAATAGAATTCAGGTTTTCTTTACCCTTTCAGAGATCAGGAACCACATAGAACATGCTACACTGGCTCTTAGTCTTTGATTCTTTTTTTTTTTTTTTTTTGAAGATTTTATTTGTTTATTTGTCAGAGAGAGAGAGAGAACAGAAACAGGAGGAACAGCAGGCAGAGGGAGAAGCAGGCTCCCTGCCAAGCAAGGGGTCTGATGAGGGATGACATGAGCCTAAGGCAGATGCTTAACCTCCTGAGCCACCCAGGCGTCCCTAGTCTTTAATTCTTTAAAATGTATTATTGGGGCACCTGGGTGGCTCAGTTGGTTAGGTGTCCAACTCTTGATTTCTGCTCAGGTCTTGATCTCAGGGTCCTGAGATGGGCCACCTCAGGGCCTGGGGCTCCGTGTTCAGTGGGGAGTCTGCTTGTCTCCATCCATCTCCCTCTCCGCCTGCCCTTCCCCCCACCCCCACCCTCACGTGCCTGTGCATTCTCTCTTTATCTCTTAAATAAATGAATAAATCTTTTAAAAATGTATTATTATTAATGAATTCAGCTTGTTAAAAATAACTCTCCTTTTGGTGTTATGAACAAGAACACACCCATTTTTCTTGCAGCAAGGGCGCTGGACTGTAATCACTAATGGGAATTTAAGATTTCTTAATTGAGAGTAAACTGAGACAAAGGGTCCTTTTATAAGCTTTTGAATTTTTTTCTCTACTGATACCTGGCACTAAGAGGATTCCTTTTATTTCAGGGATTTGATAAGCCACAGTGAGTCATTCACCTGGGAATTCAACATTTTGTAAATAATCCACTTTACTGTCTTACATATTTATTTATTTATTTATAGTTTTTTTTTTTTTTTTTTTACTTTCTTACATTTTTAAGGTGTTAAACTGATTTTACCACCTCCCCCTCCAAATCCTCGTTTCCTGATCTTGGAGAGAAACCTGAACTTGTAGGGGAAGGACGGGAGAACAAAGGGGAAGGAGAAGAGAATCAATATTTACTGAGTACCTGCTATTGATTACCTGACACTGTTTGATGCATTCATCATATAAGTTTCATAGTCTCTGTAGAAATGTTATTCCTACTCTAGGTGAAGACAGTGAGACTCAAGAGATTAAGTAACTGGGGCGCCTGGGTGGCTCAGTCGTTAAGTGTCTGCGTTTGGCTCAGGGCGTGATCCTGGCGTTCTGGGATCGAGCCCCACGTTGGGCTCCCTGCTCTGCTGGGAGCCTGCTTCTTCCTCTCCCACTCCCCCTGCTTGTGTTCCCTCTCGCGCTGGCTGTCTCTCTCTGTCAAATAAATAAATAAATAAAATCTAAAAAAAGAAAAGAGAGATTAAGTAACTCATCCAAGATCTCACAGATAAGGATCAGGCCCAGATCTTCTTGACTCCAAAACCTCTGTACTTTGCACTGAACCAGAGGTTATCAAACCAGGCTAAACTGTAAAGCCCCCTCTGAGGGAAGGGGGGAGGGTGAGGAGGCGTGAGGGTCCCTCATCCAGAGCTGCTCTGTGGGTATTTGGCATCCTCATTTAGAAGAAGACACTCTTACGTTAAAACGAGACAAAACAAAACTTTTAAATATTGTTCCGCATGAAGATGATATTGCATATGATTTACTTTGTAGTTTTAGAATAGATATTGATCTCAAACATAATTCTGTCAAGAAAATGAAGAGAGTATAGTTTAAAATAGCCGGTTCACTCATTATTTCCAATAACAGGCTTAACTGCTATACTGACTGGAGAAAAGTTCTAGAATTATGGAGTAGTTGTTAAGAAAGGAGTGATTCAGCAGTGCTTGCAGTTTTGTAGGGGATGCACCCTCTCTCTCGTTTAGGTGTTAGTGTGTGTGTGTATCTTATCTATGTGTAGAAAACATACCAGAGGTAATAACCAGTATCTTTGGGATATTGGCATTCATGGTAATTTTTTTCTTATTTATGTTTTATCTCTTGTACAAAATATCTCAGTGAACACGTGTTATTTTTGTTATTAAATTTAAAAAGTTATTTTAAGACAGGTCTATATACCATGATATAATTCTAAAGTTGAGATACTTGCATGCCTTTCATTGTAACTCTCTTTTCAGTTTTGAAGAACTTGCTCACATAACCGGGATTGATATTATTTATTTTTATCGTTAAATTAATTTCAAAACTGAGTGTAAAGATGTGACACATTTTTCAAAACAGAAATAACAACAAAAAATAGATATACATCACTAAAATCTACATTCTTAATCACACGATTATCGACATTTCTACATCCAAGTCTGTGCTGTGATCACATCACCTTCTGTCTTATTTGGTTTGCCCCTTGTGAGCATGAAGGCACCAGCAGGCTCAGCAAGTTGCATTTGTCTTGGTTTAATAGGTGCACTTACCTTTAAATGGGTAGCGTGGACATGTTAAAGGTTGATTCATTGGGTTTTAATAAATTATCCACATCTCAATAAGTGGACTCAGGTTTAATGCTGGTGTTTGTATACAATTTTATTTTTTCAGCAATTATATGAACTCTAAAAAGCATATATTTTCCATGTAAAAAAAGTAAATATGGACACTCAAACTTTTCAGCAAGTATATATTAGTTGCCTACTGTATGCCAGGCATTGTGCTATACCCACAACCTTTTAAAAATTAGTTGTGATCTTTTAGAAATGTGAAAACTCTTTGTAGCTAGTTTTGATTAAACTGCAGTTGAAAAGAGAAAATATGGTGTTTATTTTTTATCATGTGTTGCTGAACAGCTGCCGAGTAAACAAAACAGAAAATGTAGTTTGGCTCCTAGTTAAATTCTTTTCCAGTCTATAAGTGGATGAGTCAACAGTGAGGCAATCAGAAATTTCCACCAACCACACCATGCCTCCCCAAAGCCTGGAAGTACTGTAGACATTTTGGGAACATTTAATCTTGCCCCATTACTGTGATTTATTGCTTTGACTCATTAATCTTCTGTGGCACAGTTTGGCGGCAAGCTCCAGCGTCGCTCCAAAGTCACCTCACTGAGTTTAGGGAACAGAATTGAAAAGTGTAAGATGATGAATCAGGCAAATTAGTGTACAGAGAGTGAAACACCGGTGTCAGTCGGAACCTGGAAATGAGATGGAGAAACGGTTTACTAATTGAGGTTACAATTTTCACAGGCTTTGTTTCAGGCTGGAGAACTGAAATGGGGGACAGATGAAGAAAAGTTTATCATCATCTTTGGGACACGAAGCGTGTCTCATTTGAGAAGAGGTGAGTGAAAAGAATGTGTATGTACACAGGTACTTTGGTTAATTGTGCAAGTACAAGAGGCTGTATGGCAAATAACAGACACTTACTGAGGGAGTCGGTTTTTGCATTTCCTCCTGTTGGTAACCTTGAGAAATCTCATCATTCTCTTTGCTGCTATTGTAGTTTTTACAGAACCAGAGATCCTTAGTCCCCCCTTGGCTATCAGGGTGATGAGGGAGCTAGGCCGCTAGATTGTTACTCTCATAGACACTATCACTGAGCTATGGCTCACTTCAGGTGTTTCCTCCTAAATAGTAGTGCCGTGGTCTCATCTCCGGGTATTCATCAGTTCTTGGGGTATCAGGTGGAAATGAGTTCAAGGGACAGGAAACCCTATCCTAATGGGGCTTTCAAAACTGGCTTTTCTGTAGGTGGGATTCCTCAGCTCCTTAGGCAGGACCTGGGTGGGCTCTTTCTCTTTTTTCTGCTCCACTGCCCTTGGCGTTTTGGGGTTCTTTCTCATGCTCTGTACCTGATTGTTACAGGATGGCTACTGTTAGCTCAAACTTATCAACATTAACATCAAGAAGAAAAGAAAGGAATAAAGTAATCATATCTGTTATCACTCTTGATAAGGAAAGATTTCCCAGAATCCTCTCCAGCAGATTTGCCTTTGGGTCTCATTGGTTATAACTAGTAGTAGAGGCTGCAATCAGTGAACAAAGAACATTGATAATCGTTGTTGAGGACTTGGTATACTGAAGGTCTGCAACAAAGTCCGGGTTCTGTCAGCAAGGCAAAAGGGGAGATTTGTGGTCAGTGGACAAAACCTGGTTAGAGTAAATACCTTCTTTTTGTACAGAATGATCCTTACGTGATTGAGAAATCATTTTCCTTTTTTATAGTGTTTGATAAATACATGACTATATCAGGATTTCAAATTGAGGAAACCATTGACCGAGAGACTTCTGGTAATTTGGAGCAACTACTCCTCGCAGTGGGTAGGTAGTTGTACAATGTATGTAATATTTATGGTGTGAAGAGCTAAAGTATTTTACTCAGTTGAAGCTGTATCTGAAAATAACCGCTTCTTGCTTTATGAAAAGAAGAGCCTATTACGATATTTGAGTGATGCAAACTCCCAAATTTCCGATTCAAAGTCTGTTTTGATGTTGGAAATACATGATTAGCTGGTTAGTTCATCCAATCCTATGGAAATACTAAAACAACTGTTTATAAAAATCATTTTGAAGCTGTATTAAAATATTATTTTATTATGAATCTGAAATGTGGGTATTATCTCAGAAGCTTGTAAATACTATTTCTGATACTGGGTGGAATTTTAATATCCTTTTGAATACCCCTCACAGCTTTGAGGCAGACTGAGAAATTGGCATCTGAAGTAGAAAGAGTATCTTTTTTTTTTTTTTTTAGAAAGAGTGTCTTTTGTACGATGGAAGATATGATGATGGTCGTTTTCAGATTACTTTGGAAATTTAATTTGGTTCAATATTCAGAATGATCTGGAAAAATCGGAGAACTGAGGTTGTGCAGTTTATGGTGGTATTAAATACTCTCCAAATCCAGGGGGAGTCTAGTCTGTGAGTTCCCAGGGACCCTAGCTTCTATATGGGATTGGAGTGAATCTTGTCTGCTGTTTGTTCTGAGTATTTGGCATTGAGCTCTGAGTTTTTGTGCTGCCTTCTGGAGAAAAAGCTAAAGATGTGCATGAACCGGCACTAACAGTAGCCTTTGATCTGACCTCCACAATTAATGAACTTTAATAGACAACTTTCAGACAGCCCCTTCATAATTAGAATACACTTAAAATAATGGCATTTTTAGTTACTGCTTGAGTTTTGTTTAAGCACCGGAAGAGAGAGAATAACTCCGCACCCCCATTCATGGATTGTTCTTTCTGTATATTAAGGAATTTTTATATGGGTAGTTTCTGGAGCTGAGCTGACTGAGGTCTGAGCAGCCCGAACACGGCGTAGATCCGTACACGTTCGGGCGAGATACTCTTTTCTGTTATCAGTTTATCCAGGTGTCTCTACTGAATTGGGTGAGTTTCATGCTGCTCTCTGTGAATCATGATAGTAAAGAATCTGGAGAGAATACCTAGGGTAAGGTTACACAGCCCAAGATTGGCCAGAGATTAGATGGAGTCGGTACCTTGTGTTATTTGCTTGAATGTGTTGCATCGAAGACTTCAGGATGTTTGTATCATCTCCAGAGGGTGAAGAAGGTTGTGCTGTAACAGCCCAGGCTGCCCGAACTGTGAGAGCAGAAAGGTGCTCAGAACCGAGGGGTGTGGAAAACCTCACACACCCTGTCCTATGCGCCTTTCTCTGCAGAACTCGGAACTTTAAGGAAATTCCAACCCAGTTTCTGAGAAAATACTTGGTGAATAAGGAGATCTGATCAGCCTGCAAATGAGCAGGTTTTTAGCCGAGGTTACTTTTATGCTTGTAAATAAGTAGAACAATAAGCATGAAGCGACTTGATTTTTAATTACTAATTCTTGTCCTATCAGCGTAGCCTCTGACCATCATATTATTAATTTTCCTAGTGAAATCTATTCGAAGTATACCCGCCTACCTTGCAGAAACCCTCTACTATGCTATGAAGGTAAGGGCATACCTTGAATCTTCCATCTAATTAATTTATTTTTCTAGCTATCTTCCCCTGTATATTATTATGATTTAAATGATAGACTTTGGGTTTTTTTTATTCTCCTCAAAACATGCAATTCAATTCTACCAAATTATTCTGCTTTATCTATTCATCCGTGCTCTGGGGGTTTGATGCTGTGTTTGACATTTTGAAACAATGTGCCTCCCTCTTTTTCTTTCTACAGGGAGCGGGGACGGATGATCATACCCTCATCAGAGTTGTGGTGTCCAGGAGCGAGATTGATTTGTTTAACATTAGGAAGGAGTTCAGGAAGAATTTTGCCACCTCTCTTTATTCCATGATCAAGGTAGTAGAACCTTTCTTTAAATTATGTTCAGAAATCCAGAGCAGAGCAACAGACAGCCTGTAAGACACAGATGGGAGAACCCACTTGTTGTGTAAAGTTTCAAATTTTAGTGGCGTGATTAGAGCCATGACTTATAAAGCTTGGCTTATAATGTTTCCTGAAGTACAGATGATGGCTTCCAAGTGAAAGAAGGGCTCTGGTGAGCTTAGGAACATTATTTAGTAGTGGTGACAGATGACTCATCAAACCCAGCCCGCCCCTGAAGATAATGTGTTTGTTCTTTCTTTTATCAGTTCCAGCTGTCATTAGTTCCTCCTTCCTTTCACCTCGGTCTTTCTTTGTTTTCTGTTATCACCTTGTCTCTGGTATTAGTTCATGGTTCAGGAAAGAACCAACCTGGTCATATCAGAAATAAGTAAAGAGTTTATGTATTACTATCATTTTTATCTTTTTAAAAGCAAGGGAGACTATGGCCTCTATTTACATTTGGCTTAAGGCCTTTTGACTTTCTTTCTTTCCTTCTTCCTTCCCTTGCCCTCTCCATTCCCTTCCTTTTCCTCTCCTCCCCTCCCTTCCCCTCCTTCTTTTTTCTTTCTTTCTTTTGATGAAAGGGAAAGTGGGCCATATGCAAAGCACGATGCCGCTAAGCAGGCTTTGAACTTTGTGTGTGTGGTGTGGCTGAGTTGAAGGGGACCAGAGAGTTCTTGAGTGCACTCTTTGCTTGAAACATTAATTTATCATACATATCTGTGTGTGAGATAAGCAGAGGTAAAGCATATCCTGTCCCTCTGTCTTTGAAGCAGAAACGTCACAGCCACACAGTCCCAGGATTGCCTCCCTTAGCCAGACACATAGCATGTGATAGTAACTTAAAGGTTGAGAAAGCTTGATTCGAATGTCATTGTAAAAGCTTCCTTCTCTGCATCACCAGAGGGAAGAACAGACTTCATTGTCTCAGAGCTGTGCTTTTAAGGGGTAAAATTGGAAAGCTAAACATATGTTACTTGGTAGGAAACTCCTTGTATAACATTCCTGATGTGAAAGTCACATACACAGAGATTATCCACTTGGGAGAAGAGTCACATGAATAAAACTTGTTGCCAGACATTTAGTTTTCTATTTTCTGCGGCTTCTGTGACTCATGGAGGTTAACGGAGTACATTCGGGTTTCAGGGTGATACGTCTGGGGACTATAAGAAAGCCCTCTTGCTGCTCTGTGGAGGAGAGGACGACTGAGGCACCAGCTGGAGCAAGATCCTGGGCCATGCCTGCCACCGCCACCACGACCTTCCTTCGCATCTAGCTGCACATTTTTGTATGCCCGTGCCTGACGCATTGCCTTATTCATACTAGCATGCTAATGACCAAAACATATACATGTCGCAGAGGAAAGATAGTAGTGCTTCTTGCTGATGTTCAGTAAAGCTCTTTCTGTTTGTCTGTTGTAGTACTGAAACGTACTCACGTTACTAAAGTCTAAAGTCTGGGTCATTTAGATTTTCTTTTAAAAGATCAGACTGCTTTTAGCCTTTTTAAAAAACTTCATTTATATTAAAATGATACCTGTATTTCCTTAATCGGAACCTTAGCCTTAAAATGATGAGCTCCTGGAAGTGTTATTAATCAAGTCTGCTACTAAACTAAGCCTGAAGAATTACGGTGGTTGCATTCAAAAGATTAATGAGAAATAAACATTTCCTCCCCCCTGATTTATGTGTGGGTGTGTGTGCAGAAAAAATTTTTAAAAATTGTTTTTGCTTGGCTATGGTCGATACAAGGTTACTTTAGTTTCAGGTGTACAATATAGTGATTCAGTTTCTCTACGCCGTGCTCTCCACAAGCGTAGCCACCATCTGTCACCATATAACACTGTTCCAGCATCACTGACTATAGTCCTTACGCTCCGCCTTTTATTCCTGTCTTAGTGATTCCATAACTGGGAGTCTGTGTCTCCCACTCCCCTCACCCAGTTTGCCCATCTCCTCCACCCCTCTCTCCTCTGGTAGCCACCAGTTCGATCTTGGTATTTATAGGTCAGATGCTGTTTGTTCATTCATTCATTTCTTGGATTCCACGTACGAATGAAATCATATGGTACTTGTCTTTCTCTGTCTGACTGATTTCACTGAGCATAATACTGTTAACAATGATACCTTTTTTCAAGCTGGTCATTGACACCGGTGTTAACCAACAACTGAATTTGATAAACTGGAAATGCGCCTGCATTCCTCTGCAGTGTGGAAGGAGGGAGACGGTGACGCGGCCTCTGGTTTATTTGTAGCATATTTATTTGGGCATCAGCTAAGGCGATGCTTATGATGCTAGCTGCTCAGTAGAAAAACTATCCTAAAATAGCCTAAAAATTAAAAAAAAATAAAACAACCTAAAAATTCAAAATGCTACTTTTCTCTTTCCTATTATCAACTTGTTTTTCCTATTTTCATCTGCTACTTTCTTTGAGATAAAAAAGCAGGCAATATCTGTTACAAAGAAGCAGTTTCTCTTAATGTTTACCTTTTAGTTTTCTGCTTTCAAACTGCTTTTTGAATTGGTGTCAATTTCCTTTTGCACTGACACCCTTGAATATGCATTTTTTAAGGGCATGTGATTGCTCTTAATAAGACATTTTTATAAATGGACTACTCCCTTTGAAAAATTTTAAATAGTAATATTGTTCTTGTCACAACCTTGGCAACTAATCAGAATGGAGCCTTAAAAGTTATGTGTGTGTGTACATATGACATTTTTCTTGTTTGTTTGTTTTTTTGCAAAGCTCTATAGCTGATTCTGATGCAGAGCCAAGTTGAAAATTAATTGCCTATATATTTTTTCCAGTTTTATTAGGATGTAATTGACACATATCACTGTGTAACTTTAAAGTATACAGCACAATGAATTGACATATATTGCAAAATGATTACCGTAATACATTTAGTTATTACCCATTATCTCATATAAATTAAAAAAAAAGTTTTTTCCTTGATGAGAACTCTTAGGATCTCTTTTGAATATACCGCATAGCAGTGTGAAGTATAGTCATCGTGTTGTACATTACATCCCCAGTACTTATTTATCTTAAAACTGGAAGCTTGTGCCTTTTGACCACTTTCATCCATAACCTCATTCCCCACCTCTGGTGACCACAGAGCTGATCTCTTTTTCTATCACTTTGGTTTGTCGATGTTTTTTGGGTTCCACATATGAGATCATAGGGTATCTTTTCTCTGACTTATTTCACTTAGCATAATGTCCTCAAGTTTCACCCATGTTGTCACAAATGACAAGATTTCCTTCCTTCTATGGCTAAATACTATTCTGTTATGTATCACATTTTCTTTATCCATTCGTCCACTGATGGACAATTAGGTTGCTTGCATGTCTTGGCTCTTTGTAAATAATGCTGCAGTGAACATGGGTTCTCTCTCAAACCCTTGTGATTGTCCCCGCAGCCTACTTTCATTCTTCGTGGCTCCCAGGAGTTGAAGGTGTGCCAAGACCTATTAGTGTCCTAGAGTGGGGGGATCTCAGTCATTACCTGGATTCAGGCTGATTGGAATCCAGACTCTCAGCAGCTTCTAAGGTATGCAAAAATACCTTTGTCTGGAGGTGATTGAGATGGGCATTTCTGTTTGCCTGTGTGCTTTCTGTGCACTGAGTCCTAGGGCGATGGCCAATTAAGAACTCTTTCTGAGTTTGGTGCTGTCCCATTGAACTGGTGAACAGAGCCTTTCAGGCCTCCAGAGCCAGGCTATCAGCCTCTAGGTGTCTGTTTGATTAGAAGCTACCCCACAGGCCATGGGTATAAAGATAGGCTAATAGGCCTCTTTCACAGAAAGACTGGGCACCTGTTTGACTCTGCTAGCTCTCTGCTCTGCCCTGGGGTGGGTAGCTGATTAAAAACTGTTTCTCCATTTATCACAGCCCTTCAGGCCCTGTGAGCACAAGCCATGCTGGCCACCAGAGCCAGGTGATCAAGAGGTAACCCCTGGGTGCAGCTGTAGCAATCAGACTAGTGCACAAGCTCGCACCTGGGAGCACCAGTGAACCAGAGCGAGGCCAAGAGAGGTGCACGGAGAGCACCCATTGGCCCCTGTCATGGGACAGCCCCTCGGTAGGCCTGGGGGCTGCTAACAGAAGCCTGCCCCGTAGGCTGAAGCTGTAAGACAAGCAAATGGGCCTCTTTCACAAAAAGACAGGGTAGGCTTCAGTCTGCTGTTCCTGTGCTTGGGTGTGACAGCCGACCATGCACCATCTCTTCCTTTGTTACGGACCCTTGTGACCCACGAATTTGAGCCCTGCTGGCTGCGAGAGCCAGGTGATCAAAGAGTGTCTCCCGGGTGGCAGCCAGGAAAACGGTGCCAGACATGTGTGTGAGTACCCTCCTTGGGGGCACCGGGTGTCCTGATCACACAGGAGGAGAGAGAAGACAGTGCCAGTCCTCGGAGTCTTTGGAGAGAATTAAAAAAATTTTTTTTATTTAAATTCAATTAATTAACATATAAAGTATTAATTGTATCAGGGGTAGAGTTCTGTGATTCATCAGTCTTATATAATACCCAGTGCTTTGGAGAGGATTATAGCCAGCCCTTAGGATGTGTGTTTATTTTTACTTCTTTTTTTTAAAGATTTTATTTTTTTATTTGTCAGAGAGAGAGAGCACAAGCAGGGGGAGCAGCAGACTCCCCGTTAAGCAGGGAGCCCGACGCCAGACTCTATCCCAGGACTGTAGGATCATGACCTGAGCTGAAAGCAGACACTTAAAAGACTGAGCCACCCAGGCTTCCGTCCCAGGATGTGTGTTTAATTACAAGCCCGCCCCTCGGGCTGCAGCTGAGATGATAAGCTAATAGGCCTCTTTCACAGACCGGGCTCCCCAGTCTGTTGCCTCTCTACTGTCCCTTGAGGGTGGAACCCTCCTTCTCTGTTGGTTACAGTCCTTTGGGACCTGCGAGCATAAGTCCTGCTAGCCACCAGAGCTGGGTGATCGAGCGGTATCCCCTGGGTGGCAGACACGCGCATCGGGACTTCACGTGAGTGTGGGTTTTTTCTTCTTTGCCCAATGCGTAGCAGTCACTCAGCTGGTTTTTTGTTTTTGTTTTAGAGAGAGAGAGAGAGAGAGCATAAGCGGGGCGGGGGACAGAGGGAGAGGGAGAGAGGAGAGAGAATCTCCAGTAGACTCCATGCTGAGCTCGGAGCCTGACTTGGGGCTCAGTCTCACGACCCTGCGATCACGTCCTCAGCCGAAATCAAGAGTCTAATGCCCAACTGACTGACGCCGCTTTGGGTTTTTCTTTTCTTTTTCTTTTTTTTTTTTTAGAGGAAATTATTCCATATGTAGTTGTAGATTTGGTGTGTCTGTGGAAGGAGGTGAGTTTTCTTCTTTTTTCTATTGATAAGGTGAATTATATCAATTGATTTTCCAATTTTAAGCAATCTCGTGTTCACAGGATAAATTCCACTTTGCCATGATGTATTATCATTTCAAAATATTGCTGGATTTGTTTTGTTGCTATATTTTTGAGAACTTTTTCTGTGTTGATGGGGCATACTGGCCTGTAGTTTTCTTGAAATATTTTTGTCTAATTTTGGTGTCAGAGTAATGCTGGCCTCATAAAATAAGTTGGGAGTGTTTCTTCCTCTTCTGTCTTGTGTGAGAATTTGTGTAGAATTGGCATGAAAACTTTTCTTATATGTTTGGTAGATTTTCCAGTGAAGTATTTGGGCCTGGAATTTTTTTGGGAAGATTTTAAACTGAAAAATCGAATACACATAATTTTTTTAAATTAAAATGAAATGTTTACTAAAAATATATCTCAGAATTGATCATTGCACATCACTGGGTGTTAGCAGCATGGTTGAGAAATAAGATGTCCTAAAATATTCTGCACTCTATTTCCAGTTGTTAAAAACAATTTTGATCATGTCAATCTTTTTTAAAATTTAAATTCAATTAATTAACATATAATGTATTATTTGTTTCAGGGTTACAGGTCTGTGATTCATCAGTCTTATATAACACCCAGGGCTCATTACAACACATACCCTCCCCAATGTCCATCGCCCAGTTACCCCATTCCCCCCCCCCCCCCCCCCCCCCGGCAACCTTTAGTTTTGTTCCCTGAGATTAAGAGTCTCTTATGGTTTGTCTCCCTCTCTGGTTACATCTTGTTTCATATAATTTTGACTATATAGACGTCAAATATATCTATATAGATCACAACCTTAATGGCTTAAAGTAACACAAATTGTTGTATTGTTCTTGAGGTCAGAAGTCTAAAATAAGTCTCATTGGTTTAAAATAAAGGTGTTGGCAAGGCTGTGTTCCCTTCTGGAAGCTCTAGGGGAGAATCCCATTTCCTTCTCTATTTCAGCTTCTAGAGGACCCTTGTGTTCCTTAGCTCTTGGGTCCTTCCTCCATCTTCAAAGCCATCAATTGATTCACTTTAATTTCTGCTTTCTGTCCTCACATTTCTTTCTCTTACTCTAACTCTTTCCATTTTAAAGGACCCTTGTCAATTACATTGGGCCCACCTGGATAATTCAGGATAATCTCGCCATCTCAGGATCACATCTGCAAATTCCCTTTTGTCATTCGAGGCGAGGTCACAGATTCTGAGGGTTAAGACAAGGACAATATATTTTTTAGGCTGGGGGACATTTTACAGATGGTCTCAGGAAATGATTCTGTAGTATACACAGCATTGCCTCTGTTAGGGTAGTAGCGCTGCTCTACGCGCTCGGTGTGAGCAGAACTGCCAAATAGTAGACCCCTAGTTAATTCTGCGGACATAAATGGGGAAAAGCATTTCTTTTTTTTTAAAGATTTTATTTATTTATTCGACAGACACAGAGACAGCCAGCGAGAAAGGGAACACAAGCAGGGGGAGTGGGAGAGGAAGAAGCAGGCTCATAGCGGAGGAGCCTGACGTGGGGCTTGATCCCATAATGCCGGGATCACGCCCTGAGCCGAAGGCAGATGCCCAACCGCTGTGCCACCCAGGCGCCCTGGAAAAGCATTTCTTTACTTGATTTTTTGACTTGTATTTAATTTCAACCATCGAAACCCTCCCGGGACAAGTTTTTCCTTCCTCTTATGCCTGTGTATGTGTTTGTGTGTGTGTGTGTTTCACATAAGAAGTTAAGAATCAATTTGTCAATTTGTGTGCGCTCACCCTGCAGACTCTCCTGCCAAGCCTGCTGCAGTCTATCTTATGCCCAGTGGGTGGTGCTGTTGGCACAAATTTCCTTTCATCACAGTCAAACCGCTTCTATTTAATAGTAGCAAACTTTAAAAATATTCCTATACAATTGTCCTCACTCAAACACGCAGACAAAAAGTCAATCTAAATTTTAATCCCCTTTTTGACTACTTATCTGTCACTAGGTTTAGAATCATCCTGTTTTCCTGGGCTTAGGGCATTCTTTTTTTTTTTTTCTTTTTCGTCAAGTACTAGTTTGTCCTTTGCCCCAAGATTTTTTTTTTTTAACGTTCAGTTGGCCAGCATACAGTACATCATCAGTTTTTGTTGTAGTGTTCAACGATTCATTAGTTGCATATAACACCCAGTGCTCATCCAACACGTGCCCTCCTTAATACCCATCACCTAGTTGCCCCAAGATATTTTGAAGTCTAATTCCTACCTTCTTTCCAGGTAGTTCCACCCATATTCCTTTGTTATATATAAAAACTACTCTTCCCTTCTTCATTCAAGTTTTTCTATTGGTTTCCTGCTGTAATAGATGACTATTTAAGGTCATTTACTCTATTCCATCTTCGCTTCTACCTCCTCTCAGCATTCTTAAGTTACTCTTTTTGGTGCCTTTCGTATTTATCTATGTTAATTTTAAGCAATATGTTTACATTTTTATTTCTTGTTCCAACAATGATAGACTCTCTGGACTCCTCATTTTGAAAGGCTAGGGTACTAGAGACGCTATGTTTCTTCTCTCCTCTCCCCTTTCCATCTTCCAATTCAGGTGAACTGTAATTTTGCTTTTCAAATTGTCAGCGTTGATGCTGTTTACATTCTGTTCTATAATCCCAATTAAGTCAGTGTATTTGTTAGTATATTGATTCTACAATTTGGAAATAAAGAAGTTCATATTATCAACTCACAGCTAACCTACCTGCATTCCATGATTTCATTTCCCTTCTTTTATACTTGTGTTTCCTGACCTCACGAGAGCAGCCTTTACTGTTTCTTGTTTGTAACATCCAAGCATTGTGTGAAATCTGTGACACCTTCCCCACATTTCTTTTTTATTGTTATTAAAAATTTTTTTTATTATGTTATGTTAGTCACCATACAGTACATCATTAGTTTTTGATGTAGTGTTCCATGCTTCATTATTTGCGTGTAATACCCAGTGCTCGTTGCAATACGTGCCCTCCTTAATACCCATCACGGGGCTAACCCATCCCCCACCCCCTCCCCTCTGAAACCCTCGGTTTGTTCTCCTCCTGGGATTTCTTTCTGGCAGCTCCATCCTTTGATTAGACTGTTTTCTTTCTAGGCCTCTGCCTGCCTGCTGCCTTCTTTCCTTCCTTCCTTCCTCCCTTCCTTCCTCCCTCCCTTCCTTCCTCCCTTCCTTCCTCCCTTCCTTCCTCCTTCCTAGTTTCCTTTCTGGCTGAGGGTAGGGGTAGGAAGTTGGTGAGAGAGGTTCTGAGCTTGAGGGTAGAGTGTCTACACGAGCCTTGTTTCATATACAGATTTTCAGTTAATTCTTCTGTCTTAGGTCCTGCATGTCAGCCTTACCTCCATGCTACCTGATATCTGTGGCACAGGCTTTTCAGGGGTGCCACAGAGAAGACTGCCTTTCTCTACACTTGCAGCCTCTTTTCTGTGTATTTTCAGTTAGGGCTTCATCACTTTCCATCACTTTTCCTCAGCATTCCGTTTCCTAGAAATTTGGTGACATTTCTCTTGTGCTGGTGGCTTCCCCGTCATTCTCTTTACTGTGAAATTTTTAATGCCTTGATTCTCATTTTAATAGTGTCTGGGGGCTCATAATTGCTCAGACTGCCCTCTTGAACTGGATGTCCTGAAATGACTTCTCAAGTGCCCATGCTGTTCATAGTGCCTTCTAGCAGTCCTGCCGCATCCCCCATGCCCTTGTCATCCTTCTTTCCCTTTGTGTGACTGCTGTGCCTTCTTCCCACAAGCCCCAGTCCTATTCCTATTGCCAGGTCAGTGAGGTTGACAAGAAGAAGGTATAGTTGACCCTTGAACAACATGGGTGTGAACTACATGGGCCTATTGTTATGTGTATTTTTTTTTCTATAAATACAGTACAGTACTGTTTATGTATTTTCTCTTGTTTATGATTTTCTAAATAAGAAAATTGCTTAACATTTTCTTTTCTCTGGCTTACTTTATTATAAGAATACAATCTATAATTCACAAAACATACAAAATGTATTAATCGACTGTTACGAGTACGTCTTCCAATCAACAGTAGGGAGTCAGTAGTTAAGTTTTTGGGGAGTCAAAAGTTAAGACGGTGATTTTTGACTGCACAGGGGTCAGAACTGCTAACCCCCACATCGTTCAAGTGTCAACTGTAGTACTCAAACCACCTTTGTACCTCACAGGATGATCCTAGCTGCCCTGCTGGGCTATGGGCAGGAGTCCTAGTTCTGATCTCTGGGTCCCAGATTTGTCCTGAAGACATGACTTCTCCTGCCCCTCATGCCCCAGACTCCTGGGACTTCACTTCTGCTTGCTTTTTGTTTCTAGCAACTTTGTCTTGTGTTGGCCTCTTCTCTTTTCCTGTTGGTAGTCTCGTGAGTCAACCAGAGCATAGCACACCTTCCAGATAATCATGGTCAGTGGGCCCCGATCACCATCTCAGATTCCCTGTTACTGTGGACCATCTGTGTCACTGGACCCTGACTACCTTCTCCTGGAAACCTAGCTGCAAGCTGCTGTCTGCGTGTCCCCTGAGGGGGCCACCTCTCCACCACTTCCTTGTCCTCCTGGTTGCCCTTCCTGCTGTTCGTTCAGTCTGCCTCCAACTGTGCTCTGACCTAACACATTGTCTGTCATTAGGCACCATCTCCTCTGCTGTTGCCTGCTTGTGCTGCTGCAAGGAAAACAGAGACACTTTGTACTTTCCTCTGTTCGCAGGCACCCTCCAATTCTCACATCCTACAATCTATATGTCCTTAATGGGGGCAATATCATCCCTAAGAAGATAGAAATTGGTTTTGGGGAGCTGAAAAATATTTACTCTTTTTGTGTCTAAAGCACAGATATATGCACATAGTACATGAACAGATAAGTGGCGTATCTGTGGTATTAAAATTTCATGGGCAGTGGGCATTAGGAAAAAAAAAGTTTATGAAAATCCCTTGTGTGCTGGCGGGCAGTAATCTTTTAAAAAGTTTAAGGAACACTGCTATGATCTTTGCCAGTTTACTTCTCAGGTACCATTTTCATTATGTTTGTACTTGCCCAGAAACCTTCATTAGTCCCTATGGTCAACTGGATAAAGCCAGAATTTCTTGTTCTGTAGTTTGGGGTCTTCATATTTTGCCCCCAGTCATCTTTCCAGTGCTAGCTTTCACTTCTGTCTCTACGGAAGTCATCCTCTCTAGTTAAATTGCTATTCCTAGCCTCCTAAGCACAGCCCTTGCTTTCTTATTTTGCTGTTGCCAGTCTGTTACCCAAATGCCTTTCCCTCATCTCTTCCCTCTGAAAATCCATTCAGCTTTCAAAACCCAGAAAAACTCCAGCTTTGTATTTAAGTCTTTCCTAACCACTTCAGCCAAAAGTAACCGTCCTTTCTTTTATGTTTCAATAGTTTATCTTACCTATATCATGAAGTAGTTGGGAATTTATTACTTTGTGATTTTAATCTACTTAGATCTCTCCCCCAGTAGCTGTCCTCCAAGAGCATTTCTGAGCCTTATACTCTGCTCTACTTAGAATAGTCCGTGTGCAGTTGGCACTGTTACTTTTTTTGTAATTGATTTAATTATTTCTAATTTTGTTTAACAAAAAGCTCAATTCTATTTATTGGAGGAAGACATAATAGGAGAAACTTTGTTGATAGTGTGAAGAAATAGATTTATATGCTTTTTTTCAAATATAATTTCTTTATCTTTCTTTTTTTTAATAATAATATTTTTTTGTATATTATGTTAGTCACCATACAGTACATCCCTAGTTTTTGATGTAAAGTTCCATGATTCATTACTTGTGTATAATACCCAGTGCACTATGCAATACGTGCCCTCCTTACTACCCATCACCAGCCTATCCCATTTCCCCAACCCCCTCCCCTCTGAAGCCCTCAGTTTGTTTCCCAGAGTCCATAGTCTGTCGTGGTTCATTCCCCCTTCTGTTTACCCCCCCTTCTTCCCTTTCTTCTCCTACCGATCTTCCTACTTCTTATGTTCCATAAATGAGTGAAACCGTATGATAATTGTCTTTCTCTGCTTGACTTACTTCACTTAGCATTATCTCCTCCAGTCCCATCCATGTTGCAGCAAATGTTGAGAAATCGTTCTTTTTGATAGCTGAGTAATATTCCATTGTATATATGGACCACATCTTCTTAATCCAGTCATCTGTTGAAGGGCATCTCGGCTCCTTCCATGATTTAGTTATTGTGGATAATGCTGCTATGAACATTGGGGTGCATATGGCCCTTCTCTTCACTACGTCTGTATCTTTGGGGTAAATACCCAGTAGTGCAATGGCTGGGTCATCGGGTAGCTCAATTTTTAACTTTTTAAGGGACCTCCACACTGTTTTCCAGAGTGACTGTACCAACTTGCATTCCACCAACAATGTAGGAGGGATCCCCTTTCTCCACATCCTCTCCAACATTTGTTGTTTCCTGCCTTGTCAATTTTTGCCATTCTAACTGGCGTAAGGTGGTATCTCAATGTGGTTTTGATTTGAATTTCCTTGATGGCTAATGATTTTGAACATTTTTTCATGTGTCTGTTAGCCATTTGTATGTCTTCATTGGAAAAGGGTCTGTTCTAATTAAGATACTTAAATACATTTATCAATGAGCAGAACAGTATGTGGCAGACGTAAACCAAAAACTTTACAGAAGCTATAGGTCATGATATACTCATTTCTCATTTTTAAAAAAATGATTATAATAGCTAAACTGCAGTTGCTGGTTGCAGTCAAGTAAGTCTTAGAGGTCATACGAACTTTAAGAGGTTTCAGACAATGGTTGATACCAGGGATCATCTCTCTTTGTGGAGAGCAATGATCTCTGCTTAAGAACTGACAGTCTGGTGGGAGAGTCTCCATTGATGGGCATGACCTGAAGACCCTACCCAATTCCATCTTTGATACTGGGCTGGGTTGAACTGGATTGCCTATGTGAAGACTAGACTTGTGTAAGAGTACCAGAGAGAGAGAGAGAGAGTAAGAGACACAGAGAGAGAGAGAGGACAAAAAGAAATAGAGAAAGGGGAAAGGAAAGAGAGAAGAGATATTGATTGAGCTTCAATAAACTTTTGTAGAATTTTTATATCTAAAAATTTTGAATAGAATTATTTTCTTATTGCATAGGTAAGTTTTATATCATTAAAAAAACATAAAGTTGGGTTTTTCAATACATATTGCGTGGGGACATCCACGAAAACGTGCTTAGGATGTTAGAGACTTTTATCTTGCCTGGAGGAAGCGAAGACCAAGGCTCTTATTTTGGAGGATCCTGGAGGATGGGATATACCTCAGTTAGATGGGCCTTAGAGGAAGGGATGCTGGCAAGGGAAATCCCAGGGAGCAGTGGTGGATCTAGGAATGCGGGTTCTGGCAGTCATCTGCTAATATGAATGCCGTATGTAAGGAGACACATAATACATCTCAGTAGGGTAATGATTAAGAGCATGGCTCCTGAGCCAGACTGCCTGACTTGGAATTCCTTTTCTACCATTTGCTAGCTGTCCGACTCTGAGTAGGTCACTTGATTTCTCTAACACAGTTTCCTCATGTGTAAAATGAGAACGATATGTGTGTACTTTATTGAGAATTACATGAGTTAATACTTATAAAGATATACCTGGGCAGAGTAAGTTCTCAAGCATGAAGGTTTTTATATTCCTTGCCTGTAGTGCCATGGCTGGCATGTAGAAATGGTGATAAATATTTGCTTAATAATAAATGTGGCATTACCTGCGAGAGGAATGAACTAGACCTTTTGTGAGTCTTTGGAGTATGACGATGCAAAGATCCTGATCCCAATAGCTCTTTGTTAAAAGATAATCTTAAGTAAAATGACTAGGTTTTTTTTTTTAAAGATTTTATTTTATTTATTTGAGAGAGAGAGAAAAAGTGAGAAAGAGAGAGAGAGCACAAGGGGGGTTGGGCAGAAGGAGAGGGAGAAGCAGACTCCCCACTGAGCAGGGAGCCCAACACAGGGACGGATCCCAGGACCCTGAGATCATGACCTGAAGTGAAGGCAGATGCTTAACTGACTGAGTCACACAGGCACCCCTAAAATGACTAGCTTTAATTTACTAAACTCTATTCTAGGTTCTATTTTATGTATAGATGACAAGGGGAATTATTAGTTATTTCTTGTTTTTCCTCGGTTATGGTGTTGCTGCGGAACACTCACCAGGAAAGAACAAAAGTTTCATGTCTTCATCCCAACCTAGAAAGGGAAGGTTGGCATTTGTGTTCCTCCAGATTGGAGCTGTGGGGAGCATCTGTTTCATGTGTTTTCAGCATGAGGGAGGCAGGGATGAAGGTGGGATGGGGGGATTATGCAGGATCAGCTTTTCAGTGGGAAGGCAGCTTTTCAGTGGAGGCAGGTGAGAGGGGGCATACGGAGGGTGAGGACAGAGGGCCCTTCTTGAGGAATTGGGCTTGTAGCCTCCTCGTGGGTCCTAGGAGGTGCCCTGGAATGTAGTCAGGCCTTTGATGGGACAGCTAATGGAGGGTAGTAGAGGGGGAGGATTAGGTAAGTGCTGGAATTGCTCCTTCAAATGAACCACCTGAACAGCATCATTCAGGAGAAGTGGGATGAACCGATCACCACGGAAGTCCTTAAAAGTTTTTTTTTTTTTTTTTGGTATTGTGTAAGCCCTGCCAGTTCTCTTGTGATATCAAGGGAAGGGGAGTAATTTACAAAGCATGATGAAATTTGAAATTCTTATCAATATGAAAGATGGGGAATTTAAATTCATATTTAACTTGATTCAGGAAAAAGGAAAAAGAATTGAAATTTCTGTCTGTTAGTGTTGTGGGGCACATTTGAAGCATCTACGGTATTCAGTTCAGCTGCTGAGTAGCTGAAGCTGGACATAAATGGAAGATTTTTAAACTATTTTTGATAATAGACATTGCTTTGTAAATTTGCAGTTTTAAGGTGTATGTTCACAGATCATTTTCTCCTTAGAAGGAAGGTTGCCGTTTGTGTAAGTTATTATGAAGGCAGGCAGAAAGTCTGGAACATGCCATAGTGATTTAACAGAGTGCTGTAATGTTTGCTAGGTGGTTAATTTGAAGGGGCATCTCTGGAACATTCCCCATCCCCAGTTGCCCCCCATCAGCTGCTATATCAAAGACCTTGCCACATTCCAGGGTACCTCATGGGAACTGAAAGTGGGGCACAGTCTCAAGGCTGTCAAGAAGGGTGCTCTCTATCCCTGCCCTTCTATGTCCTCGCCTCATCTTCCTCTCCCCAAGGCATGAAAATATATGGCATTCATACTTAAAATATAAAAGTACAATTTAGCATCAAATTAGCTAAATATAAAAATGACTTATTTTCAATTTCTATATTTACAAGAGAGACATAATCTAGAAAAGATGTAACATGACTCACTGATGTATGTGCCAGAAACAGAGCCTGGTCTGTAGTGGGCACCCAATGACTGCTTGTTGAATTAATGAACCATAATACCTATGTATTTAATATAGTCTCTATATAGATACTTATAGGAGACAGCATGAGAAAATGCAGTGAGCATGGGCTTTGTTGTCAGAGGAGTGAGATTTAAATTCTGACTCTTCCTGGACAAATCACTTATCTTTAAGATGATATTAATAAGACCTACTGTATAGAATTGCTATAAGGATTAAATAAGAAAACATAAGTAACACATTTAACAAAGTGACTAGAATGTAGTTATTGCTCAAATATTTGTGATGGTTAGGGTAAATAATCCTAGCTGCTGTAACATTCAAACCCACTACTCTCAGATACTTAACTCTATAAAATTCATTCCTTTCTCATTTCCATATGAGTATTTCTGGGTGGGTGGTATTCGATGTGATCATTTTGGAACTAAGGCTTCTTCCATTTGGTGACTCGGTGCTACTCTATGTCCTTGGAGTTATCTCCATTCAGCCAATGGGTGGGGAAAGAAGAGGCAGGATGGAGTGTGGGAGGCTTTAGTGACATACGTCACCATCTCCACATTCCAGTGGCTAACAGTCTGTTACGGATCCAGCTATAATGAAGACTAGTTAATATAATCTTGTGTGCTCAGAAGAGGAAATGTATTTGGTGAGCATCTGGTCAGTCTCTGCTACAACTTTATTCTCCTCTCCTCTTCTATTTTTCTCTCCTCTTAAAATACAGTGGTATTTTAATTTTTATTTATTATTAATTACTACTAAGTCTAATGTTCTTTCTTTTTGAAGATCTAATTCACTTAGTCATTTCTTGTACATGATAAGCCTTTTTTTGTACTTGACTAGGCTCTAGGACAAAGTTTGCATCAAAACCCCTGAAGAAGATTAAAAGGAGGTGGGGCTAGAGGGAGTGAGGGAGAGAGGGAAGGAGTGAGGAAGGGAGGAAGGGTAGGAGTGAGGCAGAGAGAGAGAGAACAAGTTAGAGCGCAAGTGTGCATGAGGGCGTGAGCACATATTTAATGCTGGAAGGAGGGGTGAAATATGCACTCTCATTCACTCCTGGTTAATACCACCCTTCTGGAGAGAACTTTGACTTTAAAGTATTTATACTATTTGATATAGTGTTTCTTTTTTGGGGAAATGACCTAAGGAAATGCTTTGAAATACAGATAAAAATTCTTATGTGTAAAATGTTAGCCATAACATTACCTGTAGTAACAAATAATTGGAAACCTAAGTGAGAACCCTAGAGGGATGGTCGAAAAATTACAGTACATACATATAATGAAATGTGATATAGAAATTAGATAAAATATTTCTAAATAACTTCTAATCACAAGAGAAAATACACTACAATGTTAAATGATGAAAGTAGAATATACAATTCTAGAGTTAGTATAATTCTACTATAGAAAGAAAATATTCAAGAAATATACTGGATATAACCAATATGTCTATATAGAGTAGAATAGATAAATTTTTATATATCATGCAGTGGATTATTATACAGCTAATGAAAATAAATGAACTCCAGCTACATTCAATAATGTGGATTAATCTGGCATACATTTCGTTGAGTGAAAAAATCAAGACATAAAATACATAAAGTATGATTTAATTTATATAAAGTTTAAAAACAGACAAAATTAAAATCAAATTTTTGGTAACATATACTTAGGTTATAAAATTATAATAAAAAGCAACAGAAATAATCACAAAAGTTAAGTTGGTCATTACTTATGGGAGAGGAAGAAGGTTATAATTGGGGAAATGTTTGGGAGATTCTGAAGTGATGGTAATTTTCTGTTTCTTGGCCTGGATGATGGTTACTGGAAGTTTCTTTTGTGATTATTTCTCAAAGTCTACATTTACAGTGTGTGCACTTATACACAGGTGTTATATTTCACAGTAAAAATATTAGAAATACTGGAAAGAAAATAAGCTACTCATAAAAGTATTATTTCTTAATGGTAAAATTATAGTTGTTTTTTGTCTTTGCATTTTATTCTATTTTCCAAATTTCCTACATGTACACACCTTTTTCATCAGAGACCCCATCAGTTAAGGCCAATGAAAAAATCATTCTTGCAATTACCTCCTTGCAAGAGGTAATAACTAGTAAACTTTTTAAAGAGAAGTCTAAGAGTTTGAGTGGGATTTTAGAAAACACTTAAGGAGGGAAATGCCAGGTGAAGATGGGTTCCCTGCTAGTCAAACAGATGTGGGGACAGAGCAGCAGTATTTAGGACGTTAACGTAGAGCTAACCTCACTGCGGGGTGGTGAGACCTGAAACATGCAGAGTGCACGGTCCACTTACTAGTTTACGTTCTTTCATTGCAAGTAGCAGAACTGAACTCAGGTTGCCTCAGATACTGCTTAGTTTGATTTAACATGAAAGTAAGCAAAAATCCAGCTACTTCTGGCTACCACAATATGGACATTTATTATCTTAAGGAACAGGAAGTCCAGAGGTTCTGGAGCTGGCTAATTTTTCTCCTCTCATGTATTGCCATTACTATGATTCCATTCCATCAACTCCCTGTGTCTTTGTCTTTTTTTTTTTTTTTTTTTGAGAGAGAGAAAAACCCACAGAGAGAGTGAGAATGTGTGCACCAGCAGGGGAGAGCTACAGAGGCAGAGGGAGAGAGAATCCCAAGCAGTTTCTACACCCAGCACGGAGACTACCACAGGGCTTGATCCCACAACCCAGAGATCATGACCTGAGCCAAAATCAAGCATCTGATCCTAAACCGACTGAATCCCCCAGGCGCCCCGTGTCTCTTTGTCTTTAGGTTCAAATTTTCAAATATTTGAGGGGCCCGGCTTCTGTTAGTTGATTACTCCTGCACGCACAAGCTATAGCTGGGTCTCAGAGCAACGAGGAATAGTCAGATGGTTGGATACCCACCTCCATAGGTAACCAGCCAAGAGGTGTCTAGTATATTAACATTTCATATCTGGTGAAGAGGAAGGTGAGAAGGGATACCCATTCCATATATATATATATATATATGTATCTCCATATATTCCATATATATGTATATATTTTTTAAAGATTTTATTTATTTATTTGACAGAGAGACAGCCAGCGAGAGAGGGAACACAAGCAGGGGGAGTGGGAGAGGAAGAAGCAGGCTTCCAATAGGGAGCCCGATGCAGGGCTCGATCCCAGGACTCTGGGATTACGCCCTGAGCCGAAGGCAGATGCTTAATGACTGAGCCACCCAGGCACCCCAACCCATTCCATATTTTAATGTCATATTATTATTATTATTATTATTATTTTGATTTTTCAGTATTCCTGTATTTTGGTAACTTCTTCTCTGAAACCCTGTGATGTTAAGGAACTATATATTTCGTGACCACACTTAATCCTTCCGCCAGGCAGTGAGCTTGGCTGAGGATGGAGTCCAGACATGACTTCCAAGCAATGTTAGTCAACACCCTTTTTAAATTTTAATATGGATCCTGGGGAAAACAGGTTATTTATCTTTTCTCTGAATTTGTATGCTGAGATCACCATTTAAACCAGGACCTGCTGGTGGCTGTCATTTGCCAGTGAATGGAAGAAAGCCTGCTGAGAATGAAGCCAACACAAAAAAGAGTAGAGCAGAGAGATGGGGGAGATGAAGTCCTGATGATCCATCCCCGCCTAAAGCTCCATCAACCCTGCATTGGCTAGTTTCTTTGACAGTAACCATGAGTGCTGATCAATGTACATCTGTTTCATTCTGTGTCAGTGCAAAAGAAAATGGAGAGAGTATGAAGTGGGTGTGATGCCAGTTTATGCATGAAAGTCCCCAAAAGAAAGCAGTTTGTTTTCCCTGTTGCTAGTTCTATTAAGGTAATAGCATCATACAATATTTAGCTAATGCAAATATAACCGAGAGCAAGAGAAATATTGAGGGGAGGGGCTTTGGGTGATTCCACATAACACTGTCTGTAAGACTTCTTTACCTATAATGGGAAAGGGTGGGGAAGATCCATTCTCTTGTGTTCTCATAGCCTGAGCACCTCACCACAATGAACCTGATTCTAACGTTTAATAACACATACTTTTCATAAAACATGGTTCTACATGAAGAAATAACATTTGTTCCAAAGCTCAGAAAAATTGCCTGCTTGAAAGAAAGAACTTTATCAAACCTTGATATCAAGGTAAAAATGCTAAGCTGAATAACAAGTGTTGAATAAGATGTTAGTGAGGACTTTTGGTTGCAAAATTAAATCACAAAGATGAATTGATTGAAAACAGCATATTTCTACAAAGGCCTCTTGCTTTCAGATCTCGTGCTTAACGAGGTAAACAGGAATTCCAAGCCAACTAAGATAGGCACAAATGTTTCAAAATTTGCTTCAACCTCAGGATACATAACACTTTGATTATTTTTTAAAGATTTATTTATTTCAGAGAAAGAAAACACACATATGTGTGCATGCAAGAAGGGGGGGAGGGGTACGGGGAGAGAGAGAGAGAGAGAGAAACTCAAGCAGACTCTCTGCTGAGCATGGAGCCCACAGCAGGGCTTGATCTCACAATCCTGAGATCATGACCAGAGTCAAAATCAAGAGTTGGACCCTTAACCAACTGAGCACCCAGGCATCCTGCATAAAGCTTTATAATTTAGTTATCCGTCTAAGCACATATATCCTATATCTTATGTGATTATGATTTAAGGAGTATTCAGTGTTATTCTTGTGATTTTTGCCCTGTTTACTGATGATTAGCTATAGTTCCTCTCTGATTTTAAAGACACCAGGACCTTTTTCTGAGCATAATATTTTCATTTCCTTATTATGAAAATAATATTTCATGATTATAAAATAATAGGATCATATTTTAGAAGATTAAGGATATAAAGAAAGAAAAAAAATTCCACTCTAACAACTAATGTGTACCATTTTCAAAATAATCTTTCCTTCTCTTTGTCAAGGTCTCCCAGGGGACTCTAACGTACAGAAACCCTCCTACATTGTTGGTGGGAATGCAAGTTGGTACAGCCACTCTGGAAAACAGTGTGGAGGTCCCTTAAAAAGTTAAAAATTGAGCTACCCTATGACCCAGCCATTGCACTACTGGGTATTTACCCCAAAGATACAGACATAGTGAAGAGAAGGGCCATATGCACCCCAATGTTCATAGCAGCATTGTCCACAATAGCTAAATCGTGGAAGGAGCCGAGATGCCCTTCAACAGATGACTGGATTAAGAAGACGTGGTCCATATATACAATGGAATATTACTCAGCTATCAGAAAGAACGAGTTCTCAACATTTGCTGCAACATGGACGGTGCTGGAGGAGATAATGCTAAGTGAAATAAGTCAAGCAGAGAAAGACAATTATATGATTTCTCTCATCTATGGAACATAAGAACTAGGAAGATCGGTAGGGGAAGAGAGGGATAAAGAAAGGGGGGGTAATCAGAAGGGGGAGTGAAGCATGAGAGACTATGGACTCTGAGAAACAAACTGAGGGCTTCAGAGCGGAGGGGGGTGGGGGAATGGGATAGACTGGTGATAGGTAGTAAGGAGGGCACGTATTGCATGGTGCACTGGGTGTTATACGTAACTAATGAATCATCGAACTTTGCATCAAAAACTAGGGATGTACTGTATGGTGACTAACATAATATAATAAAAAAACATAAAAAAAAAGAAACCCTCTTCTCTACTTGGTTCTGATCAAGTTAGTAAATTACAACAAAAAATAAGGCAGAAGAGGGCCAAAAGTTACTTGTATTGCTGAGATAAGGACTCTAGACCTATCACATGAGTTTGCTAATATCGAAGCCCAGAACGAGGCAGAGAAACCAGCAGTGTTGGATGGAGGAGGCCTCCCCAGGAAGAGGACATATCCCTTGATATGCTCCTCAGAAGACCATCACTAGCCTGAAGCCAATTTAGGGTGGTCCAAGCCAAGCAAGCCCAGTTATTTTTCCTAAACTAGCAATCAGTTAATTCACTCTACCTCTCCTGGACCAGTATGGGTAAAGGGAAAAGGGGAGAAGTTAACAGGGGAGTTTAGAGAAAAATCTTCCTTATGGAAAATGTGAGTAGAAAAGGTGTTTCCTTTTTACAAGTAAAAAAACAAACAATAAGAACAACAAAACCCCAAAACCCCAGGGGAGTGTAATATTCCAAAACTCAAAGAGAACAATTCATTGGTTGTAATGGAGTCATGGTTATTGTTGTATCAAGAAATATGCACAGAAAGCAGTTAACATAGTAGCACTGAGACTGCCCTCCTTAAAAAGGCCTGCTTGCAAGATTGGCCTCTGGTTACCCTCTGGCAACCTGGGTTTTGAGAGGGTTCCCATCATGCCTACAAATGATAAGAATTGTTCACTGTGCTTAAACTGTCCAATGTGGTTTATGTCGAACACCTCCTTCCTTCCGGGAGCCTGCAGTTTTGGTATATGCTAGGCAGAGAGTGCCTACATGACCAGCCCCCCATAAGAACCCAGGGCAGTGAGCCCTTTATGAGCTTCCCTGGCACACAATGCCTCACGTGTTGATAAAACTCATTGCTGGGATAATTAAATGCATTCTGTGGGACTTCACTGGAAGAGGACTCTTGGACGTTTGTACCTGTTTTTTTCCACGTCTTCCCATACTTTTCCTTTGCTGATTTTGCTTTGTATCCTTTCACTATAATCAATCTTAGCTGTGAATATGACGATGCTGAGACCTGTGAGCCCTCCTAGAGAATCACTGAACCTGGGGGTGCTCCTAGGACCCCTGAAATAACATGGCTAGTGGTTTCAATTGCCCTTTGATCCTCAGCCATTCCTCCATGAAACGGGAATGATAGGAATTGCCCAAAGGTGGACCGTGAGACGTAACAGACTCAGGAGAAAGGTAACATGGAGGCCATTTGTCTATGGCCTGTGTAGATTATATTAGGTTAATTTAGCTAATCTGAAATTGTGTTTTCTAGAATTGCTTTTCCTGTATGGTTTTGGGTTAGCATGAGTCAGGAGAGATATTTTGTATAAGGTTTGGAAGGCAAAAGTGGGACAACAGGTATCTTGCTTTTTATGCTCTGCTGTTGCAGACCTGTGTGTTGTCGCTTGTCCGCTGGTTCATCTGGTCTGCAGTAGGTCAGCAGCTGGGCTGGCATCAGCTGCGGCTCCTGCCTCAGTCTCCCTGACTCCTGGGCCAGATGCATGGTTAGCTTTATGATGAAAGGCACCAGTGTCTCCTGGAGGACACATTTATCATCGAAGCTGAAGACTTGGAGGTAGTGAAAGACCAAGGCAGGTTGAAGTTCATCTAAATGGGTTCCAGCTCAGCCTCAAAAATGTTGGAAGAGGCAATCCCCCATGGTCTCTGAGTGTCCCTTGATGTTCTTGCTGGGTATGCTGAGAATACAAGTCTCTTCCTGCCTGGGCACTTCTCAGGGTTGTGTTTATTTACTGTGAGCAACCTTGAGGATTAGATAATATTTTACTCTGGGATAAAGAACAGACTTGCTTACTGCTTACCGTATGTGCTTACTTTGGTGAATCTCTCAACTCGGGGTTTCTTAACTGTGATGCAAAAATTCCCTGTAAGTGCAGTGTCTGAGTACCTCTGTGTTGCACATATGGGACTTGGGGGCGAGAGGAACTGAGACAAGCATGATGTCTCTGCTGCTTGCTGTACTGTGAGTAAAGAGTTTTTTCTCTCTGACCCTGGAATATAGTGTTTCCACCAGGATTTATGGAACAGTACAAGGCTAACTTATTAGCTTGAATGTTGGTTAAAATCTCGACTCTGACAGCACGTTCTGGTTTGTCCTTGCTTACCCCACTTGATGTCCATCTTCCCTTCCCAGATGCCTGCCCTGTGAACTTCAGGCACCAGACATAGAAACAACAGATTCACATAGAGTGAATTTTGCCCACTCCCCAACCCTCTTCTCCTCCAGTAACCATCAACCTGATCTGTTCTCTGTATCTATGAGGGTTTTTTTTTTAGTGTCGTTTTGTTTGTTTTTAGATGACACATATAAGTGAAATCATATGATATTTGTCTTTGTCTGACTTATTTCACTTAGCATGATACCCTCTAGGTCCATCCATGTTGTTGCAAATGGCAAGATTTCATTCTTCTTTATGGCTGAGTAGTATTCCTGTGTGTGTGTGTGTGTGTGTGTGTGTGTGTGTGTGTGTGTGTAGAAATAATCCTCTTTATCCATTCATCCATCAGTGGACACTTACATTATTTCTGTGTGTTGGCTATTGTAAATAATGCTGCTATGAACATGGGGGTGCAGATATCTCTTCAACATAGTGTTTTCATTTCCTTTGGATATATTGCCAGAAGTGGAATTGCTGGATCATGTAGTTTTATTTTTAATTTTTTGAGGAAACTCCATACTATTTTCTATAGTGACTGTACCAATTTACAATCCTACCAACAGTGCACAAGAGTTCCCTTTTCTCCACATCCTCACCAGCATTTGTTATCTCTTGTCTTTTTTTTTTTTTTAAAGATTTTATTTATTTGAGAGAGATAGCTAGAGAAAGCATGAGGAGGGAGGAGAGGGAGAAGCAGATTCCCCACTGAGCAGAGAGCTCGCAGCTGGGCTCGTCCCGAGGACCCCGGGATCATGACCTGAACCTAAGGCAGACGTTTAACTGACTGAGCCACCCAGGCGCCCCTCTATTGTCTTTTGGTTTGATTTGTGGCTCCCTAATGATCAGTGGTGTTGAGTACCTTCTCATGTACCTGTTGGTTATTTGTATAACTTCTTTGGAAAAATGTCTATTCACATCCTTTGTGTTTTAATCAGATTTTTTTTTTTTTCTCTCGAGTTGTATGAGTTCTTCATATCTCTTGGGTGGTACTAACCACTTATCAGATATGTGGTTTGCAAATATTTTTCCCATTTCATATGCTGTCTTTTTATTTTGTTCATTTCTTTTGCTATGCGGATGCTTTTTAGTTTGATGCAGTCCCATACGTTCATTTTTTATTTTGTTGCTTGTGCTTTACGTGTTACATCTAAAATATCATTGCCAAGGCTGATGTCGAAAAACTTTTTATTCTTCTGTGTTTTCATCTAGAACTTCTGTGGTTTTCAGTCTTACATTTAAGTCTTTTTGAGTTAATCCATTTTGAGGTAATCTTTGTGAGTGGTGTAAGGTAGGGTGACTGTATCATATTAAGGGAAGACTATGTATCCCAGCAGGTGTATGCAGGCCATGGATATGGAGTCTAGAAATAGGTGGTTATTAAAAGTCAGGAAAGATGAATGTAGGTAGTAGAGACTTCTTTTTATAATCTTGAATTGAGGTGGCAAAGTAGCTGGGAAGGAGAATCTAATGGCAGTAGCTAGGTGGACCACCTGTTTTAGGGAGCTAGGTCATCAGGCAGGTTCCTAAAATAGGACAGATAAGAGATAGAGACCAATGACTAGAATTGGGGATAAAAGGAACTGGGCTTGGCTTGATACTGAATGCTAAAGTTCAGCTTGCCCCAGAGGGCCAAGGTCTGGATTGTCCTTTGAGACGGGAAGGGGAGAGCCAGCAAGTAGTTCAAGTGGTTCTGGGTGTGGTGAAGTGAAGCCTGCGGATTAGATGCAGAAGTGTTATACACAAGTAATGAATCATGGAACTTTACATCAAAAACTAGGGATGTACTGTATGGTGACTAATGTAATATAATAAAAAATTATTATAAAAAAAAAGGTGCAGAGACCCCAGTCTGAAAATGCAACGCACCTGCCATTAGTCATGCTAATGTAAATAATGTTATGTTGTTGCTGCAGCTTTATTCTAGAAAGTGTATTGTACATCAGAGATCTGGATTTTATAGTTTTCTTTCTCCCTTCGCTTCCCTTTCTCTTCCTTCCTTCCTTCCTTCCTTCCTTCCTTCCTTTCCTTCCCTTCTTTCCTTCCTTCTTTCCTTTCCCTCTTTACTTTTCTCCTCTTCTGTGTCCTTCTCTTTTTTTTCTGTTTTTTGGTGTGACTGTATGTCCAAGCTGAATAAGAAAGGTAGAACTGCGTAGGATCTCTAATTCGTGCTTGTGGTGATAAGAAAGGCCCTGGGCCTTCTACCCACCTAGACTGTCTCAAGTGGTCCTATTACATTAACTACTCCACAGATGCAGGTTATATTTCTACTCTGACTTTTCCAGTGAGGTTGGAGGCAGATCCATCTGCCCACCTGTCATTCCCACTACTCTTTCGCTTGAAACCTGCTCCTTTCTCAGTATTTTCCAACTCAGTAAATACCATTCATCCTGGTCTATAATCGTTCTCCACAGAGCAGCTGAAGTGATCTTTTAAAGCACAATTACATTATGGCACTTTGCTATTTTAAAACCTTCCAGTGGCTTCTCCTACAATTAATAATAAAATAGTCCTGCCGAAATGCTTGTTTTGAAAAAGTGATAGATATATTTGGGCACAGGAAGTTTCACATTTGCTAATGTTTGAAAAACACCAGGTGGATGCAGAAACTGCACCCAGTGAATGGAGCACACATGCACACACTTCAACCCCCCCCCCCCCCACGCAGCTACCTCATGTGGGTTATGGGCCACATCTGTCCACATCAGGTGTTATTCTTTTTATTTTTTATTAAAAAAATTTTTTTTATTATGTTATGTTAGTCACCATACAGTACATCATTAGTTTTTGATGTAGTGTTCCATGATTCATTGTTTGCATATAACACCCAGTGCTCCATGCAATACGTGCCCTCCTTAATACCCATCACCAGGTAGCCCATCCCCCACACCCCTCCCCTCTGAAACCCTCAGTTTGAGTCCATAGTCCCTCATGGTTCATTCCCCCTTCTGTTTACCCCCCCTTCATTCTTCCCTTCCTTCTCCTACCTATCTCCCTGCTATTCCTTACGTTCCACAAATGAGTGAAACCATATGATAATTGTCTTTCTCTGCTTGACTTATTTCACTTAGCATAATCTCCTCCAGTCCTGTCCATGTTGCTGCAGATGTTGGGTAGTCGTTCTTTCTGATGGCTGAGTAATATTCCATTGTATATATGGACCACATCTTCTTTATCCATTCGTCTGTTGAAGGGCATCTCAGCTCCTTCCACAGTTTAGCTATTGTGACAAGGCTGCTATGAACATTGGGGTGCATATGGCCCTTCTCTTCACTACATCTGTATCTTTGGGGTAAATACCCAGTAGTGCAATTGCTGGGTTATAGGGTAGCTCTATTTTTAACTTTTTGAGGGACCTCCACACTGTTTTCCAGAGTAGCTGCACCAACTTGCATTCCCACCAACAATGTAGGAGGGATCCCCTTTCTCCACATCCTCTCCAACATGTGTTGTTTCCTGCCTTGTCAATTTTTGCCATTCTAACTGGTGTAAGGTGGTATCTCAATGTGGTTTTGATTTGAATTTCCCTGATGGCTAATGATTTTGAACATTTTTTCATGTGTCTGTTAGCCATTTGGATGTCTTCTTTGGAAAAGTGTCTGTTCATATCTTCTGCCCATTTTATGATTTGTTTATTTGTTTCTTGTATATTGAGTTTGAGAAGTTCTTTGTAGATCTTGGATACCAGTCTTTTATCTGTAGTTTTATTTGCAAATATCTTCTCCCATTCCGTGGGTTGCCTCTTTGTTTTGTTGACTGTTTCCTTTGCTGTGCAGAAGCTTTTTATCTCGATGAAGTTCCAAAAGTTCATTTTTTCTGTTATTTCCCATGCCTTTGGAGATGTGTCATGAAAGAAGTTGCTGTGGCCAATGTCGAAGAGGTTACAGCCTATGTTCTCCTCTAGGATTTTGATGGATTCCTGTCTCCCATCGAGGTCTTTCATCCATTTGGAGTTTATCTTTGTGTATGGTGTGAGAGAGTGGTCAAGTTTCATTCTTCTGTATATAGCTGTCCAATTTTCCCAGCACCATTTATTGAAGAGACTGTATGTTTTCCACTGGATGTTTTTTCCTTCTTTGTCAAAGATTAGTTGACCATAGAGTCTAGGGTCCATTTCTGGAGTCTCTATTCTATTCTATTGGTCCTTGTGTCTTTTTTTGTGCTAGTACCATGCTGACTTTGTGATCACAGCTTTGTAGTATAGCTTGAAATCAGGCAATGTGATGTCCCCAGCTTTGTTTTTCCTTTAAAACATTTCCTTGGCGATTTGGGGTCTTTTCTGGTTCCACACAAATTTTAGGTTTGTTTGTTCCAGCTCTTTGAAAAATGTCATTGGTATTTTGATCAGGATGGCATTGAAAGTGTAGATTGCTCTGGGTAGCATAGACATTTTAACTATATTAATTCTTTCGATCCATGAGCATGGAATATTTTTCCATCTTTTTGTGTCTTCTTCAATGTCTTTCAAGAGTGATTTGTAGTTTCTAGAGTATAGAGCCTTTACCTCTCTGGTTAAGTTTATTCTGAGATATCTTATGGTTTTTGGTGCTATTGTAAATGGAATTGATTCCCTAATTTCTCTTTCTTCGGTCTCATTGTTCATGTATAGAAATAGATTTTGTATCCTGCCATATTACTGAATTGTTGTATGAGTTCTAATTATTTGAGGGTGGAGTCTTTTGAGTTTTCCCTATAAAGTATCATGTCATCTGCGAAGAGAGAGAGTTTGACTTCCTCTTTGCCAATTTGAATACCTTTTGTTCTTTTTTGTTGTCTGATTACTGTTGCTAGGACTTTTAGTGCTATATTGAACAATAATGGCGACAGTAGGCATCCTTGTCATGTTCCTGATCTTAAGGGAAAGGCTTCCAGCTTTTCCCCATTGAGAATGATATTAGCTGTAGGCTTTTCATAGATGGTTTTTATGAGATTGAGGAATGTACCCTCTATCCCTACACTCTGAAGTGTTTTAATCAGGAAAGGATGCTGTATTTTGTCAGATGCTTTTTCTGCATCTAGAGGATCATATGGTGCCTGTCTCTTCTCTTATTAATGTGATCTATCACGCTGATTGATTTGTGAATGTTGAACCACCCTTGCATCCCAGGGATGATTCCCACTTGGTCGTGATGGATAATCCTTTTAATGTACTGTTGGATCCTATCAGCTAGGATCTTGTTGAGAATTTTGGCATCCATATTCATCAGAGATATCGGTCTGTAATTCTCCTTTTTGATGTGGTCTTTGCCTGGTTTGGGGATCACGGTAATACTGGCCTCATAGAATGAGTTTGGTAGTTTTCCTTCTGTTTCTATTTTTTGAAACAGCTTCAGGAGAATAGGTATTATTTCTTCTTTGATTGTTTGGTAGAATTCCCCGGAGAATCCGTCAGGCCCTGGCCTCTTGTTTTTTGGGAGGTTTTTGATCACTGCTTCAATCTCTTCATGATTAATTGGTCTGTTTAGATAATCAATTTCTTCCTGTTTCAGTCTTGGTAGTTTATAGGTTTCCAGGAAGGCATCCATTTCTTCCGGGTTGTTTAATTTATTGGCTTATAGTTGTTGATAATAGTTTCTAATGATTGTTTCTATTTCCTTGGTGTTGGTTGTGACCTCTCCCCTTTCATTCATAATTTTATTAATTTGGGTCCTTTCTCTATTGGCTTATTGATCATATTTATTCTTTCAAAGAACCAGCTTCTAGTTTTGTTGATCTGCTCTACTGTGCTCCTGGTTTCTAATTCATTGATCTCTGCTGTAATCTTGATCAATTACCTTCTTGTGTGTGGGTTAAACCTATTCTTCTGTTCCAAACAGCTTCTTAAGGTGAGAATATAAGGACTGCATTTTAGATTGTTCTATTCTTTTGAGTGAGGCTTGGATGGCTGTATATTTTCCCCTTAGGACCACCTTTGCAGTGTACCATACGTTTTGAACCAATGTGTTTTTTTTCTCGTTGGTTTCCGTAAATTGCTAAAGTTCTTCTTTAATTTCCTGGTTTACCCAATCATTCTTAAGCAGGATGTTTCTTAGTTTCCAAGTGTTTGAGTTTCTTCCAAATTTTTAACTTGTGATTGAGTTCCAATTTCAAAGCATTGTGGTCTGAGAATATGTGGGGAATAATCTCAGTCTTTTGGTAATGGTTGAGACCTGTTTTGTGACGCAGCATATGGTCTATTCTGGAGAAAGTTCCACCTGCATTCAAAAAGAATGAGTATTCTGTTGTTCTAGGGTGTAGTGTTTTGTATATATCTATGAGGTCCATCTGGTCCAGTATTTCATTCAAAGCTCTTGTTTCTTTGTTGATTTGCTGCTTAGATGATCTGTCTGTTGCTGAGAGTGGAGTGTTGAGGTCCCCTACTATTAAAGTATTATTATCTATATGTCTCTTTATTCTGGTTAAGAGTTGGCTTGTGTATCTACCTGCTCCCCTGTTGGGGGCATAGATATTTATAATTGTTAGATCTTCTTGTTGGATACACCCTTTAAGAATAATATATTGTCCTTCTGTATCTCTAACTACAGTCTTTAGCTTAAAACCTAATCTGTCTGATATGAGAATTGCTACCCCAGCTTTCTTTTGAGGTCCGTTGGCATGAAGAATGGTTCTCCATCCCTTCACTTTCAGTCTGGATGTATCTTTGGGTTCAAAATGAGTCTGTTGTAGACAGCATATGGATGGGTCATGTCTTTTTATCCAATCTGCAACCCTGTGGTGTTTTATGGGAGCACTTAGGCCATTCACATTGAGAGTGATTATTGAGAGATATGATTTTAATGATGTCATGTTGCCTGTGAAGTCTTTGTTTCTATAGATTGTAAATTTCTGTTCTGTATCACTCTTGGGGTCTTTTACTTTTACAGAACCCCCCTTAATATATCTTGTAGGGCTGGCTTCGTGGTCACATATTCTTTCAGTTTCTGCCAGTCTTGGAAGGTCCTTGTCTCTCCATCAATTCTGAATGACAGCCTTGCTGGATAAAGGATCCTTGGCTGCATGTTCTTCTCAGTTAGAGCTTTGAAAGTACCCTCCCAACCCTTCCTGGCCTGCCAGGTCTCTGTAGACAGGTCTGATGTTATTCTGATATTCCTCCCTCCGTACGTGAGGATTATCCCCCCCGGCCGCTTTCAAGATTGTTTCCTTGGATCTTAGATTTGAGAATTGTACTATTATGTGACGTGGTGTTGGTCTGTTCTCATTGATCTTGGGAGGGGTCCTCTCTGCCTCTCGGACACAAATGCTTGTTTCCTTTGCCAGATTAGGGAAGTTCTCAGCTACAATTTGTTCAAATATCTCTTCTAGACCTTTCTCTTTCTCCATCCCCTCAGGGATACCGATGGTTCTGACATTGGAATGTTTCATTGAGTCGGTAATCTCCCGTAGTCTTATTTCTTGAAATTGGAGTTTTTTAAGCCATGTTCCCTCTTTTCCTTCTTTTCTATCATCTCATCTTTGAACTCACTAATTCGTTCTTCTGCCTTGTTTACCCTGGCCATCAGAGCATCCAGTTTAGACTGCATTTGATTCATAGCAGTCTTAATATCTGCCAGATTCAGTCTCATTTCCACCCTTAGAGAGTCTATATTCTCAATATTTTTGTTAATATTTTTTTCAAGCCTACACATCATCTTGATCATTTTTACTCTGAAATCCATTTCTGACAATTTGGTTATATCCGTATCCATTAGTTCTGTGGAAGAGGCCACAGTCTCTTTTCTTTCCTTTGTTGGAGGTTTCTCATCCTCGTCATTCTGTTGAGGTGTGGTTGCAGGGATGTACAGAGCCCAGATTATTGACCAGGACCCAAGCAAGGTGTACTTGTTTCATAGGGACCTTAGGGATATGGGCTTCTTGATTTTTCAGCCTGCCTTCTGGGGGAAGGGGCCTGCTGTGCTGATACTCAGGCAACTCTGTTTGGGTAGAGTTGCCCCGTCCCTTGTGAGGGGGGGTGGGGATGAGCACAATGTGAACCTGTTTTTCCGGGCTTTTGTTCTCTGGCGGCTTTCCCTCGTGGCTTTCTGTTACTCTTCTGAGAGTCAGAGCAGCAATGACCGTATCCAAACCTCTGTCTCAGAACAGAGAGATCACAGTCTGATCTTCACTGAGCTCTCCTGGCCTCTCTGTTTCTGTCGGTGCTGCTAAAAACCCACAGCGTCCCGGGTTGTGTGCCCCACAGCCCCCCTCCCAGTCCTCACTCCCACGGTCATCATGTCTCTGCCCTTTGTGCTTCTAACACCGCCAGCCGCCCCCAGATCCCCCGCGCGCTCCCGAGCTCATGGTTTCAGTCTGGTTTGCGCATGTGCTCCTGAGCGCGCAGTTTCAGTCTGGTTTGCGCATGTGCTCCTGAGCTCCCGGTTTCAGTGTGGTTTGCGTGTGCACTCCTGAGCTCCCGATTTCAGTCTGGTTTGCGTGTGCACTCCTGAGCTCCCGATTTCAGTCTGGTTTCTGTCTGATTTCTCCATGGCTACCGGTCCGTGAGTCCGGCCCGCTCCCCAGTGAAGGTGGCTCCTGCTTCCTGGCGCCCGAGTGCTGCGGCTCCCTCCATCTTCCATTTATCTTCCGATATCTGTGCACGGATTCATGGCTCCCCGCTTCATACCTCAATACTCAGATGTTCCTTTGTAGAGATCCAGATGTATCTTCCTACGTCTCAGGCTGATTTTGTGGGTGTTCAGCATGGTCTGGTATATCCAGCTCAATTCAGAAGACCGGCTGAGACAGGGTCCTCTGCTCCTCTGCCATCATTTCCCCCGCTCCATCAGGTATTTCTCCTTCTGCTGGATTTCATATAACCCTCCTTCTGCCTCCCAGAGCTCAGAGCTGCAACCCTTCCGATGTCCACTTCCATGAGCAAGCTTCAAGTATATAGTTATTGTAGTATTTATGTTGTTAATCATTAAAAATGTGTTTTATTAGGTTTTAATCAGTTTTTAAAGTGCCACAAAATTTTTAAGTGTTTTACCTGTAGCTCTGTATTTTCCGTTAAAACCTGTGGTTTTTGTTGTGTGATTTGGCATAGCAGAGTGGTTTTTAGAAATGTATATGTTTTGGGGCTCCTGTGTGGCTCAGTCCATTAAGCATCTGCCTTGGCTCAGGTCATGATCTCAGGGTCCTGGGATTGAACCCACATCAGGCTCCATGCTCAGTAGGGAGTCTGCTTCTCCCTCTGTCCCTTCCCTGCTTGTGCTTTTTCTTTCTCTGTTTCTCAAGTAAATAAATAAAATCTTTAAACAATTCACATGTCTTAATTATAGCAGAAATAACTACACAAATTTCTGGCTTCTAAGGACCTCCTGTTGGCCTCTGCTTGTCTCTCTAACCTCATCTCATACCACCATTTTGGCTCACAGTGCTTCAAGCACCCAGGCACTTCTGAACTCAGGGTCTCCAAGAGACTTGTTTTTTCTGCCTGGAAACTTATTCTTTCAGTTCTTGTCATGACTTGGTTCCATTGCTTCCTTCACATTTTAACCTCAATTTTACATTTTCAGATTGGCCTTTGCCAACCACTTTATCTGACGTGACTCCCCCCACATCTCCCTTTGATAGCCCTAACAAATCACCTGTTTATTCCTTTTGGTAAACCTATCATAATCTACAAATACCAGAAGTATTTTATTATTTTTCTTCTCACTAAAATGCAAGATCATTGAGGATATTTCTTTATATCCATCAACTTTAACAAGGCCTGGTACACAGTGGGCACTCACTACATATTTTTTGAATGAAAGAAAATGAACATTTTGTTATCTTTTTGCACTTATGTAGACATCAGTGCATCTACCAAAAAACCCCACATATTTATGAGCTATAAAATATGTCAGAAAAATTTTCAGAATGTGAATCTTCCTCTAGCTTTCTCTGAAGGGAATTGTAGCATTTTACTAGAGTGAATGAACACTAGGAAAAAGGAAATACTGAGACTTTTGAAGAGATTGTTACATGCTGGCTCTGAATTGAATCAAAATCCAAGGGAACCAAAATGCCGTTATGGTCCACTCATCAAAGTAGGGCTCATGGTAGTCAAGTGATATATCTTTGTCTCTATAATTTTGGCTTAAATTTGAATTACTGTCTGCTCAATAGATCCACAGACTTCTATGGTTCTTTCCTACGTTACTGAATGTTACTGAATGGACACATTTGTCAACTGGAAGAATCATTACAAAGGTTCTCTGACTTGTAAAGATATTATAGGAAGAATCAAATGGATGCCTGTAGAAGTTCCCCTCCCTGCCGGAATGGTAAACAAAAGCAATACTACATCTCTGCAGAAATTGCAGGGATTATTGCCACTATCAAAGACTCAGAAGATGCAGGTTTGAAGATACAAATAAGATCCCTAATTTGCTTGTTTGGACTCTGTAGAATTGGGGTGGATCTTGGAGAATGGCCGTGGAGTATCATGCATTTAATCAGGTGTTGACTTCAATTGCAGCTATTGCTTGAGATGTGGTGCCTTTAACCGAAACAAATCAACATTGGTGTGCTCTGCAGCTATTGACCTGGAAAATGCTTTTTTCCTTCCATATTAATTTGCAAGAACCACACAAAAAGTAGTTTGCTTTTGGGTTGACCAACAATATACTTTCTGCCTCAGGGCTATGTTAATTTTCTTGCTTTCTATTACAGTGATTGTCCTGACATTTCAAACAACCTCACATTTCTCCACTACATTGGTTGAGATTATGTTCATTGCCTCGAGCAGGAAATAACAAGTTCTTTAGATGCCTTAGTAAGACATCTGAGAAACAAAGAATGGGTTATAAACCCCACGAAAATTCACCAGCTCAGTGAAATTTTTGAAACACCATCTCAAGGGTAAAAGACAAGTTGCTGCATCTTGTACCACCAACCAACAAAAAGAGGCGCAATGCTGGGTAGGCTTTTTTGGATTCTGGAGGCACCATATATTTGAGTATTTATGATACCTCCTACTGAATAAGCTGTAGGTTGTGGATTTTGAATGGGGACTGCAAAAGGAGGCTCTGCTGCAAGTCCAAGCTGCAGTGAGAACTTCTTTTCCCCTTAGGCTTTATGACCTAGCAGATCTGATGATACTTGAAAAACCTGTGGAATAGAGGGATTTACTACAGAGCCTTTGGCAAATACTATTAGGGTATTAGCAGAATTATAGGGCAGAGTCTAGAGTTTTTAGCAAATGCTTTTCCTTTCTTTCCTTCCTTTTCCTTCTGTATGTATTTGAGAGAGAGCGAGAGAGAGAGCGAGCATCTGAGATTGCGAGTGAGCAGGGGAGGAACAGAGGGGGAGGGGGGGGTGGGAGAAAGGATCTCAAGCAGACTCCCTGCTGAGTGTGGAGCCCATCACAGGGCTCAATCGCATGACCCTGAGATCATGACCTGAGCTGAAACCCAGAGTTGGATGCTTAACTGACTGAGCCACCAAGGTCCCCTCCATGCTTTTTTTTTTTAATGGAAACTATTCTTTAGAGGAATAGCTCTAGGTTGCTACCAGGCCTCACTGTCTAATCATTGGACCAGGTGACCTAAGATTCGCATAATAAACTGGTTGTTCTCTGAGCTACCAAGCTATAAATTTAGGCATGAGCCACAGAAATCAATTATTCAACGGAAATGGTAAATAAGAAATTGAGCTTGAGCTTGTGCTAAAAGGCACAAGGAAGTTGTGTGCGCAGACACCTCAGACTCCCTCAACACTAACTGCTGCTGTATTGTCTTTTTCTTTCTTCCATAACTATGGCTTCATGGAGAATTTCTTATGGATTTGTGGCTGAGGAGGAACAAATCTTGGGCCTGGTTTATAGATGGTATGGTGGTCTTGATTTCCAAGGGGGACCCAACAATGGTTCTATTGAACTAAAAGTAGAGGCTGCTGCTTGGCTGCTTGGGTCTTCATGTCCTTGAATTAACAGGTCAAGAAGGAGGTTACTCTGTTTCAGGGCATGGATCCGGATTTCTGATAGGAAATTGGGTTCCTGCTGCACAATGGAGGCAATAAGTATGTCTTAGTCTGTTTGTGTTGCTGTAAGAAAATCCCATATACTGGAGAGCTTATAAATAACAGAAATTTATTTCTCACAGTTCTGGAAGCTGGAAGTCTGAGATCAGGATGTCAGCATGGTCAGGTAAGAGCTCTCTTTCGCATTGCAGACTTATGTCGTGTTCTCACATGGTGGAAAAACAAGAGATCGCTCTTTAAAGGCACTAATCCCATTTGTGAGGGTTCTGCCCTTATGATCTAATCACACCCCAAAGGCTTCACCTCCTAATACCATTGCCGTGGTTATTATGTTTTCAATATGCGAATTTTGTGGGGGGAAATAAAAATTCAGACTATGGTAGAGGAATATGGAACCAAGGCAGTTCTTTGGAGTTTTCTTGGTACTTCCTGTCTAAGAGTAAAAAGTTAATAGAAAACCACAGAAATTTAAAAAAGATGGGACAACTAGAGATTTAGAAATGAAGGTTTGCTTCAGTATATAAAGTAGAGAATCCTGACTACCTGAGGCCTTGATGGGGACAAAGGAAACATGAATGAGATGTAGAAGAAAGGGGTTATAAATATCAACTACAGCTGCATGACCGTTATAGAAATGATGACTGCAGTGGCTATATATATATATATATATATCTTCTTGTGTGTGTGTACATACAGTTTCTTTCTTTTCCTTTTCTTTACAGTTGTATGCAAGTTTTGTTGGAGGTAAACTTTACAACTAAGTCTTTAGAATGTTTACATGTGGCTATGACTGAATTTGACATATAATTAATAGCTCAGAGAGGAATACAATGACTCAGGAAACTTTGCATCTTAGTATTTTGGGGAGAGGATGAGAATGTTGTCATTTGTCTAAGGGATAGTTCCATCATGTTAGGTGCAAATATGGAGTTCTTTTTGTTGCTCTGTGAAAGTTCAAATATTTGTAGAAAGAGTGTGACTGGGTGCTGAGTAGCCAAAGGGGTAGATTTCACTGGCTATTCAGCTAATACGTCTCAAGTCCAAACTCACATTGAATCTCTGCTTTGTGATAATCAGGGCTGGATTCTGCTAATAGGATTTCTATGCCAGTTGGCTCTCAGACTCTGACAAAAGGGGGCACTAGAGAGAACTGCAAACCTGGAGGAGAAAGAAGAAAAAGGTCCTTCTTATTTGCTGTCAAATTGGGTTCTTGCTAAAATCACAATAGTCTCATTTCTTCAATCTATCACTGACACTTTATTTTTAGAGAAGCAGTTGAATGCAGTTTGCAGATTTTCCAACCTTTGAAGAACTAGGTCTAATCATGCCTTTTGGGGACACAAAGCTGCCATTAAGCATCCCTCCTGAGAAGTCTGACTCTGTGCCCCATGGGGTCCCTCCTCCAAAATCAGAGACTCCTGCTCCAGTTAAGGAATGGTCCCTTTTCTGAGTATTTGCTGTATAAGGCTTCTTGTCCAAAGTTCTAATTTTAATAGTTCCAACATCTCTTTCTTTTCCTGTCATCTTGAATTTGGGTGGGAGCTTTTAGACATCTCATCTGTAAGAGTCCAGGAAAGGTATATGATTGCAATTATTCTGCCCCCCCCATGAGTTATCTTTTCATTCTCTTGATAGTATCCTTTTATATACAGAAGTTTTAATTTTGATGAAATCCAATGTATCTAGTTTTTTGTTTATTTGTTTTCTGCACTTTTGGGTCTAAAGCCAGGTTTTAAAGCTGGGTTGGTTTATTTTAAATCTCAGACCACCACTCAAATCCCACCTTTAAGTGAAGGAGGGCAATATAAATTTATTTAGATAAAAAAATGCGGTATACTTTATTAATATAATTAACTTAAGTAAGAGGAAAAGCTCCACATGTCCAGGTGGGTTCTTTCATTATGAAGGGCATTTGCTTGTGACTTAGATTCTCAGAGTCTTGTATACATTATAATAGGCTAACAGAATATCTTACTTAGCTCCTCTAGCCCCACAAGCCCTGTCAGCCAATTGGGAATTGCAAACACCTTCTCATAGAAGAAATCTTGAAAACCAATGGCTTAAATAAGATAAGGAGCTTGCTTTCCTCTTACTTGGCACAAAGGCTGGAATTAGCTAGTTTTGGACCAGGTGGGTGACTCCGTGATTTCATCAGAAATCAGATTTCTACCTTCCTGTTTCTCTGTCATTAACTTGTGGCTTCATTTTCAAAATCGTTCCATGATCGGGGTGCCTGGCTGGCTTAGTTGGTAGAGCATGTGACTCATGATCTCGGTGGCTGTGAGTTCAAACTCTATCTTGGGTGTAGAGATTACTTTAAAAGAAAAAAGATCATTCCATGATCACAAAGGGGTTCTAGCTATTGAATCTGCATTTTAGAAGGATGAAAGGGGAAAAGTAAAAATAACATGCCTTCTAGATGAGTCAGACCTGCTTAAAGAACTTTTCTAGAAGCCCCATCCAATGACCTGTGTTTATATACCACAGATCATATCGGCAAGGAATGCTGGGAGATATGGTACAGTAATTAATTTTTAGTTAAACTTATTGCTGCTGTTATGGACACTTTCTGGTGCTTTGTATAAAATTTGGACCTCCCAAATTATTATTTGTAGGCTATTGATACGATTTTTTTTTGTATGAAAGGATATTCTACAGCTTTCTGGAAGCCTCTCACCAAAGAAAGCTATTTGTTTCAGCTGATCTTGATAAGCCTCAAATAACATGTCTTCAGATACTAGTGCTGTCTATTTTCTGTTATGTCACCCCAACAATTCAGTGATGTTTGTTGTAAGAAAGGGAGAATAGATATTGGGTAGACACTTAGCAGGTTGATTTTTTTTTTTAACACCTCCTGGACAGAGAGTAATGTCATCTCAACTTTCTCATTCATTTCTCTAGCCATATTGCAAAAACATTACTTCCTTTCTCTCTTTCTGTGATCAAATTGCCTTTTCCAAATCAACTCTATATTTTCTACAATGTATAATGTACAGATTGCCCTTAAAATCAATTTTCTTTTTTCTCCCCAGTTGAAATGACATGTAGGTCACTCAGTTGTTTTTTTATTTTTCCTCCCTCTTTAATCATTTCTGAATCAATCCTGAAATCCCTAGGTCAGTCAACTAACTGCAGGTTGATGGGGTTCTCATAGTACTAGTGACTTATGCCCAAAATGTAGGTCTATAAGAACTCCAGCTCAGTGTAAAGGGAAGAACAGTGAATTTCAAGAACCGAATTACCTCTTGATTTTTAAATATTTGTTAAGGTTCAGAAAGCAGGGCTCCCTGCTCAGTGGGGAGCCTGCTTCTCCCTCTTATGCTTCCCCTGCTTTCTCTCTCTGTGTCAAATAAATAAATAAAATCTTAAAAATTATTCCTAGGTATTTTATTCTTTTTGATATAATTGTAAATGGGATTGTTTTCTTAATTTATCTTCTTGATTATTCATTATTAGTTTCTAGGAATGCCACAGATTTTTCTTTGTTGATTTTTATATCCTGCTACTTTACTTCATTTATTTATTAAACATTTTTTTTTTTTTTTTTTTGGTGGAGTTTTTGGGTTTTCTATATATAGTATCATGCCATCTGCAAAGAGTATGTTTTACTTCTTCCTTTCTGATTTGGATGCCTTTTTCTTTTTCTTACCTAATTGCTGTGGCTAGGACTTCTAATACTATATTGAATAGAAGTGTTGAGAATGGGCATCTTAGTGTTGTTATTAGAGGAAAAGCTTTCCACTTTCACCATTGAATATGATGTTAGCTGTGGGCTTGTCATATATGGCCTTTATTATGTTGAGGTATGTTCTCTGTAACCCTACTTTGTTGGGAATTTTTATTATCAAAGGATGTTGACTTTGTCAAATGCTTTTTCTGCATCTATTGAGATTATCATATGGTTTTTATCCTTTCTCTTATTAATGTAATGTTTCACATTGATTGATTTGTGATTATCGAACCACCTTGGTGTCCCTGAAATAAATCCTACTTGATCATGGTGAATAATATATTTGAATGTATTGCTGTATTCAGTTTGCTAATATTTTGTTGAGGATTTTTGCATCTATGTTCATTAGAGATACTGGCCTGTAGTTTTCTTTTTTTTGGGTAGTGTCTGGCTGTTTTTGGTATCGGGATAATACTAGCCTTGTAAGAATGAATTTGGAAATTTTCCTTCCTTTTCTGTTTTTGGCAATAATTTGAAAATAAATTATTAACTCTTTTTTAAATGTTTGGTAGAATTCACCTGCAAGGCCATCTGGTCCTGGACTTGTTTGTTGGGAGTTTTTTTTTTTTTTATTGATTCCATTTTTTTGCTAGTACTTGGTCTTTTCAAATTTTCTCTCTCTTCTTGATTCAGTTTTGGAAGGTTATAGGTTTCTAGGAATTTATCCATTTCTCAGGTTGTCCAATTTGTTGGCATATAATTTTTCATAATATTCTCCTATAATCCTTTATATTTCTGTGATGTCAATTGTTATTTCTCCTTCATTTCTGATTTTGAGTGCTCTCTCTCTCTCTCTCTCTCTTTCTGGATGAGACTGGTTTATCAATTTTGCTCATCTTTTTTGTTTATCTTTTTAAAGAACTAGCTCCTGGTTTCACTGGTCTCTCTCTCTCTTTTTTTTAAAGTCTCTATTTCTATAATTTCCGCTCTACTCTTCATTATTTCCTTTCTTCTGCTAGCTTTGGGCTTTGATCTTTTTCTGGGTCCTTTAGATATAAGGTTAGGTTGTTTATTCGAAATTTCTCTTGCTTTTTGAGGTAGGCCTGTATTGCTATAAACTTCCTTTTTAAAATTGCTTTTGCTGCATCTCAAAGATTTTGGACCCAAAGATTTTGTGTTTTCATTTTCATTTGTCTCCATGTTTTTTTTTTTTTTTAATTTCTTTCTTTGATTTCTTGGTTGGCTCATTCATTGTGTAGTAGCATGTTACTTAGCCTCCATGTTTTTGTGTGATTTTTAGATTTTTTTCTTATAATTGATTTCTAGTTCATATTGTTGTCAGAAAGGATGCATGATATGAGTTCAATCTTTTTTAATTTATTGAGACTTGTTTTGTGGCTTACCAGGTGCTCCACCTTACAGAATGTTTCACATACACTGAAAAGAGTGTGCATTCAATTGTTTTAGATGCAATATTATATGTGTATCTGTTATGTCCATTTGATCTAATGTGTCAGATCTAATGTTAATTTTCCATCTGGATAATCTACCAAGTGATGTAAATGGATTGTTAAAGTCTCCTGCTATTGTTGTATTACTGTCAATTTCTTCCTTTATATTTATTAATAGTTGCTTTATGTATTTAATGCTCCCATGTTGGATGCATAGATATTTACAATTGTTATATCCTCTTGTTGGATTTTTCCCTTTATCAATATGAAGTGCCCTTCTTTGTCTCTTGCTATGGTCCATCTTTTAAAGACTCTTCTGTCTGATATAAATATTGCTACTCCAGTTTTCTTTTTGTTTCCATTTGCATGTTAAATGTTTTTTTATCCTTTCACTTTCAATCTGTGTGTGTCGTTAGGTCTGATATGAGTCTCTTATAGGCAGCATATACATTGGTCTCATTTTATTTTTTATCCATTCAGTTACTCTATGTCCTTTGATTGGAAAATTTCCTCTATTTGCATTTAAAGTAATTTTTGATAATTACGTACTTAATGACTTAATTTTTTAACTTGTTTTATGTTTTTTTTGGTAGTTTTGTTGCTTCTCTTGTCTATTCTCTCATAGTTGGTTGACTTTCTTTAGGGATATACTTGGATTCCTTCCTTTTTTAAAAATATCTATTATTGGTTTTTGATTTGTGGTTACTATTTCATTTATATATATCATCTTCTGCATATGGCAGTCTATCAAGTTGATGGTTGCTTATGTTTGAACCCATTCTTTACTCCTCTCCTCCCCATGTTTTAGGTATATGGTGTCATACCTTTAACCCTTCTGAGAGTCCCTTGACTATTTTTATAGATATATTAATTTTTAGTGTTTTTGTGGATCCTACTTTTCTTACTCCTACTAATGATCTTTCCTTTCCACTCAAAGAATTCTCTTTAATATTTCTTGTAAAGCTGGTTTAGTGGTGATAAATTCTTTTAACTTTTGTTTGTCTGGGAAACTCTATATCTCTCCTTGTATTATAAATGATAAACTTGCTGGATGGAGTATTCTTGGTTGCAAGTTTTTTCCTTTCACCACTTTGAATATATCATGTCACTATCTTCTGGTCTGCAAAGTTTCTGCACAAAAATCAGTTTATAACCTTACGGGTTTTCCTTTGTGTGAAGCCATTTTCTTTTCTCTTGCTATTCCAAAAATTCTGTCTTTACCACTACTTTTTGCCATTTTAATTACTGTGTATCTTGGTTTGGACCTCCTTGGGTTAATCTTATTAGGATCTCTCTTTGCCTCCTGAATCTGGATGTGTTTTCTCCCCCAGATTAGGGAATTTTTCAGCTATTATTTCTTCAAATAAATTTTCTGTCCCCTTCTCTTTTTTTTTTCTTCTTCTGGTATCCCTATAATAGTAATGTTATTATGCTTGGTGATGTTGCTGAGTTTCCTTAACCTATTCTAAGTTTTTATCCTTTTTCTTTTTGTTGTTCAGCTTGATTGCTTTCCATTACCCTGTCTTCTAAGCCATTGATCTGTTCTCCTGCCTACTCTATTCTTCTATTGATTTCCTCTAAGTGTATTTTTATTTCAGTTTTTGATGTCTCCATCTCTAACTGGTTCTTTTTTGTATTTTCTGTCTCTTTGTTGAAGGTCTCACTGAGATCCTTCACTTTTTTCTCAAGTCTAGTGAGTATCTTTATGACCATTTCTTTGAATTCTTTATCAGGTATATTACTTATCTCCTTTTCATTTAGGTCTTTTGTTGTGGTTTTGTCCTGTTGTTTCATTTGGGACATATTCCTCTGTCTCATCATTCTGTGTAAATATTTGTGTTTGTTTATATATATATATAGAAGTTCAGCTACATCTCTTAATCTTGAAAATAGAGGCCTTATTGAAGAAGAGATCCTGGGGTGCCCTGTAGCGCAATGCCCCCTCTTCATCAGAACCAGGAGCTTCAGCGGTGACTCCTGTGTGGGCTGTCCCTTTGATGTTAAGGGGCCAGTCTGGAGCCATCTCAGGCTTGTAGCTGGGTGGTTTCAGCAGTCAGACTAGATACCTGCCCTCAGCCCATTTTCTTGCAGGGAGCCCTCCCTGTATTGCCCCTGAGAGATTTTTGTTGGTGGGTGGACAAAAATCTCTGTCAGCAGTCAGATCAGATACCTGCTATCAGTCCATCTTCTGGGGCTACAGTCACACTGATAGGCAGGGCACTCTCCCTGCACCGCTAGCTATAAGATTTGGCTGGTGGGACTAGAAGCACACAGATATGTGTGGTTATTTTCCCCTTTCCCAAGGGCAGGAGTCACTTTGGACTGGTACCCATCTCTGTCAGGGTGGCTTGCTGGTTATTTTGAGGTAGGAACTACTTTGAAGGGACAACTGACAATTGGGGCAGACTGGCCATGGTGGATCCACAGGAGAACATGGAGGTTGGGTGCACAGTGTTTGTTCGTTTTTTTAAGATTTTATTTATTTATTTGACAGAGAGAGAGAGGCAGCCAGCGAGAGAGGGAACACAAGCAGGAGGAGTGGGAGGGGAAGAAGCAGGCTCTCCAGTGGATAAGGGAGCCCAATGTGGGGCTCGATCCCAGAACGCTGGGATCACGCCTTGAGCTGGAGGCAGACGCTTAACAACTGAGCCACCCATGTGCCCCAGGGTGCACAGTGTTAACAAGATAGGTGGAGAGTGTTTGGGCTGGTCCCTGCAAGTGTCCTGCTATTTAGGCTGTGGAGGGTGAGGTGGGCAAGAAATGGTGCCCACCAGAGAAGTTTCCTAAAGATCCCTGACCCGTCAGTACATGTTCTGAGATTAGTAAATAAATCTTTCCCATGTACCCCAGGCACGTTTCAAACTGCTCTTCCTAGTGTCTTGGTGAGGTCATTATGCTTTCTCTTTAAGGGTGGGAACTCAGTTTCTTACCACCTTCCAGCTCTTCTGGAGCTAAGCCTGATGCTTTTTAAAGTGTCCCTCCTGTTTGTGCTTGGTCTTACTGGGAGTTTGGTTCCCAACGTCAGCAAAGGTAAGCTCTCCTTACCCTTTTCAGTGTGGCCTCTTCTCTATGATTAACAGTGGAAAGGCTGTGCTGCCAATGTTAGGTCATTTTCAGAGTTAGTTGTGCTGATGTGGCTGTTATCCCACGGGATAAGGTGAGCTTGGGATCCTCCTATCCCACCATCTTCAAGAACCCCCACCATATGGCCTTTTTTCTTTTTAAGTTTTTATTTAAATTACAGTTAGTTAGCATACAGTGTAATATTAGTTTCAGGTGTACAACAGTAGTGATTCAACACTTCCATGCATCACCCAGTGCTCATCACAAGTACAATCCTTAATCCCCATCACCTGTTTAACTCATCCCACCTCCCTCTGGTAATCATCAGTTTGTTTCCTGTAGTTAAAAGCCTGACTCTTGGCTTTTCTCTCTCTCTCTTCCTTTCTTCTTCCCCCTTTGCTTGTTTGCTTTGTTTCTTAAATTCCACATATGAGTGAAATCATATGGTATTTGTCTTTCTCTGACTGACTTATTTCACTTAGTTATAAAGTCTAAAACTATTAAAGTTCTAGAAGAAAACATAGGAAAAATTCTTTGTGAGCTTGGGTTAGGTAAAGAATTCTTTGTCTTTTTAGGCAGAAAGACATGAACCATAAAAGAAAAAAGTTCATAAATTAGACTTTATTGAAAGACACTGTCTTTATTAACAGATATTTTAATTAAAAGATAATTTAATTAAACATTTCACTGACCATATAGTGCTTAGTTATTATGCTTTTTTTGAGTGAAATATCTGTTCAGCTATTTTGTCCATTAAAAAAAGTTCTTGTTGTTGAGATTTGAGAGTTTTTAATATGTATTTTGTGTAACAGTCCTTTCTCAGGTATGTGTTTTTCAAATATTTTCTTGGTTTTAATTAATTAAAATATCTTTTTATTTTTAATTAAAATTTTTAATTAAAATATCTTTTATGGTTCATGTCCCTTTGCCTAAAAAGGCAAAGGACTCTGCCATAGAATTTCTCCTATGTTTTCTTCTAGCAGTTTTATAGTTTTAGACTTTATATTTAGTTCTATAATTCATTTAGAATTTTACTTGATACATATGGGTGTCCAATCTCACTCTTAATTTTAGTCATTATATATAATCCTGAACTCCTGATATTTGATTCTTCCTGACAACATTTCTTGCACAAACAAATGAAGTAAATTATAAAATGTTTATAAACTAGCAGAGTGGATTTTTCAAGATCACTGAAATCACTTTATAATTATTCTGCAAGACTTACATTTGCGTAAAAATATAACACTCAGGAAGTATGCAAAAAAGAGCAACAAATCTTGCTGACTAGTGTTTCTTCTGTTAACAAGAACCTAATCATAATTACATTTATTTTATAATTCTGTGACAGTTTGAGGATCCTCTCATCTTGTTTAGAAATGTTACCCAGTCTTAGAAATTCCAAAACATTGCTGTCCAAACTGTGGCGCTTGAAAACGATTGCTAGAATATCTCAAAATGTTAAATGAGTGCCCAGAGGATATAGAGTGATTTCATTGATTTTGTAACTTCTTTTATTGCTTTTCTTTCTGTTTTACCATTTAATTTCTTATATTTGGAAATATTTCTCAACTCATCTGCTCTGTACCTTCTTTATTCCCTTCAACTTTTTATAATACTCATTTCCTTCTTAAATAGAAATGGACTTTTTTTCTGAATAAAAATGTAATATATTCTAGTTAAAAGAAATTCCCCATAAAAAAGCCAGAAAAAAAAGGAACTGTTAAATAAAAATTCAACTGAGTACAATTTTAAGACCTAATTGTTTTTATTAATTGATTGTAAATTGGGCAGCATTCCATCTACCACGTAGAAGCGAGCTCCAGAGGACTACAGAAAAGGAAAGGATTTTAAAGGTAGAGAGGAGGTGGAAAAAAGGAAATTATTAGCAAAGAATCCATTGTTTCAGGCAGGGTAGTCCTCCTAAGGGGAGCAAAAGGCTCTATCAGTAAATTCCCTGGTGCTCACTGGGGAAATTCCTATGTTGAATGGAGGAATACTTAAAATTCTACATGTTGGGGCGCCTGGGTAGCGCAGTCGTTAAAGCGTCTGCCTTTGGCTCAGGGCGTGATCACGGCGTGCCGGGATCGAGTCCCACATCGGGCTCCTCCGCTGGGAGCCTGCTTCTTCCTCTCTCACTCGCCTGCTGTGTTCCCTCTCTCGCTGGCTGTCTCTCTGTCACATAAATATAAATAAAATCTTTAAAAAAAAAAAAAATTCTACATGTTAATGACAGCTTAAGCAATTACCCTTTTAAAAAGAAAAATCTAAATGTTAGCACAAATATCTGCTCAACTAACTGATATTCAAAATAGTTAACAACTATTAACAGTAGTTAACAGAATGATATGATGGATAAGTGAATAGCGACTGGCTAAATATCAGATCTACATTAAAAAAAAATCTAATGCTTTCCCTTGGAAAGGAGATAAATTTGAGGCACTTACCAAATACTGTGAAGTGATTCCATGCCTTAGAGATATAGCCAGGGCATTCAAAACCCAAAAACATAAACCAAATATGAGTTAGTGTGTTGGCCAGTTTTATGCGTCAATTTGCCTAGGCTACAGTGTTCAAATGTTTGGTCAAACACCAGTGTAGGTGCTACTGTGAAGGTATTTTTTAGATGTGATTAACATTTACTTTTTACTTTTTAAAAAAGATGTATTTATTTATTAGAGAGGGGTGGGGGAAGGGCAGAGGGGGAGAGAGAATCCTGAAGCAGACTCCTCACTGAGCCTGGAGCCATGTGGGGCTCTATCCCTGAACCCCAAGATCAAGGCCTGGCTGCTCAACCAACTGAGCCACCCAAGCGCCCCTAGATGTGATTAACATTTAAATCAGTAGCTCAAATAAACCAGATTATCCTCCGTAAGCCAGGCGGGTGAACCTCATTCAACCTGTTGAAGGCCTTAATAGAACAAACACTGAGATTTCCCAAAATAGAAAAAATTCTCAAGACTATAACATAGAAATGTGTTTGAAAGGTCAAAAGCCTTCTGCTCAGTGGAATTTGGACTCAAGACTGTAATATCAGCTGTTATCTGAATTTCCAGTGCACTGACTTGCGGTACAAATTTCAGACTTGCCTACTCCTGCAATTGGATGAGACGATTCCTTAAAATAACTTTCTCTCCCTCTCTCTCTTTCTCATTTTTCATGCCTATCTATCTCTATCTCCCTCCTATTAGTGTTTCTCTGGAGAACCCTGACTAATAGACTTAGTGACTGAGGTTAATGATAATTTTCTCTCAGAATGCCCCCAGAAAAGCCAACCTTGGGCAAATGGGCAGTAGTGGTAGTCAGTCCTCAGCAGACAGCTTCTCCTAGACCCTGACTACCTTGCCATTCTTTCTTACTTCTGAATATTAATTTTGATTTCCTCATTACTGTGTTCAGGAAGTGCTATCATTCCTCATATGTACTATCAGCCCAGCAATTTATCTGAATGACCATCTGTGGTTTTGATACTCTATTTTCAGAGGCTTTCAGAAGGATTTCTTACAGCTTTTCTGTTTTCCTGTCTAGTTTTTATTAACCCCAGGAAGCAAGGCTCCATGGAATTGATAGATAATGATGAATAGCTGTGGATTTGGAGCTCCTCAACAGCAGCTTTGCATATGGACCATGCTCTTATTTTTTGCATTTGCAGTAATAGACAAATTCTCTGCTTTTTTTTTTCCAAATTGTTAAGATGTATAGTTGCCTGGTTATGATCATTTTGAATCTGTGGTTTCCATAAGGAAATGAAATTTTAAATGCTTTGTCACTCCATTCTATTTTGGAAACACAGCATACTATCAGAAGTTTGTTTTTTTTTAAATGATTTTATTCATTTATTCATGAGAGAGAGAGAGAGAGAGGCAGAAGGAGAAGCAGACTCTCCTGCTGAGCAGGGAGCCCAGTGTGGGAATTGATCCCAGGATCCTGGGATCATGACCTGAGCTGAAGGCAGACACTTAACCGACTGAGCCACCCAGACACCCCAGAAGTATTTATTCCTTAACCTTGCTCCTTAATTCGCCCATAAGCTCATAGAGGCAGAACAATGATGTGCTCATCTTTGAATTTTTTCTAGGAGTGAACATAGTACCTGCCAATAGTAGACATTTAATATAATTTTGAATGAGTAATTATCAGTAGGATTGAAGATTTTATGATGTATTTTATTGATTGAAAATAAGCAATATTTTAAAATTTTGAATCAATGGATAATGTTCTCTCTCTGAAATTAGTTTCCTTCTTAATGTCTATTCAAGGATACTGTACTCAAGGGGTCACAGAGCAGAAAACAAAAGATCACAAGGACTCCAGCTTATTTTCTTCTCTACTCAGCTGCAGAGGCCTTCTATCTTATTTGTCATTTCTTTATTTTATGAATAACCCAATGCACTGAGTGGCAGTCAGGAGAATTTTACCATGTGCCAGTAGTCCAACAGCAATTTTAGTGCTTAATGCAATGAAATTTACTTAAAAAGTGCTATTTATAGTACTAACTTGTGTTTCCTATGCTATAAAACAGGCCAAGTAAATGTGTATACCACAAACTCAATTTTGTACTACACATGGCTTTTTATTTGAGGGAATTCCAGGGAGAAATACGGTGCTGTAGCATGATTTCAGATTATAAATAATGAGGTAAAAACAAGCTACTGCGTGGGCAAATTGCTATGGTTCAGTTACGCGCTAGAAAAATGAGAATTTGAAGGGAAGTAATCTACTTCGAACAAAAGCAATCCTTTAAATTATTATTACTATTAATTTTGTAGGTAAGTGAATGGAATTGGAGAATAGGCAATGATCAGGGCAGACAGATAAGAATCTGATGCAGTCACACTAAGTTGTATACCTTCTCCAATTGGGAACCTCTCATAACCGCTGTCCAGGTGTAATTAGAGGCAGAAGATGTTTTGGACTTGAGGAAAGTTATTAATTGCTAGCAATAAATAATCTATGAAAAATAAACTAGGAGAAGGTATATACTAAAGCAGCCAGCATAAGAAAGTTGTGGAATATAAGAAAGTGATTTGGAAACCAACTCTGAGTGGGCGAAATAAAATAGCGAGCGTGCTACACTAGAACAGTAGTATAAAAGCAAATGTCGTCCTTACAGCCAGTTTGCTATATGCTTCAACAGCTAGAGACCAGCAAGACCCTGCAGGTCTTTGGGCTTGCCTAGTCCACCCCAAGCCCTTGGGAATGTCCTGGTGATGAGTCCAGAATCTTGGCAGAGTAAATGGGGACACATTTTTCTCATACTGCCTGTAATCTTCATGGAACCCTACAAGGATGGACTTTCTTATTGATCCACTATATTGCATACCAGACTGAATCCAAGGAAAGTTCTTGCAGACGGTGCCACCCAAATTGGTGCAAAAGAGACAGAGAGAGACAGAGAGACTTGAGTTAACCAATGAATGTTAAGTTAAAAATAAAAATACCTCAAACCCATTGTTTTTATAGATATGTTCTACTGATTTTTTTCAAGAGTAATTCCTTTCTTATTCAAGTTATTCTAGAAAACAAAAAAGGACCTAAGTTGCTTACCTTATAATATGAGGCAAATGAAATCCTAAGTCCAAAAATGCAAGAAAATTATAGACCCTTTTCACTTCTATAGAGGGACAAAATCTTAAATATTAGCTAATGAAATCCAATTGTGTGGACCAAAAAACATGATCAAATGTGCTCTTAGTTATACAAGGATAATTTTACATCAGAAATTTATCAATGTAATTTATCACATTAAAATGTTGACATAGAAAAATAATTACTGATACGGAAAATGCACTTCATATGGTACAGTAGTTATTTAAAATAAAATTTTAAAGGACATTAGAAATAGAAGGTAGATTCCTTGATGTAGTGAAAGTTATTTATCAAAATCTTACAGCCAATATTATACTTAATGGAGAAACTTAGATGCTTCCTCTTTAGGATCAAGGATAAGAAAAATCTGCTTGTTCTTATAACAGTTTAATACTGAGTGATAGGTTCTGGCTAATGCTACAAAGGAAAAAATAAGTAAATATTGGCAGAAGTAAAACTTCTGATTTGCAGACTATAATGTTACATAGGAAAGCATTAGAATGAACAACAAACTATTATTACTAACAACAGAATTCAGTAAGTTTGCCAGATGTTTATGATTGACTTAAAAAGCCAATAGGCAATTGGACACTCATAGGCAAATAAAAACAAAAACAAAAAAACAAAACAAAACAAAAAACACACCTCAATCTAAACTTCACACCTTCCACAAAAGTTAACTCAGGATAGATAATGGCAGCATTGTCCACAATAGCTAAATTGTGGAAGGAGCCGAGATGCCCTTCAGCAGATGACTGGATTAAGAAGATGTGGTCCATATATACAATGGAATATTACTCAGCCATCAGAAAGAATGATTATACAACATTTGCAGCAACATGGACGGGACTGGAGGAGATAATGCTAAGCGAAATAAGTCAAGCAGAGAAAGACAATTATCATATGATTTCACTCATTTATGGAACATAAGAAGTAGGAAGATCGGTAGGAGAAGAAAGGGAAGAAGAAGGGGGGGTAAACAGAAGGGGGAATGAACCATGACAGACTATGGACTCTGGGAAACAAACTGAGGGCTTCAGAGGGGAGGGGAGTGGGGGAATGGGATAGGCTGATGATAGGTATTAAGGAGGGCATGTATTGCATGGTGCACTGGGTGTTATACACAAGTAATGAATCATGGAACTTTACATCAAAAACTAGGGATGTACTGTATGGTGACTAACATAATATAATAAAAAACATTATTATTAAAAAAATAGATCATGGGCTCAAAATATAAAATGTAAATTATAAACATTCTAGAAAAGACTATAGGAAAAAATATTCAAGTTATAGAGCTAAGCAGAGTTTTTAGACTTGACACCAAAAGCATGATCCATAAGAGGAAAAACTGATTAATTGTATGTAATCAAAAACAAAAAGCTCTGCTCTGTGAATTACCCTGTTAAAAGAATAAAAAGACAAATTGCAGACTGGGAGGAAATATTTCTAAGTCACATACCCAGCAGAGATCTAATATCTAGAATATATTACACTCTCAAAACCCAATATTAAGAAGACAAACAATCCAATTAGAAAATTGGGCACAAGACAACAGTTTTTTCACCACAGAGCATATACAGATGACAAAAAAACAAGTGAAAAGATGTTTAACATCATTTGCCATTAGAGAAATGAAAATTAAAACTGTAATGAGATATCACTAGACATGTATCAGGATGGCTCTAATAAAAAGTAGTGATAATACCAAATGCTGTCAAGCATGTAGAGAAACTGCATCCCTCATACATTGCAGGGGAGAATGTAAAATGGTATAGCCATGCTGGAAAGTAGTTTGGCAATTATTTTCAAAACTAAGAATGGATTTACCATAAGAACCAGCAATTGTACTCTTGAATGTTTATTTCATAGAAATGAAGACTTATTTTCATGCAGGACCATGTACACAAATGTTTATAACAGTTTTATTCATAAGATCCCCAAACTAGAAACTGTCCACAATTTAATAGAAAAAACAACTACAAATAGTTAAAAATGAACTATGGTACATCGCTACCACAGAATACTACTCAGCAATGTAAAGGAATAAACTACTAACACATGTAAAAAATTTGGATGGCTCTAAAGGGTATTATGCTGTGTGAAAAAAATGAAAAAGTCACATACTATAGGATTCCCTTTATATAGCCTACTGACAAAATTATAGAAATGGAGAACATCTTAGTGGTTTTCAGTGGGAGGGAATGTTTGTGGCTTAAAAGGGTAATGTGAGGGAGTCTTGTGGTATTGAATCCAACTGTGTGAACCAGAATACATCATCACGTAGGCTCTATTTTAGTTATGCAAGGATGATTTTTCCTCAAAGCTATCAGTGTAATTCACCACATTAAAATATTAATATAGAAAGCATCTCAGCTGATACAGAAAAATGCACTCAAAATGGAATGACAATTTAAAATAAATTCTTAGGGGTGCCTGGGGGCTCAGTCGGTTAAGTGTCTGACTTGATTTCAGCTCAGCTCATGTTCTCAGGGTTGTGAGACGGAGCCTCGTGTTGGGCACTGCGCTGTGTGTGGAGCTGCTTAGGATTCTCTCTCTCCCTCTGCTTCTCCTCTCCCCTTCCCCACCCTCTCTCTCTCTCACATTCATAGGCAAATAAAAACAAAACAAAACAACAAAACAAAACAAAAAACACCTTTAGTGTTTTTCTCTCATTTCTCACATTTTCTCTCTCCCTCTCTAAAATAAACAACATTTTAAAAGTAAGTTAGGAATAGAAGGGGACTTCCTCAACGTGGTAAAATTATATATAAAAATCTTTTTATTTTATTTTTATTTATTTGTCAGTGAGAGAGCGAGAGCGAGCACAAGCAGGGGGAGCAGCAGGCAGAGGGAGAAGCAGGCTCCCTACTGAGCCAACAATTTCTCTATACCAACAGGAACCAAATAACAATACAATAAAGCTGAAATAGGATTCATAAGTGAAAAATAATTTAATATATCAAATAATTTATTTAACCAAGAACATGTAAAACTCAATAAAATGTTACAGCACCAATAAAAGACATAAACGTTGATCTGAATAAATAAAGGGATGATTCAATAGCATAAAGAAGTAAATTCTCCACAGTCAGAATTCCACCTGGATTTATTTGAGGTCTTGATACCTATTAGCTATTGTGACTAAAAAAAACTATAAAGCCAACATAATAGCAACAGTGAGGTATTGGCTCAACAGCTGACCATTAGACAAAAAAAACCCTTCTTAAAACAAAAGTGCATTTTTTTTTTTACAGTAAGTGAAGATACAAAAATATGGCACCCCAAATAAATGGGGAAAGGAGAGATACATTAAGTAATTGATAAAGGACACTATTTGGAATAAAATATCTGACACCACATATAACAATCAACTTCAAGATGAGTTAAAGACTTAAACATAAAGACAAAATTAGTAGGAGAATATGTTGGAGAGTCTTTGTAAACTAGGGACAAATCAGAGAATTTGTTAAACCCTTAAAACCAAATTGTGCAACAAATTTATGATTTTAATTGAATAAAAATCAAGAGGTTTTCCCTGATAGTTGTTAAGCAGTTGCAGAATGGAATGGTTATTAATAAATACTTAAGGAACAGATTATGGAATGGGAGTAATATTTTGGATGTATAAAATTGATTAGGAATTAATACCTAAAATATTCAAGAAGCTGAAAAATAAGCTCCCCAAAAAACAAATGAAAAATGAACAAAAGACACCAATAGTCAATTTACAGAGAAGGAGACGAAAAGGCTACCATGTGTATGAAGACGTACTCAAGCTCATTTATAGTTTGAAAAATGTGAATTGAAATGACATGTCATTATGTTGCTATGAACCATAAAAATGGGACTTCTGCTTCCAATTGGATGGGGTAGGAGGGACTGGATTTACCCTTTTCCCTAAACAACTAACAGTTGGGAAAAAATATATGAGAAAATGATGTTCAAAAGTTGGTTTCAATACCCTTTGAAACATATACAGTAACTTAAGATACAAAACTTTGAAACAAGAAACAGTAATCCTCAAGAGGCAGGAAACAAAAGACAAGCCCCCCTATTTCCTCATCCTACTAGATGGGGAGTTTCCAGGCCACCATGCAGGGAAAGTTCCCCCAGGTGGAACCCTGAGTTAAGATTCTAGATGCTCAGCCCCCAGCACAAGAAACATAAAGGAAACCATACTGAGACACATTAGAATCAAATTGCTTAAAAATGATGATAAAGAGAAAAATCTTTAAAAACAACCAGAAAGACTCCTTATGTACAGAGAAATGTAAAGTTCATAGCAGAGTCTTCATCAGAAACAACACAGTGTAGAAGTGGAGCAAAACTTTAGAGACTGAAAGAAAATATTGCCAACCAACTTTAGATACTTGTGAAACTACCTTTCAAAAATGAGAACAAAGACCTCTCCAAACATACAAAAACTGAAATGATTTATCAGTAGTAGATCTGCAGTATAAAAATGTTGAAGAAACAAACTGAGGGCTTCAGGGGGGAGGGGGGTGGGGGGAGGGGTTAGACTGGTGATGGGTAGTAAGGAGGGCACGTATTGCATGGTGCACTGGGTGTTATACGCAACTAATGAAACATTGAACTTTACATCAAAGTAAATAAATAAATAAATAAATAAATAAATAAATAAGTCACATTCAATATCCAAAAAAAAAAAAAAAAAAATTTTAAAAGAGGGGCGCCTGGGCGGCTCAGCCATTAAGCGTCTGCCTTCGGCTCAGGGCGTGATCCCGTCGTTATGGGATCGAGCCCCACATCAGGCTCCTCCGCTATGAGCCTGCTTCTTCCTCTCCCACTCCCCCTACTTGTGTTCCCTCTCTCGCTGGCTGTCTCTCTCTCTGTCAAATAAATAAATAAAATCTTAAAAAAAAATGTTAAAGAAAATCTTGGAAGCAGAAGGAAAATGATACCAGATGGAAATTTGGAGCTACCCGAATAAATGAAGGGCACTAGAGATAGTAACCATGTGGGTAAACATAAACTTTTTTCTTGTTATTTAAATCTCTTTAAAGGATAATTGACTGTTTAAAGCAAAAGCGATATAATGTATTTTGGAGTTTATTACATATGTAGAAGGAAAGTGTGGCAACAAAGACAAAACCCAAGAACAGAGAATAGCAGTATATTATTATAAGATTCTCATAGCATGTATGAAGTGGGATCATCTCTCTTGGAGGCAGACTTGATGACACAAATAGAAAATAAATTGTAAGATGATAGATTTTAAATCCAACCAAAGTGATAATCACTTTAAATATAAGTGGTCTGAGCCCACCAATTAAAGGCAAAATTGTCAGACTGGAACAATAGAAGACCCGACTCTATGCCGTCTATAAGAAACCCATTTGAAACATATAGACAAACATAGATTAAGACTAAAGGATGAGTTAGAGAAACCATGCTAATTCTAATCCAAAGAAAGCTGGACTGTTATATTCCTATCAGATAAAGTAGATTTTAGATTAAACTATTATCAGGGATAAAGAGGGCCTTTTCAGAATGATAAAGGTGTCAATTCATCAAGAGGATGTAACAGTCTTAAATGTTTATGCAGCTATTAACAGAGCTTCAAAATATATGAAGCAAGAAACTGACAAGAATCCAAGGAGAAATAGACAACAAAATCATTATAGTTGTAGATTTCGGTATTTCTATTTGGCTAGAATAGAAAAGCAATAAGGATATAAACTACTTAAACCATTTTATCAACTAACTTGACCTAATGGACATTTATAGAACACTCAAACTAACAGTAGAAAACGCATCCTTTTCAAGTGCACAGGGAAGAGTTATGAAAATAGATTATACACTGGGCCATAATACAAGTCTCAATAAATTTAAAAAGATCCAAGTCATCCCAAGTATGTTCTCTAACCACAGTGGAATTAATCAGTAGTCAATCACAGAAAGATATCTGAAAAATCTCCAAATATTGGAAACTAAATAACACACTTTCAATGGAAACTCAATATATAATCATTTGTGGGCAGTATTTAAAGTCATACTTTGGACAGAATTTAATGTTCTAAATGATGATATCAGAAAAAAAGGACTCCAAGCAAAAACCTCAGTTTTTGACTTAAACTATAAACACAGCAAATGAAAACAACCTCATACCTTTGTCAAGAACACACAGTTATACTTTAAACTTAAAAGAATGATTGGGAGTAGCTGGGTGGCTCAGTTGGTTAAGTGTCTGCTGTCGGCTCAGGTCACGATCCCAAGGTCCTGGAATTGAGCCCTGCGTTGGACTCCCTGCTCCGTGGGGAGCCTGCTTCTCCCTCTCTCTTTGCCCCTCGCTTTCTCAAATAAATAAATACAAATCTTTTAAAAAAAATGATTCTCTATGGGTGGGGCTGAAGGATTGGATTGTGAAATAGTCTTAGAAAGAAAAATTAAGTGGTTTTTTTCATTCTAATCTACATCCTAGGACTGTTCAGGGAACTCAGAACTGTTTTTTGTATTCTATGATGTGTTTCAAATCTCTTAAGCTATAAATTGATGTGACAAGTGACATTAAATTGTTTGCATGTGAAGATTCAACACCCTTTTACTTACTCACCATCCTTAATTGATGGATGTGTGTCAGAAAGAACTCCTTAATGCCCATAACTCTGGAATGAGGTCTTAAAAACCCAGAGTCTTTTAAAACTTTGCTCTAAAACTTACTAAATTCATGTTCTCTGCCATAGTAGATTTAATCTGAGCATGTTAGATTTTCAGTTGAATAGTATTCTGAGAGCCGGTTCATGAATTCAAGAAATCTTTGCTGAACACTATCTATGTCTGGGATATATTAAGTGATATGGACACTGTGCTCCATGGTCATGGCTGCAAAAATGAGTCAGAGGTGCCTGCTAACTATTACTTTAACACTTGAATGACCTGGGGACAAAGCAAGTATAAAAATAAGTCCCATAAGTATAATAAAGTGGCTGTGACAATAATGTGTGGAGAGTAGTGTGTGGGCACGGAAGGAACAGTTGTGCGTTCCAGCAAGGGAAGAGGAGAAATGTGGGGGTTTAGAAAAAGCTTCAGAAAGCCAAGTGGAGTCAGAATTTAAAGTCAATGTTTGTTAGGTAGCTAAGAGTGGGGAATACATGCAACGAAGAGGGGCCACTTGACATCAAAGAGCATGACGAGTGTGGGAAAATGAAATTCCTTAGGTATATTTGGAACATAAAATGCCCTTGGTGGAAAGAGAAATGAGGCAAGAGATGAGGTGACCATGGGCTCTCACAGTGCTAGAATCCTGGTATCTTCTGTTTTAGTCTCATTTCTTCCTCTTTCACGCTGTTTTCTAGACTCTTCTAGGAGAAGAGTCTCCTTGTACCTAGCCATGTTCTGAAAGCCTTTTTTTATTTTAGATGTAGAATGTGATTAAGTTCTCTTTTATAATATTGCATACCAAAACTGTCATTCTTCAAATTTATTTTTAATGTTAGAGTGAATGGGTAATGTGTAATTAGATAATCTGAGTCTGATGGTCAATGCCATTATAATACATACAGCTACTTAAATTGTTAATCTATACATTTTGAAATTAGTTCTCAAATATGAAAATGCAGTGAAAATTGCTTCCACTTTTACATTGATTTTCACACCATCCAACTTTTCTGTTTTCTTGACTATCATTATAAAGGCTTTTGGTAGATTAATTTCTCCACAGTCACTGATTTTCAGTCATTAGGTAAGGCTTAATTTTGCTGCTGCAGGGGAGGGTGCTGAAGATCTGGGGCTGCTCAGCAGGCCTCCTCCAGGGCCGGGGTATACAGTGCAGGGGACCGTGGCCCCCAGCAGAGCCAGCCCTCAGCCACTGAGGAAGACCAAGCATGCCCAGTGCCCCAGGAAGAGGAGGAGGAGGTGCGGATACTGACACTTCCCCTGGAAGCCCACCATGCCATGGGGAAGATGGAGGAGTTTGTGTAGAAAGTCTTGGAGGGGATGCTGGAGGGTCATCCCATATGACGTACTCTCCCACTGGCTGAAGGAAAATGACTACTTGCTACATGGCCGTAGACCACCTCTGTCCTCCTTCCTGGCTTGCTTTAAGAGCATTTTCTGCAGCCATACAGAAACTGGCAACATCTGGACCCATCTACTTGGTTTTGTGCTCTTTCTCTTTTGGGGAATCTTGACCATGGTCAGACCAAATACATACTTCATGGTCCCTCTGTAGGAGAAGGTGGTTTCAGGGATGTTCTTTTGGGTGCAGTGCTTTACCTCAGCTTCTCCTGGCTCTTTCAAACCATCTATTGTCATTCAGAGAGAGTCTCTTGGACTTTTTGCCAAACTAAATTATTCAGGGATTGCCCTACTGATGATGGGAAGCTTTGTCCCCTGGCTCTGTTACTCCTTCTACTGCTCCCCACAGCCGTGGTTCATCTACCTCTCCATCATCTGTGTCCTGGGCATTTCTGCCATCATTGTGGCACAGTGGGACCAATTTTCCTCTCCTAAGCACTGGCAGACAAGAGCAGGAGTGTTCCTGGGACTTGGCTTGAGTGGTGTTTGCCTACCATGCACTTGACTATTGCTGAGGGCTTTGTCAAGGCTACCGCAGTGGGCCAGATGGACTGGTTCTTCCTCAGGCCTGTGATGTACCTCACTGGAGCTGGCTTGTATGTTGCTCGAATTCCTGAGCACTTCCTGGAAAATTTGGCATATGGTTCCAGTCTCATCAGATTTTCCATGTCCTAGTGGTCGCCACAACCTTTGTCCACTTCTGCAGGGTCTGCAACCTTCAAGAATTCCATTATGGCTTAGAGGGTGGCTGTAGTGATGATTCCCTTCTCTGAGCCTTCCCATCTGAGGGGTGGAGGAGGAACTTCCCAAGTACTTTAAAAATAACTTCCTTGTTGACTTGAGGGGGAAAAAAATTTCACTGCTGCAGATGTCCCCAGGTATTTGTGTCATGTTGTGAGAAATCGTTAAAGGTGCATCTGTTGTTTCTCATTTATGATTGATCATTATATCACCTTACATTAGAAAATTTGTTTAGGTATTTAAAATGATGGTTTTATTTTTATAAATGTTATTGAAGTATAAAATGCATGTGGGAAAATACGTGTTTTAAGTTTACATATTAATGATTTCTCAGGAAAAGAACACATCTGTGGAACCAGCTCTCAGGTCAAGAAACAGAATATAATCAGCAGCCCTGAAACTTCCCTCATACCTTTGTTGTTACTGCCCCTGCCCCCACCGTGGGTAGCCACTATTCTAACTTCTAATACCGTAGATGAGTTCTGTCAATATTTGAACTTTATGTAAAGGGAATCATTACAGTATATACTCTTTTTGGCTCTGACTTCTGTTGCTCAACATTTTGTGTGCGAATTGATCCGTATCGTGGAGTATGCTTGTAGTTTGCCCTCTCTCATTGCTGTATGGTATTCTGTTGCATAAATCCACAATTTATTCATGCATCTACGGCAGACAGACAGTTGGGCTGTTTTCTTTTCTTTTTTCTTTTCTTCTCTTTCCTTTCCTTTCCTTTCCTTTCCTTTTTTTTTTTTTTTTGTCAGTTTAAAGTGGTACCAAACTATCGGTAGTTTGATTTTAAGAGTAGTCCCTCTTCAAAGATGTGTGCTGTCTTTTACGTGGAAGTGTAAATCAAAATGTCCGAAGTCTTAACAAATGAGAGAAATTGTGCGTTTCTATTACCTGGCCGTATTGTTGATGGCAAAACAGCAAGGAGTAGATATCTTGTAAAATTCTCCCTTCCCTCACTCCAAATCTATATTCCAATTCAAGCATCGCCAACCCTAACTATATGAAGATGGAGAGATGACTAAATCATGGGGATTGCTACCATTCTGTAAATTAGGGCAAGACTGCCTTATCCATGTAGTGAAATTTGATCATTTAAATTAGGAATCTCTACTAGAACAGTGTAGATTACAAACCTCCAAATCCCTGCTAAAAAGAGTTTAAAGCTAGTCACCTTTCTACAGTGACAGGGATTTATGCAGGAAGGAATTTAGCTGGGAAAGAGAGTGCAGACATAGGACAGGTTTAGGGAAGATTCTGAAAGCAGCAATAATGTGGGAAGCAAGAAGCATCTATTTTTCTGAACATATTGGATGAAAGGTAGGCCCATCTGTTTTGTTTACTGGTCTATCCTTATTGTCTAGAACAGGCATGTAGTAGGCAATAAATACTTTTGAATGTGGAGTGATTGGCATCCAAAGACTTCTGCAGATAATCAATCAGTTAGTGCTGGCTACCCAGATACTTTGCAAATGGGTAAAACCAAATACTAAAATTGTAGTAATAGAGAAAGTGAAGCAAGAAATGCATTTCTGTCTCAGTGCAGACAGCAGGATCTGTAGAATGAAGGTCAGTGTTCCTCTAATCATGCTGATTAAGTATTGTTACTAGTCCAGAGTGAAGAGAAGCGACCTTCGCGTGAATCTTTTTTCTAGCTCACTGCTATTCATTGACTGCTATGGAGAGAATCAGTGCATCCAGCAATATCATAGATGTGTCTAGAATCACAAAGCAGCATCTTCTCACATTTTTGCTTGTGCTTGAGGTGGCCAGGCTTTCAAAGTCTATGATGGCCTGGGAAATCTCAGTGTTCATAAATAAGTGGCATACAGCATTTAAAATAGGTAATCGGGTGTTTTCTAATAAATCATGTAGAAGGAATTATTTTTCTGGCATTTCAGATACTGTCAGGCATGCTGGAACAATGACAACGGGAAATGAGAGTTTTAGAAATAGATATCTACAAATTGACACTGAGTGAAATGTAAAATAAGGAAGAGGTTGATTAGTTGTGTCTCGGGGGCAGGTGGTGGAATTAGGGCTAGTGGTTCTTGACCCAGTGGGACTATGAGTGAGGCGGATCAAAGGGGGAGCCAGGTGTCAAGAGATGCACATAATAACTCCAGAGAAATAAAAGAGGGAACTGAAAATAATATTTCTTGGTATGTGATTCTGAAAATATATTCTTCATAATGCACGCAGGCACAGGAGATAAAATGTCAAAATACTCCGCTGTAGGAACCCTATACTTGTTTTTCTTCCCTTGAGAAAGTGCTACTTCATTTGAATTGGCAGGATTTTAATGAAATAGCAGAGTGTAACCACTCAGACTTAAATCTGGCCTGGACTGTGGAGAAAGTGTGCTACAGCTCACTTGTACATAAAAGACTGTGTAGAGAAGGTCAAGAGTGAATGTTTCCTTTGGGATTAGTTTTGGGGAACTACTATCCCTTTGAAAACACTCCTTAATGACTATGTTGTTTTCTGATTGGCAAAGTATAATTCAGAGACCACAGAAATGATTGATATAACAGTTTTCCAGTGTAAATGGAACTGTAATTTCATTTGAAAAGAAGCATGTCAGAGGCTTAGAAGTAGCATTTGCTAAAATTTCGTAACATACATGTGCCAGGAAATTCAATCATTAGAAATGATTTACTCAATCAATTTTTACTGAACAGAATTATCCTAATTTCAAGAATTTATTTTCTGGTGCTTTTAGTATCTTTTTTTCTTCCCCTACTCTCTGGCTTCTGATGAGGTGCTGTCAGAGTGGCCCAACAGTGGGAGTGAACTAACTATGCCATGCAGGGTCATTTCCCGGTTCGTGCACTTCCAGCTTAGAGATTCACGTGCAAACTGAAAGGCTAATTTTTTTTCTTTTTATTTCAGCCTCTGATATTGGAATGGGCAGGTGGGTTGTTAGAGAACAATGAACTTTGGGAATGAGGGTTCAATTTGTAAATTTCTCAAGTGCATTTTTAGTTTTTTTATTTTTATTTTTAATTAAAAAAATTTTTTATTATGTTATGTTAGTCACCATACAGTACATCATTAGTTTTTGATGTAGTGTTCCATGATTCATTCTTTGCGTATAATACGCAGTGCTCCATGCAATACATGCCCTCCTTAATACCCATCGAGTGCATTTTTAAAATCCATTATTTTATCTGTTGTTTTTCTCTCCCTTTTGGTATTATGTCTTTTTTTTTTTTTAAAGATTTTATTTATTTATTTGACAGAGATAGAGACAGCCAGCGAGAGAGGGAGAACACAGGCAGGGGGAGTGGGAGAGGAAGAAGCAGGCTCCTAGCGGAGGAGCCTGATGTGGGGCTCGATCCCACAACGCCGGGATCACGCCCTGAGCCGAAGGCAGATGCTTAACCGCTATGCCACCCAGGCGCCCGGCATTATGTCTTTTTGTTTTGTTTTGTTTATAATTGACATAACATTGTATTAGTGTCAGGTGTACAACATAATGGTTTCATATTTGTATATATTGCCATATGATCACCACAGTTAAGTCTTAGTTGACATCAGTTATCATACATAGTAACACTTTTTTCCTTATGAGAACTTTCAATAGTCACTGTCCTAGTTATTTGCAAATATGCAACATGGTATTATTAACCACAGTTACTATGCTGTAATTACATCCCCACTGCTTATTATTTTATAATAGAAATGTGTACCTTTTGAGCTTCTTCACCCATTTTGCCCACCCCCAATCCCCACCTCAGGCAACCACCAGTCTGTTTTCTGTATCCATGAGCTCATTTTTTGTTTGTTTTCTAGATTCTGCACATAACTGAGGTCATATGGTATTTATGTTTTCTGTATGACTTATTTATTTAGACTAATACTCTCAAAGTCCATCTATGTTGTCATAAATGGCGAGATTTGATTCTTTTTATGGCTGAATAATATTAGACACATACCCATCGTATTTTATCTGTTCATCTATTGATGGGCATCTAGGTTGTTTCCGGATCTTGGCTAATGTAAATAATACTGCAATGAATGTGGAGAGCATATACCTTTTTGAATTAGTGTTTCATTTTCTTCAGATAAATACCCAGTAGTGGAATTGCTGGATCATATGGTAGTTCTATTTTTAATTTTTATGAGGAACCTCCATATTGTTTTCCATAGTGGCGGTACCATATTGCATTCCCACCAACAGTGCATGAGGGTTCCATTTTCTCCAACACTTATTTCTTGTCTTTTTGATGATAACCATTCCAATAGGTGTCAGATAACATCTCATTGTGGTTTTGATTTGCATTTCCCTGATGGTTAGTTATGTTGATTGAGCACCTTTTTGTGTATCTGTTGGCCATTTGTATGTCTTCTTTGGAAAATGTCTATTTAGATCCACTGCCCGTTTTTAGTCCGAGTGTTTGTTTGTTTTTGCTATTGAGCTGCATGAGTCCTTGATATATTTTGTGCATGAATTCCTTATCAAATATATGATTTGCAGATATTTTCTCCCATTCAATATGTTGCCTTTTCATTTTGTTGGTGGTTTCTTTTGCTGTGCAGAAGCTTTTTCATTGGATGTAGTCCCATGTATTTATTTTTGCTTTTGTTTTTTGCTCTTTGGTGTCAAATCCAAAAGTCTTTGCTCAGATTTGTGTCAAGGAGCTTATTGCCTCATAGATTTTATGTTTTCAGATCTTGCTTCACATCTTTAAGTTTCTTCCTAATGCTTCTCTAAGAGGTAAGTAGGGAAAGGGCAAGGGTGTGTTATTTGCATGAGTTTTGTTATCTGAATACATTGTGTTTTAGAGGATGAAATGAGGATCATAAGAAGGCAGTTTGTTTACTATTTAAAGGCTTTTATAGTTTATAAATAATACTTTTTGATTATGGTCTGTGGTTATTCATAATATCTTTGTTCTCATGATATTCAATGACAAATTCGCTGATTTATCCACTGTCCCATCAGAAATGGGGAAAGTCTTAGATAGGTTGTTGTAATGATTTGACTTTAAGACTCTGTTTACTGTTGTTGTTATCATTATTATTATCATTATTATTATTGCTGCTCAATATACATTTAAAAAATTAATTTAAAAAAATAATAGCAGTTTTAGGTTTAGGTTTACAGAAAAATTGAACAAAAAGTACAGAGTTCCTGTATATATACATATATTATCCTCCCCTGCTCTCCCCCAGCTGTTTCCCCTATTAGTAAATCTTGCATTTGTGTGCAAGTTACAACTGATGAACCAATATTATTATTATCATTATTAACTGAAGTTCAGAGTTTATGCTAGGGTTTACTCTGCGTTGTACTATTCAGTGAGGTTTTGTTTGTTTGTTGTTTTGAGGGAGAGAGAAGGCAAGTGGGGGGAGGGGCAGAGGAAGAGGGAGAGAGAGAATCTTAAGCAGGCTCCATGCCCAATGTGGAGCCACCATAGGGTTCGATCTCACAACTTTAAGATAGTGACCTGAGCTGAAATGAAGAGTCGGACACTAAACCAACTGAGTCACCCAGGTGCCCCTCACTGAGTTTTGATAAATGTATAATATCATGTATCCACCATTATTGTGTCATACAGAATAGTTTTACTGCCCTAAAAATCTTTTGTGCTTTAACTAATTCCTCTCTCCAGCTCCCACCCTCCTCCCACTGAGCCCCTGGCAGCCAGTGACTATTTTACCATCTATATAGTTTTGTCTTTTCTAGAATATCTAACTGTTAGAATTTCTATGTACCATGTAGCCTTTTCAGACCAGCTTCTTTCACTTAGGAATTTACCTTTAGGTTTCTCAGTGTCTTTTTGTGGCTTAAGAGCTCATTTCTTTTTACTGTGGATAACATTCCATTGTAAGGATATACTACAGTTTATCCATTGTCCTATTGAAGGACATCTTGATTCTTTCCAGTTTTTGGCTATTCTAGTCTTTTGATGCCAACAGCTACTCTTTTTCCCTGTGGTAGGCTGAAAAACGTCCCTCCAAAGATATCCAGGTTCTAATCTCTGGATGTTGTGAATGTTACCTTATGGCAAAAAAGGACGTTGCCCATGGGAAGAAATTAAGGATCTTGAGATGGCAATTTAGCCTGGATTATCCTAAATGCAGTCACATATTTCCTTATAAGAAGGAGGCAAGGAGAGATTTAATAAGAGATGGTGATGTGACAATGGAGGCAGAGATTGAAGTATGGTGATTATAAGCTCAGGAATGCCAGCAAGCCACCAGACACTGGGAGAGGCAGGGACCGATTCTCTCCAGAGGGAGTGTGACTCTGCCTAGATCTTGCTTTCAGCCCTTTGAAACTGATGTTGGACTTCTGGCCTCCAGAACTGTGAGAGGCTGGATTTACGCTGTGTTCACCCACCCCATCTATGGTGATTTGTTACAGCGGCTGCAGGGAATGGATGCTCTCCCTGTGCCACGTTGGAATCAGTCTGGTGAACATTATTACTTAAGGAACTCTGTTGAAGCAGTTTGTGTTCCCCACGACCCAACCCTACCCCAAACATGAATTATGAGCAGAGGCAAAAAGGTCTAAGTGTAGCTGGAGCTGATTCATCTTAGCAGGTGACTGTCAGTTCTTTCCTGCTGCTGTGACTCTCTTAAGCTGCCTAGTTTCTGATTTTTTTCTGAGACTGGTTCTTCAACTTTTGCCTGGATCCTATGAGTATATGCATATCCTTATAACAGATTCATTTATTAATGTAGGCAGAGTTGTTTTCTGTTTTTTTTTTTTAATTCTATATAGTTGCCTAGAAATGCTGCTCTTAATTTTCTTGTTTCCATGAGTTACCATCTAATGTTACTCTTGATTCAACTTTCAAAATTCAAAATGAGAGTTTAGTTGTTGCTACTGAGTTGCTTTTGTAAGGCAGATAAGAACCCCTAGGGCATTCTTTTTTTTTTTTTCTTTATAATGATTTTTTATTATATTATGTTAGTCACCATACAGTACATCCCCGGTTTCCAATGTAAGGCTCGATGATTCATTAGTTGTGTATAACACCCAGTGCACCATGCAATATGTGCCCTCCTTACTACCCATCACCGGCCTATCCCATTCCCTAGGGCATTCTTAATCACATGAATATGCGAGGGCCTCTAGAATGAAAGGGGTGGGTAAAATAACTTTTTGTTGTGATATGAGATATCAGTAGGATTTTTCTCTTTAATAATAATAATAATAATAGAAAATTCACAAAAACAGTAAAGAGCTGGGAATGGGAAATGATGAAAGGTAGAATAAACACTACAAAATTATAGAATTCATTTTCAACAGTTTTAGTTTAGACCGTACGAGTATATCTGTAACGAAGCAAATAATAGCACACAGAACTCAGCTTGTGTTCCTTTTTTCTGAAGTTCATTTTAACAAATATCAGGCTATGCCAGTTTCTGGAGCACTGAACAAATAAAGACTTTGGACATGACCCTAGCACAGAGCATGATGCATAGCAGGTTATCAATTGAATGAATGATTGAATGAGCAAACATGAATCTAGTGAGCAGGTGAAGCACAAAGGTGAAGGTTAACTTCTTTAGAATGAGGTCATTCCTAAGATACCATCTGATGTAAACTCCTGTAGGAAATTTGTGAGCCATAATCATTCATTATATTGATCTGAAAGTGGTAGAAAAAATTGAGAGAAAATAAGTAGAAAATTATTTCCAGCCTTATAAAAGCAAAACAGTGAGATGAAATCTTTCCTCTTTGTAGCACCATGAAGCAATGGTGACCTGCTTGTGTAATCTATAAAGGAAATGTTTGTTTATGTGACCCTTTACCTATGCCTTTAACGTTCAGAAGGGAATGAACCATGAGAGACTATGGATTCTGGGAAACAAACTGAGGGCTTCAGAGGGAAGGGGGGTGGGGGATTGGGATAGGCCGGTGATGGGTATTAAGGAGGGCACGTATTGCATGGTGAAGTGGGTGTTATATGCAAATAATGAATCATGGAACTTTACATCGAAAACTAGGGATGTACTGTATGGTGAGTAACATAATATAATAAAAAATTATTAAAAAAAAAGAAATAAAGAAAAAAGAAAAAATTAGTCCATTATCGAAAACTCTCATTATTAAATAATCAGGGACATCAGGGAGAAGCAGGGAGTGGTGTGAGACAGTTCTTTGTTTCTTTCCTAGCTACGCAGCCATCCCCACCACGGGCAGGTGCTCTCCTCCCTGCTACCACCAGCAGCCGTGGGTGTTTTCGTTCACCTGCCCCACCCTGTCCTGTATGCACACACCCTCATACAGTTCTGTTTCTTCATCCTCTCACGTTTTAGTTGGAGCTGTCAGTTGTTCAGTGCATTGTGGTTTTTCCCTGGCGCATCTGGGATGAGGGTGCTTCAGATATGACAGGTAGAAGGGGAGAACAAAGGAACAGCTTCCTGGTCCAACATCAGGGTGACATACAAGGGAAATAAGCTGTTCTCTTGCTAACACAAACTGTCTCTTAGCACACGACCCTAGTGTTTTATTATGTTGGCAGAGCCTTTGTCTGCCTTTGTTGATTTACCAAGGTCTCCTAAGATTGCTCAATTTTTAGCATAATGCTTGCGCTATCATGCTAAAAATTCTCTGTTGCTTTCTTCTGCTGTCCATCTGTTTATCATTCTAGCTAGACAGGCTTTTGTAGAAGGGAGAGTAGACAGCTACAGATGTGCTATGGTTTGGGTATGGCAAGAGACCAATTTACTCACAATATTTCTTGGTTCCTTTACTTCCTGTTATTTTTCTGTTAGTCTTTTCCTGAATGTTATTTTAAAGAAAACATGCATTAAGGTGATCACAAATTGATTTACACGATTACTTCCCTGTCAGACAAGAGAGCCTTCTGGGTATGAGACACAGAGGGGCTTGTTTGAATAGGGCAGAATGAGAATATAGAAGGAAAATTAAAGAGCCCCTGTAGAAGTGCTCAGAAAAGTCACATCCAGGCAGGATGCCACAGTTATTTCTGTGCCAACCAGGGGACCACCTGAGGTCATAGGCAGAAAGCAAGGAGGGCCAGCCCTGCTTATAGTCAGAGGCACTGACAAGTTTCAGGGGGCTGACAATTCCTTGCAAATGATGTTCTTCTCTACTAAAAGTGACATTGTTTTTAACTTTCTATTTGAAAATGATTTCAAACTTACAAATGGATAGTATTTTAAGACGGCATGTATTTTGGTAAAATTTGTGAAGGTCTCAGGGAGTAGGAGTTTGCAGAGACATTAAGATGAATTCCTGTTTCTTATGCCCTAGGTGGATGGGTGCTGAGAAGGAGTACGGTCCAGGGGTTATGGGGAACTGAGTTGCTTTCTCTTGTGCTGATCTTGGCTTCCTGTAATGCTTCCCCTTTCTTTCTCTTACTTGCCTTCCTTCATCTTCTGCTGTCTCTCTACCTTTATTCCTTTTCTTTTTCCTATCCCTCCCTTCCATTTTTATTTTATTTTATTTTTAAAGATTTTTTGTTTATTTATTTGACAGAGACAGAGACAGCCAGCGAGAGAGGGAACACAAGCAGGGGGAGTGGGAGAGGAAGAAGCAGACTCATAGCGGAGGAGCCTGATGTGGGGCTCGATCCCAGGACTCCAGGATCACGCCCTGAGCCGAAGGCAGACGCTTAACCGCTGTGCCACCCAGGCGCCCCTCCCTTCCATTTTTAGATCCTACTGAAAATTTGCTCAGCTGTATGAGCCTCAGTTTTTTAGACGATAAAATGAGAACAAAAATGTCCCCTTTACAGTGTTTAAGGAGGGTTAATATATCTAATGTGGGATAATGTGTAGTGTTCCTGGTTGAATGCCTAGAACAGAACACAGGTTCAATAATCATTTCCCTTTCCTTTCTGATTCTCATTGTTTTTGTTCATAAGATGCTGATTAATAACTATGTCTTTGTGCTATGGTATATACCAGCAGAAACACCAGATACAGCACACACAAAAATAAAACAAAAACCTCTCACTATTCCAAAGCTACAGAAATGAATAATTAATGGGTTGTACAAAACTTCTGGAGACATCCTACAGAGGTACACAGAAAATGCTCTGTCTCAACCTAGAAGGAAGTAAACATGAACCTGGAAATATACATAGAAACTGTGTTTCAAGATGACTTGAAAATGTCCTGATGATAATAAAGACAGTGATATCAAGATCAAATTGATCTTTAAAGCCAGTACAATTCCAGTCCTAACCCCAATAGGAATTCTAAACGTTATGTAGAATAGCAAAGGTCCAAGAATAACAAGACACCTCTAAAGAACCAAGGCAGGACTACTTGCCCTACCAGGTATGGTATTTTATATTCAAGTATGGCCATTAAGATGGCGTAGTGTAGACACAAGGATAGACAAATAAACTAATGAATGGGTGAGAGGTAGAGATGGCTGGGGAATAGAAAGGCCAGAAGCAGAACTATTATATATGGAAATTCAATATATGCAGAACACTGGAGAAATTACCCATAATATTTGGAAAATTGGTTATCTCTACAAAAAGTTTTGATTGATTTTCTACATCTTGCAACACACAATAACAACTTTAAAGTAGAGCAAAACTAAAATATAAAAGGCAAGATGCCACAACTTTTAGAAGGACATATAAGGAGAATATCTTTGGGACTTCAGGGTGGGAGGAATTTCTTAACAAAGCATACAAAAATACAGTCTAAAAAGGAAATAATTGATAAATTTAATTTTGTTAAAAATAGGAGTATCTGTTTATCAAAATATACCATAAACAGGGGCGCCTGAGTGGCTCAGTCAGTTAAGCATCTGACTCTTGATTTCTGCTCAGGTCATGATAACAGGGTCATGAGATAGAACCCCTCACTGGGTTTCACACTCAGCAAAGAGCCTGCCTAAGATTCTTTGTCTCCCTCTCCCTCTGCCCCTCCCCCTGCTTGTGCATGCTCTCTCTCTCTAAATAAATACATAGATAAAATTGTAAAAAGAAATCATAAACAGAGTAAAAAGCAATTGCTACAGTGGGAAAAGAGATGTACAACACTTAAAACCATCAGAGGATATTTAGAATATATATTTACAAAAAAAAATCTCACAAGAGACATGTACAGACATTTCACAGAGGAGAAAATGCAAATAATCATATGAAAAGATGTTTAATTTTGCCAATAACAAAGGATATGAAATATAATGAAATTGTATGCCTGCCATTTTATCCTTATCAAATTGGCTTAAGTCATCTCTGGGGACGACTACTGGAGGTAACAGTGACACTCACATTCTGCTGATAGCATTGTAGACTAATGCTTTGGAAAAAGCTGGTGTTGTCTAACAAAGTGGAACAAATACCTGCTCTATGACCCAGGCAGTTAATTGCTAGCTGTATACTCTACATGAACATGTGTACCAGGAGGCATAAGCAATAGTGTCCCTAGTAGCGTTGTATGTAATTGTGAATATGGCCATATCCACAGCTACATGAATAAATCTTGAAGCTGATAGTGATTAAATTCGGCAAAACATTTATACAGATTTTTTTATGGAAAAAATGTCTACTCAAGTCCTCTGCCCATTTTTTAAGTTGGTGGTTCTTTTGACATTAAGTTGTGTAAGTTCTTTATATATTTAGGATATTAATCCCTTACCAGATGTATGATTTTCAAATATCTTCTTTCATTCAGCAAGTTCTTTTATCATTTTGTTGCTTGTTTCTTTTGCTGTGTAAAAGCTTTTTTATTTTGATGTAACTCCATTTGTTTATTTTAGTTTTTGTTGGCCGTGTGTGATGAGGGTAGCCCCCCCCCCCCGCCCCGGCAAAATCGCTAAGGCTGATGTCTATTTTCTTCTAGTAGTTTTACATTCAAGCCTTTAATCCATTTTGAGTTTATTGTTGTATATGGTGTAAGATCATGGTACGGTTTCATGTAGTTGTCCAGTTTCCCCAATACCGTTTATTATGGAGATTGTCTTTTCCCTTTGTCATAGATAATTGACCTTATGTACATGGGTTTATTTCTGGGGAGAAAAGAGGCCCTTGTACACCATTGGTGGGAATGTAAATTGGAGCAACCACTATGGAAAAGAGTATGGAGGTTCCTCAAAAAATTAAAAACAGAACTAACATATAATCCAGCAATTTCACATCTGGATATTTATACAAAGAAAATAAAAACATCAATTTGAAGAGATATATGCATCCCTATGTTCATTGCAGCATTATTTTCAATAGCTAAGATACAGAAGTAAGCTAAGGGCCCATCCATAGATGAATGGATAAAGAAATGTAGTACACACACGCACACGCACACACACACACACACACACACACACACACACACACAGGAAAATTAGCCAGAAGAAAGAACAAAATCTTGCCATTTGTGACAACATGGATGAACCCAGAGGGTACTAGCTAGGTGAAATAAATCATTCAGAGAAAGACAAATGCCATATGATTTCACTTATATGTGGAATCTAAAACACAAAACAAAACAGGAACAGAGTCATAGAGGCAGGAAACAAACTGCAGGTTACCAGAGTGGGGAGGAGTTGGGGGTAGTGAAATAGGCGAAAGGGATTAAAAGGTGCAAACTTCCAGTTATAAAATGAAGAAGTCATGGGGATATAATATACAGGATAGGGAATATAGCAATAGTATTGTAATAACTATATGGTGACAGATGGTAACTGCACTTATGGTGGGGATCACTTCATAATGTATTAAAATATAGATTCACTATGATATACAGCTAAAACTAACAGGATATTGAATGTCCATTATACTTCAATAAAATCATACAGTACTTTATCAATAGATATGCATGTAGTGTATACAGTAAAGCAAGGATATGATTAATTTATAACTGTTCTCTCAGCAGGGAAGGATGGGGAGATAATTGGGAGGGGAATACGGGAGATTTCTGGGATTACTTATAATGTCTTCTTTTTTATTTTAGGTAGTGTGTCCATGAGTGTTGTTTACTTATAATTATTTACTCTGTGTATATATCTTATATATTTTACATATACATATACAAACACATGTATATGGATATATAGTTCACATACACAAAGCCTGAAACAGTGCTTGGTACAGAAAAATTACTTAATAAACGTTAGTTTTCCTTTCCCCTCTCTCTACCTTCTGTCACATGACTATGACCTGATTAAATCCTTTGAGCTTAAGTAGGTGATGGTGAAATAACAAGGCTAGACCACTGTCAGTTATTCATTAGACTGTTTAAAGGAGACAACATCCCAATGCCATTAGTTAGGCAAATACAACAGATGGAGCCAGTCTGGCTGAGTCTGGGATCGCTGATGAAGGAGCTTGGCAAAACCTTGGTGATAATAGCTACAGCCAGCTGCCTTGTGCCAGTTTCTGGCTGAGCCAGTAGTAGGAGCAGGTTTCTCTGTGAAATGACTGCTGTGCCTGTGTGTACAGATTATTTTATCTCAATATATTTCAGTTGCAAAGCAATTGGCAAATTTAAACTTTGTATTTAGATCCATGTCCCATATTTTGTAGCATCGTTGATGTTATTATTTAATGATACCTTGATGGGCCAGTCTACTTTTTTGACTTCCTGAAACCCTTCTCTTTGCCTCAGAGATGATTTTTGCATTTGTTATCAATTGTTGAAAATTTAGCAAGCAAACCGCTGTAACACATGCTCTTTGAAAACAGGTGTCACCATTAAACAAATCTTGCTCTTTAATATTTTTAAAAAAGAATTTGGGATAACTTGAATCATCATATTTGCTTTTTACCTTTGTATGCTAAATGGTGCTGTCTTAAGTAGTTCTGCCTTTGTAGGTCATTAAAGATTGTTGCTTTGTCTTCAATGGGTGGCCAATTTCACATATCAAGATAGTACAAGTTTTTTACAATGTTTAAGTGTAGTGCATATAGTAATATATAATAATAGTCTATTATTATCCTATTTATCTCAGAAATGAACAGAGATAGGCCAGAGGAATGAATTATGGGCTTGGCTCCTGTGACACTGACCATAAATTATAGAAGCAGAAAAAAATCTACAAGTTTATTTTTTGATCTGAGTTTGTATGGCTGCCATGCTTTTAAAGTAACAAAGATCTCTTCTCCTTCCACTTTGCTGATTCCGCTACTGATATGACATGGTCCAAGTTGGTTCATCACCGTATCTCCATTTCCAGCAGAGGGAAGGGGAAAAAAGAAAAAGGAGAAAGAGCATACTCCTTTCTCTTAAGGTCATACCATGGAAGCTGTACTCATTTCTACTCATATATCATTGACCAAAACTTAGTCACATGGTTACATCTATTTCTATGACAATTAGAGGAGGACAAATGGCTACTGAGGATAACTTGATCTCTCTGCCCAGAGAAAGTTCCAGGACTTAAAATTAATGGCAGATTAACTTCCTGTGTCATTTTATCTCCTTTATTATTTTCCCATCTTAGAGGAAGTTCCTGTAATGTTTTATGCTTTTTACTGCAAAAGTCCCAAATCCCAGGCAACTCAAAATTGTAGTCTTTGCTCCTGTTCCCCCAACCTTCCTGCTCAAGATAGGGATTAGATCAACCAGAAATATCAATTTAATTTTTAGTGATTTCTTTGACATTTACCAGATGTTTCTTTTTTCTTTTCTTTTTTTTCCCCTTTGGTAATGTCATCTTACTTACAACAGCAATGGCTAGGACACTCAAAAAAAAAAAATTGACTTATCCTTTGCAAGCATTTTAAACAGAAGATTTAATAATTAAATTCTTCCTTAGAAAATGTCTTGGCTTGACATTTTCTTTATTGCAATACTCAAAATTGAACAATTTTCAGAAGTGATCTTCAGACTTAAAATAGTGTTATATATGCATAGAGTGAAACGTTTTTCACCCTTTTATAAAATTAATCCCCTTATTTTAATGTCATTTGAATACTAATGATGCCATGTAGAATGACACAGCTGTTGGAGTCAGATTCTGGATACTGTTCATCCTGGTTTCTATTCCATGCCCTCCCCTGTAAAAATGTTACTTCAAATTTTCCTGATTCAGAATTTTCATTTTAGTCAGGGAATTAATCAGCCAATAGTTAACTAACATGTACTCATCAATACAAAGACACTAGGGGGTTCTTGCCAGGTAAAGAAAAAAGTGTGGGCCAACCCTCAATTTTGTTACAATTATTTTTGTTTCTATAATGTTTACAAAATATTTTTACCTAACTTATTTTAGTGGGTTCTTATTAAAAGCAATTTAAGGCTTACATAAATGATTAGCAGAGTGCCCTAGAGAATTACATTTTATTTAAAACAAAAACTAAATAATAATTTTCACATTTTAAAGGTGAGGAAATTGAGGTTCAGAGAGGTTAAGTGACTTGCTCCAAAGCACATAGATAAGGATTAGGTCAAGGCTTACAGCTACATGCTTCTGACTCCAGGCCTGGTGTTCTTGCAACTCATCTTGCTGCAATTTATTTATTTATTTATTTAAATATATATATATATATATATATATATATATATTAAAGATTTTATTTATTTATTCGACAGAGACAGAAACAGCCAGCGAGAGAGGGAACACAAGCAGGGGGAGTGGGAGAGGAAGAAGCAGGCTCCCAGCGGAGGAGCCTGATGCGGGGCTCGACCCCATAACGCCGGGATCACGCCCTGAGCCGAAGGCAGATGCTTAACCGCTGTGCCACGCAGGTGCCCCTATTTATTTATATTTTTTAAAAGTTCCATGATTTATTACTTGCGTATAACACCCAGTGCACCATGCAGTACGACTTAATACCTTAATACCCATCACCAGCCTATCCCATTCCACCCCCCTCCCCTCTGAAGCCCTCAGTTTGTTTCCCAGAGTCCATAGTCTCTCATGGTTCCTTCCCCCTTCTGTTTACCCCCCCTTTCTTCTTCCCTTTCTTCTCCTACTGATCATCCTACTTCTTATGTTCCATAAATGAGTGAAACCATATAATTCTCTTTCTCTGCTTGACTTATTTCGCTTAGCATTATCTCCTCCAGTCCTGTCCATGTTGCAGCAAATGTTGAGAAATCATTCTTCTTGATGGCTGAGTAATATTCCATTGTACATATGGACCACATCTTCTTAATCCAGTCATCTGTTAAAGGGCATCTTGGCTCCTTCCATGATTTAGCTATTGTGGACAATGCTGCTATAAACATTGGGGTGCATATGGCCCATCTCTTCACTACGTCTGTATTTTTGGGGTAAATACCCAGTAGTGCAATGGCTGGATCATAGGGTAGCTCAATTTTTAACTTTTTAAGAGACCTCCACACTGTTTTCCAGAGTGGGTGTACCAACTTGCATTCCCACCAACAATGTAGGAGGGATCCCCTTTCTCCACATCCTCTCCAGCAATTGTTGTTTCTTGCCTTGTCAATTTTTGCCATTCTAACTGGCATAAGGTGGTATCTCAGTGTCGTTTTGATTTGAATTTCCCTGATGGCTAATGATTTTAAACATTTTTCATGTGTCTGTTAGCCATTTGGATGTCTTCTTTGGAAAAGTGTTCATATTTTCTGCCCATTTTATGATTTGTTTATTTGTTTCTTGTATATTGAGTTTGAGAAGTTCTTTGTAGATCTTGGATACCAGTCTTTTATCTGTAGTTTTATTTGCAAATATCTTCTCCCATTCCGTGGGTTGCCTCTTTGTTTTGTTGACTGTTTCCTTTGCTGTGCAGAAGCTTTTTATCTCAGTGAAGTTCCAAAAGTTTATTTTTTCTGTTATTTCCCTTGCCTTTGGAGATGTGTCATGAAAGAAGTTGCTGTGGCCAATGTCGAAGAGGTACAGCCTATTTTCTCCTCTATGATTTTGATGGATTCCTGTCTCCCATCGAGGTCTTTCATCCATTTGGAGTTTATCTTTGTGTATGGTGTGAGAGTGGTCAAGTTTCATTCTTTTGCATAGAGCTGTCCAATTTTCCAGCACCATTTATTGAAGAGACTGTCTTTTCTCCACTGGATGTTTTTTCCCACTTTGTCAAAGATTAGTTGCCCAAAGAGCCGAGGGTCCATTTCTGGGTTCTCTATTCTGTTCCATTGGTCAATGTGTCTGTTTTTGTGCCAGTACCATGCTGTCTTTGTGATCACAGCTTTGTAGTACAGCCTGAAATCCAGCAATGTGATGTCCCCAGCTTTGTTTTTCCTTTTCAACAATTCCTTGGCAATACGGGGCCTTTTCTGGTTCCACACAAATTTAAGGGCTGTTTGTTCCAGTTCTTTGAAAAATGTCATTGGCATTTTGATTGGGATGGCATTGAAAGTGTAGATTGCTCTGGGTAGCATAGACATTTTAACTATGTTAATTCTTCCAATCCATGAGCATGGAATATTTTTCCATCTTTTGTGTCTTCTTCAATGTCTTTCAAGAGTGATTTATAGTTTCTAGAATATAGGTCCTTTACATCTCTGGTTAAGTTAATTCCACGATAATGTATGATTTTTGGTGGTATTGTAAATGGAATGGATTCCCTAATTTCTCTTTCTTCAGTCTCACTGTTCATGTATAGAAATGCAACTGATTCTTCTTGTTGATATAATCTATCACACTGATAGATTTGCGGATGTTGAACCACCCCTGCATCCCAGGGATGAATCCCACTTGGTCATGATGGATAATCCTTTTAATGTACTGTTGGATCCTATTAGCAAGGATCTTGTTGAGAATTTCGGCATCCATATTCATTAGGGAAATCGGTCTGTAATTCTCCTTTCTGATGGGGTCTTTGCCTGGTTTGGGGATCAAGGTAATACTGGCCTCATAGAATGAGTTTGGTAGCTTTCCTTCTGTTTCTATTTTTTGAAATAGCTTTAGGAGAATAGGTATTATTTCTTTTTTGAATGTTTGGTATTCCCCGGGAAATTCATCAGGCCCTGGCGTTTTGTTTTTTGGAAGGTTTTTAATCACTGTTTCAATCTCTTCATAATTAATTGGTCTGTTTAAAAAATCAATTTCTTCCTGTTTCAGTCTTGGTAGTTTATAGGTTTCCAGGAAGGCCTCCATCTCTTCCAGATTGCTTAATTTATTGGCATAAAGCTGTTGATAAAAATTTCTAATAATCCTTCCTATTTCATTGGTGTTGCTTGTGACCTCTCCCTTTTCATTCATAATTTTATTAATTGGGTCCTTTCTCTATTCTTTTGAATAAGTCTTGCCAGTGGCTTATTGATCTTATTCTTTATTTATTCTTTCAAAGAACCAGCTTCTAGTTCTGTTGATCTGTTCAACTGTGCTCCTGGTTTCTAATTCATTGATCTCCGCTCTAATCTTGATCAACTGCTTTCTCGTGCGTGGATTAGGCCTGTTCTTCTGCTCTTGTTCCAGCTTCTTGAGGTGAGAATATAAAAACCGCATTTTAGATTTTTCTATTCTTTTGAGTGAGGCTTGGATGGCTATGTGTTTTCCCCTTAGGACTGCCTTTGCAGTGTCCTATAGGTTTTGGACTGTTGTGTTTTCCTTCTCGTTGCTCTCCATAAATTGTTTAAATTGATTTTTGATTTTCTGGTTTACCCAATCATTCTTAAGCAGGATGGTTCTTAGTTTCCAAGTGTTTGAGTTTCTTCCAAATTTTTCCTTGTGATTGAGTTCCAATTTCAAAGCATTGTGGTCTGAGAATATGCAGGGAATAATTTCAGTCTTTTGGTATTGGCTGAGACCTGTTTTGTGACCGAGCATATGATCTATTCTGGAGAACGTTCCATGTGCATTCGAAAAGAATGAGTATTTTTTGTTCTGGGGTGTAGTGTTCTGTATATATCTATGAGGTCCATCTGGTCTAGTATGGCATTCAAAGCTCTTGTTTCTTTGCTGATTTTCTGCTTAGGTGATCTATCTATTGCTGAGTGGAGTGTTGAGGTCCCCCACTATTAATGTACTTTTATCTTTATGTCTCTTTATTCTGGTTAAGAGTTGACTTGTGTATCTACCTGCTCCCCTGTTGGGGGCATAGATATTTATAATTGTCATATCCACTTGTTGGATACATCCTTTAAGAATAATATAGTGTCCTTCTGTCTCTCTAACTACAGTCTTTAGTTTAAAATCCAATCTGGCTGATATGAGAATTGCTACCCCAGCTTTCTTTTGAGGTCCATTGGCATGAAAAATGGTTTTCCATCCCTTCACTTTCAGTCTGGATGTATCTTGAGGTTCAAAATGAGTCTCTTGTAGACAGCAAATGGATGGGTCATGCCTTTTTATCCAATCTGCAACCCTGTGGCATTTATGGGAGCATTTAGGCCATTCACATTGAGAGTGATTATTGAGAGTTATGATTTTAATGATGTCATGTTGCCTGTAAAGTCTTTGTTTCTATAGATTGTAACTTTCTGTTCTATATCACACTTGGGGCCTTTTTACTTTTATAGAAACCGCCCCTTAATATTTCCTGTAGGGCTGGGTTCATGGTTACAAAATTGGTCAGTGACTGGCGATTCTGGAAGGTCCTTATCTCTCCGTCAATTCTGAATGAGAGCCTTGCTGGATAAAGGATCCTTGGCTGCATGTTTTTCTCTGAAAGAACTTTAAAAATGCCCCCCCCCCCCAACCCTTTCTGTCATTCCAGGTCTGTGTAGACAGGTCTGATGTAATTCTGATACCTTTGCCTTGGTACGGGAGAAATTTCTTTGCCCTGGCCGCTTTCAATATTGTATCCTTGGATTTAATATTTGCCAGTTGCACGATGACGTGACGTGGCGTAGGTTTGTCGTGGCTGAGCTTGGGAGGGGTCCTCTCTGCCTCTTGGACATGAATGCTTGTTTCCTTTGCTAGATTGAGGAAGTTTTCAGCTACAATTTGTTCAAATATCTCTTCTAGACCTCTGTTTTTCTCCACCCCCTCGGGGATGCCGATGATTCTGACATTGGAATGTTTCATTGAGTCAGTAATCTCCTGTAACCTACATTCTTGAAATTGGATTTTTTTGAGCCAAGTTTCTGTTCTAGCTTTCTCTTCTATCATCCTATCCTCCAATTCACTAATTCGTTCTTCTGCCTCATTCACCCTGGCCGTCAGAGCATCTAGTTTTGACTGCATTTGATTCATAGCATTTTTAATTTCTGCCAGATTTGCTGTCATTTCCACCCTTAGAGATTCTATATTCTCGTTAATATTTTCGTTAATATTTTTTTCAAGTCTACACATCATCTTGACCATTGTTACTCTGAACTCCATTTCTGATAATTTGGTTATATCCATAGCCATCAGTTCTGTGGCAGAGGCCACAGACTCATTATCTTTTCTTTGCTGGGGCGGGATTTCTCCTTCTCGTCATTCTGATGAGGAGAGGTTGTGGGGTTGCCCAGACCCCAAATTATTGACCGGGACCAAGCAATGTGCGCTTGTTTTATAGGGAACTTAGGGATGTGGGCTTCTTGATTTTTCAGCCTGCCTTCTGGGGGAGGGGCCTGCCACGCTGATACTCAGGCAACCCTGTTTGGGTAGAGTCTCCCTGTCCCCTGTGAGGGGGGATGGGGATGGGCACAATGTGAGCTGGTATTTTTGGCTTTTGTTCTCTGGCAGCTTTCCCTGGCGGTTTGCTGTGCCTTTTCTGAGAGTCAGAGCAGCAGTGGCCGAATCTCAGCCTCTGTCTCAGAACAGAGGGATCGCAGACTGTTCTCCACTGATGTTCTGGCCACTTTAACTCTGTTTCTGTTGGTGCTGCTCAACCCTGCAGTGTCCCGGGATGTGCGCCCACACCCAGTGTCCCAGTCCTCACTTCCAGGGCCGGCACATCTCTGTCCTTTGTTTTTCTAACACCGCCAGCCACCCCCGTGCACGCTCCCGAGCTCCCTGTTTCAGTGAGGTTCGTGTGTACTCCAGAGCTCTGGTTTTCAGTCTGTTCACGCGTGTGCTCCTGAGCTCCCGGTCTCAGTCCGGTTCCAGTGAGCACTCCGGAGCTCCGGTTTTCAGTTTGGATGAGCGCGCATTCCCAGGCTCAGGGTCTCAGTCTTGTTCTCTCGTGGGTCCCTGGGTCCCCATCCGTGAGTCAGCCCGCTCCCCAGTGCAGGTGACTACCACTTCCCGGCGCCCGAGCGCAGAGGCTCCCTCCCCCTTCTGTTTATCCTCCGATATCTGTGTGCGGATTCATGGCTCCCTGCTTCTTAACTCAATACTCAGTGCTGGAGATGTTCATTTGTAGAGATCCAGATTTATCTTCCTGTGTCTCAGGCTGATTCCGTGGGTTTTCAGGATGGTCTGGTACCTATTCAGCTCGGCTCAGGAGACCAGCTGTAAAAGGGGTCCCCTACTCCTCCGCCATCTTAACTCCCTCAAGCTCATCTTGCTGCAATTTAAAAGATGTGGAGATTAGGATACAGATAATAACCAAATAGATTATTGAGTCAGCACATTTTCAGGGTTGGTCTGTTAAACAACTCAAGCTCAAGTATGATGTTATGATTTAATCAGAGCCCTGACTCTTTTATATTTTATTTTAATTCCAGTATAGTCAACATATGGTGTTATATTAGATGGACACTTGGGCTGCTTCCATAATTTGGCTATTGTAACTGATTCTGCAACAAACATAGGGGTGCATATATCTTTTTGAATTAGTGTTTTTATATTCTTTGGGTAAATACCCATTAGTAGAATTACTGGATCATATAGTAATTTAAACAGTTTTTTTTTGAGGAACCTCCATACTGTTTTCCATAGTGACTGCACCAGTTTGCATTCCCACCAACAGTGCAAGAGTATTCTTTTTTCTTCGTATCCTCCCAACACTTCTGGTTCCTTGTGTTTTTGATTTTAGTTATTCTGACATGTGTGAGGTGATATCTCATTGTGGTTTTGATTTGCATTTCCATGATGGTTAGTGATGCTGAGCATATTTTTTATGTCTTTGGCCATCTATATGCCTTCTTTAGAAAAATGTCTGTTCCTGTCTTCTGCCCATTTTTAATTGGATTATTATTTTTGGTGTTGAGTTGTGTAAGTTCTTGATATATTTTGGATACTAACACTTTATCAGATATATCATTTGCAAATATCATCTCTTTTTCAGTAGGTTGTCTTTTAGTTTTGTTGAATGTCTTCTTTTATGTGTAGAGCTTTTAATTTTGATGTAGTCCCAATAATTTATTTTTGCTCTTGTCTCCATTACCTCAGGAAACTTATCTAGAAAATGTTGCTATGGCTGATTCAGAGAAATTATTGCCTGTGCTATCTTCTAGGATTTTTATGATTTCATGTCTCACATTTAGATCCTTAATCCATTTTGAGTTTATTTTTGTGTGTAACATAAGAACGTGGTACACTTTCATTATTTTGCATGTTGTTCACTTTTCCCACAATTTGCTGAAGATACTTTTTTTTTCCTCATTGCATACTTTATTGAAGATTAATTGACCATATAAGCACGGGTTTATTTCTGGGCTCCATTTTGTTCTGTTGATCTGTATGTCTATTTATGTGTCAGTACCATATTATTTTTATTGTTACAGCTTTGTAGTATATCTTCAGATCTGGGATTGTGATACCTACAGTTCTGTTCTTTTTAAAGATTGCTTTGGCTCTTCACAGTCTTTTGAAGTTCCATACAAATTTTAGAAGAATTGTTCTATTTCTATAAAAAATGTTGTGGGTATTTTGCTAGAGGTTGCATTAAATCTATAGATTGCTTTGGATAGTATGGGCATTTTAATAATATTTGTTCTCCCATTCCATGAGCACAGAATATTTTTCCGTTTGTTTGTGTCATCTTCAATTTCTTTCATCAATGTTTTATAGTTTTCAAAGTACAGGTCTTTCACCTCCTTGGTAAAGTTTATTCCTAGGTCTTCTATTTTTTCATGTGTGTAATTGTAAATGATGGTGTTTTCTTAATTTCTCTTTCTGCTACTTCATTATTAGTGTATGGAAATTCAGCAGATATCTGTGTATTGATTTTGTATCCTGCAACCTTACTGAACTCATTTATCAGTTCTAGCAACTTTTTGGTGGAGTCTTTAGGGTTTTCTATATATAGTATCATATCATCTAGAAATAGGTGAAGTTTCACTTCTTTTTTAACAACTTGGATGCCTTTTATTTATTTTTCTTGTGTGATTGCTGTGGCTAGGATTTCCAGTACTATGTTGAATATAAGCTGTGAGAATGGACATGGACATCCTTGTCTTACTATTATCTTAGGGGAAAAGCTCTCAGTTTTGAGTATAATGTTAGGTTTTTCATATATGGCCTTTATTATGTTGAGGTATGTTCCCTTTAAACATTACCCCTAAACCTCTACTTTGTTGGAGATTTTTATCATAAATGGATATTGTACTTTGTCAAATGTTTTTTCTGCATATTGAAATGATCATATGGTTTTATTGTTTCTCTTGTTGGCATGATGTATCATGTTGATAGCTTTGTGAATATTGAACCACCCTTGAAACCCAGGAATAAATCCCACTGGATTGTGGTGAATGATTTTTGTTAACGTTTTATTAGATTCATTTGCTAAAATTTTGTTGTGCATTTTTGCTTCTATGCTCATCAGAGATATTGGCCAGTAGTTAGTTTCTTTCTTTCTTTCTTTCTTTCTTTCTTTCTTTCTTTCTTTCTTTCTTTCTTTCTTTCTTTCTTTCTTTCTTTCTTTCTTTCTCTTTATCTGGTTTTGTTATCAGGGTAATGCTGGGCTTTAAAAACGAATTTAGAAGTTTTCCTCCTCCCCCTCCCCCTCCCCCTCCTCCTCTTCCTCCTCCTCTTCCTCCCCTTCCTCCCTCATCCTCCTCCCTCTTCCTCCTCCTCCTCCTCCTCCTCCTCCTCCTCCTCCTTCTTCTTCTTGAATAGTTTGAGAAGACTAGGTATTAACTGTTTTACACGTGTGGTAGAATTCCCCTGTGATGCCCTCTGATCTGCCATATTTGTTTATTGGGAGTTTTTTGATTACTGATTCAGTTTAATTGCTGGTAATGAAATTGTCTGTTCAACTTTTCTATTTCTTCCTGCTCCAGTTTTGGCAGGTTATATTTTTTCTAGGAATTTATCTATTTCTTCTGGGTTGTCCATTTTGTTGGCATATAATTTCTCATAGTATTCTGTTATAATCCTTTGTATTTCTGTGATGTTGGTTATTAATTCTCCTCTTTTAGTTCTGATCTTATTTATTTGAACCTCTCTCTCTCTCTTTCTGATGAATCTGCTTAAAGTTTGTCAATTTTGTTGATCTTTACAAAGAACAGACACCTGGTTTCATTGATCTGTTCTATTGTTCTGTTAGTTTCCATTTATTTCTTCTCTACTCTTTATTGTTTCCTTCCTCTACTGGCTTTGGGTTTTCTTAGTTCTTCTTTTTCTAGCTCCTTTAAGTGTAAGGTTTGGCTGTTTATTTGAGATTTTCCTTGCTCTTGAGGTATGTTTGTATTGCTGTAAACTTCCCCCTTAGAACATATTTTGTTGTGTCTCAAAGTTTTTGGACCTTTGTGTTTCAATTTTCATTTGTCACCATGTATTTTTTGATTTCCTCTTTGATTTCTTGGCTGACTCATTTGCTGTTTAGTAGCATGTAATTTAATCTCCATGTATTTGCGTTCTTTCTAGATTATATCTTGTGGCTGATTTCTAGTTTCATAGCGTCATGGTCAGAAAAGTTGCATGGTATTACCTCAGTCTTTTAGAATTTGTTGAGACTTGTTTTGTGGCCTAACATGATCTGTTCTGGAGGAGGTCTCATGTGCATTTGAAAAGGATGTGTAGGGGCACCTGGGTGGCTCAGTTGGTTGAACTGGGCTAAGGTCATGATCCCAGGGTCTTGGGATCAAGCCATGTATTAGGCTCCCTGTTCTGTGCTTCTCCCTCTCTCCCCCTCCCACTCGTGTGCACGTGTTCGCTCTCCCTCTTATATATAAATAAAATCTCTTTAAAAAAAAAAAGAAAAAGTTGTGTTTCTGCTGTTTAAGGATGGAATATTCTCAGTATAGATTCATCTGGTCCAATTTGTCATTTAAGCCAGTTTCCCTGTTGATTTTTCTGTTTGGTTATACATTGATGTAAGTGGGGTGTTATAGTCCCCTACAATTATTGGATTACTAGCAATTATTTCCTTTATGTTTGTTATTATCTACTTTATGTATTTGGGTGCTCCCATATTGGGTGAGTAAGCATTTACAATTGTTATATCTTCTTGTTGGATTCTTTCCTTTATGATTTATTCTGTTCTTCTTTGTCTCTTATTACAGTCTTTGTTTAAAGTTTATTTTGTCCAATATAAGTATTTCTACCCAGCTTTCTTTTCACTTCTATTTGCGTGATAAATGCTTTTCCATTACTTCACTTTCAATCTGCATGTGCCTTTAGATCTGAAATGAGTCTCTTGTAGACAGCATATAGATGGGTCTTGCTTTTTTACCCATTCCATCACCCCATTTCTCTTGATTGGAGCATTTAGTCCATTTATATCAAAGTAATTATTGATAGGTATGTATTTATTGCCATTTTGTATTTGTTTTATGGTTGATTTTGCACTTCTTCTCTGTTCCTTTCTTTTCTTGCTCTCTTCCCCTGTGGTTTGATGGCTTTCTTTAGTAATATGCTTGGATTCCTTTCTCTATTTTTTTGCATCTCTATTACTGGTTTTTGATTTCTGGTTACCATTAGGTTTATATGTAACGTCTTATACATATAGCAGTCTCTATTAAGTTGATGGTCACTTAAGTTTGAATGAATTGTAAAAGCATTACATTTTTACTTTTCTCTCCCCTGAGTTTTAGGTATATGGTGTCATAGTTTATATCCTTTCATTTTTTGAATCTCTTGACTGACTTTTATTGATATACTTAATTTTACTGTCTCTTATGCTTTTTACTTTTCTTATTTCTGCTTGTGGTCTTTCAGTTTCACTGAGTCCTCTTGAACATTTCTTGTAGGGCTGGTTTAGTGGTGATGAATTCTTTTAACTTTTGTTTGTCTGGGAAACTCTTTATCTTTCCTATTTTGAATGGTAGAGTATTCCTGGCTGCAGGTTTTCTTTGAATATGCAAAGAGTTAGACATAAAAAAGAAATAACCAGGCATGAAGAACTCAATAAGGTCAGATGACTGGCCCAAGCTCACTGCTGGGGATATAGTCAGATTGGTATGTGTGGTTATCTTCCCCTCTCCCCAGGGTAGGGGTCACTTTGGAGTGGTGCTGCCAGGATGGTGGAAATGCATTAGATGGTCTTTGGCCAAGGGCATATTGGAGGGGGCAGGTCTACAGGAGAATACAGGGGTGGGGTATGTTGGTCTGCTATAGCAAGATGCCTGGAGCTGCCTTAGAGAACTCCTGTTGCAGGGCTAGAGGAGACAAGTCTGCAGGATAGACTGGGGGTGGGGCATAAGGTGCCAGCAAGGTCCATGCAGGTCTGCTGAAGGAGGGGAGCTGGAGCTGAGGCATGGCTGGAGGGGGCATGTCTGCAGGAGAATGCAGTGGTGCTCTGGGCTGTTAGCTGGTTAAATGGAGAGTGTTGACACTGCGCTGTGTCTAGGCTGGGGGTGAGGGAGAGAAATGGTACCCACTAGCTACTTTGCTTCTGGAGAAGTCTCTCAATGATCTCTGCCCCTCCAGCAGCACATGGTCTGAGAATAGTATACTCTAGGCATTTTTCAAATTGCTGCTTCTATGCTGTATCTCCATGGGGCTGTTCATTGTACTGTCCCTTTAACGGTGGGCATTCAGGTTCCTATCACTCTCCTGGCTCTCCCTAAGACTGCTGATTTTGAACGTTCCAGGTGTTAAGCCCCGCTGAGTATAAGAACTCACAAAATTATGCTCCTCTGGTTTTCAAAGTCATGTTATGGGGACTTATCTTTTCCGTGGGAGTTTCTCATGCCTAGGGTGCATGGTGTGAAGGTTTGTTTCTTTACCCTCTCTTTGCCTGTGGATTCCCTCCCATGGACAGTCCCAGTCTCATGGGTCCATTTGGTTTTCAACTAAAGTCTCCACCCCTCCCACCTTCTTTGATATGGCCTCGTCTCTACATTTAGCTGTGAAGTCATTTTCTGGGTTATTTACACGGTTCTGCCAGTTGTTTTCTGGGTTATTTACACTGATGTGGATATTATCTAATTGTATCCATAGGACAAGTTGTGCTTAGGATTCTCCTGCTCCACTCTCTTACCCTGAAGTCCAGAGCCCCCACCCTTAATCCCAGCTCTACCAACCTATGGGTGACCTTGGGAAGGTCTCTTAAACTTTTGGAGTTTAGTTTTCTTTATCTATAAAATTGGTGATATTGAAATGTCAACTTCTATATACCTTTTTAGGGAATAGCTAGGCTTCTGCAATTACCTGTATTTTTTTATCGACATGTTTTGTGATTTAGAGTTTGAGGTGGAGTGGTAGAAATATATTCATGGTTTCCTTTCACATATATCAGGGAAAATGGGATGGCTGAGTGAGGAACCATCTTTTCTGTGTGTTTTCTTTACATTTATATATATAAAAATATATATTAAAACAACGATGAGGTACTATTAGAAAGTCAAAAATCCCAAACACTGACAGCACCAAATGCTAGTGAGGATGAGGAGTAACCGAAACTTTCATTCATTGCTGGTGGGAATGCAAAATTATACAGCCACTTTGGAAGACAGTTTGGCCATTTCTTACAAAACTAAATGTACTCTTACCATATGATCCAGGAATTGTGCTCCTTGCTATTTACCCAAAGGAGATGAAAACTTATGTTCACATGAAAACCTAAACATGACTGTTTATATCAGCTCTATTCATAATTGCAACAAACATGTCCTTCGGTAGGGAAATGAATAAACTGTGGTACAGACAATGGGATATTATGCATCACTAAAAAGAAATGAGCTATCAAACCATGAAAAAACATGGAGAAATCTTAAATGCATAATACTAACTGAAAGAGGCCAATCAGAAATGCTACATATTGTATGATTCCTACTATGTGATGTTCTGGATAAAGCAAAACTATGGAGACAGTAAAAAGATCAGTGTTGCTAGGGATTAGATAGACAGAGCACAGGGGATTTTTAGTGCAGTCAAACTATTCTGTATGATACTATAAAGGTAGATACATGCCAGTATACATTCGTCAAACCCATCAGAGTGAGCATCAGGAGTGAGCATCAGGAGTGAGCTCTAATGTACAGTATGGACTTTGGGTGAGAATGATGTGTCAATTCAGGTTCACTGATTTTAACAAATGTCCCTCTATGGTGCAGGATGTTGATAGTGGAGGAAGCAATGGATGTGGGCATTAGAGAATATTTGGGAAATCTATATATTTTCTGTTTTTTGCTAAGAATCTAAAAATGCTCTAAGAAATATCTGTTTAAAAAGAAAAGTGGAGTCATATTATTTCTTTTTTGTGATTTGCTTTTTTATACAGCATATTTTGAAGATTTACCTGTGTTGATGCTTATACCTTTAGTTTATTAATATTCACTGCTACATAATATTCAATTGTATGATATACAATTATTTATTACGTTGGTGGACATTTTGGTAGTGTATACAATGTATGTGTTTCCTTACTCACATCTACTAGAGTTTTCCTAGAAAACAGGAAATTACCTAAGAATTATCATTAGGGTCATTAGGCTAAGTAGCCATTCAGCTTTAAAGATAATGCTGGATGGTTTTCCAAATTGTTTTATCAATTTTACACTCACCATCTGCATGTGACAATTACTATTGCTCCACATCGTAGCTAATACTTCATGTTTGGCTAATCTGGTAAGTGTAATTTGTACTTTCCTGATTACTAATGCAGTTGAGGGTGTTTTCATGTTTATAGGCCATTTGTGTTTCCTCTTATGTGAAATGCTCATCCATTTCTTTCCTCTGTTTTTGTTTCTTGATAATACTTCTTTGTAGATAATTCATGCTTTAAAAGTTGTCTCTATGATTATTTTAAAAACTCTTTTTATGTTGTCTTTTAATAAAACAAGTTCTTGATTTTAATATAGTCACATTTAATAATTATTTCTTTTTGGTAGACTTTTTCTTTTCTTTAAGCTGCTTTATTGAATAATGATTGATATAGAAAAAACTGTAGGTTTTTAATGAATACAAATTGATGCATTTGGAAGTAAGTATACAACTGTGAAACCATCATCACTATCAATGCCATAAATTTATCCATTAACTCCACAAGCTTCTTCCCACACCCCCCCTTTTTTTTCCTTTTGTGGTAAGAGCGCTTAGCATAAGATCTACCCTCTTAGCAAATTTTAAATTATACAATAGAATATTGTTAATCAAAGGCCTAGTGTTGCATGGTAGGTCTCTAGAACCTACTTATTTTGTATAACTGAAACTATGTACCCTTTGAATACTTCTCCATTTCTCCCTCCTCCTAGTCCCTTGAAACCACCATTCTATTCTTTTTATGTATTTCACTATTTTAGATTTCACATATAAGTGAGATCATGCAGCATGTGTCTTCCTGCGTCTGGCTTATTTCACTTAGCATGTCTACCCATGTTGCAAATGGCAACAACTTCTTTTTAGAGGCTGAATAATAATCCTTTGTGTGTGTGTGTGTGTGTGTGTGTGTGTAGATAGATATGGATAAATAGACATTTATATACACACACCACATTTTCTTTATCCCTTTGTTTGATGATGGACATTTAGGTTGTTTAACATCTTGGCTATTGTGAATAATGCTGCAATGAACATGGGAGTACAGAAAATTCTTTGAGATCCAGATTTCAATTCCTTTGGATATATATTCAGAAATAGAATTGTTGGATCAAATGATAATTCTATTTTTAATTTTTTGAGGAAACTCTGTATTATTTTCTACAATGGATATACCAGTTTGCATTTCTACTACCAGTGTATTAAGAGGGGAGAAGGAAGGGGGCGCCTGGGTGGCACAGTGGTTGAGCGTCTGCCTTCGGCTCAGGGCGTGATCCCGGCGTTATGGGATCGAGCCCCACATCAGGCTCCTCCACTATGAGCCTGCTTCTTCCTCTCCCACTCCCCCTGCTTGTGTTCCCTCTCTCACTGGCTGTCTCTATCTCTGTCGAATAAATAAATCAAATCTTTAAAAAAAAAAAAAAAAGGGGAGAAGGAAGGGGGGGTAAACAGAAGGGGGAATGAACCATGAGAGACTATGGACTCTGGGAAACAAACTGAGGGCTTCAGAGGGGAGTGGAGGATTGGGATAGGCCAGCGATGGGTATTAAGGAGGGCACGTGTTGCGTGGTGCACTGGGTGTTATATGCAAGTAATGAATCATGGAACTTTACATCAAAAACTAGGGATGTTGTATGGTGACTAACATAACATAATAAAAAATTATTATAAAAAAAATAGAGTTCTCTTTTCTCTGCATCCTCACCAGTTGTCCTTTGTTTTTTGATTATAGCCATCCAAATAGGTGTGAGGTGACATTTCATTGTTGTTTCAATTTGCATTTCCTTAATTAGTGATTTTGAGCATTTTTTTTCAGGTACATATTGGTCATTTTTATGTCTTCTTTGGAGAAATATTTATTTAGGTCCTTTGCCTGTGTTTTAATTAGATTGGCTTTTTTTTTTTTTTTTTTTTTTTTTGCTATTAAGTTGTAGGAATTCCTTATATAATTGGATACTAAACCCCAGATATATATGGTGTGCAAATATTTTCTCCCATTATGTAGGTTACCTTTTCATTTTGTTAATTATTTCTTCTGCTGTGTAGAAGTTTTTAGTTTCCTGTAATCCCATTTGTCTGTTTTTGTTTTTATTTTTTGGTGTCATAACTAAGAAGTTATTTCCCAGCACAATATCTAGAAGATTTCCCCCTATGTTTTCTTCTAAGAAATTTATTGTTCCAGTTTTTATTTTTAAATCTTTAATCTATTTTGGGTTGATTCTTGTATATATTGTGAGATAAGGCCCAATTCCATTCTTTTACATATGAATATCCAATTTTCACAACACAATTTATTGAAGAGATATTTTTCCCCATTGTGTATTCTTGGCCACCCTTGTAAAAGATCCACTGACCATATATGCATGGGTTTATTTCCGGGCTTTCTGTTTTGTTCCAATGGTCCATATATCTATTTTTATGCTCATGCCATACTGTTTTGATTACTGAGGCTTTGTAATGTATTTGAAAACAGTAAGTGTGATGCTTCCAGATTTGTTTTTCTTGCTCAAAATTGCTTTGGCTATTCAGGTTCCAAGCACAAATAGCTCTGGCTATTTGTGGTTCCAAGTAAATTTTAGGATTGTTTTTTCTATATCTTTAAAAAATGCCATTAGGCTATTGATGGGGATTGCATTGAATCTGTACACCACTTTGGGAAGCATGAATATTTTGACATTACTAATTCTTCCAATCTATGATCATGGTATATCTTTCCATTTATTTGTGTCTTTTGAAATTTCTTTTGTTAACGTTTTGTAGATTTTGGTGTACAAGTTTTTTACCTCTTTGGTTAAGGTTAAGGGGTTTTTTTTGTTTGTTTTTTTTTGTGTGTGTGTTCTTTTATGCTATTGTAGATGGGATTTTAAAAAGATGCAAAAAATAAAATAAAATAAAACAAAGAGAACCTGAATAGTAATTTAAATAAATGCCAGATAGCCAAAGCAACCTTGAAACAGAAAAACAAAAGCTGGAGGCATCGTAATTCCAGCCTTCACGTTATATTACAAAGCTGTGGTGATCAAAACTGCATGGTACTGGCACAAAAATAGACACATAGATCAATTGTACAGATTAGAAAACCCAGAAATGAACATAAAACTGGACAGATAAATGCAAAAGAATGAAACTAGACTTTTGCTCTTTAAATAGATTTTGTAAAGACAGTGAGGGATGCCAAGGGGAAAAGTTCAGCTAAACAGACTCAGTGTGTGAAATCTCTCTGGAAGTGTTAGAAATCATTTATACCAGAGAGATGGCGGGTGATGTGGGGAAATCGAATGACTAGAATTTAGTTCCTTCAGTGATGTAGGTTCAAGGAGAAATAAGGTTAGTTTTCTTCAGGTTTCACCTGGAGAGGGAAAAAAAGGTAGCGGGAGGGGGATTGGGGTTCCTAGTTGTGAACAACAGAAACCAAATCTGGATAGCTCTGAGAGAAAAGGTAGGTATTAGGAACATGTTGGGTAGCTTATAGAAGAATCAGGCTTGGAAAAGAGTCTTGAGCCAAGGAAGTCTGGGAATTGGAGGATGGGCAAATTCACATCTCAGAAAAGTCTCGTAGAATGCCACTGGTGCTGCCACTGGACAACACCTGCCACCACCCATGGACACGCAAATCTGAAGTTACCTTATGTACAGTTGGATGCCTCTGCACTTTACATCATTCCCTCAGGATTCCAAGTCTTGTATGGAAGCTCCTACTGGCAGAGTTGAGGCTATGTGCTCTGCCAGTAACTGCTAAGGACTTTTTGGTTTCAGTGGGAGATGAGGCCTTATCTTCTGCCAAGATCTGCAAAGGAAGATTCCTTCCCCCAGACAAGAAGGATAATCAGATACTACATAATTAACAATAATAGCATCAGCTTCGACAAATATCTACCACTTGGGGATTAATAGCTGCCCTCTGTCATGGGGAAAAATATCACGTACTTAGGCTTCCCACAGTCTTCATGTATTCAGCTTGGCCTGGGGTGGAGAAGGGGCATCTTTATTAGGGCCTATATAGCAGGGAGAGGCATACTGTCTAAAGCAATGTGGGTGGTCAAAGGGCCTGGAGAAATCAGTCAGAATCAGCTGCTGGGGAGGTGACTGGGAGAAGTGTAAGGGTGATATCAGCAGGGAAAGAGTAGCCAAGCGGCATTGATGGCAGCCATGGGTTTATGGAGCAGATTCTCCTCTGAGATGAGCTGTAGACATCTTCATGGTATTACTGGTATTAACAGCAGTGCGTTAGGTAACAGAATGGGACAAAAAGGATGTAGGGATTTCAGAATGATGCTTTTTTTGTTTGTTTTTTTTGTTTTTGTTTTTTTTGTGGGTTTTTTCTTTTCTTTTTTTTTTTTTTTTTTTGCCAATATTGAATTGCCCAAACCCCATTGATTATCCTTCCCAAGGTCAGTTGTTAATCATATTACCAATATAGTTTTATTCATTTTTCTTGAAGAATAATGGCTGTATGTTATTTGTTAAAATGATATATACCATTACAAAAACCTCAATATAGAAATGTCCATGATAAAAAATAAGCTGTCCTCTCAATTCTACTTTCTGGAAAAAATCATTAGGATTTAGTGAATAATTTGCGAATATTACCTGGACATATCTCTTTCTTTCAATCGCTCTCTTTCCCTCTCTTCCTCTATACTCTGTGTGTGTGTGTGTGTGGTGTGTAATATTTAGATAAGACATCTGTATCTATCCATCTGTCATCTGTCATCTATTTTGTTCAGCTTTAGCAGATGCTGCCAAACAGTTTTACAAGGAGGCTGTACCACTTTATGTTCTTATTAGCTGTAGTTACAATTACTCTACCTTTTTGCCAATGCTTGGCAGTTAAAAAAAAAAAAAGTCATCCTGATTGGTTATAGTATTATCACATTGCTGCTCCAATTTGCATTTCTTATGACCCAAAATGAACATCTTTTCATATACTTATTGGCTATTTGAGTGTCTTTTTAATGAAGTGTCTTTTCAAGTCTCTTGCCTATTGTTAAAACACTGAGTTGTTTCTCCTTTTTATTGGTTTTTAGGAGCTTTATGTATTCTGAATATAAGTCTTTCGACAAATTCAAATGTCTTTTTCACATAACTTTTTACTTATTTATTTTTTTAAAGATTTTAGTTATTTGAGAGAGAGAGAGCATGAGCAGGGGCAGAGGGAGAAGCGGACTCCCCGCTAAGCAGGGAGCCCGATGTAGGACTCGATCTCAGGACCCTGGGATCACAATCTGAGTTGAAAGCAGATGCTCAACTGACAGAGCCACCCAGGCGCCCTCACACAACTTTTTAAAAATGTCGTCTTCATAGAACGTAAGAGGAACCTGGGACTTGACTGTCTCATTTTACAGTTAAAGAAATAAACCTAGCGACTTTAAATGATTTGCCCAAGGTGCCATATTGGGCTAGAGATAAGAGTTAGGATTATTTTGTCTCATGGTTTTTGACTCTAATGCTCTGCCTGTCCTAAAAATGAAAAGTAGGTAATTTAATCAACATAGAAAGCTTTTACAACACAGTCTTAAGTCCATAGGTATTTGGATCTTTTTTTTTTTAAATTTATATATTCATTTAGTCCAAATCTTGAGGCTCTCATCAAATTTACTTTCAATCTTCTTAAAGTCAAAGCAGGGAGATCTTATATTTTCTCAAAAGAAAAGTATAATAAGAAATAATTTTGAATATCATTTATTTGATACACTGTATGAAGCAAGGATTTCATAAATGGGAAAATTTGCAAGCAGTGGCTTTGTAGTTTGTAGTTGTCCTTGATAGTGCTTTATATACATAACCTTTGGGGAGAGAAGTGGTCTGAAACCTTGCTCTGTGCCCTGGAAGATCTTTGCAACAATATTTTTTCAGTCCCTGCCCCCGCCCCCACTTCCTCTCAAAATAAAGTAGACTGATACCTTCTCAGTCATTATTAGGATTACACGGTGTGTACAACTGGATCTTTAGTATCACTCACCAGAGAATGAAAATCTAAAAACCCAGAAAAATAACTGTCAATGAAGATGAACTCACATAGAGACCACCAAGCTCAGAGAGGGCCAAATATGAACCACCTGCTCCTTCCTAAACGTGCAGCCGGAGGATCTGAAGGCATTAAAACAGTTTTGAATAACTAAGATCTGAGAAGAGAATCTAACTACTTTCTACAGATCTGCTGGTCTCAGATTAAGGCATGACCCAACTTGTGACACCTGGAGTGTGATCACAGGGCTATCTTATTAGTGGATGGATGGTAGGTGGCCGTGGATCCTTGGTTGGTAATTGTGTTGGTTGGTAGTTTTATTGGTATTTGGGTCATCGCTTTTGCAAAACCATCTCTTCAGGGGGTTGAGTTTCATTTTGGAAGTTCATACTTGCATGATCAAGGGCACAGATGCACTACTCTACAGCCAAAGAATGAAAGGCTGTACTGAATCTGAGTGTCAGCCTTCTGCATGGCGCTGGCATCACTGCTTTCTTCTCAGTATCAGCTTGAGGCTGAGTTATTTAACTCCATGCCCAGAGATGATGTGAGGTCACTTATGGATTGGATTAAAAAGGAAGCAATGACATTAAAAGATTTAGTACTCCTGGTTATCTAATCTCACAACTTTAAGGATGGATATTGTCCAAAAGAAGCCTTTTGAAGGTCACTTTAAAAAACAATGCAGTAAAATTTTCCATAAAAAATGCTCAACTACAGTATAAATTAAAACAAATAAAGCAAAAACCGCTATCTCAGTTTATGGGAATGACTAATTCTGTTTTGTACGAGGTCTGGAGCTGGTGTTTTACAGAGATTCAAAGAAAATGTGGTATCTCAAATTATTTAGAAAGAAATAAAAATGATATGCTCTAGGAACTGTGTTCAGTAGTTGTGGTGATGATGAAGACAGTGATATCAAGACTGCATGTAAAAAGCTAGAATAGTTTCATGCAGTGTAAGGGTGAGGGAAAAAATCAATGCTTTAAAATTGCCATCTTTAATTTTCATTTTATCTGATTTTTAAATAACATGCAATTATAAATATGTATATAACAAAATGGTTAAATTCTATATTTTATAGACTGGTTTAACTATTTCATCTATATCCCTAAAAGATTATACAGTCAATGTGTCCAAAACCTTTTATTTGGAGGGTCTTATCATTGGGAAAATGGAGATCAGTTTATATTTAGTATACTCTTCTCCATGGGCATATTTGCCCCTTTCAGCTCTTTTGTGCTTTTCCGAGTCCAGGGAAGAGTATTCTACCACTGATACTATTTTGAATTGCCATCCCAGGTACAGTAAGGTAGTGTGTTGTCTTGAGTTGAAAAATCATAATAAGACTGACCAAAATATGGTCTTGTTTCTACTATTACCATATGCTGACAATTCTAAACAATATCGGTGGTAAATACTCCTCTTCACTGGGTCTTACCTCTCTCAGCAGTCCTCCCTTTCACCCACACCATGACACTGGTCCCTTTTTAGTTTTTGAAGGAATAGCATCAGAAATTTCTGGGGAGAAAAAGAGAAGAGGACAACAACCATAGTTTTTCATAGAATCAAGTTTTGCCAAACTAGAACCTAGAGTAACAAATATTCATTTGCAGAAAAACATTGGCATGAGGGTCAGGAGACCTAAGAAACCTGTTTCTGTCACTAATAAGGCAATTAAGCCATTTCACCTTTTATTCCTTACTGACTTAACGTATTTTTAAAAATGGAATGAGGGGGGAAGTGCACTAGATTTCTAAGATTGCTTCCAGTTCTCAGTTTCTGGACTCTGATATAGGATTCATGGGACTTAATATAAGAACACTGGACTTAATATAAGAAGACTGCGATTAAAGTTCTGCTCTGTTCCTAATCAATGTGATCTTAAAGAAGTAACAATTGGCCTCAATTTTGTAAGAGTCCAAGCTACTTGGTATACCTTAGAAGGTACTCTTTGTTTCCTCTCTCATGCTACATGTTTTGTACTTGACATTCCAGTAAAATCTAATATTAATCTTGTGATTTTTCTAGCCATCATATTTGCTTTTTTTTTTTTTAATTTATTTTTAAGTAATCTCTACACCGGATATGGTATTCAAACTTACAACCCAGAGATCAAGAGTCACATGCTCTACCAACTGAGTCAGCCAGGCACCCCACTCTTTTTGTGTTTTATTGTTTTTTTTTTTTTTTTTTTTACTTGATTGCATCTCTATTGTCATCTTGGTTCTAACCTTCACTTGAAGGTAAGCTGTCTTTTGAACTTCCCTGATTTATCCTTAGGCACTGCCATAGAAGGGCAGCCTGTCTTGGAAGATTTCTTCTCAGTTCTGAAACCTCAGTTTATGGGGCTTTACAACACTCATCTGGCCACTGCCTTCCTAGTGCAGTAGTTCCTAACCAGGGAAGCACAACAGAAAAGCCTGTTTAGCTTTTACAAGATCTAGATGGTCTGGTCTTCTTCCCCAGGAATTTCTGACACAATAGGTCTAGGGTAAAACCCAGCATGTGGGGTAGAGCCACAACTGGGAATCAGGTTGCCCCCTTGATATTAGAAGCTCATTTTCTGGGCCAACAGAGATGTTGCCACATCTTTAAAATTAGAATGTGTTTAAGAGTTTCTTTATTCCAGTGCCTTTCATTTAAAGTTGCAAAAATTGAAGTTCAGAAAAATTAATGAACCAGCCCAAGGTGGTAAATTTTTAAATGAAAAACCCAGGATTCAAGCCCAGGCTTACTGACCCCAAATTCATGGATTTTTACATGACGAGATGTTTTCTCTCAAAGAACTGTTGGGAGAGATTAGGTCCTTTTAGATTTTATTTGGTTATTGAAAGTGGTGTGTAAAAAATAAAGTGAAGTGGCATTGTATTGTTCTCTTCATGTCCAATTCTAAGAGCCTTTGCCAATGTAACTTTTCACAATTTAGTCTGGTACTCAATACGTAGGAAAAACTCAAGCACAAATACTATTTAAGCATGGCTCATTAGAAATGTGCATTCTGAAATTTTGATTAGGAATGACAAAACATGTTTTAAAAATTAAAACTTTTTTGATTTGCTATGAAGCAAAGTTCATAGTCCCTCTTTGTTAATGCCACATAATAAAAGAGCTTATGTTTGCCTTTGTACTGGTATAACTTTATTTTCATAGAAGAACCTCATTAAGACATGAAATAAAAGGATAGAACGGGAAACTCAATATTCAGACATCGTAAGATGCAGCCAGATGGGTAGCTTAGTTATCTCAGAATAATCAAGTGAAAATCCTGAGATTTTATGAAAAATTATTGTCTATGTGCCTGTGTCAATCACATTTCTCTGACCCTCAAAGCACAAGAACTGTTAAGCCATTCTGTGACAATTTGCATCTATGAAATGATAGGGGAGTGGCACTTGGGTGGGCTCAGTCAGTTAAGCATCTGCCTTTGGCTCGGCTCTTGGAATCCTGGGATTGAGCCCCACTTTGGGCTCCCTACTAAGCAGGGAACCTGTTTCTCCCCCTCTCTCTGCCCCTCCCACCCACTCCATCTGCTCATACTTTCTCTCACATGCTCTGTCTCTGAAATAAATAAATAAAATCTTTAAAAAAAATAGAAATGAGAGGGGAGAAGCTAGATGGTATCTTCTGCGTGGATATCATCTGGTGTCCTCTGTCATTTTTTCAGATGGTAAGACTTGAGGTCAAGAAAGGTTGTCCCTTTATCAGAGTCAAAATGACTAAGTGGCAGGGCCATGAGCTATGAATATGAGGTCCTTTGACTCCCAGCCATGTCTCTAGCCCTTTCTCAGGACACCATGCTAACTTTTTGTTCTCAAGCAGTAGTTGAGTGACTTCCATTTTTCTCTTCTTATTTTTTGCTCTTCAGAGTCTTCAAACACATGAAACAATCCCCTGCTGCAGGTTCTGGTCTTCTGTGAAAGGTACTGTACTTATTTGTGAATACCATTCTTATTCCGTGAATAATTATTGCTGACTACTATGTTCCAGGCACTGAGCCAGCTATTGTCCATTCTATGGTGAATAAATCATACTTAATCCTACCCTCGTGTAGTTTATAATCAAGGTGGGGGCAGGTACAGATGTTAAATAAATATGTGGTTACAAATTGTGGTGTGTTCTATGAAGTAAAAGGATAAGGGGTTTTTAGAGAGAAGATAGGGAAATATAAACTAGCTGGAGACTGAAGGAAAGGTTTTGGGGGCAACAACATTTGAGGTGAGATCTGAAAATTGCGTAAGTGCCAGCTAAAAGAACAAATTGGGCAAAGTGTTGTAGTCAGAGAGAGCAATGTGTGTGGGAAGCTCAAGAGCTTGCTTGGAGTGTTGAGAGATGGTAGGGTGACCATGTCGTTGGGCTTCCCTTAGGGATGCTAAAAAAAGTTTGAAGTGAAAAAAAAAGTGTGGTGTGGAATAAAAGAGATGGGTGAAAATCAGAAAAATGAGTTTTTTGTTTTGTTTATAGATGAACCATTTGTCAGTTCAACTTCTTTGATTCTGTTCATTCTTCTATTTAGACCCTACTTTCTCTCAGAAATAAAAATGTAATCTTTGTTAGGACATCAAAGTCTCCTGCATTTTTAATGCTTTTTTTATTACTGTTGCGTGAAAGAGAGGTGTTACTTCTTTATTGACCTTTACCATGTGGTCTATGCATTGGACTAGTCTGACTTCTGAATTTTCTTTTAGTTGACTTATTTTACTTGATTTTGTCTTCAACTCAAACTCTATTTAATCACTATGAATTTTTAAATCTATGTGAAAGTCATAGTATGTAAAATGAAGTCAGAAAACCATAGAAATTTAAGTGAAAGAAAAAAGAAATATTATTTCATTTGTGGGTATCATACTTTAAAATTCTCTAAGAAACATTTTTTTTTATTCTCTCTGATGTTAAATAGCTAGAACAAGGCAAATCGATGAAGTATTTTTCTACTTACTGTTATAATTTTAACTTACATTTCTTTAGTTGTGCCTTTTATTTCTTGGACTATTATGTACTTAATGAGGATAACAGAGAAATCCTGTCCTAGGAGCTGTCCTAGGTGCAACCCAGGGGTCCATTTGATTTTCCGAACACAGAATTTCCAGTGACAGAACTACTGGGTGGGGAGGGTTTGGCTGAAAATCGGGGTAGGAGAATGAGCTTATTTCTTAAATCACGTAAGATTCAGACAGAACAAAAATGGGTGGAGAAAAACAATAAGCTAACAGGGCGCTGTTCAATCACTAATCTTGAGTGGCTCTTAGAGGGTTCAGAAATCACCCCCCTCTCTCCAAGACAAATATTTTGCACTTTCTTCTTTCCTCAAGGCTTTGCTATTTCCTATTCCTTCTTTATTCTCACTTAAAGACTTGACTTTTTATTCCACTGAGAAAATAGTAGCAATCAAGAGAGAACTTGTTTTTCAACAACAACCTATTCTACTTTGCATTCGAAATGGATAAACTTTTTGTGCTTCTGTCTAAAACCAACCCTCCATTTATGCATTAGATTCCATTTCCGTTTGCCTGTGGACGGAGGGTACCCTTGTAAATATCTTCTTCTTCTCAATCACCCACTTATTCCTCTCTTTAGGACCATTCTATCATCATACAAATAGGCTGTAATTTTTCCCTCTTAAAAAAAAATCCTCTCTTGGGGCGCCTGGGTGGCACAGCGGTTAAGCGTCTGCCTTCGGCTCAGGGCGTGATCCCGGCGTTATGGGATTGAGCCCCACATCAGGCTCCTCCACTGGGAGCCTGCTTCTTCCTCTCCCACTCCCCCTGCTTGTGTTCCCTCTCTCGCTGGCTGTCTCTCTGACAAATAAATAAATAAAATCTTAAAAAAAAAAATCCTCTCTTGACCATAAATGTATCCTCTAACTACCACTTGTGGTTTTTTGTTTTTTTTTGTTTTGTTTTGTTTTTTTGTTGTTGTTTTGGGGTTTTTTTTGCAATTTTTCAAAGCAATAAGTAATAATCCTTGCTTTACTGGATTCCAATAGGCATAGATTTCAGTTACCACAGTTTAATTAAATAATATCTGTCTTCCAACAACATGGTTCAAGTTTCATTTACTACAGTGTGTTAACTGAGTAATGGCGTAAAGTACAAATTTGGCTGCTAGCTCTTCAGTTCACAGATCACTATGTAAATAACAGGTGTACATCATGATTAGTGACCAATAATGTTACTTCTCTGAATCTGTTGGTGATTGGTCAGTGCATCTCAGTTCATATTTGCAGCAAAGTGTAGTTCTGTTGCCTTCCATTAATAAACTGCTCCAGCATTTTATAAAAATAGATAAACTAAAATGGAAGTTGGCTATTGAAGATGAAATTGCAATAAAGAGGGGAGCCTGGGTGGCGCAGTTGTTAAGCGTCTGCCGTCGGCTCAGGGCGTGATCCCGGCATTATGGATCGAGCCCCACATCAGGCTCCTCCGCTATGAGCCTGCTTCTTCCTCGCCCACTCCCCCTGCTTGTGTTCCCTCTCTTGCTGGCTGTCTCTATCTCTGTCAAATAAATAAATAAAATCTTAAAAAAAAAAAGAAATTGCAATGAAGAAAGAAAAAGTGGTAGTTCTATTTTTAACTTTTTGAGGGAACTCCGTACTGTTTTCCAGAGTGGCTGCACCAGTTTGCATTCTCACCAGAAGTGCATGAGGGTTCCCCTTTCTCCATATCCTCACCAACATCTGTTGTTTCTTGTGTTGTTAATTTTAGCCATTCTGCCAGGTGTGAGGTGGCATCTCATGTACACCCTGATGTTTACAGCAGCATTATCTACAATAGCCAAATTATGAAAGAGGACACACACACACACACACACACACACAGACATACACACACAATATGGAATAGTAGTCAGCCATCAGAAGAATGATATCTTGTCATTTGCAATGATGTGGATGGAGCTAGAGTATATTATGTTAAGTGAAATAAGTCAGCAAAAGACAAATACCATATGATTTCACTCATATGTGGAATTTAAGAAACAAACAAAACAGATGAACATAGGGGAAAGGAAAACAAAAGAGGGAGGCAAACCATAACAGACTCTTAACTATAGAGAACAAACTGAGGGCTACTGGAGGGGAGGTTGCTGGGGTGATGGGCTAAATGGGTGATGGGTATTAAGGAGGGCAGTTGTAATCAGCACTGGGTGTTGTATGCAACTGATGAATCACTAAATTCTACTCCCGAAACTAATATTAACTAAAATTTAACTAAAAACTTGAAACATTAAAAAAAAGTGGTAATGTTGAAAATGTAATTCAAATTGGACATTCATGGAGTTATAGAAGAAATACCTGACCACGGACATGTTGACACTTATGTGTTTAAAAGAATTGAGATATGCAACTAGAGGAAATCGGTAAAGGTGAACTTATCAACATAAATAAACAAAATGGTTGTGAATGAAAGTGCCCCAGAGGATGTGATGCTGGCAAGCACTTCACATTAAAAGAACTCTTGGAGACATTTCATGACTTTGAAAGCACATAAGATAAAATATTGGAAGTTGATCCAAATTTAGAAAGGAATATGACAATTCACATAGAAAAGATGCTTGCTCCATAAAGTAGGTTATACAATGAGAAGAAGGCAAGGTCTCTTCAATCTACTCTTTTTGTTGTTGTTGTTCAATCTACTCATAATAAGTTTTTTTACAAAGAAATGAAACACTTTAACTCTCAATATTTACAATATTTTAAAGTACAATGTACTAAGTAAATATTAGTTTACTGTTTTTATACTTATAACCAATAGGAGAGTTTTTAATATTCTGACAAAGATTTTTCAAGGTCATGAAGCAATCATAATTTTTCCCATGATTATTAAGGTCATTTTGCATGGTTTCAGGTTGCATACTCATTTTCATCGTCCTGCACTACTATGCAAAATGAAAATTGCCTATGTTACCCTTAGACTGGGGCAACTGGAACACCTGCAGTTTAGAGTCCTGCCTTTGTCTGTCTCCTCTCATGCCCTTTGTCATACTCCTCTCCTCCTTGCCCATGTTCTGGGTACTTGAGACTCCAAAATTTACTGTACCCAATAGCTCTGATTTTGCTTCTGTGAGCTTCTTCCCTGGTCAGTCCTCTTGGCATAACAAGTAGGTATACATCTAGGCCTGAGGAGTGGTTGAAAGGCAACTCCATGCAAGATGGGGCAAAAATTGAGTGAGTTGCATGGGGTGCTCACATGCATGTGTGGTGTGGGATAGGGAATGGGAAGAAGAGGGAGGTGAGCCTAAGGACTCAGGAGCCTCCTAAGGACTGGAGCCTCCATTTGAACTCCTGTCCTCAACCTTACAAATGTTGGTGTCAGGCCAGCTTCGCTATAAAATTCCTCAAAAGCAAACTCTGTGTTCTCTGCCTCTACTTTTACTATTCTTTTAAAAAACTTATTCTTATCACGATTTTATCTCTACCACTGAAACTGTTGGGATAATATTCAATGACCTCTACTTTGTCTAATGGTCTGTTCGCTGTCCTCAACTGTCATGGTCTCCAAGGAGTAATTGACATTAGTGATCATTTCCTCCACTTTGAATTGCTTTCTTCACTTGACTTCAGAGGCCAGCTCCAGGTTATCTTGGTGATCTTCATACCTTATTTGCTTTTTGTTGATCCTTACCTTCCTCTGCTGGTTCCTTTTGATTTTACATCTGCTCAACATTGGTGTGTTCCAAGGCTCAGTCCATGGATTTATTTTCTCTATTTATTCTTATTTTCTTGGTGGTCTTATCTAATCTCATAGCTTTCAGTATTATTTATCTGCTGACAACTCCAAAATGTATAGTTCCAATTTATAGTTGACCTCTCCTGGGAACAATTGATTCATCAACCTAATTGTCTATTCTGTATCTCCAGTTGTATATTCAAGATATAAATATTGATAGTGCCCCATTAGCAATCTTGGCTTTCTCTTCAAAAGGTATTCAAAGTTAACTTAAGAAAATCACTTTTACTGCTCCTACCTTAGTCCAAGCTAATATTGCTCACTTGATTATTGCAGTAGCCTCTTAACTGTTACCATCCTTGCCCATATTTCAACATGTAGATAAAGGGGTACTTTTAAAATTCTGAGTCAGATCTTGTCACTCTCCTCAAAGCCTGCAGTGGCTTCCTTGCCTCAGTGAGACTAAAATCTAAGGCTTTTATAAGAGGCTTAAATACCTGGTTTTTACTGACATCATCTCCTACTCTTTCCTGTTTTGATAGGGTCACACTGACTTGTCCTGTGAATTTGCCAGTCTCAAGGTCTGTATAGAAGGATGCATTAACAAACAACTCCACAATGTCAGTATCAATAGCATTTAAACACAATGATAATTTATCTGTATGCAGTTTATAGCCTGATGTGGTTTGGTGACGGTAGGGATCAGGGAACACTGACTTTGTTCTGCATTGTTGTTTGGGACAGGCGCTCCTTCCACCTGTCGTTCTTCACACCCCCAACCCCAGGTCTGTAGAGTGTTTTCTGTTTAGATAATGGACAGAAAGAGAAAAAGAGCATGGAAGATTATGAAAGAGGTTTATTGGAGGAGATTCTACAGGTTAGAGCTTGATCTCATGGCCTCACCTAATTGCAGGGGAGACGGGAAATGTAAATCAGATTTGTGCTATGAAGAAATGTCTGTTTCAATCACTACTTTATTCTTAGTGCTTACAATAGTGCTTGGCACAAAGTAGACACCAAATAGGTATGCTGGATGAATAAGTGAATGAGTAAGTGTACTCGGGAACCGCGGCAAGGCTGAACCTTTAGTTAGAGACTGAATTAGCCCTGATGCCAGGAGTCAGTTAGAGGCCAGTAGTGGAATATTTTGCCATCCCTTTAATTCTATTCTTAATCTTAATATATTTAAATATGTTTAAGTAAGAGGATATTGTTTTTTCCTTTATATTACATGGTAGATGAAATCGATGTTCTTAATTTAAAAGATCTGTTTTCACAATAAAAATCTCATATTACAAAACATTTTTCACTTTCCTACATCCCTGCAGCAAGTAAACTCACTCTTTAGTTGAAAAGTTGACAAGTAAGACAGAAGATCTTGTATTTTTTTCTCTGCTCTAATCTTTCTACTTATCCCACCTCTCCTTGTATTTGTTTGCATCGGTTAAAAACCAAAAATAGATGTAATTTTATTCACACAAAACCTCGGAGGGAAGTGTGGTAAAAAGCATCATTGGACACATATTTATGAATCACAAGGTTGTACACATACACATCATGCTATACTAATACACACATTCCATCTCACAAATACTGAGGTTCAGAACTACTGTCACCCATTCAGAGCAGTTAGCTCTGTTAATAGAGCAAATTTGGTGCAGGTATACATGTAATATGCCCAAGTATTTTTCACGGCTTCTTAATAAATTTCAAAATGTTTTCACAAATTTTTCTTCGTGCTTATTCTTGAACAATCCATTTAAACAATTGGCTTTCTGCCGGTGCTATGATGTTTTTCATTGGTAGAGCTACTGCTAGTGGGTATCGTATATTCTTTTTTCAGTTTGATATAAAAATTTAGATTGTCAGCAGCCTTGCAAATCTTTGTTCCTTTTATGCTCTTCCACAGCCTTTCCTCTTTAGCCTTGCCGTCACTGCTGTGGTTTAGGCATTTATCTTTCCTGTCTTGGATTTCTGTAATAGCCTTGTAACTTACTGGTCTTCATGTCTCCCATCTGTTCCACTTCCGATTCATTTTCCTTTCAGCTACTAGAGTTCTTTTTCTAAAGTGCGAATAAAGATCAAGTGGAGTCCAAAAATTAAAATGATGACATAAACAAAAATAGAAATGCTGGATAAGAAATCCAGAGACACAAGAATATCTATTTTGCCCTTTGTAATACACCTAATAATAACATCTTGTGTTAGTTGGGTGTTTTTATTTTTGTTTTTGTTTTTTGTTTTTGTCATGTCATGATGAAGATGTATCTTATCCTCCTTTCTGGCCAGGAGTGGGTTATTGACTAAGTTCGGACCATGAAATCATAAATGGAAAATCTCTATGGTACTTGAGGAAAGCCTCCTTAAAGGTAATTGACTCAGCTGAGAGGTGTTCCTTTTATTCTCTCCTTTTTCCTTCTGTTGTTAATCTGGAATATGTCAGCCATCTTGGGCCAAAATGACTTTAAGGATGGAAGCTAAGCAATAAGGATGGCAGAACAGAAAAACAGGAGCCTGGTTCCCTGATGTCACTGCAAAATCACCATGCCAGCTCTGGACGTCTTTCATATGATAGAGAATTAACATTTTCTTTTTTATCGTTTTGGGGTATTATTCTTGCTATATGCAGAAAAAGCTAATCTAACAATTTGTCATAACATGAGACTTAGTTTGTTTGAGTTTGAGGAGATGGCTGGAAGGCCTGTCAGAATTTTCCTATAAGTAGTAAGAAATAGGGGGCTGGGGGACAGGTAAGAAAAGAGAGAGGTTTAGAGTCTTCTCTTTGGTAAACATCTCTTGAGCCTCTACTATGTGTCAGGTACTGTGTTAAGCCTCAAAAATAAAAATATTAATAATATTGAGGTGACCTGTTTCCTGCTCACAAATGGCTTCCAGTTTAGAAGGAGAAGCATTTAGATAACACTGTGATAGGTGATCAAATAAGGGACAAAAAGAAGATAAGATTACTTGTTTTTAGGAAGCCAGGGAAGACTCTTATAAGGTCATCAACACCTGATGTTGCAAATTCATTTGGACATCTTAGTCTTCATATTATTAGACTTCTCTGCAGCATTTAACATAGTTGGTGGGAGAGAATCGTACTTTCCGAAGGTGGCTGCAACAATGCCACATGCCCTTGCCTCATTCTTTTCTGTAACCATGCCATTCCCCTGTGAATGATAGAGTCTGCTTCCCTTGCCTTTGGGTCTGGGTGTGCTTGGGTGTTGGTTTAAGCAATAGAATGTAGCAGAAGTGAAGTTACCTGATTTTGCAGGCTAGGTCAAAAAGGGCAAAACAGTTTCTCCCCTATTAGCTGGGAGTTTGGCATAGAGTCCTAAGCTTCCAGTAAGAAGATAGACTAATTGAAGCCACCCAGCTGGGAGAAAGCTGAGCCCCATGGAGGGGCTACATGTAGACGCTCCTGTCATCAGGTCTTGTCTTTGAGTGTTCTCAGCCCCGGCACCAGACATATAAGTGAAAGACCTTCAGATAATTCCAGCTGACCAACACTCAGCCGTCTAGTCAGTCCAGCCTCCAACTCTTTCCAGCTGAATTGCAGATATTATGCAGATACAGGCCATCTTTCCGTGCTCTTTCTGAATTCCTAACTGACGGAATTCATGAGCATAATAAAAAAGCTACTAGATTTGTGATGGTGTGTGTGTCAGTAACTGGCACAGTACATTATTCTTGACTTTTCTTCTGTCTCTTTGGTGCTTCCTTTCGGTCTTCTCTCAAATTCTCCCAAAACCTTCTCTCAAAATTCTCTCAAAACCTCCATTCTTTGTGCTCTTTTCTATTGCTCATTCCTTAGTAGATCTTTTTCATTCTCTTTGCTATAAATCCTATTCATATGCTGAGAAACACCAAATCTGTATCTTGAGGCCAGACCTCTACTTTCAGCTCCAGGCCTTTGCTCTTGTTTTAAGTTCCAATTGTTTACTTGATATCTTGAATATCTAATAGACATCTCAAACATGATGTGTCCAAAACCGACAGACTAAATTTTTGCCTCAAAATTACCCTAATTTTCTCCATCTTGGTTAATGGCACTTTCACCTCTACTTACTCAATCCAAAACAAAATTATTCTGGAGTCTCCCTTCTTTTTAAATTTTTCATATTTAATTCAATCCCTAATTCTGTTAGTTGTATTCTAAAATTAATCTTAAATCTGTCTACTTTTGTCTGATGATAGTGTTACCGTATTAGTTCAAGCCAGCAAAGTTCACTGGTTTGGTATCGGACTTGGAGCTCTATTCTGTTTCTTATAGCTGTAAAGCTGTGAGTGGATCACATATCTCTGACTCCTGTTCCCCACCTCTGCTTCCTCATTATAGAGTGTCTATATCTATGCCAGGGCAAGACAGTTGAAACCACCCTAACTGGAAAACTGGAAGCCAATTTCTCTCTTTACCCAAACTTGCAGGATGACAGGGGAATTCTCTGCTCCAGAATCTGACCCAGATGTGAATGATTAACATTTTGTTATCTTAGTAGCATTTAATTTTAGGGAGGAAATTGTTCTTTATTTATTTTTAATTTTTAAAATTTATTTATTTTTATTTTTTAAATTTTTATTTAAATCCCGGTTATTTACCTACAGAGTCATATTAGTTTCAGCTGTACAATATAGTGATTCAACACTTCTATACATCACCCAGTGCTCATCACAAGTGCATGCCTTAATGCCCATCACCTCTTTAACCCATCCCCCCAGCCACCTCCCTTCTGTAACCATCGATTTTTTCCTTATAGTTAAGAGTCTGTTTCTTGGTTTGTCTCTCTTTTTTTCCTTTGCTCATTTGTTTTGTTTCTTAAATTCCCCATATGAGTGAGATCATATGGTATTTGTCTTTCTCTGACTGACTTATTTTGCTTAGCATCATACTCTCTAGCTCTATCTACGTTGTTGCAATGGCAAGATTTTGTTCTTTTTTATGGCTGAGTAATATTCCATTGTGTGTGTGTGTCTGTGTGTGTATACACACATATATATGAAGAAAAAATATATATATATTCACACACCCTACATCTTCTTTTTTAAATTTTTTTTAGGAAATTGTTTCTTATTTGGGAAAATATCTTGAAAAGCTGTTTGGGGTTAGAAGTGAGACCTAAAAACACAGATATTGCATGTGCCAGGGAAGGTAAAGAAGGTCGATAAATTGATATGCCTGAAGCTAGGAGAGGAATTTATTTTCATGCTGAAAGAAAGTGAAGGAGAGAAGAAAGTAGAGAAGAAAAGTAAAAAGAAATGAGCCAGGACACGGTAGAAAGCTGGGTCTCCAATGTAGGACGTTTGGAAATTCTCTAAAAGCAGCATTGGACAAATGTACATGAGACGACTGAAAACTTGATCCAAACCAGACGAGCCAAAGGGATTGCGGTGTAGGAAGGGCCATCCTTCATTCCTGCGTATGTCCTGAGGGCTGAACTGTCTCATCTCTGGTGTCAAGAATACTACAGGGTAAATCCCGTGGCCAAGGCTGGCCAGAATTCAGGGCAATTATTGGGATGGGAGTTTTGTGATCATCTTAGATGTGACTGCCTGCCAAAACTTGTCTGTAGGTACTTTCCCTGGAAAAATAAATACCAAGTTCCAACAATAGGCCAGGAATTCCATATTGGTCTGGGAAGAGTCATTTTTGTCATAGTCACTGTTTTCATGTTAAAGAGACAGGCCAGAGTAGGTAGCAACGTCCCTCAAAATTTCCAATTCCTGGGGCCAGTGTTATGTGAAAGGGGAGAAGTTAGCTAAACTGTATCACCATTCTGAGTGTTGCTGTGATAAATGGTTCCTAAGAATGTTGGTATTAGGAGCACTTAATTTTGTCAGCCTGCACAGATTGAAAGGACATTAGAAATACTGGTAAGTATTGAGAGCTGTAATTTTTTATCAGGCTATTGAACTGAGCTTTCTATTACAAGGTGACTCTAGTTAATTTTAAGCATAAAAGATTCATGAGAATTCAGCCTATGCTATGTGAAAGGAAACTTCTTTCTGAGAGGCCAGTGTGGTTTTTTTGCCATAGAAATTAAATTATTAAAAGCCTTCATTTACCATATTCTTTGAAATGGCGAAAAAATGTAGGAGTTGATTCTAGAGGAGGTATAGAAAGAGATCTCAGTTTTAAGTAGATTAGCATACTTTGTCTTTATCTTTTCGATGCAACTTTTTAAAGTGATCTCTGAGGTGGAATCTGGTTTATTTTATAAAAGCACAGAACACTCAAACTAAAATACCTCTGTGATCACTTCAACCTCCTTGCTGAGGTAAGCACCTTGCCGAAGGAAATAATTTTGCTTCCCTGGCAGAGCTACTTACAGAACCCAATTCTCCTCTGATTAATGCAACACTACTTTAACCATTTGATTGGAATGATCAAGAACATTCTGCTTCTGCAATATTTAAATGTGTATCATGATTTCCATTTCAAGGGCATATTTAATACGCAGATTGCTCTCTCAGTACTCTAAGGCCATGACTATGCTTGAATGGCTCTAAATATCATTGGAATGCCAGTTTATGTAATCACTATTAAGCCATAACCTGACCTCTGGATATCCTTTATGTTTCAGCTACTGGTGAGTAATTCACACTTGCGTTGGCAGATAACTGATAACATATAACGCATCAGTCGGTTGCACCCTCACAGGGCAGATAACTGCTAGTACATTTTGCGCTCAGCCACCCCTGTGAATCTGACTGCTAGAGTGAGGAAAGTTTGTCCTTTCAGTTATCCTTAGAGATGGCCCAGGGCAAATGGCCTAGCAGTCTTGTGGCAGGCCTACACTGGCTCAGGGCCACAGCTAGAGGCATTTTGGCAGCTGGTTAGAAATGCCAGTGGGGAAATGAGAAACAGGATCTAAGGAAACACGTTCCAGTACAAGTTGCACTGCTTACTAAATGCCAGTGCGCATGTGGCTACCATTTCCCTCTTACCTACCAGCTATTTCTTTGTTGTGGTGATTAACAATCAACCTCTGGGAAATGCCTTGCCTTGGGCACTGGGCTTCCTGCCTGGGCTGCTCTTGATGCAAACCAAGCTGGTGTGATGAACCAGAGAGCAATTCCGAAGTTGGACTGCTACACTGGGGACCACATTGCTTCTAGCCACAGAAGCACTCTATTGCCTGTTTGATTCCTGGGACACCAATCTGTAACTTCAATGATAGGCATGGGTGTGGAGTGGCTAAAAGAGTGCTAGAAATTACAGATTTGTTCATGACAGAAAAAATAGGGTAATTAATTGGTATTTTCTGGAATGGCTTTTTAGCAGTAGTTCCCTAATGTGATCAGTACTCAGAATTACAAGAGGAGCTTAAATACAAAGATTTAGATTCAGTGCCTCTTGGCTGTGTACTGTGAGTCTTTGAGCAGCCCTTTCGGGAACCACTGTTTTATGGGGATGGACACGGCCTAGCATAAATAAAATGACTTGGAGAAGAGAAAGCAGGTTGGTGGACATGGTGATGGTAGATCTCTTCCAGAGGTAGAGAGTCTGTTTTATTCTACGTCTTTAAAAATATTGAGATTTATTTACATAATCCTAGAACAGACAGCACTCTTTATGTTTCACAGTTTTTGTAGCTGATTTTATGTACCTTTGACAGTTCCAGATGGCTGCAAAATTTCAAATTTCTATTTAGGACCTCAATAAATTCTTTGAAACACTGTGGGTGTGTGGAGGAGGCAAGTCCATTTTCCTCCTGAGATTCCTTTATCACTAAGCTTGGTGGGGCATGGATGAGGGGATGAAAAAGACCAAAGCATACAGCTGAGCACAAATGAGTGGTGAGAGACAGATGAGAAATTTGAAAAAGCAAGACAGGAGGGCAGTCCTGTCCTCCCCACCGTTGTTACCTCATGATATCCATTTCTTTTAACACAGTTATCATAAAGAAATTTGTGAGAACACAAATGGAAGGAATGACATAGTCTAGTGGTTTGAGAGAACATTTTAGTGTCCTAGTGGGAATCTACTAGAAAAGTTGGCAACAGTGGCTGCTGCTATGGGATCTGTCTCTGGCCATCTATGGAAATGCCATTTCTTGCTTTCTGCCTCTGAGGCAACTACATAACAAGAACTACCATCTTGTCTTTGAAGGAGGTTTCTGCAGCGGTCTTCCTGACCCTTAGCCTGGTTTGGTTCATGTCCCTATTTTATGCTCCCATAACTATACTTCTAATGATAGCATTTTTCAGTTTATTATAATTTTTTTGAATTGTGGGATAATATTTTAAGGTTTAATTTTTTCTCCTTTACTCTATCTTTTTATTCCTGTGTTTAAATTCCAGCTGGTTCTGTGCTTAGGGGTAGAGGAGGGTTATGTCAGGGAGGAAATCAGGGGTGAAGCAAAAGCTTCCATGACTGTTTTTTCCTGAAGCTTAAACCCAATTCTGAGAGAAGAATCTCAGGTACAGATAAAATCTCTTAGCCAGAAACATGAAAAGAAGACTTTCTCAGAGTTTAGAAAATACTCCTTTCTAACTGAAGGGTAGAAGATGAGGGGAAAATGGAAACTGTGGATCTGAAATGGAGAGATTGTATGCCCTGCTCCCCTCATAGTCTGGTAGGGGATGAGGAAATCTGTTTCTTGCTTTCTCTCAGCTTTTGGTGATTTGGTGGCAATTTTTTATATTCCTTGGCTTGTAGATCTACCCTGATCTCTGCCTCCATCTTCACATGGTGCTCTCTCTCTGTTGTGTATCTGTGTCCATATTTCCCTTTTTTATAAACACACCAGTCAAATTGGATTAGGGCCACACTCATGACTCCATCTTAACCTGATTACTTTTGTGAAGATCCTGCCTACAAAAATGGTCCAAATCATTCTCCAAATAATTCAACCCATAACAGCAGGTGAGCTTGCTAGCAGAGAAACCAGCCGCAGTTCTCCTTGCAGTAGAAGAAATATTTTTGCTTTTAGCTAAGGGAATCCTTCATCAATGAAAAGAGGAAAACCCTCTCTAACATCTGACTGAGGTCATGTTTTCATTGTTTAGGGATGAACTGAGGGTAAAGGATGAGAGAAGAACTTTTTCTTCCTATAGTAAGGTGTTGTTTTCCCCAGGATAGAGAGAGAGGATTGGTCAAAAGACTTGAAAAAGTGGGCTAAGTGGAAAGGAAAGGAAATTAAAGGGAGAGGTGGGGAAGAGAGATAGGTTGGAGAGAGAGGGAGCAGTCACATAGGATGCATCCTCTGAGTCTTTGTGTGATTTTGCTTTCCTGAGATGCACTGGTCTATTGGCAAAATACATTGTGTGCTTCCTTCATAGTCCTGTGTGTACTGCTCTGGGCAAGACCAAAGGCAGGATGTCTGCAAAGACGCCTTCAGTCATCTTGCAAGGACTCTGCAGGATGCAGGCTTCCTCTCCTGCTTCCTGTTCCTAGTTGGAATCACCAGGGCTGTAGTCATAGTGGAGTAAGCCATGGGACACCAGTGCAAAGCAGAGACAATAAATCTGAACACCCCACTCCCCCAGAGATCACAGACCACCTTTCAAGACAGAAAAGAAGGTGCCCTGCCTAGTGTGATAAACTGTGAACGTTTAGGTGACTATTCAGACATTCTGTGGATTCCACTGAAGATTGAAGAATTAACTTTCACCAAGGTGAGACAACTTCCAAACCTGGATTTTTTGACTTCAGATGAAATTTAAATCTTTTAGAATTTACCATTCTTTCTCTAGAGAAAGGAAATGAGGTGAGAATGTTTTTAAAACATTTATGACAAAAAAATTTAGGCATCAGAATGCTTTCATGAAACAATATCAGTGACAAGTGAATTGCAAGTTTTAGTTTGAAAAAAAACCCCAGGGATGTACTGTATGGTGACTAACATAACATAATAAAAAATATTATTATAGGGGCGCCTGGGTGGCACAGCGGTTAATCGTCTGCCTTCGGCTCAGGGCGTGATCCCGGCGTTACGGGATCGAGTCCCACATCAGGCTCTTCCGCTATGAGCCTGCTTCTTCCTCTCCCACTCCCCCTGCTTGTGTTCCCTCTCTCGCTGGCTGTCTCTCTCTGTCGAATAAATAAATAAAATCTTTAAAAAAAAATATTATTATAAAAAAAGAAAAAAATTTAATTTAAAAAACTAAATAAGAAAAGATTATTTGGAGTATGGGAGAGGAGATGGAAAATGATTTAGATATACTTTGCATATTGTGTATCTTGTATTTTTCCACACCTTGGCAGTATATTTTCCAGTACTCTCTATTTGCTTTATTCTTTTTTCCTCAATTTAAAATAAAAACCTTGTGTTTGGTATGTGTAATGTATGTATGGGTTTATGTGTATTTTTAAGCTGGAACTCATCTACGACTTTAAAAATAGTCATTTATTTTCTGCATTTGGCCACTCTATGAGTATTAGAGTGAGTTTATAATCAGCACCTTTGTTCTCCTGTTTCAAAATATCTGCGATATACAAAAGACATAGAAACACAATACAACATAAAAAATGAAGCATGAAGAGGAAATTTTAAACATGTTCCATCCCCTCTCTAGCCTGTAGGTCAAACTACTCAGTAGAGGACACTTTCTTGAGGACAGTTGCATGTCCACTCTTTTGCATCCCTGGCCTCTAGCACAATGTTTGGAATGAATAGGCCCCAGAAAATATTTGTTGAATGAATCAAACCCTTGGTAACTTTGCCCACATTGGATATCAGGGATAGTATGTGTTTAACTGCTTTTCTCCCTGATCAGAGCTTGAGTTGGGACACCTAGCTCCATTAGTACTGGTTTCAGAACTTGGAATAAGGAATGAAGAAATTTCTCCATTCCTTTTTCCTTTGGGGATATTTTTTTCTTGTACAGAGAAGGAGAAATGAACACATTCGTATTAAGAGTAAGTGCAACTCCCAGGCAAAGGTACCATGGTAATGTGTGAATAAAGTAAAGGGAAGAGTGCCTTCAACAAGAGCAGTGGAAGAGGGGACTTTTGTGCCTTGTAAAATTAATTACTATTTACCAAGCTCCTCACTGTGGCAGACAAATGCGTTTAGTAAATATAAACTAATTTTTATTAATCAAATACTTCATATAATATAATCTTTTCTACTCTATCTTATGACAATATAATTCCTTCTGTATGCAAACAATTTTACATCATAGCAGGATTCATGAAGAAGCCATTTTATATCTCTTTTAAAAAGGCTTATGATGTTATATTCAACTAATGAATCATTGAACATTATATCAAAAACCAATGATGTACTATACCTTGGCTAATTGAATTTAAATTTAAAAAAAGGCTTATGATGTTCCATTGAAATACTATTTTAAAATAAAGTTGGATTATACCTGCTTGTTCCTATGCTAAAGTAGAATAAGGGAGCGATTACGATCAAGAGCTTTGGAGACAGATATAGGTCTCAGTTCTATGGTGAAATTCTAACTGGCTTGTGACCTTGACCTGATGATGAGTGATGATGAACATCTTTTCATGTTTCTGTTGGCTACCTGGATGTCTTCTTTGGAGAAATGTCTGTTCATGTCTTCTGACCATTTTAATGGGATTATTTATTTTTTAGGTGTTGACTTGTATAAGTTCTTTATATATTTTGGATCTAACCCTTTATTGAATATGTCATTTGCAAATATCTTCTGCCATTCCGTAGGTTGCCTTTTAGTTTTTTTGATTGTTTCCCTTATTGTGCAAAAGCTTTTGGTTTTGATAGAGTCCCAATAGTTTATTTTTGCTTTTGTTTCCCTCACCTCAGGGAATCTATTTAGAGAAAGCTGCTATAGCCAGGGTGAATTTTTTAATTTGTTGTAAAGAAGAATTTGTTGAGAGAATCTTGATGAAAGTTGCTTTTTTTTTTTTATAACTTGATAGTTTTTATTATGAAGAATTTTCAATATACACAAAATTCGGGGAGAAATTCTGATTTTTTACCTATTTCCAATAACAGCATTTTCCTTTCTTGTTTCATTTACTCCCCATTTTCACTCCCCCCCCCCCAAGACCCACACACATTATTTCGGTAGGGGGAGTGGGGGAGGATTAGAAGAAAGTTGCTTTATTTAATTTTCACACAACCCTATAAGGCAGGTATTATTTGCATATTTTACAGACGGCAGAAGGCAGTGTTGGGGCTTGATGTTTGAGAAAGTAGGGGCACATCCCTTATCTTGAGTAGGAGAGCAGCAGGTTGAAAGTAGTGTTTTAAGAAGAAATCTTTTTAGTTTGATGTAGTCCCATTTGTTGATTTTTGCTTTTGTTGCTTGTGCTGTTGGTGTCATATCCAAAAAATCATTGCCAAGACCAATGTCAAGGAGCTTCTTCCCTATTTTTTCTTTTAGGAGTTTTACAGTATCAGGTCTAATGTTTAAGTCTTTAATCCATTTGAGTTAATTTTTGTGAGTAATGTAAAATAGGGGTCCATTTTCATTTTTCTGCATGTGGTTAATCACTTTTTCCAACATCCTCCATTGAGTATTCCTGGCTCCCTTGTAGTGTGTGTTGACTGTGTATGTGGGGGTTCATTTCTGGGCTCTCAGTTCTGTTCCATTTGTCTGTGTGTCTGTGTTTATGACAGTATCATACTGTTGTAATTACTTTGTAGTAGAGTTTGAAAGCAGAAAGTGTGATGCCTCCAGCTTTGTTCTTCTTTCTCAGGATTGCTTTGTTTATTTGGGATCTTGTGTGGTTCCATAAAATTTGGGGATTGTTTTTTCTCTTTCTGTCATTGGAATTTTGATAGAGAGTACATTGAATCTATACATGGTTTTTGGGTAGTTTGGACATTTTAACAATGTTCTTTCAATCCATGAATATGGGATACCTTTTCATTATTTTGTATTCAATTTCTTTTATCAAAGTAGTTTTCATTGTACTTCCACTTCTGTGGTTAAGTGTTTTCCTAAGTATTTTATTGTTTTTGGTGCTCTTGTGAGTGGGATTGTTCCTTTATTTCTTTTTCAGATATTTCATTGTTAGTGTGTAGAAACACAACTGATTTCTGTATGTTGATTGTATATCCTGCGACTTTACTGGATTCATTGATTAGTTCCAATATTTTGTTGTTGTTGTTGGGTCTTTAGGATTTTCTATATCTAAGATCATATCATCAGCAAATAATGACAGCTTTACTTCTTTCCTTCTGATTTGAATGCCTTCTATTTCTTTGCCTTCCCTATTGCTCTATCTAGAACTTCCAGTACTACGTTGAATAAGAATGGTAAGAGTGAGAATCCTAGTCTTGTTCCTGATCTGAGAGGAAAAACTTTCAATCTTTCACCATTGAGTCTGATGTTAGCTGTGGGTTTGTTGCATATGGTATTTATTATGTTGAGGTATGTTCCTTTTGTTGAAGGTTTTTAGCATGTGGTGTTGAATTTTGTCAGATGCTTTTTTTTTGCATGTATTGAGATGATCATGTGATTTTTATCTTTCATTCTATTAATATGGTGTATTACATTTATTGATTTGCATATGTCAGACCATCTTTGCATCCCAGGGATAAATTCCATTTGGTTATGGTGTATGATCCTTTTAATGTGCCGGTGAATTTGGTTTACTAATATTTTATTGGCTAAAAACTTCTGCACTGCAAAAGAAACAATCAACAAAATGAAAAGGCACTACAGAATGGGAGAGAGTATTTATAAACCATATATCAGATAAGAGGTTAATACTCAAAACATATAAAGAACTCACACAACTCAATAGCAAAAAACCAGATAATCTGACTAAAAAAATGGGCAGAAGACCTGAACAGATATTTTCCTAAAGAAGACATATAGATGGCCAACAGGTACATGTAAAGGTGCTCAACATCACTAATCATCAGGGAAATGCAAATCAAAATGACAATGAGATCTCACCTTACACCTGTTAGAATGGCTATCATCAAAAAATGAGAGATAACAAGTGTTGGTGAGGATTTGGAGAAATAGGAATCCTTGTGCACTGTTGATGGAAATGTAAATGGTTGAAACCACTAAGGAAAATAATATGGAGCTTCCTCAAAAAATTAAAAATAGGACATACCATTTCTGGATATATATTCAGAGGAAATGAAAACAATATCAAAAAGATGTCCATACCACAAGTTTATTGCAACATTATTTATATAGCCAAGACATGGAAACAACATATATATATATATAATGTTATATGTCAATTATAGCTCAGTTAAAAAAATAAATAAGGTCTTTAAAAAAAAGGAGGGAGGAGGAGGAGGAAAGACATCCCAGGTCCTACAGTGAAAGCTTCACTGGGCTGGTAACCTTGAAAAGATAAAGGAAGTGAGGAATCTGAGAGTCATGCTCAGTAAATAAAAGCCTGACCTTATGTGAGGCTGGATATAGTAGATGAAGAATAAGTAATTTAAGATAATAGTGTTTTCTAGTCTTCAAGAAAAAAAGAACTGATGTTGCCAACAATAAAAATAACAAAGATGGTTGGAAAAGGAAATCCATATCAAATGTATTAGGTTTGAGAAACTAGTGAGACAGCCACATATCAATATCTTTCAATATTTGGAAGTATGGATCTATGGCATAGGTGAGAGATTAGAGTTAAAGATTCAGCAAATATTCACCATGGGAATGGAGGGACTCAAAACAGCCTAGAGGCTAGAATGTGCTTAAGATTTATCCAGTTAAGGGATAGAAGATAAAGAAAAGCAACAAAGGAGAGAGAAACAGACCAGATAGAAAAAGCAGAGTCACCAAAATATAGAGAGTGAGAATTTCAATGAATTAGGGTAGTAGTAAGGGGTAAAGCTATTGAAGACAAGAAAATGTTCATTATTGTAGAGAGTAAAACAGTCTATGTAGAAAACCCGAGAGACTCAACTGAAAATCTCATAAGACTTAGAGGCATCAATAAACTAGCTGTATATAAAGTGTGTATATAAAAAATCAACAGTTTTCATTTAAACTTGCTAAAACCAATTAGCAAAAAGAATCAGCTCTATCCAAAAAGCAAAAAGAAATATAAATACTAAGAGATAACTTTAGTAAGAATTATGAAAAAAAAAAAACAGCAATGCTTCAGTGAAAGCCATAAAATAAGATTTAAATTAAAGGAAAGACTATTGTGAACATGTCAATTTCTCCCAGGTTAATTGGTAAGTTGAATAGTATTCCAAGAAAAATTTCAGTAGAAATTTTTTTGGGGAAACTTGACCCAAATTCCCACTTTTAATGGGAAAATGATCTTTGCAAGTCTTAAAAAGGAGTCACTCTCCGGCCTTCATTTATTCTAAATATCATTAAAAATATGAATGAGAATACCTAGAAAATTCAAGAAATAGAAGAGTAGTTAAGGGGGAAACTTAATAAGATATCCTATAAGGCTTCAATAATCAAATAGTTTGGTGCTGGCATTAGTATTGACAGATGAATCAGTATGTTTACATAAAATTCACCCCAATGTTGAATTCTGTGAACACATACATCCTCTCATCACAGGGACTCTGCAAATTCTCAAGCAAGGCAAATAGACTGTCAAAAGTCACAGATCTCACCAATTGTCAAGGAAGTCTTACAGTTTCTTAGAGGTCAGTGCTATTTTTGTAGTTTTTCTGCACAGGACCTCTGGCCACTGCTCTTTGCATTTGTTTTTCAATCTCTGCTTACCTCACCTGCTCTCTCTGGCTACTAGCTGCTCTTTATTGCTCAGTCTTAGCCATATGTCTGACCCTCAACTTCCAGGTCTTTCACAAAACCCTTGTGCCTGGCCTTGCTCTACCCTCCTCACTCTTAGATCATGGATAAATCTCTCCCCACTGCCCTCCACCCCATAGGCATACTTCTCTGGCTCACTCCAGGCTATGATTCAGTTCTGTTCAGGCCAGTTGCAAAGAAGACATGATTTGGACTAATGTATGGAGTAAGTTCTTTAAAAGTAGGAAATTGTCACCCATTTTGAGTTCATTTTTGTGTGTGGTGTAAGAAAGTGGTCCAGTATCATTCTTCTGCATGACTGTCCAATTTTCCTAACACTATTTGTTGAAGAGACTGTCTTTTTTCCATTGGATATTCTTTCGTGCTTTGTCAAAGATTAGTTGGCCATAGAGTTGAAGGTCCATTTCTGAGTTCTCTATTCTGTTCCGCTGATCTATGTGTCTGTTTTTGTGCCAGTACCATATTGTCTTGATGATTATAGCTTGAAGTCCGGAATTGTGATGCTTCCAGCTTTGGTTTTCTTTTTCAACATTCCTTTGGCTATTTTGGGTCTTTTCTGGTTCCATACAAATTTTAGGATTATTTGTTCCAGCTCTATGAAAAATGATGATGGTATTTTGATAGGATTTGCATTGAATGTATAGATTGTTTTGGGTAGCATAAATATTTTAACAATATTTGTCCTTCCAATGCATGAGCATGGAATGTTTTACCATTTCTTTCTGTCTTCCTCAATTTCTTTCATAAGTGTTCTATAGTTTTCAGAGTACATATCCTTTACCTCTTTGGTTAGGTTTATTCCTAGGTATCTTATCGTTTTTGGTGTGATTGTAAATGAGATTGATTCCTTGACTTCTCTTTCTTCTGCCTCATTGTTAGTGTATAGAAATGCCACTGACATCTGTGCATTGATTTTATATCCTGCACCTTTGCTGAATTCTTGTATGAATTCTGGTGGTTTTGGGCGGAGTCTTTTGGGTTTTGTACATAGGGTATCCTGTCATCTGTGAAGAGTAAAAGGATGAAAGATCAAAATGTGAGACAGAAATCCATCAAAATCCTAGAAGAGAACACAGGCAGCAAGCTCTTTGACCTCAGCCACAGCAACTTCTTGTTAGGCACATCTCCAAAGGCCAAGAGAAACAAAAGCAAAAACGAACTGTTGAGACTTCATCAAGATGAAAAGCTTTTGCACAGCAAGGGAAATAGTCAATAAAAAACTAAAGGCAACCTGTGGAATGGGAGAAGATATTTGCAAATGTTTTATCAGATAAAGGGCTAGTATCTAAAATCTATAAAGAACTTACCAAACTCAACACCCAAAGAACAAATAATCCAATCAAGAAATGAACAGAAGACATGAACAGACATTTCTTCAAAGAAGACATACAAATGGCCCACAGACATAAGAAAAAATGCTCCACATTACTTGGCATCAGGGAAATACAAATCAAAACCACAATGAGAAACCACCTCACAGCAGTCAGAATGGCTAAAATGAACAACTCAGAAAATAACAGTTGTTAGCAAGGATGCAGAGAAAGGGGAACCCTCTTACACTGTTGGTGGCAATGCAAATTGGTACAGCCGCTCTGGAAAACAGTATGGAGGCTCCTCAGGAGGTTGAAAATAGAGCTACCCTACAACCCAGCAATTGCACTATTAGGTATTTATCCAAAGGATACAAATATAGTGATTTGAAAGGGGACATGCACCTCAATGTTTATATCAGCAATGTCCACAATAGCCAAAATATATGAAGAACCCAGATGTCCATTGATGGATGAATGGATAAAGAAGAGGTAGTGTATATATACAATGGGATATTACTCACCATCAAAAAGAATGAAATCTTGCCATTTGCAATGATGTGGATAGAACTAGAGGGTATTATGCTAAGCAAAATAAGTCAGTCAGAGAAAGACAAATACCATAGGATTTCACTCATATGTGGAATTTAAGAAACAAAACAGATGAACATAGGGGAAGGGAAAATAAAATAAGATGAAAATCGAGAGGGAGACAGACAATAAGAGCTAAACTCTAGGAAACAAACTGAGGATTCCTGGAGGGGAGGTGAGTGGAAGGAAGGGATAATTGGGTGATGGGCATTATGGAGGGCACTTGATGTAATGAGCACTGGGTGTTATATGCAACTGATGAATCACTAAATTCTACCTCTGAAACTAATAAAAAATAAAAGAATAGAAAATTATCCACCTTCCACCTATCTCCTTCAGACAAAACAATCTGTCTGAGAAGAGTTGTCATTTAGGCAGTGAAAAATACTTTATTATTTATACAAACTAAAGAGAACCAGAAGCACACGTTTCTATATATAACCACTTATCTATTTTCTGAGTACACCATACAGGCTTCTGTATATATGCTTTAAAAGCTTTCTTATCATGTAACTGTTCCATGTCTCAAAACTCAATTATCCTTTGCCACAAAAAGCTTTTAAACAATTTGGGTTGATATTTCCTTTATTATTTTTTTCTTTTTTCTGTATATCTGAAAGGGAATTAGAGATTTGACTTTTATTGAGTATTTTGATTGGGGGAGCTCAATAAATGGAGACTGTGGTCTTTAAAAGTCATATAAAGCAGTCACAACCCAGCCTTCATTTAATTCATCAGCATACCACTGAAAGTAATACTTAGAAAGGACTAGAACTGGATAAATTGGGAAGAACTTAATTCAAGAATGGCACACATAAATGATCCCTTGTCAAAACATTTGAGAAGCAAATTTTGAAAATCTATATTTGCTCCTTCTTATGATTCAACCTTTCCCATATCATTCTATTTTTCTCTGAAGAAATGGAAATCTCAAGGATGCACACAAAGTTATATTAATAATTCAGTGGAAATAAGGTGAGATTCCTGGGCTAACATCCAAATGAAAAACATTTCCAGTGAACTCAGGTAATACTTTCTTTAGTAGCCACATCTGTTATGAAGGGATTTTGAGATCCTGATTCCCAAGAGTATTTCCTCAGGAGCAGGTTAGTCATAGGATGATTTTTCAGGGGATCTTTTCTTCTGCAAAAATTTATTTAAAAATGGCTAAGTGAAGAGGGAACCCCATTCAGTGATGGTACACATTTGTGGAGAGCTATCTCAACATAGAGAAAGAACCTTAAATTGGCAAAACCAATGCTGTTCAATTCCAGAAACATCTGATAACTTTCAGGAACTAAAACTGGACAGGCTATTTTTTTTTTTTCTCAAGATTTCTCTTTTCTTTAATTTTCAGCCTGAGCCTTTAGTTCAGTGCTTCTGCTTTCTCCAGAAGAAGATGAAATGATGAAGAGAAGGTGGAGTTACGTAAAGTGCATATAAATTGTAACAGACTTTTTCTGTGGTATCTGTGAGCTAATGCTGTGATGTAAAGGGCATTTTAGAGTTACTCACTTTTCCTCTTGAACTTATTTTCAAAATGATAAATACCGCAAGAGCATTTACTGTGAAACCTGAGTTTGAGGCCATTTAGGTTATGAAAATAACAAAGGTGCTGTCTCTACCCTTTCATTTGCTTCAGAGGGTTGGATAGCTGTGGTGAAGAGTGAGAGAAGATGGAACACTACATCAAAAACTAATGAAGTACTGTATGGTGACTAACATAACATAATAAAAAAATAAAGAAGGCTAAAGTTCACACTCTCTGGGGTTGTAGAAGGTGATATGACAGTTTCATTAGTGAGAATCCCACAGTGTGCATCTCCTGCACAACACTAGGAATTTACTTATCTTAATGCACACATTCATGCTTGCATTTTCTATACAGTTATTGTTTGAAAATACGATCTTACTTTGGAATAAGGACTTCTTCATAAAGTATTTGGGACACATTTACCATCTTCAGTGCTATGGCAGGTTGTGGTCTGTAGACTCCAGGCGGATGATATAAACAATCAATATGATCTAGGAAAAGACGCGGACAGTGCGCTGGGGCCTGTGGCAAGTAGGAGAGGGTGAGTGTCACCTGAGGGGACACCACCACTTGGAGGCTGAAAGCTCTGGACACATGGGAACGAGAGCCCATTGTTTGCCAGTGGTATTTTGCTAAAGAAACCTCAACTTTGGATTTTATGTATGATTTTATAGGTTAGACACTAATAAAAACTTGAGAAGAAAAGAAAACTTTTGGTGGGCCAAATACTCTGAGGGCTGAAGAAATCGTATCTGCAGGCTGGATCCCAAACACTGGTTACTAGTTTTTATCATCAATATAAATAGACCATACTTGTCATCCATAAGTAGAAGGCTTAAAATTGTAATATTTCTTAGAGAAAAATGTGTAATGAAGACATCAGGAAGCATGTTATGGAATGGGTAAGATACGTCATTTTCTCCAGTCCATCTACCGTGGTGATGATGATGCCTTCTCTTAGCCTTCTTCCTATCCTCCCCCTTTTTTCTTTTATTCTGTGGTTTTGGTGCCTGCCAGTTGCCAGGAACTGTGCTGGGTGAACTGGAAGGGAAAGGGTTGGAAACAGGGGGTAAGGTACAAAACAAACAAGGTACAAGCATTATTGTGCAAGAATTTGCTGTTTTGTGGCAGAAACAGGTGTAAAGTAAAGAACAGTGACATAAAGAGCTCTAAGGTTGGTAGCCATTAGTTTCCTAGGGCTGCTATAAAGGCTAGAAGTCCAAAATCAAGGTGTTAGCTGGGTTAGTTCCTTCTGGAGGGCCTGAGGGAGGATTTACTTCATGTCTGTCTCCTAGCTTCTGGCGTTTGCCAACAATTTTTGGTGTTCCTTGGCTTGGAGGTGTATCACTCCATCTATATCTCAATTTTTACATGATGTTTACCCTGGTATGTGTCTGTCTGTGTCCAAACACCCCCTTTCTTGTAAGGACATTAGTCACTGAATCCAGTATGATCTCATCTCTACCCAACCGCATCTGCAAAGACCCTCATTCCAAATCAGGTTAAGCTCACAGGTACTAAAGGTTAGGACATGAACATGTGTTTTGGGGGGACACAATTTAGCCCATAAGAGGTAGATAGAGGGCATGATAGAGGTACAGAGAAAGGAGGAACTGGGGAAGGAGGCAAGATTTTTCAGGGAAAGTTATGCAGAAACCAGAACTTGAAAGAGAAGTAAATATTTGCCACATAAAGAACCAGAGAGGATCACTTTATACGGATATCACAGCACATGCTAAAATATAGGCATGTTAGAGGAATAATAAGTTTTGTGTAGGGAAGCATAAGGCATGTATGCAGTGTTGTAGTCTGGGAAAGGGAGATAAGTGCAGATTGACATGAACTTGTAAACGGCTCTACAAGCATGCACAGGATTCGGTCTTCATCCTGAAAAAAGTGGGAATCTATCAAGGCTTTGACACAGGGGAGGGATGAAAACAGATTTGTGTTTTAGAAAGATGACTTTGTGCTATTATGAGGGTGGATGGCAGGAGGCAGAAAGCAGTTTAAGATTACTTGATTTCATGGCTGTTGTAATAGTCCAGGTGACCGGATGAAGGCCCAGGCTAAGGATGAGGCCAAGGAAGAGAACAGAAATGTGGGAGACTTTGGAGGCTGAAATGATTGGACGTAATGTGGAAGGAGTAATGTGCTGAATATTCTAGATTAGGAAACTGGGTAGATAATAAGGTTACTTATCTATTATAGAGGCAGAAGAAGTAGGGAGTTTGGTGGGAAGGTGATGGGCTAATTTTGGTCTTGTTGAATTGGAGATGCTGATGGACATCCAGGGGGTTATCAAGTATGAAATTGTAAAAGGTTCTGGAGCTCTTAGTCTGGAAATAACTTTGAATTGTTCTGAGGGCATTAAGTTGGTGACAAAGGCCTTGGGCCTATCTGCTAGAGTCTAGGAGAACTGCATGCAGTTTATAGAATTCCATCTGGATTTTCCATATGATGTTTTGCCCTGGGTGCAAATTTTGCACTGACAATTAGAAGGTGATGATTGGTTTGAAGGAATAGAACATATTTACCAAGAGTCTTCTGTGGAACCAAATGCAGTTTTAAAATGTGGGGTCACCAACAGCCCTAGAACTAAGTGGAGGATCTTGCTTTGGCTTCTGTGGCTCTTGAAGAGTGTCTTGTCAAAAATATTCCTGGGCTTTATTTCTTAATTCTTATTCTCTGGAATAAGAAATACAATTTTTTAAAAAATATTTTATTTATTTATTGGACAGAAAGAGACACAGCGAGAGAGAGATCACCAGCAGGGGGAGTGGGAGAGGAAGAAGCAGGCTCCCAGCAGAGCAGAGAGCCCGATGTGGGGCTTGATCCCAGGACCCTGGGATCATGACCTGAGCTGAAGGCAAATGCTTAATGACTGAGCCACCCAGGCACCCCAAGAAATACAATTTTATGTGTTGTGGTTTTTTGAGGAACTGCCCTGTAGTGCTGTGGGAGTGATAAGGCAAGAGATCTGAATAAATTTTTTTCCTAAACGACATATTATAACATCACTTTTCACATGAGATTTGATCTGTATACTTTAATATCAGCATAATGAATATTCAATATATGACAAAACTTCATAAATTTCAAATGTAAAGGATTATTCTGTGCTCTTGAAATCACACATATGGCGGAGCATTTGAAAGCTCAGCTAGGTCCAAGGTTTCCAAACTGGGCTTTTGGGGAGCTAATGTTCTGTAGGGGAGCACTTAACGGATAAGTTCAGGTTTTAGGAAGTCTGCTTGATTTTTCTTCTATCATGAATTATTTAGTGATCCTCTCTTCTTTCTCTAAATGACTTCCTCTATTTATAGGAACTTTTGTTTATGGGTCCATAGCTTAGTTGATGTCCTCCCTCCCAGCCCACGGGTGTTGTTTTACTCTTCTTTTTGCCTCCAATTGGCTGCTTCTGCAATTGCCTGCCATTTACTGTGTACCTTTGGCATAATGTTCTCATCAAAAAAGAGATTATCAGTTGCTAAAGATATCTGTTAAAGGCAACTAAAAGATGCTTGCAACTTTCCTTCTAATGTAATGAGAGGACTTTAAGAACAGCTTTGATGAAGATAGACCTTTGAGAAAAAGGGCAGCTGAGAGCATCCATGTCTGCTGGAAGTTGTACAATGAATGTATGCTGAGTGAATCATGACTATCAGAAATCCTGGAAGGTCTATTTCTAAAGGCTTTTAGATATAGCAATTTCTAGAAGGTGACACATAGCCTGTCCTTATGAAGTTGGAGTTTTAACAAAAACAGCAATGAGGACAATAAATTCTTGAGTGTGACTAAATGAGATGCAGGTGACTCAAAGGGAAGGGCATTCATCCATGTATTAAATCCACTTCTTTTCAAATTAAACATATTCTCCTCCAATGACTGACATTATAGTTTTCTAAACTACTCTCCCTGTCTTGAATGCATGTTTCAGATCTGTTACTTCTAGGTTGGCCTTTGATAATGAACTTCCTTTCCACTACTCCTATTGTTCCCCTCTGCAAGACAGATTGCTATGTCTGGGAGAGGGACACTCTGATTTGGTTCCAGCTATGGTTGTTTTGGACTCTTTCTTTTGGACAAATAGGTCACTACTTCCCCTTAGGCATTTGCATATATTCTGCCCTATTTCTAGGACCTCAGCTTTGAAATGCAGCCCATATCACAGTAGAAAGAACTTGGGTGTTGGAGTCAGATGTGCTTTGACTGAATCCTGGCTCTGCTAGTGTCTGTCTAATGGGCAGGAAAACAAATTTTTCTGAGCCTCTATTTCTATCTGTAACATGGGGTATAATGATCACAAACCTCATAGGGTTAAATTTACCTCCTAGCAGAGTGCCTATAACCTCCCAGGTGGATTCTCAATAGATGTTCTTTTCTCCTCCTTACCTCCCCCAAACTAGTACTGGTTGTGACACATCAGTACAGAATCTTTAAAGGTTATTTTTAAGGCTGTGATTTAAAGCACCCATAATATGCTTCTGTTCATACCTGATTGTATTAGTGCTTCATTCTTTTTTTTTAAAAAAATATTTATTTATTTGACAGAGAGGGAGAGAGGATACACAGGGGCCGCGGCAAGCGGAAGGAGAATCAGGCTCCCAGCTGAGCAGGGAGCCTGGCTCAGGGCTCGCTACTTAGGCACCCCTAGTTCTTCATTCCTGAGAGAATATGTCCATCACTTGATGGAATTCAAGAGCCATTCTTTCCCCTGCTCTTACCATTTATACACACACACACACACACACACACACACACACACACAAATCAGAATCAAAGAAAGAAAAGACGTTTCAGTCCATAAGGAGGAGGGGAGTTGCTCAATTTCAAGAACTCTGATGAGACCACAATTACCAAGGCAGAGACTTCAGAGGGGCTAAACCTCATGTGAGGGTATACTATTGCCTCTCCCTTCCTATCCTTCAGTCTGGAAGAATAAGGAATAAATGGGAGGTTTCTCCTTTTCTCTGCTTAAACTCCCTGCTTGACCTCTTACCTTGGTCTAAGAGGACCTGCAACAGGTGGGGTTATGAGCTTATTACTCTTTTAGCTTTGGTTCCCACCCGCTATTTTCTAGGGACAAAATTTTCCACATGATACCACATCGTGTGTCAGTTTGCAGGTTTGGCTGGAGTCAGCAGGAGGAATTGGCAGAGCATGCTTCACGTTCTTAATGTTCATTTGGGCCAGCCATACTTGCTAGGGAAACAGAGATCGCCATGTGAGCCAGTCTAGTTTATTAGACTTGTGCACTGGAGTTTGGGACCAAAGCCTGGAAGTATGTAATTGTGACCTTCTTTGCTTCATTTTTGGGTCTTCCTACCATGGGACTTTGTCAGTTGGTCATACTCTTCTCCCACCACAATTTCTACGAGGTATATAATTCACCATGCTTTCCCAGCAGTGAGGATAGGTTGGCAATAATCATCTCCATTTTCTTTTTTACTTACCCTTATTTATTGTCTGAAGCTCACATTTGCTAGATTTGAGGCGAATTCTGTGGGACCAAATGGAGCTAACACATCCACGTGGGGCTGGAAGCAAGCCTGGGACTAGACTGTATTAATAACAAACAATAATGCTATGAACATTTTTGAACATATATCCTAGCACAGTTCCTTCCCCTTAATTGTAGGGGCAGATACTATGGATCATTTTGCTTGACTTTTATTTATCTTCCTTTTAGGGTGCCTTTTTGTTTGGCAGAGCTTGGAAAGAAATTATATTTCCTAGATTTTCTTTGCAGCCAGAGTTCAGATATGGGTGTCTTATTCAGAAGAACTCACAGGGAACTTCAATTCAGAAGTGAAGTCAGTGGAGAGATCTGTTTCATCAGTGGCTCTTAACAGAGGCTGCACAGTTCTGGAGGTGGTGGCTTTCTAATCTAGCATGTGGTTTCCTTGTGATACAAAGGTGGCATGGTTCCGGAGCTGGTGGCTGTGGTGGAAACCTCCTGATGTGCTTGAGAAGTGATTTTCTGGTGTCCAGTTTTGTGTTACGACTTTCCATTCCTGGAAGCTGAGCCTACAGTCTGTTTCTTCTGCTAGCTCAGTGATTATAGAAACCACTTATTAACCAGTAAGCAATTTCAGTGTGAACCTAACTCTTTCTATTGGAACATGGATAATGTAATAATCAGTACCAAGAATAGTGCAGGCCACAAACTCTCAAGGAAATGTGAATATAAAACTAGTTTTCTGACTTGGTTGTGTTTGAAGGCCTTAAATTTACCATTAGAACCAGAGGATGGGACTCCAGAAACTACAGTCGGTGGTTAAAAGATGTACTTAAATGCCAGGAATGGCCAGCAATCCCTGTACCGACAGATGAAAGATTACTCCTAACTTTGCCGTCAAAGAGGAGAAGGCAAGGGGGTCAATCTCAGAGGCGAAGACGCTTTGCTCTTCTTTGCTCCCGCTTTTATTGGTCCTTCAGGATAACCACAAATCCTTATCACTGTTCCTCAAGCACAGGATGTTGACAAGGGGTCTTACTGAGACTGGGAGGATCTGTTTACAAGAAAGATACGATATGCTAATTTGCATGTTCTACAAGTTCTGCTAATCATAGCCAAAGGGACAATGCCTACCTCTCTTAGGTCACAGGGCAGCTGTTTGGGCTAGGAAAGCTTCAGGAAGGCAAATCCCTGCGGCATTCCAACGGCAGAGCGGTCCTGCAGGCCTCGGCATTCCAAAGGCCTACGCCCTTCTCCGAAACCTTCCCTCACCCCTATCAGCCTCTGTGTTACATTTTAGTGAGCCAGGTATTATGGCTCATTTCATGCTCTACATTAACCCCAACTCTTAAACATCTGGTATGAAGAAGTATGAACTGAAAACAAAAACTGGCCTTGTCAGAATAAATGGTTTCTGAGATGAACTACTATGATAAGAATGAGGTATACAAGGACTGTAGGTGGGCTGTGTATTTCTAACTCTCCTAGAGGACTTGAAAAAAATGACAAGGCTAAGGTTTTAAATTCAAAGCATGATCTCAAGTACTACTGAGACTCCACTGTTGCTCCGAAAAACCTCATCCCCTTAGCTCCAGTGTCAACAGAGGCAGAATCTAATCTTGCAGTTGATGAATTCAGCCTACACATTGCTGATTAATTCAGCAATTATCCAGCTCTCTTATGTTAAAGTTATAACATCAGTTGGGAAAAAGTGAGAGCCCAAGAATTGGAAGACGGAAATTTTGAAAATTCAGTTGTACCTGAGTGTCCCAATTTCCCAACCCTACAGTCTCCCTTTAGAGCACAGACGAGTCACCCTCCCTTTCTGCTAAGTTTTTCTGTCTCCTGAAGAACATTAAAGATCTTAGCTGGGCTGACTGCCTCACAATGAGGTGCAGGTCCACATCATAGCCCAGAAGCCACTTGTCACTGCCAACTGACCTGTAACCAGTCCCAGTCTGGCATGTCTCAGGGGGAAGCACAGAGTATACCATGAGTAGAAGGCTTGCATTGAAAAATAAATAAAACTTTTTTTTTTTTAACAAATGTATGCGGGCAGAAACCTGGAAGGCATGGGAGAATGTATACTAAAAGCACTAGACTCATTTTGGTGAACAGAAGTCTGCTTGAGTCACCAGTATATAAGTCATGCCCCCTCACAGTGATTTCACATACTCAGTAATCCTTGAATAAGGGGGAAGTGGGATAAAAAGGTCCTGTGATGGACCTTTTGTACATAATGTAAATCTTTCTTCTAGGTTTTCCCAAAGAGTTCTAAGGCCACTAATTGATACAACTGTATCCTAAGGAAGGATACAACTTTTAGGGACTTACTGGGGACCCAGAATACCACTGTGGTCCATCAGTGGTGGGAACCTGCACAGGTCATGTGATTAAAACACATTTTGGATTGGTTATTTTTCATAAAGAACTGAGTAGATTTGTTACGCTATCACAATTTCCCAATTTCCAGGATGTATGGCCAGATTAGACAGATGAAGCAACCACAGAATTCCTCCTATTTCCTCCTGCCCCATGAGGTAAAAGTTATTTTGGTAGCAAGAGCCCTGAAATTGCCCTTACCTACCAAAATAGTAAAAACAATTCTGCAACCCAGGGAGATTCATAGAAAATTAGTGCCAGCATTAAAAAAAAAAAAAAAAGCAAAACAAAACAACAACAACAACAACAACAAAACACAATGGTGTGGTTATTCCTGTAATATCTACATTTAGTTTGCCTTTTGCCTTGTGGAGAATACTTTTGGATCCTGGGGAAATATAGTGGCTTATTATAGATTTAATTATTTGGTGACTAAAATGGCATAATGTGTTGTTTCAGTTGAGGTCTCTTACCAGAATAAATCAGCATGGCTTCTGACTTAAGAGCCTTTTTTCTCTTTTTCCTCTAGTAAGTAGAGAATCGCCAGAGGAATTTTGTTTTTTCTTGGCAAGGATTTTATAGTCTTCCCCAGGGCCATGTAAACTCTCAGTTGTCAGCCATTATTTGCTTTGCAAGAGACTGAGCTCAGTATCCCAAAGAAGCTAATGCTTATCCACTATCTTGATGACATGGTGCTGATTGGATCCAGCAATTGGGAAGTGGCAAGGATATTCTATGCCTCAATAAAACACTTGACAGAGTAGGAATAGACTCATGAAAATTTAGTAGCCTTCCACATCAGGAAGTGTTCTGGAATCCAGTAGTCTAGAGCAAGCTGTGATATCTCCTCCAAAGTGAAAGAGAAATCACTGCCTCTTGAGTCCTCTATCACTGAGAAAGGAGTCCAAAGCTATTTGGCTCTCTTTGGATATTTTAAGCAATGTCTGTCACATTTGGGTGTACTGCTGACCTAACTCTGACATAACCTCTGAAGTTCCCAGTTTTTAATGGCACTTAGAATGAGAGCAGTATCTTCAGGTTGTCTATGTCTCTGTGGAAGAAGCTCTGTTATTGATCTTGATGATGTCGTGGATTCTGTGGTCTTGATGATGAAGGACAGTTGGAAGAAAGGCAGTCAGGGACAAGGGGCCCCTGCCCTAAGAGAAAACTACCCTAAAAGGATTTTACACCACCCTGGAAAGAGCCTCTACCCTTTCCCAATGATAGGTGACAAAAATCTGATTGGGTGACAGGCGCATGGAGGGTTAATCAGATTAAAAGAGCCCACCAACAAGCCCATAAACCCCTCTAGACTTAGAGATTCCAGGGCAACCCTCTTGGGTCCCCTCCCTCTTTGGGAGCTTTGTATTATCACTCAATAAACTTTACTGTTGCTCAAACTTTGCTTTGCTGCCCACCACTCCTCATCTGGTGTACCTCTTCATTCTCCAAAGCGACGTGACCAAGAACCATAGGCACTGAAGGAAAAGAAATCCTGTAATGTTGGTATGTTTGTGGAAGGCACAGTGCTTTCTTGAGTCTGAGAATGACCTACAAGAAGACTCACAGTGAGGGTACCTAGGGCTTTGGAGTATATATATGCCTTGATAGTCAAAAAATGATTATCTTTTTGAGAAACTGCTTCTGGTTTGCTAAAAAGCAGACCCTCTGGTCATGTGCTCAAGTAAACATGTGAACTGAACTGCTCATCACAAAATGGGAATTATTTTATTCACAAAGCCTTGGATTTGGTGTGCCTGGCAGTGCTCTGTCATCAAATGGAAGCTGAGCAAGGACTCAGACACAAGTCAGTTGCATAACCATGTAGTTCACACTCTCAGGACACCAACTTCTGCTGTATTTCTGTCTCATCATCAGCCTATACCTATAGCCTCATGTGGAGTTCCATATGACCAGTTGGCTGAGGAAGAACAATTTGAGCATAGTTTTTTGATCATTCCATCTTCTATCCAAAAGTAAGCTGTTACAATGTTATAGCCCACTCAGGGGTAGCTCTGAAAAATTTTAAAGAAAATCTCTCTCCCATTGGACTTAACTTCAAGGAGTACCTCTAATTTGCTATAATACCTGGAGGAAGAGCTGTGCAGAAGCATGAGTCCACACCACCTCAGGAGCTGTGGACTATGCTTTGATAGAAGGAATAAAGTTTGAAGTTTCACAACAAAGAGATTTGGGGAAGAGTATAATGTGGATGAACGTCTTGGAACAGGCTCAGTGCGGAAGGACATTTGTGTTCCACATGAATGTCCACCAAATGTTCCCCTCTGCAGAGGGAAAAAGTCAGCAAAGACATGGAGGGGCTGAGTCACACTACCAGTCATCTTGACCTTAATATTTTTTATAAAACATTGCCCTCAGCTGCAAAATACACATTTTTTTTCAAGTGCACATGGTGCATTATGCAAGAATGGATATATTGTAGGTAATAAAGTAAGTACAGAGTATGTTTTCTGATCACTTTGGAATCAGATAAAATATCATTAACGTTAGAATACCTAGGAAAACACCACCCAATACTTGGAAATTAAACACACTTCTAAATAACCTATGAATCAAAGGAAAAAAATCAAAGGAAGGAAATATTTTTGAATAATATATGAATATAGATAATAAAAGTACAACATCAAAACTTATGGGATGCTTAGAGTAAAATTTGTATCTCTAACTGCCTATATTAACAATGAAAAAAGGCCTAAAATCCAATGATCTGAGCTTCCTACCTTAAGAAGCTAGGAAAAGAAGAGCAAAGAAAACCCAGAGTACGTCAAAATAAAAGAAATAATAATAAATGAATAAATCATTGAAACAGAAAACAAAAACAGAGGAAATTTTAAGAGCCCAAATCTGGTTGTTCTAAAAGTTTAGCAAAATTGAGAAAACTCTAGTAGACTGGTTAATGAAGGAACAAAGAAGAAGGGAAAGAGGGAAGGAAGATGGTGGAGAGAGAGAGCCCAAATTATTAATATTACAGATTAAAGAAGAGATTTGCATTTAAAATATAAATTGATTTGAAAAATAAATCAATACAAATCAATTCGTGAATAATTAACATTAAATGCATTCTTTTTTATTAAATATTTATATTTATTTATTTGAAACAGAGCGTGAGAGAGAGTGCACGAGCAGGGGGAGGGGCAAAGAGAGAGAGGGAGAAGCAGGCTCCCTGCTGAGCAGGGAGCCCAATGCTGGGCTCTATCCCAGGAGCTGGGATCATAACTTGAGCCCAAGGCAGACGCTTAATCAACTAAGCCACCCAAGCACCACTAAAATGCATTCTTTTTTATCAATAAATGTGGTTTTATTTCTTTAATATATTTCAATAAATATTCTATATTTCCTCTAGGTAAATATATTATACTTATTTGTAGATATCTTATGTTTTTGTTTGTTACTGATGTATATAAATGTGACTAATTTTGTATATTGATTTTAAAGGCAGCTGCTTTGCTAAATCCTCTTGTTAATTCTAAGAATTTGAGATAGTTTTTTTTTTATATGTATATTACTCAATGTGTGTTCCATGAATCAGTGCCAGTTCCTGAACTGTTACTGGACTGTAATGAGATAAGAAATTGAGACTATGAGGCTAGAATTTTTATAGTAACTTGATAGGGTAATTATATATCTACCTAGCCTAATAAAAGTTTTGATTTGTATGTTGTATGTCTTTACATTTTATTTCTCTAGAAATTAACTTCTATCATAGTTTACAAAGATATTAGTCTGACAGATTGGGGGAAAAAGCTGATCCTTCTACAAATAATTTGTAGATAATGTTATTATCTGCAAATAATGGAAGTTTTGTTCTTTCTTTTCTTTGTAAATTCAGCTATCCCAAAGTAGGCTGGGTGGCTCATAAACAACAGACATTTGTTTCTCACAGTTCTGAAGACTGAAAGTCTGAGATCAGTGTGCCAGCATGGTTGGGTTCTTGTGAGAGACCTTTTTTGGGCTGAAGACTGCCAACTTCTAGTGTTCACACATGGTAGAAAGAACTAGCTGGCTCACTGGCGTCTCCTTATAAGGGTGCTAAACCCTTGGGGTGCCTGGGTGGCTCAGTTGGGTCAGTGGCTGCCTTTGGCTCAAGTCACAATACCTGGGTCCTGGGATCAATTTCAACATTGGGCTCCTTGCTCAGTAGGGAGCTTGCTTCTCCCTCTGCCTGCCGCTCCCGCTGCTTGTGCTCTCTCCCTCTGTCAAATAAATAAACAAAATCTTAAAAAAAAAAGAGTACTAATTCCATTCATATGGGCTCCACCTTCATCACCTAATTACTTAAATACCTACTGAAGGTCCCACCTGCAAATACCATTATGTTGGAATTTGGATTTCAACATGGTTTCAAGGCAGTTGGGGGTGGGGGGAGGATTATTCAGTCCATAGCATATGGTTTATATTTGTATTACATATATTATTATATATTATATATGTATTTTTATATATTATAATACCATAATATACAAAAAAACCTTAGAAAACTAGGAGATTTTCTATATGTAAAAAGAAATTATATATTCTCTTGTTTTTCTAAAAGGATTTTTTTGTGTATTATCGATGAATTTAATCAAATGCTTTTCTACTTCTACTTTGATAATCATACATAAATATATGTATATTAAACAAAAATATGTATGAATATAAAAAATACATATGTATACATATATATATATATATTTTGCTAGTGTATTGACTTGCTTTTTCTAAGGACAAAGCCATCTTATATGCAGGGATAAACCCAAATTTTACACAGTGCTGACAATTTTCTTTAAAGTTTCTTTAAAGTTTTATTTAGAATTTTTCTTTTTCCTTTTTTTTTTAAAGATTTTATTTATTTATTTGACAGAGACAGCCAGTGAGAGAGAGAACACAAGCAGGGGGAGTGGGAGAGGAAGAAACAGGCTTCCAGCGGAGGAGCCTGATGTGGGGCTCGATCCCATAACGCCGGGATCACGCCCTGAGCCTAAGGCAGACACTTAACGACTGTGCTACCCAGGCGCCCCTAGAATTTTTCTTTTTTGCAGGGGAGAGATTGGCCTGAGATTTTATTTTCAGTGATTTCCTTTCATCAGTCATCGAGTGCATATCCATAATGGGCAGTTTTCTAATTGCTATGGATATAGCAACAAACAAAACAAAAAGCTCATGTGAGCATAAAGTCTAATTGTAGGACAGAAACAATAAACAAGATAAAAATATATATATAATGATAGAGCCCAGTAAGTGTTGAGGGGAAAATTAAAGTGATGAAGTAGAATGTGAGTTATGGGTCTGTAAGCTTAAATAAGGATGTCCTCATTGAGAAGAGGATTGAATAAAATACTAAAAGAGTGAAAGAAGGAGTTACATGTATCCAGGGAAAGGGTCAGTAATCTAGGGGACTTGAAGCAAGATGTATTGGAAGAAGAGCAGATTGGTGTAGGGTACTGAGTGAGAATGAAGTGCTTCAAGCTGAGTTAGTTCAAAGTGATAATGGCAAGGGGGTGGGGGAACAGATAGCCCGGTACCTAGTAAGCCACTGTAATGATTAGGGCTTTTGCTTGGAGTAGTTTGGGAAAATATTGGAGACTTTGGATACAGAAGCAAGTATATTACATACATTTTAGCAATGTCACCCTGGCTGCTCTGTTTAGAATAGAAGGAAGTGGCCAAGGTTGGAAGTAGGGAGAAAATAAAGAGACTACTGCAGTAATCCAGGTGAAAGCGGTGGTTTCTTGGACCAGGGTCAGCATAGTGGAGGTGGTAACAAGTCAGATTCTGATATTCTTTCAAGGCAGGTCTAATAATGTTATTGGAAGGATTACTGGTGACCCAAGGTTTTCATGGCCTGAGCAGCTGAAAAATGAGGATGTCATTTACTAAGACGAGAAGGAGTTTGTGGTAGATGTTGGGAGATCAGAAGTTCAGTTTTTTTTTGGTTTTGGTATGGGGTTAGACATATCTCATAGAATAAATTGAGAAGTACTGCATAATTTATTATGCCTTGCAGAAGTTTGTACTTATTGAAATGATTTGTTCCTTTGAACACCCACTAGGTGTAATGTTTATACAGAAAAACGTCTAACTGGTGATTTAATATCTTATTTGAGTCTGGGCAAACTGGGTTAGAAGTGGCAACAAGCAACCTTTAAATCCCAGGATTTTGGAACATTAAAGGTCTGTTTCTCATTCCCGTTACAAGTCAAACACAGGTGGTACGTTCTGCTCATCATGGTTACCTGGGGTTATGTTCGTTTCCACAATTGCTATGGCACAAGATGAGAAAAATTGAGAGTAGAACAGTGTCAATTATATGCTTCAGCCTCAAAGTGACATGTTACTTCTGCTTTTATCTTATTGGGTAATAATAGTCACACAGGCATGTCTGTCTTCAAGGAGTACAAATTGTGCTCCTCTATGCAGAAGTAGAGAAAAGGGTGTTGGTGAACACTGGTAATGTTACCACAATAAGATATCTTTCTGAGATCTCTCCAAATTTACTTAAGTTTGTCAATATAATGGCATAAAGATATTTGTGGGATTTTTGTAATACTATTTTAATTTCTACTCTAATTATAGCTAAGCTCCTTTTGTCATTTCTAATACTTTTTATTTATGCCTTCCTTCTTTTTGTCAGGTAAAAAAAATTATGAGAAGGGATTTGATTATTTTAGCTGTTAAAAAAACTATTACTAGATGATTATTAAATAATTCAAAAAGATAGAACCCTCATGGGTAAGAATCTGAATTAGTTAAGTTAAAAAATATTGTTAATTACATTTCCTTGCCTCCTAGCCAGACTACTATTAATTTTTAAAGATTTTATTTCACATATTCCAAAATGGAGCCAAAAACAATTGTACTTTGGATCTTCTAAATCTTAACTAATTAGAAATAACATTAATAACCATACAGAGACCTAATATCCATTATGTAGATGTCTAATATTAAAATGGATTTGGAAATAAGCTTAGAAAAAAAATTTCGTTTGACTAGGCAACTTCAAGCCAGTTTGCAAATACCCATGTATCTGCATAATAACTTTTCTATTAAAATTGCATTTCCAGCTAATTATGTTTGAATTTATCTGCTGAGTTTTGCTTGGAGTCATATGTAGCCACTTGCAAGTAGAGACAGAGGTGAGAAAACTGAAGAATTTTTGCTTTTTTAAATGACTATGGTAGATATTTGGATTGACTTTCTCAATTTTTATTTTGCCCTTCTACTTGGAGATGGTGGTAAGGTAAAATCTATTTTCTATTCTCAGTGGCACTACTAAGCTATGGGATATGGGAGTGAGGTGAATAATACATTACTAATTTGTGCTTGCAAGAAGTACAGCTAGATTTATGAGGTTTGTGGGGTCAGTGCTACTTTACCAGCTTTGTGGAATAAGAACTAGTTATAGAGGTAGCAGTGGTGGCAGAAGAAGAAGTAGCTTTATGACTTCTAGATTACAGTTTATAGCAGTATGTTCTTGAAATGAGTAGTCCAATGGCAGCACCTAACTTCTGTGATTCCAGTCCTCATGTAAACAATCCCCGGTGGTAAACTCCTTTCAGCTTAAAAAACACTTCAGCTGTTTTCTGTGCTCACCCTTGACCGATTTGGTGCCAGAACTAGTTGCAAAAAATATAACCTCAAAGGTGGGTATCTTGATTGCTTATCTGGCTTGACTGAGTTTGAAAGCAGTGATGACCCTACAGCCCTGAAAATAAGATACTGGTAATGGGCAGGGCTCCCTCAGAGCCTGCTCCATCCCAGGACCATGGGATCATGAGCCAAAGGCAGACACTTAACTGACTGAGCCACCCAGGTACCCCTATATGTGTATATTTCATAATAAGAAGAACTAAAATTCTCTGTCCTTTTGTCCTGCATGATCACTTGAAAAGTCACTCAGGATAGAAGCCAAAGTTGAAATCTAAGGTATCCAGTCTCTCCTGATAATCTTCCTTTCCTTTCCCCCCATTTTGCCCTTTCCTGCCATTAATCTATGTGGATGTTGTTGAGAGGAAACTAGCAAAATTCAGTTTGTAGAGTCTTTGATAATTTTTGTCTTTCTGGGCTGGAAAAGAATTGAGAATTTGGCCCAGGAACTTTCTTAGTGTTATGGGCATGGTGACATCAACAAAATCCCCTAAGATCTGCCAGCCAACTAATAATTTATGCCTTAATGTATGTTTCTTAAGAGAAATGAGGCCAAATTAGAGATTCCTCCTGGAAGTTAACGTCATTATGGTACTGACTATATGTGCTGAAGAACAAAGAATGTAGATTTTGGGTCAAACAGGTATGGTTTTGAAATGTTTTTCAATCACCCACTAACTATGTGATCTATGTGATTTTGCTTAATCCCTCAATACTTGTTTCCTTATATATGAAATGAAAACAATGGTCACAATCTATAGGTTTGATGTGAAGAATTAAATTATATATGTAAAACATTCATACCTTATACATATATCCAGTACTTGTTAGTTACATGTTATACTATTTGATTTCTCAGTTTTTTCCTGATGAACATAAAATGGAAAAATTATTATAGAGATTAGCTTGTGACTCTTCATACAGAAATAATTTCTACAGCTCTCTAAATTACATGCTAAGAAAGTTGTTTACATTCAGAGAATCTTAGTGTTTTAAGTTTTTTTTTTCTGTGGGAAGGATTTTAAGCAATTTAATTGCTTTTAATTCTCTAATTACTGAAGGAAATCTAATTCTTCTACAACATCTGTTAGCATCTTAAGAAATAGAATTTTCTAATTGGCTTTTGCCGCTTTTTCTAAATATGTGTTTTGGGTTATGTGTGTGTGTTGAAAGGGAGGGAAACAGGTAGAAAATAAAAGAATAGAAAATGAAAGAGAACATCTGTTTCCATTTTCACAATGGATTATTTATTTATTCCATTCATTTCTGATGTTCTGACCTGGAGGCTTCTTCACAAAATTTACAATTCATTGTGAGTAGAATATATTCTTAGTGTGTATGTCTTTGTTTCTGTTTCATGTTGTAAAAATACAAGATTTCAGAAGGCATATCAAAGACAAAATGCAACAAGGAAAAAAATAAAGAATGAAAGGATATATAGGCCAAAGGGAAGAGGAAGGCATAAGTGAATTTAGTTCACAAGGCACATGTGAAGTTACTAAAGAGGAGTTCAGTAGGCCAGGGCACGTGTTCAGTTCGTGGTTCTTGACTTTTTTTTTTTTTAAAGAGAGAAATGCAAGCTATATCATTCATGACATTCATAAAATAATAGTAATGATCACTATGGCTTAGGTAAAGTACAGCTCTTCTAAGTAGGGAGAACCATGGAATAATTTCCTAATAGATCAAGAAGTTATCTCAGTAGTGATCCATCTGATAGAAATACCTTGTAAGTGTGACACTTGTCCCACCCCTTTGAAAGATCCGCATTGTTTTCTGATTTTAAATACCATATTTCATCAATTTTTAATATACACATTAAAAAGTGTATGTTAACGTCCTTGAAGATGGAATGTATTTGACAGTGTCATCTTAGATTCAATGAATTCAGTATGCTACTTTATTTATTTATTTAAATCTTGTTCGTTTAAATTCAGTTAATTAACATATCGTATATTATTAGTTTCAGAGGTAGAGTTCAGTGATTCATCAGTTGCATATATCACCTAGTGCTCATTACCTCAGAGGCCCTCCTTAATGCCCATCACCCAGTTACTCCATCCCCACAGTGTGCTACTTTATTTAGATTGCGTTTCAGGTATAAACCCAGGAGGTGTTTTGTTATGCACCTGATCTTCATTATGTACTAACTTCTGTGTTTTAAAATGTCTGATTAAGAAAAAGAAATTATTTGATATACATTCTGCACAGGCATAGCATGCTAAATTTACATTTCACAAAGTTCTCTACACTAATTTCTATTTGTTGTTGTTTTTTTAATGAATATTATGTATTAACCTGTCTTCATTGTTTGCTTAGGGTGATGGTGAATTTAGTTGGCATTTCTAAGGCCACAGAGAAGAAGACTGTTTGGGACACTATTGGGTAGCAGTTTTGTTTGAAATTTAAAAGAATACATGGTGCTGAAGTAATTAAGAGTAGTTATGAAGAGAGATACAAGATTTCAGTTATTATAACCAGAGGGTTTAATTTCCCTCTCTATAGATAGTGATTGTTTTTATGTGCTATTTTATAATTTATATGAAAAAATCATTAGTAAGTTTGCCAAAGGATTTTTCTGAAATAGTGATGACAGCAAGCTAAATTTATAAATGAGGCTAGGGTAGGAGTTGGGACAGAATATACTGATCTTACTAAACCTCTAGTGCTATTTTCAAAGCTACCTTTTGATAGAAAAATGATGCAGGCTAGGAAAGTACCATGCTGTGATCATGATGTGAAATTTTTATTGCAGCAAGCTGACTTTTTTCTCCCCATGTTATCATGCCATTTATTAAAAGCAAATTAACTGCACTTCACTTTCCTGCAGCACAGACAACTAGAAAGTAAAGCTATTTCAAAATGAATTGCATCACATGTTAAACTGTTTCTTGAGGGCTTTGAAGAAGGAATCTAGAGACACTGATTTCTTCAGTTAATTCCTTTTTTGTTGTTGTTCATTCTTCTTTGCAATTAGTTTTGAGAACATGTAATTATACACACACACATCTTAATTTAAGAATAAATTTATTAAATTAATCAAGTATTTAAAGGTTGAATTAGATTATACAAAATAATAAACTTAATGAATATATGATAATAGTGGACATTAGATTTATTTTTCAAGAAGAGAGCTAGGAACAACAGATAAAAATGCTCGACAGAAAAATTCTAAATTAAAAATGTATATTGTTGTAGGCTGTAGTTAAGCACCATCCTCTATATTTATACTTTAGGTTGTTTTAATAAATCTGGCTCTGGATCTAGACAGCCTGGCTTGAATCCTGATTTTACCAGTTATTACTTATGTGCCTTGGGGCAAGTTTCTTAACTATGCATCCATTTCCTCATCTATAAAGTGGGTATAATTACTATAGTTTTTTTTAAAGTTTTTTATGATAATCAAATGAGGTAATATATATATTGTTTAATTAGAACAGTGTTTGCCACATAAGTATTCAATATGTGTGAGCTATTGCTACTGCTTTGAGGTGTCGATTATTGACATATGTTGATGTTAAGATCTCCAAAATCAGCCTTCATAAGAGTAGAGAAAAAATCCAGTCTTATTGGGCTTTATAAGAAATATTATCATGCAATATTTAAGCTAAAAGGAAGTTGAGTCGTCTTATATTACAGATGAAGAAACAGATGTTTGTGGACGAAAGAGATGTGTCTAACATTATACAACCAATTATTGCCACTGTAGATTCTGGAACCTTAAACCATCACTAATCAAATCTAACAGCCTTTCCAAGGCTCTAGTTTTTTTTTTTTTTTTTAATGATTTTTTATTATATTATGTTAGTCACCATACAGTACATCCCCGGTTTCCGATGTAAGGCTCGATGATTCATTAGTTGTGTATAACACCCAGTGCACCATGCAATATGTGCCCTCCTTACTACCCATCACCAGTCTATCCCATTCCTCCACCCCCCTCCCCTCTGAAGTCCTCAGTTTGTTTCTCTTAGTCCATAGTCTCTCATGTTTCATTCCCCCTTCTGATTACCCCCCCTTTCTTTATCCCTTTCTTCCCCTACCGATCATCCTAGTTCTTATGTTCCATAGATGAGAGAAATCATATGATAGTTGTCTTTCTCTGCTTGACTTATTTCACTTAGCATTATCTCCTCCAGTGCTGTCCATGTTGTAGCAAATGTTGAGAACTCGTTCTTTCTGATAGCTGAGTAATATTCCATTGTATATATGGACCACAACTTCTTAATCCAGTCATCTGTTGAAGGGCATCTCGGCTCCTTCCACAATTTAGCTATTGTGGACATTGCTGCTATGAACATTGGGGTGCATATGGCCCTTCTCTTCACTACGTCTGTATCTTTGGGGTAAATACCCAGTAGTGCAATGGCTGGATCATAGGGTAGCTCAATTTTTAACTTTTTAAGGGACCTCCACACTGTTTTCCAGAGTGGCTGTACCAACTTGCATTCCCACCAACAATGTAGGAGGGATCCCCTTTCTCCACATCCTCTCCAACAATTGCTGTTTCTTGCCTTGTCTATTTTTGCCATTCTAACTGGCGTAAGGTGGTATCTCAGTGTGGTTTTGATTTGAATTTCCTTGATGGCTAATGATTTTGAACATTTTTTCATGTGTCTGTTAGCCATTTGTATGTCTTCATTGGAAAAGTGTCTGTTCATATCTTCTGCCCATTTTTTGATTTGTTTATTTGTTTCTCGTGTATTGAGTTTGAGAAGTTCTTTGTAGATCTTGGATACCAGTCCTTTATCTGTATTGTCATTTGCAAATATCTTCTCCCATTCCGTGGGCTGCCTCTTAGTTTTTCTGACTGTTTCCTTGGATGTGCAGAAACTTTTAATCTTGATGAAGTCCCATAAGTTCATTTTATCTTTTGTTTCTCTTGCCCAAGGCTCTAGGTTTTATAATGGAGGTGTCATTGTATTTCAGATAGAGACTGTGAATGGGTGAGGCCATGATCTAAAATAAAAACCAAAGCTAAATTTATTGCTTACCTAGTAAGGAAGAGCTAGACTGAACAGGCAGTCTCATTAAGCACAGCAAATCCCTAATGTTATATAGGGGCTTGAGGAAAAGTCTGTTTAGGGTGCGTTGATTTAGGGACAAGAGTGAGCTGATGTCAGTCCAAGAGGCATGGTTGTGTTGCTTACACAAGAGAATGGGGTTGACAGTGTGTTGATATCAGCCTTAGAAACAAGTATCCTGAAGTAAGTTGGCTGCTTACTGGCTGACTTTCAAAGCATGAGAGTCTCACTATGTGATTGACTTTGAGAGGCTTGTTCACTGAAGTAGTCATTGATCAATTAGACAAGTTAAACCAGTTCTGCTGGTTATTACCAAGGCTAAAGAACAATCAATCTTTTCCTAGGAGTATGGGGACACTTTTTGTTCTTGAAACAATCCTCTAGTGAAAAGTACTACAGAATGGTGAATAAGTAGTTATGTAGATGATTTCTTTTATACCATAAAGAAGCATCACATAAAAGAAAAACAACAAAATAAATACACAGGAAAAAAGAGGTAAACCTAGAGAAAGGAAGACATAGTGTTTCCTTACAAGAGCAGCCAGAGCTTAGCAAAGGCCATTTCCCTTTCCCTTATATAGGTCCATTAAGGAGGAAAGGGCAAATGGATCATCTTTTCTTCCTGGCTGGACACCTTGAAAACCATAATTAGTTCATGAATGAACTTTTCTGACCTTACCATTGAGTGTATACTCTTCACCCGGCCTCTCTCACTGTGTCTCCTCCAGAGTTGGGTATCCTACATCACTCTGAAGGCTGCATCACTGTCCCTAGATCCTTCTCTTTATAGCAGGACACTGAGCTATAATATATGCCTGATGAGTCAAACCACATTCCATGAACAGGTGACACATAAATGTATCTATCTACGCCTACATTTTTTCTCCTGTCCTTACCTACTTAATATAAGATATTGAACTTAATGTATCATCACCATTAAAAATAAAAATAAGCAAGGGGAAGGAATTTCTGCTCCTTTCTTTCACAACTAAATCATCTGAAGAGTAAGGCCCACAGATGAATGACTTCTTGAATCAAGAAGGAGCCTTACCAGTGCTTCTTGGTCAGTGCATATAATCTGATGCTAAACCCTATTGTGATTATATCTACACTGTTTCCTTTTCATAACAAGAGACTTAAATTGGACTTCTCTCACCTGAATTAATGCCACCTATTTTCTGTGGATTGTCTGGCTTATCTGCCTTATCTATAAATAAAGTTGTCTTTATTGCTGGGGCTTTGATCTGGCCACTCCCCTGCACAGGGATTTATATAAAGATCAGAAGCTTTAATGTATAGTTTGAAGGCTTTTACCAAAATATTCTAAGCTTTCATAGCCAGGGGATTCTTTCCTACCTTGAAGCACAAACCAAGGGATAAGACACGGGCCAAATATGTTAGTGATTGCAGGCACATGGTAGATGGTCAAGCATCTAACAGTTACTATCTCAATCTTTTTTCAGGGTTTCCCTAGGAAAAGCAGGGCTGCAGGGAAAACAATAGGCTCAAGAACTTTCTCCAGTCTATAGCCACCAAGGGACCCACTGATAATGTCTAAAAGCATGCAACTTGTTCAGTATACAGAAAGGAAGTATTGGAAGTTGTTTCTAAGGAAGAAGTAAGTAAGGCTATATAATAATTGTTAGAGTTGGTGTTTACCTGCCAAAACTGTAAGAATGCCACAGCTAAAATACAAGATTAGAATGAAACTTTTACTGAATACTAGCAGTGTACAAGATTCTTTACATATATTATTTAATACAGAAAGTCCCATAAGACAGGTACAGTAGTCCCCCTGTCCCACCCTTATCCATGAGGGATATGTTCCAAGACTCCCAGTGGATGCTTGAAACCACAGATAGTATTGAACCCTATGTATGTTTTTTCCTGTAGACACATATCAGTGATGAAGTTTTATTTATAAATTAGGTACAGCAAAAGATTAATAACAATAGTAATAAAATAAAACAACATAATAAAGGTTATATGAATGTGGACTCTTCCTGAAAATATTTTGTACTGTACTTATCCTTTTTGTGATGATGTGAGGTGAGAAGGTGTGATAAGATGAGATGAAGTGAGGTGAATGACATAGGCATTGTAATATAGCATTAGGCTACCATTGAACTTCTGATGATATGTCAAAAGAAGGATCATCTACTTCTGGACTGTGGTTGATAATGGGTAACTGAAATCATGGAAAGCAAAACCATGGGTAAGGGAGGACTGCTGTATTATTATTCTATTACTCTACAAAAGAGGACATTGAAGCTTAGAGAAGTTATCTGCTTTCGATCAATAAGAAAGGAAGAGCTGGCATTACACCCACCAGTTGATTAGTCTGTAAAGTCTATCATCTTTCTATACCATGCTGACTTATAAAAAATATTGACACTGTTAAAAATAACTTGAATAAGATTTTCTTTGCTCTATGCTAGATAATATGAAACAAAAATGTAAAGGATAGCAATTCTAAAATAAATCACTTATTTTAAAAAATTTGTGGAAGAAGAAACAAGATAAATGTTTTGGTGACTGAGGATGAGCATAAAAGAAGCTACTGTTAGGGTGAAATCAGGGTTAGAAGTAAAAACAAATAGGATCCTGGTGCAAGCCCTGGAGGTATGTCACTTTTGTGTGGACAACAGAAAATGTAAGGGTTTGTTCAGTTACTTTACTAATTTTTGCATCCTGCAGCATCTATCATAGAGTAGATTCCTAGTTAATGCTTTTTGAATTAATGTTAGTTGTAGCAAGATTAGAGTTTGGCTCCTTTATTATAGCCTTGCACACCAGGCTCTTAAGGAAAACTCAGAAGAAATATTGACTTGTGTATTTCTTGTGATAGGTGTATCTAAACATTCTGGTCGTTCAGCTATGTCTGACATAGCTATTGTGGAGATGTGATGGAATGAGAGCAGAGAACTCTGGAGAACAGAAGCCCCAGAGACATAATATGGCTGCATTCAGGGCTCTCTAGCATTGCAGCCCCACATATATCACCAAAGGTGGAACCCTTTTCTAGAGGCATTGTTCTTAAAAGGTGCTGTAAGAGTATTATTATTAGATATATTTGGGTATTTGTGTACATGCAGTACTTTAGCTTGTCAAGGCTATAGATAAAGAAGAGAATGAAACATTGTATTATGGCAATGAATCCATCTTTTATTCCTAAATAATTGCATTTAGCCTTTCTCTGCAGACAAAAATTATCTTTCCACTAAGGATTAACCATCATCAGGGATTTAGGAAAAAAGTAGAAGTTTCTAGCCTCTTAAAAAAGCTCTACTTCACTGGGTGTTACATGCAACTAATGAATCATTTAACATTATATCAAAACCTAATGATGTACTATATGTTGGCTAATTGAATTTAAATTAAAAAAAAATAAAATAAAGCTCTACTTTAGAGAGAGCCAGCTGTTTCTTGTAATAGGCTTTTGCTAGGTAATACTTTCAGTGGAAAGGGTCATATACTATAGACGGGATTAGTGAGGTATTTGTAGGATTCTGTTATATGGTTAATGGGCAGTATTATGTTTCTTTAAATGTATAATCCATAGGCTATGTAGATAATAATTGAAATTGATATATATCAGAAGGTCTCTTGCAGAATCAATAATTTTTTAATGAACAATTGTTAGAAAATCTAATCAGAAAATTCTAAATCTAGTTAGAAAATAACAAAGATCAGAGCAGAAATAAATGAAATAGAGACTAAAAAGACAATAGATAAAATCAAACTAAGCACTTTTTCTTTGAAGAGGTAAACAAAATTGACAAGCCTTTAGCTAGACTCACCAAGAAAAACAGAGGGAGGGCCCCAAACTAGAAATGAAAGAGATGTTATAACTTATGCCTCAGGAATACAAAGGATCGTAAGAGACTACTATGAACAATTATATACCAACATATTGTACAACCTAGAAGAAATGGATACATTTCTAGAACATAACCTACCAGGTCTGAGTCATGGTGAAATAGAAAATCTGAACAGACCAATTACCAATAAGGAGATTGAATCACTAATCAAAAACCTCCCAACAAACACAAGTCTAGGACTGGATGGCTTCACTGGTGAATTCTACCAAACATTCAAAGAAAAATTAATACCAGTTTTCTCAAACTCTTCTAAGAAATAGAACAGGAAGAGACTCTTCTAAACTTGTTTTGTGAGAACAGCCTTACTCTGATACCAAAACCAGACAAGGATACCACGAGAAATAAAAAAATGCAATGGAATATTACTCAGCCATAAAAAAGAATGGAATCTTGCTATTTGTAATGATGTGGATGAAGCTAGAGTGTATTATGCTAAGCAAAATAAGTCAGTCAGAGAAAGACAAATTCCATATGATTTCACTCATGTGGAATTTAAGAAACAAAACAGATGAACATGGGGGAAAAGACTATTGACTATAAAAATATAAAATACATAAAACAGATACATAGATCAATGAAATAGAATAGAAAGGCCAGATACAAACGCATAATATAAACCAATTAATTTAAAACAAAAGAGTTAAGAATGTACAATGGGGAAAGTATAGTCTGTTCAATAAATGGTATTGGGAAAACTGAACAGCTACATGCAAAAGAATGAAAATTGATCACTATCTTAAGTCATACACAAAAATTAACGCAAAATAGATTCATGACTTGAATGTAAGACATGAAACCAGAACACTTCTAAAAGAAAACATAGGCAGCAAGCTCCTTGACATAGGTTGTGGAGATGATTTTTTTAAAATCTGACACTAAAAGCCAAAGCAATGCAAGCAAAATAAATATGTAGGCTTGACTACATATAGGCAAGTATGATAGACAGACTATCATACTGAAAAGCATCAACAGAATGAAAAGGCTACTTACTGAATGGGAGAAAATATTAGCAAGTCATATATCTGGTAAGGGGCTAGTATCCAAAATATATAAAAAACCCACACAACTTAATAATAACAAAATCTGGTTAAAAATGGCAGAGGATTTGAATAGATATTTTTCCAAAGAAGATATGCAGATGGCCAACAGGTACATGATAAGATTCTCAACATCATTAATCATCAGAGAAATGCAAGTCAAAACCACAATAAGATACCACCTTGCATCTGTTAGAATGGCTGTAATTAAATAAATAACAAATGCTGTTGAGGATGTGGAGAAAGGGGAACCCTCACATACTTTAGAGTGTAAATTAGTGCAGCCATTATGAAAAATGGTATGGAGTTTTTAAACAATTATAATAGAACTACCATATGATCCCATAATTCCACTTTTGGATATTTATCCAAAGAAAATGAAAATGCTTGAGAAGACATATAAACCCTTATGTCCATTGCAGAATTATTTACAATAGCCAAAATATGGAAATGGCCTGTGTTCATTGATAAATGAATGGCTAGAGAAGGTGTCTCTCTCCTCTCTCTCTCTCTCTCTCTCTCTCTCTCTCTCTCTCTCTCTCACACACACACACACACACACACACACACACACACATGAGTATCATCCAGCCATCAAAAAGAATGAAATGCTGCTGTTTACAACATGGGTGGACTTTGAGGTCGTTACATTAAGTGAAGTAAGTCAAACAGAGAAAAAGAAATATCATATAATTTCTGTTACATGTAGAATCTAAAAACGAACCAACCAACAAACCAAGCTTGTAGAAACAGAGGACAGATTTGTCCTTGCAAGAGGCAGGGGCTAGGAGGCGGGAGTATAAATTCATTTAAAAAAATTTCAAAAAGGACAACACATTCTTCTAATTAACCACCATTAAATAATGCACTTAAATTAATAGTAGTTTCACGATATCATCCAGTCCCTATTCAAACAACAACAACAAATATGTAGTTAGTTACAATTCAGCCAATAGTTTATTGTGTGATTATAGACAGGATAATTGCCTTCTCCATGTTTCTTTAGCTTTTTAATCTGTAAATTGAGGAGGATAACAGGAAAGTGTGATACTTTCCAGTTTTATGATTCCATGACATGACTAGGGTTTAGAAGGGTTTAAGAAGAAAACAAGGTAAAACAAAACAAGCAAAACATACTTCCTTAAGGCTCCCTGGCTTTTTCCAGCTCCTGCAACATTTCTCTGCTTCTCAGAAGCATGGCAATGTTCCTAAAAAGAGTAGTCTGTAGGGCAGTCTACACTCCATTGAAGATGCTCATGGCTTCCAATGACTGCCATGTTGACACACCCTGTGGTCGTTTGGCTACCTTCTAACATCATTTAATCATGCTCATCTTGAAACACTCTCTTCTCTTGGCTTCCATGGGACTATATTCTCCCTTCTGGATTTTCTCTCACCCCACTTGAGGATGCTTCTCTGTCTTTGTTTTTTTTTTTTTTTTTTTTATTTCTTCCTTTTCTTCCCCCTCGGTATTCCCCCACTCGGTAAGTGTCACTATTTTTTAACCATGACAAAGCCAAGCATTTAAAACCCATCCATAATTTTTCTGTTTCTCCATTCCAGATATCATCTGTTTCAGCTACATGCCACTGCATAACAAAGTACACCAGATATAGTGGCTTAAAAAAAGTAATTTATTATTTCTCACAATTCTATGGATTAGTTGAAAGTTTCTCTTTTTTATTTAAAAAAATTTTTAATTTTAATTTCAGTATAGTTAATATACAGTGTACATTAATTTCAGATATACGTAAAGTGATTCACCGATTCCATATGTTATTCAGTGCTCATGAAGATAAATGCATCTTAATCTCTTACCTATTTCACCCATCCCCCTACACATCTCCCCTCTGGTAAGTATCCATTTGCTTTCTGTAGTTAAGAGTGTTTTTTGTTTTGTCTCTTTTTTCTCCCTTTGTTTGTTTTGTTTTTAAATTCCACATATGAATGAAATCATATGGTATTTGTCTATCTTTGACTGGCTTATTTCACTTGGTATTATACTTCTAGATCCATCCATGTTGTTGTGAGTGGCAAGATTTTATTCTTTTTTTATGGCTGAATAATATTCCACTGTATATATTACCATTTCTTCTTTATCTGTTGATCTATTGATAAACACTTGGGCTCCTTCCATAATTTGCTATTGTAAACAATGCTGCAATAAACAGGTAGGCATATATCTTTTTGAACTAGCGTTTTCATATTCTTTGGGCAAATACCCAATAGTGTAATTACTTGATCATAGGGTAATTCTATTTTAGATTTTTTGAGGAAATCCGTACTGCTTTCCACAACAGCTGCACCAGTTTGCATCCCCACCAACAGTGCAGGAGGATTCCTTTTTCTCCATAACCTGGCCAACACTTGTTTTTTATTGTGTTTTTGATTTTAGCCATTCTGGCAGGTGTGAGTTGATAACTCATTGTGGTTTTGATTTACATTCCCCTAATGATTAGTGATGATGAGCGTCTTTTCATGTGTCTGTTGGCCATCTGGGTGTCTTCTTTGAAGAAATGTCTGTTCATGTCTTCTGACGATTTTTATTTGGATTATTTGGGGTTTTTTGCTGTTGAGTTATATATGTTCTTTATATGTTTGGATACTAACCCCTTATTGGATATATCATTTGCAAATGTCTTCTCCTGTTCAGTAGGTTGTGTTTAGTTTTGTTGGTTGTTTCCTTTGCTGTACAGAAACCTTTTATTTTTATGCAGTCCCACTAGTTTACTTTTGCTTTTGTTTCCCTTGCGTCAGGAGACATATCTAGAAAGATGTTACAGCTGATGTCAGAGAAATTACTGCCTATGCTCTCTCCTAGAGGATTTTTCTGGTTTCAGGTCTTACATTTAGGTCCTTAATCCATTTTGAGTTTGTTTTGGTGTATGGTGTAAGAAAGTGGTCCAGTTTTATTCTTTTGCATGTAGCTGTCCAGTTATTTCAGCACCATTTGTTGAAGAGACTTTTTCCCATTGCATATTCTTGCCTCCTTTGTTGAAGATTAATTGACCATATAATTGTGAGTTTATTTCTGGGCTTTCTATTCTGTTTCATTGATGGATATGTCTATTTTTGTGCCAGTACCATACTGTTTTGATTACTACAGCCTTGTAGTCCATCTTGAAATCTGGGATTGTGACACCTAGCTTTGTTTTTCTTTTTCAAGATTGCTTTTGCTATTCAGCATCTTTTGTGGTTCCATACAAATTTTAGGATTGTTTGTTCTACTTTTGTGAAAAGTGCTGTTGGTATTGTGATGGGATTGCATTTAATCTGTAGATTGCTTAGGGAAGTATGAACATTTTAACATTTGTTCTTCCAATCTATGAACGTGGATTATCTTTCCATTTGTTTGTGTCAACTTCAATTTCTTTCATCAGTTTTCAGAGTTCAGGTCTTTCACATATTAGGTTAAGTTGATCCCTAGGTATTTTATTATTTTGGGTACAATTGAAAATGGGATTGTTTTCTTAATTTCTCCTCACTGCTTCATTATTAGTGTATAGAAATGCAATGGATTTCTGTATATTGATTATGTGTCTTGTGACCTTACTGAATTTATCAGTTCTAGTTTTTTTGACGGAGTCTTTAGGGTTTTCTACATATAGTATGATGTCATCTGCAAATAGTGAAAATTTTACATCTTCCTTACCAATTTGGATGTATTTTATTCCTTTTTCTTGTCTGATTGCTCTAACAAAGACTTTCAGTACTGTGTTATAGCTGGGAGTTTCTCCTGCTAGTTTCATCTGGGTTCACTTATGTGGTTAATTTAGCTGACAAGTTGCCTGAACTGCAGGGACCAGCATGGCTTTATTTACATGTCTGGCAATTGATGCTGGTGTCAGATGGAGTGCTTTGGGTTTTTTTTCCCCCCATATGATCCCTCATGTAATAATAAGCTAAATAGTCTTTCTTATGTGGGGGTCTCATGGCAATATTTCAAGTGAACAAAACTGGTATCTGCAATGTCTAAGGCCTAGTTTGAACTTTGTATCGAGTTACTTTCTGTCCATTTTATTGGTCAATTCAAGTAATAAATCACCCAGATTTAAGGAGGTGAGTACATTCCATTTCTAAATGGGAGGAAAAGAAATTCACCTTGCAAGGGGGCATGTACACTGGGATAAAAGACATTTGTGGCAACTAATTTATCACATACTCCATCTACCTATTCTGAGTTCTAAATCCAAAATATATCCTGAATACAACTACCCTTCTGCACCTTTTGCACAAAGGCTGTCCATGACAGTATAATCTGGTCTGCTGCAGTAGCTGTTAACAGCTCACCCTGTTTCACTCCTACTGTGACTGCCTCCCTGTCCACCCACATCCCTACACACACATGCACGCATATTCTCTCTCTCTCTCATAGCAGCCAGAGTAGTCTTTGAAAATGCAAATTAGATCCTGTAGCTCTTTCTGTGAAAAAACTTTCAGTAGCTTTACACCGTTGTAGAACAGGAGGCCCTCCACAACTCAGCTCCCACTTATCACTCTGACTTTATTTTCCATTAGTCTTTTTGATCACAGTGCTCCTGGATAACTCAGATGATATTCAGTTTAAAAAGACATAATGGCATTTTTTCTGTTCTTTAAAATCTTCAAATGTGTTGAGATCTTTTTGTATATTTAGATCCTTACCTTGAACATTCTATTCCCAGACATACACTTGGCTGGCTCTTCTCATTCAGATCTCACTTAGTGTCCCGGTTTGGCCAGCAAACCCTGAGACAGCAAATGAAAAGATTACTCCAGATACCTAAGTAGGAGAAAGGAGAGGGCCTAGGGACCAGACGCTCTAGTGGCGAAAGGCCCTGAGTCAAGCTCTACCTCTATTTTTATTATGCATGTTATTGTTACATCAAAGAATCAAGATCAGAAAGGAATGTAAAGTTTCAATAACTAGGGCGGTGACATTTACGGGCATTGTGTGATTAGAACTATTTAAAAAAAAAAAGAACGATCTGTGTTTGTGACCTGCAGGAAGGTTGTAGGTAACTATTAAGGATTTATGTCTTACCTAAGTTAAGCATCTGTCCCCTGGGAGATAGCATTGAGGCACAATTAGGATCTGGCTGTTTTCAGCCCGGAAACCTAAAAGGAGGCCTGGTTTTCTGGTCACTCCTTCTTTGCTTTTTAACTTGCCTCTCTCAAGGAGAATAGTGTTTATCATATCTTAGCTAGCCAGGCATTGAATACCCACAACTCAGCTCAAACAACTTTTCAGGGAGTCTTTTCTTTGACTTTCTTATATGTGCTTATTTTCCCTAGCCAGCTACTACGCTCTTAACAAAGATTTTAGTATTCATTAGTGTTGTGTATGTTAGTGTTGACTGTAGGTACAATGTTGTGCAGTAGATCTCTAGAACTTGTTTATCTTACTGAACTGAAATTTTATGTCCCTTGATTAGTATCTCCCATTTTCCTCTCTCCTTTAGCCCCTGGAAACCACCATTCCACTCTGAATCTATAAATTTGACTATTTTAGATACCTTACATAAGTTCAATCGTGCATTACTTGTCTTTATGGGATTGACTTATTTCACTTAGTATACTGTTCTCAAGTTCATCCACGTTGTCACATAAGACAGAATTTCCTTTTTTTAAAGGCTGAATTATATTCCATTGCATGTATAGACTACATATTCGATCTTTTCATCTGTCAGTAGACATTTAGGTCATTTCCACATCTTGGCTATTGTGAACAGTGCTGCAGTGAACATGGAGGGCTAATATTGCTTCAAAATCCTGATTTCAGTTCTTCTGGCTAAATATCCAGAAATGGGATTGTTAGATCATATGATAGTTCTGTTTTTCGTTTTTTGAAGAACCTATATATTGTTTTCTATAGTGGCTACAGCATTTTGCATTCCCACCAACAGTGTTCAAGTATTCTAATTTTTCTACATACTCGCCAATACATTTTTTTTTCAATAGCCATCCTGATGGTATGAGGTGCTGTCCCATTGTGGTTTTGATTACATTTTCCTAATTATTAGTGATGTTGAACACCTCTTAATATATGTGTTGGCCATTTGTCTATGTTCTTTGGAGAAACCTCTATTTGCGTCCTTAGCCCATTATTTGAATTACTTATTTTTTCTTTTTTGAATTATAGAAGTTCCTTATATATTTTGAAGATTCATCCATTATTGCATATATAGTCTGCAAATATTTTTTCCCATTCTGTACATTACCTTTTTCATCTGTTGGTTGTTTCTTTTGCTATATGGACACTTTTAATTTGATGTAGCCCAACTTATTTATTTTTGGTTTTCTTGCCTGTGTTTTCAAGGTCACATTCCAGAAATCATTGTCAAGACCAATGTTATGAAGCATTCCCCCTATATGTTATTTTAGGAATTTTAAAGTTTCAGGTCTTATATTTAAGTCTTTAATCCATTTTGAATTTGTTTTTGTGTAATAAGAATCTAGTTTCATTCTTTTGCATATGGATATCTAGTTTTCTCAACACTGTTTGTAGAAGAGACTTTCTCTTTTATATATTGTTAACACCCTTGTCAAAGATCAGCTGACTATATATGTGTGCATTTATTTATTCTCTTCTGTTTCATTGGTCTACATGTCTATCTTATACAAGTACCATACTGTTTTGATTACCGTAGCTTTGTAATGCATTTAAAATGAGGCAGTGTGATACCTCCAGCTTTGTTCTATTTTTCTGAGAATTAATTTGGCTTTTAGTGGTCTTTTGTGATTTCATACAAATTTTAGAATTGTTTTTCTTATTTCTGTAAAAAAACACTATTGGGATTTTGATGGAAATTACATCGAATCTGTAGATTGTTTGGGTAGTATGGGCATTTAAAAATATTATGTCTTCTAATCCATGAACACCAGATATCTTTCCTTTTGTGTCTTCTTTAATTTTTTTTCATCAGTGTTTTGTAGTTTTTGGTGTATGATTCTCTCACTTCCTTAGCCAGGTTATTTTCTAAGTAATTTATTCTTCTTGGTGATATTGTAAATGGGATTATTTTCCTAATTTCTTTTTAAGATAATTTGTTGCTAGTATACAGAAAAGCAACTGGTTTTGTATATTGATTTTGTATCCTGCAACAATACTGAATTCATTTATTAGTTCAAACAGATTTTGTGGCATCTTTATGATATACCACACATAAGATCATTTCATTTGCAAACTGAAAATTTTACTTCTTCCTTTCTGATTTGAGTGTCTTTTTTTTTTTTAATTTTTTCTTGACTAACTACTCTAACTAGGACTTCCAGTAGTATATTGAATAGAAGATGAGAATGGGCATCCTTGCCTTGTTCCTGATCTTAGAGGAAAAGCTTTCAAGTTTTCATTGTTGAATATAATGTTACTAGTGGGATTTTCATATATGTCCTTTATTTTGTTGAGATACTTTTCTTCTATTTGTAGTTTATTGAGAGCTTTTATCATGAAAAAGTGTTGGATTTTGTCAAATGCTTTTTCTGCCTTTATTGAGATGACCATGTGATTTTAATTCTTTATTTTTTTAATGTGGTATATCACATTAATTGATTTTCGTATGTTAAACCTTCCTTGAATCCCAGGATAAATCCAATTTGGTCATGGTGTACGATCCTTCTAATATACTGTGGGATTTGGTTTGCTAGTATTTTGATAAGAATTATTGCATCTAGGGGCACCTGGGTTGCTCAGTTAGTTAAGCATCCAACTCTGGATTTCTGCTCAGGTCATGATCTCAGGGTCATGAGATCAAGCCCTGCACCTAGCCCCATGCTCAGCAAAGAGTCTGCTTGACATCTTCTCTTTCCCTCTCCCTCTGGCCCTTCCCACCACGCACATGCAACTCTCTCTCTAAAATAAATAAATAAATAAATCTTAACAAAAATTATTGCATCTATGTTCACCAGGGATATTAGAATTCATTATTCTT